>NW_022145602.1:5767177-6508394 GCF_000002235.5 Strongylocentrotus purpuratus | reverse complement strand
TCTCTCTCTCTCTCTCTCTCTCTCTCTAGACTATAAGTAAAAACCTGATGGCTAAGCCCATGGGTTTAAGAGCTCCCAAATGAAGATTTATCACAAATAAATTATGAATTTGAGAAATGTACATATTGCAAAGGTTTATTCATGAGAATAGAAGTGACACTGATTTAAAAAAAAAAGAAGAAAAGAGACGTTTTGGGGGGTACTTGAAAATTATTGGGGAGCACCGTGGCCCCTTGTTTCTTCCCAGGAATATACTATACCTATCATCTCTCTCTATCTCTCTCTCTGTCTGTCTGTCTGTCTCTCTCTCTCTCTCTCTCCTCTCTCTCTCTCTCTATAATAATCTTTCGATTTCGAACATATATATTACCGTGAACAAAAGGAACTGTGATAGAATTAGGGTAATCGTTTCAATCTAACACATCACATACATCATAAGTTTCTGAGAAACTAATACAAATAAATAAAATGGTAATTGGCCATTTTGTCATGCTTCTTTGGCTTATTTGGACGATTCTCTTGTTACAAATCTTCCGCTTTACGCCAATGATTTTTCTTGCGAAGCATGAGAGCACGGGTCAGTATCCATGTACATTAACACCAACCTACATATTTTTTCTGCTAGGATTGCGAAAAACACACCAAACAAAAATTAAAAAATAAGGATGCTCTCTACGTGAAGACGATTGCACAAATTTTCGCCCTTAATTGACAAAGCCTAACAAATTCGTAAAACTATTTCTTCTTGTATACGGTCCAGTTCGAATCATCATTATTTCTTATACTTTTGTAATTTTGTATATTTATAATTATAAAGATATATAAATATATGTATCTATGTATGATTGTAAAAATGTACATTTTTATATATATAATTCATTACAATCTTACACAACTGTGGAATAAAAATGTACCACATTGAAAATCGGTGGAAAAAGATTTAAAAGAAGGAATGCCAATAATATCTTGAATTATTTTCCCCGTGAATAATCTTGTTTTGGGGGCACCCTTAAAGGTAATACAAAGTTTTGGTATGGGGTCATGAATTGGTTCAATGATCATATTGGAAGCATATGCGATCCTACAATATTCAGTGATCGTTGTCGCGGTTAAAATCGAGTCTAAAATGATGAAATTGTTTTGTTTGTTTTGTTTGTTTTGTTTGATTGATTTTATTTCTGCGTTCAAAAAGATACAAGCTTTTAAGGAGTAGATGGTTGACAAGACTTTATGTTGTGACGTCGGGAAAATTATTCCAAATGTCCGGGCCAGAATGTCTAACAGATTTGCGTGTTATTGATAATTTGGGATTTTTAAGATGGAAGTTTTTCCAGATATGCGAGTAGGGTATGAATGTACAAAATATTTAACACAGGCGCGTACGCAGGGGAGGAGGTTGGGTTGGGGTTACCCCCCCCCCCCCCCTCAATTTAGTGTTAATGTAAAAAAAAAAAAATTAAAAAAATAATAATAATAATAACAATTTGTTGGTGCTCAAGGAGGCAAAACCAAAATGTACTCTTACCCCCTCCCCCGCTCGCCGCTGGCTAATCGTTGCGAAATTTTTCCTCCGAAACTCGACCACACAACAAAAATTTGCTCTATTGTGCTCTATCAGGCGCGTACGCAGGATTTTTTCAAGGGGGAGGGGGGGGGGGTAAGATGTTTTTTCTTTCTTTGGTCTCGAATTTGAAAATTGACATTTGGCTCCGTTGGGGGGGGGGGGGGGGGTAAGGTCACCTTTTTGGTCAGCCATGGGAATAATTCTTTCTTTTTTTTTTTTTTTTAAATAATTAACCCCCCCCCCCCCCCCCCCCCTGTGTACGCGCCTGTGCTCTATTGTGCTCTATTGTACGCCTTTTCATGAAAAAACGTGCAATAGGCTCAGTAAATGAATCACACGTGACCGCGCATGACTAATCATTTGATTACTAGGATCTGGGAGTAAGTTGTATAAAATCATGTAAGTCAGTAACAAGATCGAAGTTGGATCGAATATAATGATATATTTCATGCACGTGATGCAATTGGTTGACTTTAGAAAACCAGCTCTAGAAAGTTCGCTGTAACCAACATGAGTTCTTGGACCAGAAAAATTGATGAATCTCACCATTTTGTTCTAGTATAATTTTCAACTTCTTTTGATCTGACTTGTTTATGTTACTATACCATCAGGCGCGTACGCAGGGTGGGGGGGGGGGGGGGGGGGTGTTTTGGGGTTGACCCCCCCCCCCCCTTCAATATTTTTTTGGTGCCCAAGGAGGGGGGAGGGTGTGCTGATTAAAAAAAAATTATAATGCTCGTTAACCTCCCCCCCCCCCCCCCCCCACTGAGCGACATATCGGTCGACGCGACTTTCCCATTTCCAGCCCCCCCCCCCCCCCCCCCAAAAAAAAAAAAAGTTCTGCAATCGCCCGGGCTAACACCGCCCCCGCCTCTAGATCTAGGAGAGACTTAAAACGGTATTTCTTTTATGGAGGTTTTATCGTCAACTTCGTTTGAACACGTACATATCCCTGCTTCGATTATTGCTACTGTTTGCTATTGTTGCTATGATATTGAGTGTTTTGCTCAAAATATTGAATATTCTCGAGGCTGAATTGCTGCAAGGGTATCGATTCGATTACCCCTCGGTTCATTTGCGATCCTGTAAACAGTCTGTGCATATCAAAATAAATAGTGCTCGTGTATACGACAAAATGAAATTAGTGATGGGGGGGGGGGGGGACTTCGACTTGACAACTTCAAATCATCATTCTTCATACGACACCTTTGAAATCGCCTGTACATTGCCACCTAATATAATGCCACCTAATAAAACGCTTACTTCTAGACATGATCAGCATGCTTATGGTTGTTACTCATAGCAGAGATCAAGCTGGAAAACCTGCCAGGATTATACAAAGGAATTATACATTTCACATAATGTGGTAAGTGATGCCCAGCGTATAAATGTATTGGTGTGGTCAAGTATATATATCAGAGGCGGCGGAGCCGGTGGTAACAGCAGGGGCGGATCCAGCCGGCGGCAAGGGAGGGGGCTGAAGAGGGGCCCAACTCGTGAAAAAAATATTTAGCGGCGAAAGAGCCAGTCGGTGAAAATCGCACCCCCCTCCCCCGAGCCCCCATCCCCTGGATTCGCCACTGGGTCACAGTGCCCACTCCCCACTTTTTCAATTTCTCCTAAAGTGCCCGGTCTTTTTTTACAAAGGAAAGGTGCCTCTTACCACCTTTGATGAGTGCCCCCTTCACCGATGATAATTCAAATCTGAGAACTAGTGCCCTTTTCTTTTTTAATAAGTGCCTCTTCTGAAAGTGTACCTTTTCATCTTTGATAAGTGCCCCTTCTCACCTCTCATAAGTGCCCCGTTGTATTTCTGATAAGTGCCCTTCTTCCTTCTGATAAATGCCCCTTCTCACACGTTTCATAAATGCCTCTACTAAAATCTCATAGGTGCCCCTTTTCTTTCGACAAGTGCCCACTTTCCTTTGTGATACATTTTGTAGGTGCCCATTTTCTTATTAAAAAGTGACTTGGTAACATTGTTGAAGGTTGATGAAAAAATTGCTTAATTTTTGTATAAAATGTTAATTACTATATTCCTTCTACTGTACTAACCCTCTGACATGCAAAGCAAGTTTATTTCAATCAAATTATATTGTGCTCCTGTTTGTTTCTTATGGTTGCAGTAAAAGTTCTTGCAAAACAACCTCGGAATGCAAAGTCCAAAACTGAAACTGCGACCAAAGGAGTAACTTTGTACACATCTAAAACAATGTGATATGTTTGCACTTTTGAAATCCCCCTTTGATTAAACATGATCTCGGAGGGGGGGGGGGGTGCCACAAGTGCCTTCTATATAAAAGCCAAATCTTTCAATGTGGAACCTTATCATGTGCCCGTTCTTGCCATTTTTTTAGCCAAAGATCTCTTGAATGCTGAATGCTGGATCCGATCCATGCTCCAGTGATGTAGCTAGTATAAGCTCATAGTTTTAGTTTTTTGTTGAAAACAGGGGAATTGATGGCCACTTGCATAATCTTTGTATGCGTACTCAAAATTTTCTTGCATGCAGGATATAATCGACCCGATTTTTAAGAATGAGAAAGGCACTAAGTCTAAAGAATTAGACTTACGGCCTTCTCATTCTCAAACAATCTTATCCAGGTTTGATAGAATCATCCCGCAATACAACACTTTATGATGATGCCGTCTAGGCGTCTATTATCACCGGACTTGTCATTATTAAGAAAAATATATGTATCATGTTGGCCATCCACAGTATACAACATTTACTCTTGACTAGATGCCTAGGAAGAGGGCATCATTTTGTCGGCATGCAATGAGGAAGTGCAATGTAGGATGTGGGCTATTCAAAAAAGAAAAGAAAAAGAAAATTCTCCCAGTAGACACTCTTACGACAATCCTGATATGACCCAGCAAGCAAGATACAGACGTAAAAATTATCATGGTGCAAGACCCGGAAGCTGGGACATCCCCACCCCCCCCCCCCCCCCCCTTGAAGTTAGACCTGGAAGCTTGGCAGCTGGAGACGGCTTTCTTCCAGAAGCTTTGGTATTCAAGGTATTCAAAAAGCGCGAACAAATGGCTACTAGCAAAGCACGCGACCAAACGAGAAAGACCTGTTTGGTGGACTTCCTTGCCAACGCAACGGAAAGGTTGCTAAGGGAATTTCTCCACATACAGATACACTTGTTGCTGGTGATTATAATTGTGTTCAAAATCGTAAAGTAGACACATTATATTATGTATACTTACCAAAGCCCAACTTTAGAGAGATTTCAACAAAAATACAATTTAGTTAAAGGAAATGGAATCCAATAACAAAAAACAATTTATATGGAGACATGTCTCTTTTAAAAATTGTACTCGAGACTAGAACATACTGGTTAGTTGCAGCACTTCCTTGGTGATAAAAGTCATAAAATAAAGATAAAAGGAAAGTAAACGCGGTACAGGCAAATGAAAATGTAATAGTTCTTTGTTAGATGACGATACATATAACGAAAATATGAAAGATGTTATCCGAATTGAAAGACAGAATATGGTAGTTCATATAAAATATCTTTAAAAGGAATACATGTATAAAGAAATATGTCAATGATGAATACAAACATCGTCAGAAAGTGTTGTTTAGAAAAGGAAATTACAAAATAAATTGATTAATTGTACACAAATAAATGTAAAGGTGTATTTGCTTGTTTGAGGGGAAAATGGATGGAAAAAGAGGAATGGTAAAAGGAAAGAGTTAGATTTGTGTTCAAGTCAACGGGGAAATGTATTGCATTATATTTATGAATATTACAGGGGGGGTAGTGAGCATAATTTTTTGGTTTTGGGTGTTTGCCCCCCCCCCCCCCTCCCCCCCCCCCCCCCTCCCTCCCCCCCCCCCCCCCCCCCAAAAAAAAAATTGAAAATCGCGCCGACCGTTATTTTCGCTCAGTAAAGGGGGGGGGGGTGGTGGTGAGCACCAACCCCAAAAATTATATAAATCTTTTTTTATTATTATTATTTTTTTTTAATCCAGGAGGGGGGCCCCTATTCAAATCCTAATCCAAAATATATTGAGGAATAGCTCAGTGAACAGCTGTCTACGTGTGTCGATTGGATGACTTTGAATATATTTCTTTACACGTAGGAAACAAAGAAAGCGTTTTGTTTTGTTCTAAAAGTAATTGTAAAAAGTCATATGAATTCAAAGTGACACACAATAATCAAGTAATCAAGAGAAAAGTATACGTGAAGTATATAGGCATTGAGTTTGCTAGCGCAATTTCATTTTCATCTTTAGTATATTGCATCACGCGTGCATAAAATATATCATACTAGGTCGAATCATTATATTCGATCCAACTTCGATCTTGTTACTGACACTAGCCGATACAACTTTAATATACCAGACAGAGTAGGTAGTATTGGAAGTTCGTTGTATTACAATGCCATAATGCCACAATTCCAAATGATATAAAGGAAATAGAAAACTTTGCTCATTAAGAGGAAATTAAAGGAATACCTAACACTTAAGAGTCAGAGGAGAGAAGCGAGTGACATGTTATATACTCGAAATAGCCTGAATAAAGAATGCCGGTTCATACTTTTTAA
Organism: Strongylocentrotus purpuratus; assembly: GCF_000002235.5. NCBI lineage: Eukaryota > Metazoa > Echinodermata > Echinoidea > Camarodonta > Strongylocentrotidae > Strongylocentrotus > Strongylocentrotus purpuratus. The sequence goes on along the minus strand of NW_022145602.1, from coordinate 6,502,270 downwards.
AAATGGAAGATGAAGCATGAAGGACGGTTTGTCTGATTTTTCTGCTTCGTCTATTGAAAGTAAGTTTTTTTTTTTAATAACAGACGATCAGAATAAGGCGGAAATTCTTAATGACTTTTTCGTAAGTGTATTGAAGACTGAAGCAGTGGATCAGCAGCTCCCTTCTGTTCAGATTCCGAAAACCTCAGACATATATCCTATCTTTGACATCGAATTCTCTGTGAATACTGTTCGTGAAAAACTGCACAAACTCCATTTGAATAAATCTTGTGGTCCCGATAAAATACATGTTAATGTATTGAAGAACGTTCTTGATTTTGACAAGCCTCTGAGTATGTTATTTAAGCAATCATTACTGACTGGTCAAATCCCTCAAGATTGGAAGGATGCAAACTTTACACCTCTTTTCAAGAAAGGATCTCGACTAGTGCCGAACAATTATAGACCAGTCTCTCTAACAAGTCTAATAGTGAAGATCTTGGAGAAAATTATTTGTGACAAGTTAACTGAACATGCATCGATAAGTACTATACTTTTATACCATCAGCATGGTTTTCAACAAGGATGTTCATGCACTACTCAACTTCTAGAGTGTCTTTACGACTGGACGAAGGCTATTGATGAGAAGGAAGGAGTAGACATTATATATTTGGATTTCCGAAAAGCTTTCGACTCAGTTCCTCATCGAAGACTTTTGTATAAATTGAAGCAACTTGGAATACATGGCCAAGTATTGGATTGGATAGATAGTTTTCTTGAAGGACGCAGACAGAGAGTTGTTCTCAGAAATGGTGTGTCATCTTGGAAGACGTAACAAGTGGAGTACCGCAAGGGTCAATTCTCGGGCCCCTGCTTTTTCTTTTTTATGTGAATGACATTCCGGAAATGGTGACTTCTACAGCTAAGATGTTTGCTGACGACACAAAGTGTATAGATGGATCAGGACAAAACATGATTGTGATATTCTCCAAGATGATCTAAATGCACTTGCGGCATGGTCCAAGCTCTGGCTGTTAGACTTCAATATTGATAAATGTGTGGTACTGAGAATTAGAGGTGCTTTGCAGTTCTGTTACTCCATGAACGGAAAGATTCTTTAAGAGGTTTTAAATCACAAAGATCTGGGAGTTGTTATGTCAAATAATTTGTCCCCATCAACTCATGTTCAAGCTGTTGTGAATTCTGCTCGTCGCAAGATGGCTATGTTTCGTCGCTGTTTTACAAATCTAAATGAAGACAAGATTGTGACTCTTTACCAATCAATTGTGAGACCAGCGTTGGAATTTTCTTCAACAGCTTGGAGCCCCTACACTAAGAAAGATATAGAGACATTAGAGAAGGTACAGACGAGGTGTATACGTCTTTGTAGTAACGAGACCAAGACTAAGATAGAGTCCTTACAGGATAGGAGACAGAAGACAGATTTGATCGAAACTTACAAATATCTCCATGATATATATAGGAATAGTTCAGAAAAGTTCTTCTCTGCTCCAAACAAAGATCTAAGAGGTCATACTATAAGAAACTTTACCAAAGACGTACTCGCACAAAACTAGCTGGCCACTTTTTTCAAATCGAGTGGTCCAACCCTGGAACAGCTTACCTAACGACATAGTGTCTGCACCTACTGTGGCTACTTTTAAGAGAAAACTGAGAGCCCTTCCCAGAGGACAAGAGGGCTAATCAACCAAGTATACCAAGTGAGTATACCAAGGAGTAGACTTGGCCTTTAATTTTGATCTGTTATTCTTTATATTGTTGTATGTTGAAGGCTTGACAAGAAATTATTCAATACATTTCTATATAGAGCCAGCGTCATTTCACACTATAAGCTACGACACGTGCGTCCATCCATAGCAACAGGGACTTTTAGATTCGATCGACGTCATTGTAATGCACTGCTTTGAATGGATGTCACACGTATCAGTCCAAGCAAATCTAAAAGTCCCTAACACCGCACAACTTGCACCTGCACGAATCGAAAGTTTCTATTGATCATAATATTTTCAGGAAATGCCTTTCTCATTTGGCCTAACAAAAAAACGGGCTCATTTTCAGACTTGGTTCATGTTGGCTGGTAGCTCCTAAATACATGTATAGTTGCGATCGCGGGGCAAATATAAACGGGCTGTCATTCATCTACGCCGGAATCTGTTTGAACACCGAAAAACTGTGGATTATAGAATTGGAATTAGGTGATTATACAAACACACATCTCCTCTATCATGTAAGTTTCCTGATGTTTTATGAATATATTTTTATTTATTTATTTATTTATTTATTTATTTATTTTATTAGTATTTTTTTAGTTGGGTGGCTCCATCAGAAGTTAAATAGAGTTTCCCGTGGAGGCCCTACAACATAAATACAAAATTTACAAACATATTTGTGTAAACAATCCAAATCGAAACAAAATAAATTCAGTTACGAAATTTCGAACAAAAGAAAAGAAACAAAAACAACTCAATGGACCAGGTCAATGATTTAAATCATAACGCCAAAACAAAAGAGTAAATAAAAATTTGATGGCGCATTTCTTAAGAAATTAGGTAAACTATTCCATAAAGCTGCACCATCAAATGAAAACTTTGTTTTCCCATCTGGGTTTTTATTTTGGGTAAAATTAATCCTGCGTTTTGTGCACTGCGCGTTCTAATGTTATGTACAGATTGGGTTTTGTTTAACTTTTTTTTTTCTTTTCTATATTTTACAAATGTTTCAAAAATATATTTTACCTTAAAATATAATCAACAATAGTAACTGTTCCATTAAGACAAGTTACAAAGCGATATCTGGTGTTTAGGCTACTTATTGATCATATTTAATGTATGCCTGTGGACAATAATATGATGATGATAGCATATCTCGATTTAAGCTATAGAGGAGGGTAACGATCCGGCAAGTATTATTAAGAATTTGGTGTCACCTGTGCTGGGTAGGAGAAAGCACACTGAATTTCTTTAACCATCGGTCACTCTCAAATGTTTATTGTATGCAACTACAAATGGTTGGGGGTCCAAATACTACGGTGACGGTGTCAGGATATAAATTGGGATCCATCTGAATCACTCCTGAATGTATGTCTTAAAACGTTACTTTTATCATTATATTTTGGTTCAGCGAAAATAAAAGAAATGCTTAATATTGACTATTTTTCAATATTTCATAACATTTATCACACTTCGTAACTACCTAATCTGTATATCATTTTTGTTAAAGCTACTTTTAATGATGTGTATCTTGTTACGTGTGCCCTGCCCTGCATGGACTGCTTATCATGGGCTTTTCTAATTGTGTTATCCATTTCTTTTTATGTTTTTGCGATAAGTCCCTGTTCCTTTACTGCTCAAGTATCAATAAAATGATATACCAACAATTTTACTTTGCTAACCAAAGGCGTATAGGAGACGGATGGGGCGGGGGAGTGTGGGGCGGGCAGCCCCCCCTCCCCCCACACACACATGAAAATATAATTTTGGGGCTGCCGTCACCTGGTATTCGAACTTCTAGCTACTCGAATGTCCTCATGTACGGGCGGCGCTGCGGGGTGTCCGAATATGTATTTTAATTTGTTTCTGAATTATATTTTGATAAAGAAATGACATTTTACTAAAAGGCAGTGTATTTATTTGTGTTTATTGGAAGAGTAGATATTCACAGAAGGGGCTTCAGCTTGCTTTTATTTTTAAAAGTACATTTCGTAGATTGAAGTGATCGTCTGCTTTCTAAATATACAGGGGTGAAAATACCCTTTATTAGAAGTCTGTCAGTGACCTCTCTTTTATTTGTGTTTATTGGAAGAGTAGATATTCACAGAAGGGGCTTCAGCTTGCTTTTATTTTTAAAAGTACATTTCGTAGATTGAAGTGACCGTCTGCTTTCTAAATATACAGGGGTGAAAATACCCTCTATTAGAAGTCTGTCAGTGACCTCTCTCCGGTTGAGAATCTAAATAATCACTCAAAAGATTGGAATTCACTCATAAATGAATTCAAACCACTATTTTGGAGTGAGTGAGTTCCATCAAAATTTGCTAAGGTGCAACTCCAATGTAAGGCAATCCGCAGGCACGTGCCCCCCCCAAAAAAAAAAAAAATTCCAAGATCGGTTGAACTTTTTTAGACCCCTTTTTTTTACCTCGATTGATTAAATTCCCCCCCCCCCCAAAAAAAAATACATCAAACTCTGGCTACGTGCCTGGCAATCCGTACAATGGATTTCCAATTAGTATGATTAGGCCCAGTCGAAACATATAGTTATTGAATGCCCTTTTGGTGATTCCAAACGCATTTACGTTTATTGTTCAATGACAGTTGACGAAGTCAAATTTTGTTCTAGAGGAGATGTAGGGTACTTGCAATTAAGTTTTCAGTACAGGATAAATCATATGTTTGTGTTAATGTCAACGCTCCTACCACAGATTCTGAGAAGGACAAGTTCTATACATTATTGAACATCTGGGTAAAAACAAATTAACACCCCAAAGATGTGTCACTTGTTGCTGGTGATTATAATTGTGTTCAAAATCGTAAATTAGACACATTTGGTATATCTTATGTATACTTGCCAAAGCCCAACTTTAAGAGCTTTCAACAAAAGAACAATTTAGTTGAAGGAAATGTAATCCTATTAAAAAAACAATTTGTATGAAGACAAGTCTCTTAAAAATTGTACTCGAGACTAGACGCCTGTTTAGTTGCAGCTGATCAAGTACCCATTGTGTTCTCCACAGATATACGGCCCCTGCACTAAAGTGCTATCACAGTGGCGTGTGGTTTCCTTGGTGATTATACCGTAGTCATAAAATAAAGGTAAAAGCAAAGCAAATGCGGTAAAGGCATATTAAAAGTGATTAGTTCTGTATTAAAGATGACGATACACAAAACGAAAATATGAAAGATTTTATCCGAAAATTAAAGATGGAATATGGTGGTTCATATAAAATATCTGTAAAATGTTTACATGTATAAAGGAATCTGTCAAGGTAATGACTACAATGCTTCGTCAGAAAGTGTTGATTAGAAATAGAATTTACAAAATGAAATTGATTAATTGTACACAAATAAATGTAAAGGTGCATTTGCTTTTTTGAGGGAAAAATGGATGGAAAAAGAGGAATGGTAAAAGGAAAGAGATAGATTGTGTTCAAGTCAACGGGGAAATATATTGCATTATATTTATGAATAATACAGGGAGGGGGGGGGGGGGGGGGAGGATAGTGAGCATATTTTTTTTGTTTTTTTTTTTTTTTTTTTTTTTTTGTTTGGGGGGGGGGGGGGGGGGGGGTTGCCCACGAAAATTCGAAAATCGCTCCGACCGTTATTTTCGCTCAGGGGAGGGGGGAGGGGGGGGGGTGGGGTGAGCACCAACCCCCCCAAAAAAAATTATATAAAGCATTTGTTTGTATTATTATTATTTTTTTTAATCCAGGAGGGGGGCCAGGCCCATTGCCCCCCTCCACCCTCCCCCCCCCCCCCCCCCCCGCCCCCGCCGTGGATCCGCGCCTGAATGAAAAACAGGTAAGCTTGGATTGATATGTAAAGATAATTTTCTCAATTTTATATGTATATGTTATTGTAAACGATATAAATAATAAAGTTTTCTGAAAGGGTTAAAAAGAAGAAGAAAAAAAATATAGAAAAATATAGTTTTGTTGATCATGTTCATGCTTTTGCCTTTTCCTTCTTCTTGACTACAGGATAATGTCTATCTGGCTTCACAATGACACGGAAACCTGAACTCTGTGCCGCCATCTCGGGTGAAAATAAGCTTCACCCATGCCCAACAGAGAAGTTATGGCAGCACACTCCGCAGAACACTGTCCTTTTATTTTCTCCCAGACACAAGAGGTTTGTTTGTTTGTTTTGTTTTCCGTATAAAAAAGACAACATGCATTCAGTAAAACAATAACGAATAGAATGATGAATTATAAGATAAAATAAAAGGCTGGATAGCCCATATTCAGCGGTATCGTTATGATGCCGCTGGTCTCCGGGGGACAAGAAATAGTCCCGTCCCCCCCCCCCACTCCTCCCACTCACTGTTAGTTAGGGTACGCATATGCATGTTCCCTCCTTTTGAAAACACCCCCCTAAGTCCGGTGTGTAAAGTCAATACGGGCCGGATTTTTGTGTACTACGAGCCGGACTTTGGTGCGTGAAAAGTACCCCTCTTTACCGGACATTTTGGTAACACGCATGGTATCCCTCCGTTCACGGAGGAGGGGGGGGGGGAAAAAGTAAAACAATACACTATACATAAACAAACGAAAAAGAACAATGGCAAAACATATATTCCTAAGCAGGGGCGTACGCAGGGGGGGTGTTTTGGGGGTTCAAACCCCCCCTTTGGTATTTTAATGTATGTAAACCCCCCTAAAAAAACCTAAAACCCCCCCCCCCCCCCTTTGGCTTTTTTTTTTTTTTTTTTTTTTTATTTAAAAAAAAAAAAAAAAAAAAAAAATTACACCCACGGCTAACCTAAATGAGGTAACCTTACCCCCCCATACGTAAAAAAATGTCAAATTTTGAAATTTTGAGACCAAAAAAAAAAAAAAAAGTGTCCGCTTACCCCCCCCCCCCCCCCCCCCCCCCCATGATAATTGATAATTCATGCTTCTTATCCTTCGTGTGCTTGACCTATAATCTTACAATCACTTGGCAGACTGAGTCCAAAGTTCGACTTGTTTCACATGTGTATTATAGGCAATGGCGAGCTTGCAACCTATTTTGAAAAATTACGGTGGGTGAACTTTCAAAAATCAATGAGACATGAGGGCTCCAATGAAAGAGCTAGTGATAACGTACGTCGGGGTGGATGTACTTTCGTTTAAACAAAAAATGAATTTTTAACGATTTAAAAAAAAAACGTCCATAGGTTAACATGTATGGCTGCTGACTCTGACGATAGGGGGCGTTGTGAAATGAGACTAAACGGAGCTATATGAATATAACAAATAGCTTTATAAACGTCTATAGTTTCATATTGCACAAAGTCTTCAAAATTCTCCTCTTGCAGATATTACACATCCTATATATTCAATAACATTAAAACGACGGGGCTAATTGAACAACCGTGTTTTATTCCTCTGAGGTTAAACGCATGGGGTCATTTCTTTATTTAGTTTAAGACAAACACTTGCTTTCTTATACATGGTAGTAATAAACTAATAACATCATAAAAATGTTCTATAATACCAATTATGTCAACAATTTATAAAATAATCCTAGCAAAGGCCTTGCGTAGATTTATAAATCTACAAAATACAAATAAACATTATTTTTCTGACTTACGTCCCTAGCTTTCACATATTTATCAATAATTTTTTTCATTGTAATACATGATCCGAGGTTCTATTGTTTTCCCTGACGCCTGTTTGGTTTTGGACATACAGTTTATCTTAACTCGAAAGTAATAACAATAGTGTAACCTTTTTTGGTGTACTGATTAATATTCGTTAGTATACAGTTCTCCACATGATTATGTAGATGGAAAATCTAGTTAATGTACAGGTCTACGTTTGTTAATAGTTATGCTACAATGTTACAGTTAAATAGGGAAACAAAATATTTCAACTTATACATCATCGAAAATTACAATTTATGTAAATTGTATATTGTACCTAAGAACTGACCATCGACATTACTAGAATTATACACTATATATACAAAGGGACGTTAACAATAATATCATAAACATAGAATGTATAAGTTAGTTAATGTACACGTCTACGTTTGTTAATAGTTATGCTACAATGTTACAATTAAATAGGCAAACAAAATATTTCAACTTATACATCATACAAAATTATAATTTATGTAATTTGTATATTGTACCTAAGAACTGACCATCGGCATTACTAGAATTATACATTATATATATATACAAAGGGACTTTAACAATAATATCATAAACATAGAATGTATAAGTTAGTTAATGTACACGTCTACGTTTGTTAATAGTTATGCTACAATGTTACAATTAAATAGGCAAACAAAATATTTCAACTTATACATCATCAAAAATTACAATTTATGTAATTTGTATATTGTACCTAAGAACTGACCATCGGCATTACTAGAATTATGCACAATATATACAAAGGGACGTTAACAATAATATCTTAAACATAGAATGTATACAAGAAATGTAGTTGATAAAAAATACTCCTTAAAAGTATGCATCAGTAAACCTACAAATGTGATTTTCAAATGGATAAGAAAGTGGAGAAAAGGGGGTAGAGGGAGATGACTGAGGAGAGAGGGGAGAGGAAGAGAGGGAGAGGGAAGTAAACTGAGGGGAGAAAGGGAGAGGCGGAGAGCGAGGGGGAAAGGGAGATGGCGGAGGAAAAGCCGAACAAAATGTTATGATTCACAGATTTTAGAACATAATCATACACGTACTTCAACAACAAGTCTAAACATGTTTCCATAAGAAGACATCATTTTTGTTAACACAAACAATATTTTCTTGATTATATTTTTTGTTAACATTAGATTTATATATATCTATATCTATATATTGAGAATGCTAAGCGAAATATTGTCCAATTATATCCAAAGTGAAAATAGTAGAAATATATGAATTCACAACGCCAGATGGAATACACAAGAGACATGGGTAGACATTTAAAAGTACTCTCGATGTATTTTCAAGAACCATGAAAGAAGACAACAAGATAACAAAAAGGTCTCAAACATAAATAATTTATTTCTAAATCCATGCCTTCTTTGAATGTGTTGTAATTATATTAAAGGTATTACAAAGTTTTGGGAATATTTCATCAGGATTGGATCATGAAATTTAAAATTTGCATTACTATTGTGAAACATAGTGTTAGAACACCCAACTCTAAAAAAATTGGGCTCTAAAAAGCTTTTGATTTGGAGTAATTAAAATTTTTAAAAATAAAAAAATTTACCGGTACTCCCGGTAAATTTGGTGTAGCTCCCTCTCAGTTCGAAAATTTACATGTCATCTGAACAGCATAACACATATATAGCACTATTGTCAAAGTGTAGTAATTAACATGTTTTGACACCAAATCATATTACCAGACTTAAACAATATATATAATCATAAAGATAATTATTTTAAAGTCGAGTTGCCTTAGTGTAAGATTTTTATACTGTCTCCCAAATTTGAAGAAAAAAAACACTTGTCTGTACACTGTAATCGCTATATAAATTTTTATAATCGATCGGACCGCCGCCATCTTATTGTACTTACGTACGTTAGTCTATGTATTTCCTGTGCGGGCCGGAATATTCTGTGTTGTTCTCTTCAACTCATTTTTCCATTTCCCTCTCTTAATCGTTTCTGTGTTTTCAACTTTGAAATGCATTTGTTATGGCTCGACTTTGATAATATTGTTGTTCGTCAGCTCTGTGAACGAACGCACACATTGCCTGTATTTTGGTCAAGTCAGTCAAGTGGTCGTGATGAACTAACTGCAATGATCTGGCATCCCTATGCATGTATTAGGCCTACGTATAGTACATGTTACGTGTGTGCGTGTATTAGTCTATGTGCCGGATTGGCCCGAAGAATTTCCTAGCACATTTTTGTTTAGGGATGATCTCAAAATACTCCCCAAAGTCGTTGTACAGGGACAGTTTGGGTAATCATTTATAGAGAGAACGTAACATTATTTATTTTGCATTTCTTTATTAAAAATAAGGAAGATACGTTTAATCTTACAAACGAAGATTAATCAATAATAAGGTTGACTTGACGTTTTCCCGAACAGTCGATCATGTGTATACTGCACATTCTTATTTTTAGATCATCCCTTAGTAAGTTTACGAGTACGTTTTGTTTATCCTGCTAAATGACCTCTGGTAGAGGTCAGTAATTGCTACACGTGTTTGGGCTATGGTTTGGGCTAATCTCTCTCTTTCCGTATAATTGAATTATATCCTTCGCCTACCGTCTCATAACCAGGTCCATGTTATAACACTCTCCCTTGAAATTCTCTCTCACACTCTCTCTGTCGCTTCTATATCACTCTCATCTCCCCCTCTCTCTTTTGTATCTGTCTTTTGTATCCCTCTCTATCCCTTCTCTCCTTTCTCTCTCTCTCTCTCTTCTCTCTCTCGCTATCTTTATTTCTCCCATTTTCTTTCACTCTCTCTTTATTTCTCTACCCCAAACCATTCTCTTTTGATGTATATTGTATATATATATATCTGTCTCTCTCTCTCCCTCTCATCGCATCACCTCGTTCATCCCCTTCTGTATCATATTTCTATATCCATATCACTTGTTAGTCTCTCTCTCTGTCGGTCTGTGTCCGTCTGTCTGATGACTGTCTCTCTCTCACTTACTATCACCATAGTAGGTCAATGATATCAACCCTTCATCTTTCTTTCGCTCCAACTTTCTCTCTCTCTCTCTAGAAGTTCTCATTCGCGTGATATAGGACCATATTATTTTTGTTTAGGGTTATAGATGAGGATGATATAAATATATGACAAAGATAATAATAATCACAATAACGAGAGAAGTTCTCATTCACGTGATAGGACAGTAATTTTTGGTTGGAGTTTATGACAACAATAATAATAATCACAAAGACGATAAGAGTTCTCATTTGCGTGATAGGACCATATTTCTTTTGACGGGGTATGTAAATGAGGGTGATATAAATATATGACAAGAATAATAATAATCACAAAGACGATAGAAGTCCTAATTCGCGTGATAGGACCATATTTCTTTTGTCGGGGTTATGTAAATGAGGGTGATATAAATATATGACAAAGATAATAATTATCACAAATGCGAGAGAACTTCTTATTCACGTGATAGGACAGTAGTTTTTGGTTGGATTTTATGACAAGGATAATACTAATCATAAAGACGATAGAAGTTCTCATTCGCGTGATAGGACAGTATAGTTTTTGGTTGGAGTTTATGACAAGGATAATAATAATCACAAAGACGATAGAAGTTCTCATTCGATCGATAGGATCATATTTCTTTTGTCGGGGTTATGTAAATGAGGGTGATATAAATATATTACAAATATAATAATTATCACAAATGCGAGAGAACTTATTATTCACGTGATAGGACAGTAGTTTTTGGTTGGATTTTATGACAAGGATAATACTAATCATAAAGACGATAGAAGTTCTCATTCATGTGATAGGACCATATTTCTTTTGTCGGGGTTATGTAAATGAGGGTGATATAAATATATGACAAGAATAATAATAATCATAAAGAAGATAAAAGTTCTCATTCACGTGATAGGACTGTAGTTTTTGGTTGGATTTTATGACAAGGATAATACTAATCATAAAGAGGATAGAAGTTCTAATTCGCGTGATAGGACAGTATAGTTTTTGGTTGGATTTTATGACAAGGATAATACTAATCATAAAGACGATAGAAGTTCTCATTCATGTGATAGGACCATATTTCTTTTGTCGGGGTTATGTAAATGAGGGTGATATAAATATATGACAAGAATAATAATAATCATAAAGAAGATAAAAGTTCTCATTCAAGTGATAGGACTGTAGTTTTTGGTTGGAGTTTATGACAAGGATAATAAAAATCACAAAGACGATAGAAGTTCTCATTCGATCGATAGGATCATATTTCTTTTGTCGGGGTTATGTAAATGAGGGTGATATAAATATATTACAAATATAATAATTATCACAAATGCGAGAGAACTTATTATTCACGTGATAGGACAGTAGTTTTTGGTTGGATTTTATGACAAGGATAATACTAATCATAAAGACGATAGAAGTTCTCATTCATGTGATAGGACCATATTTCTTTTGTCGGGGTTATGTAAATGAGGGTGATATAAATATATGACAAGAATAATAATAATCATAAAGAAGATAAAAGTTCTCATTCACGTGATAGGACTGTAGTTTTTGGTTGGATTTTATGACAAGGATAATACTAATCATAAAGAGGATAGAAGTTCTAATTCGCGTGATAGGACAGTATAGTTTTTGGTTGGATTTTATGACAAGGATAATACTAATCATAAAGACGATAGAAGTTCTCATTCATGTGATAGGACCATATTTCTTTTGTCGGGGTTATGTAAATGAGGGTGATATAAATATATGACAAGAATAATAATAATCATAAAGAAGATAAAAGTTCTCATTCACGTGATAGGACTGTAGTTTTTGGTTGGATTTTATGACAAGGATAATACTAATCAAGACATAAAGAGGATAGAAGTTCTAATTCGCGTGATAGGACAGTATAGTTTTTGGTTGGAGTTTATGACAAGGATAATAATAATCACAATAGAAGTTCTCATTCGATCGATAGGACCATATTTCTTTTGTCGGGGTTATGTAAATGAGGGTGATATAAATATATGACAAAGATAATAATTATCACGAATGCGAGGGAACTTATTATTCACGTGATAGGACAGTAGTTTTTGGTTGGAGTAATATGACAAGGATAATAATAATCACAAAGACGATAGAAGTTCTCATTCGCGTGATAGGACCATATTTCTTTTGTCGGGGTTATGTAAATGAGGGTGATGTAAAAATATTACAAAGATAATAATTATCACGAATGCGAGAGAACTTATGATTCACATGATAGGACATTAGTTTTGGGGTAGAGTATATGACAAGAATAATAATAATCACAAAGACGATAGAAGTTCTCATTCGTGTGATAGGACCATATTTCTTTTTGTCGGAGTTATGTAAATTAGGGGGATATAAATATATATGACAAAGATAATAATTATCACAAAAAAGATAGAAGTTCTTATTCACGTGATTGGACAGTAGTTTTTGGTTGGATTTTATGACAAGGATAATAATAATCACAAATACGATAGAAGTTTTCATTCGCGTGATAGGACCATATTTCTTTTGTCGGGGTTATGTAAATGAGGGTGATATAAATATATGACAAGAATAATAATAATCACAAAGACGATAGAAGTTCTCATTCACGTGATAGGACAGTAGTTTTTGGTTGGATTTTATGACAAGGATAATAATCATCATAAAGACGATAGAAGTTCTCATTCGCGTGATATGGCCATATTTTTTTGTCGGGGTTATATAATGAGGGTGATATAAATATATATGACAAAGATAATAATTATCACAAAAACGATAGAAGTTCTCATTCATGTGATAGGACCATATTTCTTTTGTCGGGGTTATGTAAATGAGGGTGATATAAATATATGACAAGAATAATAATAATCACAAAGAAGATAGAAGTTCTCATTCGCGTGATAGGACCATATTTCTTTTGTCGGGGTTATGTAAATGAGGGTGATATAAATATATGACAAGAATAATAATAATCACAAAGACGATAGAAGTTCACATTCACGTGATAGGACAGTAGTTTTTGGTTGGATTTTATGACAAGGATAATAATAATCACAAAGACGATATAGTTCTCATTCGCGTGATAGGACCATATTTCTTTTGTCGGGGTTATGTAAATGAGGGTGATATAAATATATTACAAAGATAATAATTATCACGAATGCGAGAGAACTTATTATTCACGTGATAGGACACTAGTTTTTGGGAGGAGTATATGACAATAATAATAATAATCACAAAGACGATAGAAGTTCTTATTCGTGTGATAGGAGTGCACCATATTTCTTTTTGTCGGCGTTATGTGAATTAGGGTGATATAAATGTATGACAAAGATAACAATTATCACAAATGCGAGAGAACTTCTCATTCACGTGATAGGACAGTTGTTTTTGGTTGGAGTTGATGACAAGAATAATAATAATCACAAAGACGATAGAAGTTCTCATTCGTGTGATAGGACCATATTTCTTTTGCCGGCCGGGGTTATGTAAATGAGGGTGATATAAATATATTACAAAGATAATAATTATCACGAATGCGAGAGAACTTGTTATTCACGTGATAGGACAGTAGTTTTTGGTTGGAGTAATATGACAAGGATAATAATAATCACAAAGACGATAGAAGTTCTCATTCGCGTGATAGGACCATATTTCTTTTTGTCGGGGTTATGTAAATAAGGGTGATGTAAAAATATTACAAAGATAATAATTATCACGAATGCGAGAGAACTTATGATTCACATGATAGGACATTAGTTTTGGGGTAGAGTTGACAAGAATAATAATAATCACAAAGACGATAGAAGTTCTCATTCGTGTGATAGGACCATATTTCTTTTTGTCGGAGTTATGTAAATTAGGGGGATATAAATATATATGACAAAGATAATAATTATCACAAAAAAGATAGAAGTTCTTATTCACGTGATTGGACAGTAGTTTTTGGTTGGATTTTATGACAAGGATAATAATAATCACAAAGACGATAGAAGTTCTCATTCGCGTGATAGGACCATATTTCTTTTGTCGGGGTTATGTAAATGAGGGTGATATAAATATATGACAAGAATAATAATAATCACAAAGACGATAGAAGTTCTCATTCACGTGATAGGACAGTAGTTTTTGGTTGGATTTTATGACAAGGATAATAATAATCATAAAGACGATAGAAGTTCTCATTCGCGTGATATGGCCATATTTTTTTGTCGGGGTTATGTAAATGAGGGTGATATAAATATATATGACAAAGATAATAATTATCACAAAAACGATAGAAGTTCTCATTCATGTGATAGGACCATATTTCTTTTGTCGGGGTTATGTAAATGAGGGTGATATAAATATATGACAAGAATAATAATAATCACAAAGAAGATAGAAGTTCTCATTCGCGTGATAGGACCATATTTCTTTTGTCGGAGTTATGTAAATGAGGGTGATATAAATATATGACAAGAATAATAATAATCACAAAGACGATAGAAGTTCTCATTCACGTGATAGGACAGTAGTTTTTGGTTGGATTTTATGACAAGGATAATAATAATCATAAAGACGATAGAAGTTCTCATTCGCGTGATATGGCCATATTTTTTTGTCGGGGTTATGTAAATGAGGGTGATATAAATATATATGACAAAGATAATAATTATCACAAAAACGATAGAAGTTCTCATTCATGTGATAGGACCATATTTCTTTTGTCGGGGTTATGTACATGAGGGTGATATAAATATATGACAAGAATAATAATAATCACAAAGAAGATAGAAGTTCTCATTCGCGTGATAGGACCATATTTCTTTTGTCGGAGTTATGTAAATGAGGGTGATATAAATATATGACAAGAATAATAATAATCACAAAGACGATAGAAGTTCTCATTCACGTGATAGGACAGTAGTTTTTGGTTGGATTTTATGACAAGGATAATAATAGTCATAAAGACGATAGAAGTTCTCATTCGCGTGATATGACCATATTTTTTTGTCGGGGTTATGTAAATGAGGGTGATATAAATATATGACAAGAATAATAATAATCACAAAGACGATAGAAGTTCTCATTCACGTGATAGGACAGTAGTTTTTGGTTGGATTTTATGACAAGGATAATAATAATCATAAAGACGATAGAAGTTCTCATTCGCGTGATATGACCATATTTTTTTGTCGGGCTTATGTAAATGAGGGTGATATAAATATATATGACAAAGATAATAATTATCACAAAAACGATAGAAGTTCTCATTCATGTGATAGGACCATATTTCTTTTGTCGGGGTTATGTACATGAGGGTGATATGACAAGAATAATAATAATCACAAAGAAGATAGAAGTTCTCATTCACGTGATAGGACAGTAGTTTTTGGTTGGATTTTATGACAAGGATAATAATAGTCATAAAGACGATAGAAGTTCTCATTCGTGTGATAGGACCATATTTCTTTTGCCGGCCGGGGTTATGTAAATGAGGGTGATATAAATATATTACAAAGATAATAATTATCACGAATGCGAGAGAACTTGTTATTCACGTGATAGGACAGTAGTTTTTGGTTGGAGTAATATGACAAGGATAATAATAATCACAAAGACGATAGAAGTTCTCATTCGCGTGATAGGACCATATTTCTTTTTGTCGGGGTTATGTAAATAAGGGTGATGTAAAAATATTACAAAGATAATAATTATCACGAATGCGAGAGAACTTATGATTCACATGATAGGACATTAGTTTTGGGGTAGAGTTGACAAGAATAATAATAATCACAAAGACGATAGAAGTTCTCATTCGTGTGATAGGACCATATTTCTTTTTGTCGGAGTTATGTAAATTAGGGGGATATAAATATATATGACAAAGATAATAATTATCACAAAAAAGATAGAAGTTCTTATTCACGTGATTGGACAGTAGTTTTTGGTTGGATTTTATGACAAGGATAATAATAATCACAAAGACGATAGAAGTTCTCATTCGCGTGATAGGACCATATTTCTTTTGTCGGGGTTATGTAAATGAGGGTGATATAAATATATGACAAGAATAATAATAATCACAAAGACGATAGAAGTTCTCATTCACGTGATAGGACAGTAGTTTTTGGTTGGATTTTATGACAAGGATAATAATAATCATAAAGACGATAGAAGTTCTCATTCGCGTGATATGGCCATATTTTTTTTGTCGGGGTTATGTAAATGAGGGTGATATAAATATATATGACAAAGATAATAATTATCACAAAAACGATAGAAGTTCTCATTCATGTGATAGGACCATATTTCTTTTGTCGGGGTTATGTAAATGAGGGTGATATAAATATATGACAAGAATAATAATAATCACAAAGAAGATAGAAGTTCTCATTCGCGTGATAGGACCATATTTCTTTTGTCGGAGTTATGTAAATGAGGGTGATATAAATATATGACAAGAATAATAATAATCACAAAGACGATAGAAGTTCTCATTCACGTGATAGGACAGTAGTTTTTGGTTGGATTTTATGACAAGGATAATAATAGTCATAAAGACGATAGAAGTTCTCATTCGCGTGATATGACCATATTTTTTTGTCGGGGTTATGTAAATGAGGGTGATATAAATATATGACAAGAATAATAATAATCACAAAGACGATAGAAGTTCTCATTCACGTGATAGGACAGTAGTTTTTGGTTGGATTTTATGACAAGGATAATAATAATCATAAAGACGATAGAAGTTCTCATTCGCGTGATATGACCATATTTTTTTGTCGGGCTTATGTAAATGAGGGTGATATAAATATATATGACAAAGATAATAATTATCACAAAAACGATAGAAGTTCTCATTCATGTGATAGGACCATATTTCTTTTGTCGGGGTTATGTACATGAGGGTGATATGACAAGAATAATAATAATCACAAAGAAGATAGAAGTTCTCATTCACGTGATAGGACAGTAGTTTTTGGTTGGATTTTATGACAAGGATAATAATAGTCATAAAGACGATAGAAGTTCTCATTCGTGTGATAGGACCATATTTCTTTTGCCGGCCGGGGTTATGTAAATGAGGGTGATATAAATATATTACAAAGATAATAATTATCACGAATGCGAGAGAACTTGTTATTCACGTGATAGGACAGTAGTTTTTGGTTGGAGTAATATGACAAGGATAATAATAATCACAAAGACGATAGAAGTTCTCATTCGCGTGATAGGACCATATTTCTTTTTGTCGGGGTTATGTAAATAAGGGTGATGTAAAAATATTACAAAGATAATAATTATCACGAATGCGAGAGAACTTATGATTCACATGATAGGACATTAGTTTTGGGGTAGAGTTGACAAGAATAATAATAATCACAAAGACGATAGAAGTTCTCATTCGTGTGATAGGACCATATTTCTTTTTGTCGGAGTTATGTAAATTAGGGGGATATAAATATATATGACAAAGATAATAATTATCACAAAAAAGATAGAAGTTCTTATTCACGTGATTGGACAGTAGTTTTTGGTTGGATTTTATGACAAGGATAATAATAATCACAAAGACGATAGAAGTTCTCATTCGCGTGATAGGACCATATTTCTTTTGTCGGGGTTATGTAAATGAGGGTGATATAAATATATGACAAGAATAATAATAATCACAAAGACGATAGAAGTTCTCATTCACGTGATAGGACAGTAGTTTTTGGTTGGATTTTATGACAAGGATAATAATAATCATAAAGACGATAGAAGTTCTCATTCGCGTGATATGGCCATATTTTTTTGTCGGGGTTATGTAAATGAGGGTGATATAAATATATATGACAAAGATAATAATTATCACAAAAACGATAGAAGTTCTCATTCATGTGATAGGACCATATTTCTTTTGTCGGGGTTATGTAAATGAGGGTGATATAAATATATGACAAGAATAATAATAATCACAAAGAAGATAGAAGTTCTCATTCGCGTGATAGGACCATATTTCTTTTGTCGGAGTTATGTAAATGAGGGTGATATAAATATATGACAAGAATAATAATAATCACAAAGACGATAGAAGTTCTCATTCACGTGATAGGACAGTAGTTTTTGGTTGGATTTTATGACAAGGATAATAATAATCATAAAGACGATAGAAGTTCTCATTCGCGTGATATGGCCATATTTCTTTGTCGGGGTTATGTAAATGAGGGTGATATAAATATATATGACAAAGATAATAATTATCACAAAAACGATAGAAGTTCTCATTCATGTGATAGGACCATATTTCTTTTGTCGGGGTTATGTAAATGAGGGTGATATAAATATATGACAAGAATAATAATAATCACAAAGAAGATAGAAGTTCTCATTCGCGTGATAGGACCATATTTCTTTTGTCGGAGTTATGTAAATGAGGGTGATATAAATATATGACAAGAATAATAATAATCACAAAGACGATAGAAGTTCTCATTCACGTGATAGGACAGTAGTTTTTGGTTGGATTTTATGACAAGGATAATAATAGTCATAAAGACGATAGAAGTTCTCATTCGCGTGATATGACCATATTTTTTTGTCGGGGTTATGTAAATGAGGGTGATATAAATATATGACAAGAATAATAATAATCACAAAGACGATAGAAGTTCTCATTCACGTGATAGGACAGTAGTTTTTGGTTGGATTTTATGACAACGATAATAATAATCATAAAGACGATAGAAGTTCTCATTCGCGTGATATGACCATATTTTTTTGTCGGGGTTATGTAAATGAGGGTGATATAAATATATATGACAAAGATAATAATTATCACAAAAACGATAGAAGTTCTCATTCATGTGATAGGACCATATTTCTTTTGTCGGGGTTATGTACATGAGGGTGATATGACAAGAATAATAATAATCACAAAGAAGATAGAAGTTCTCATTCACGTGATAGGACTGTAGTTTTTGGTTGGATTTTATGACAAGGATAATACTAATCATAAAGACGATAGAAGTTCTCATTCGCGTTATAGGACCATATTTTTTTTGTCGGGGTTATGTAAATGAGGGTGATATAATTATATGACAAAGATAATAATTATCACAAAAACGATAGAAGTTCTTATTCACGCGATAGGACCATTGTTGGGGTGTATGTAAATGAGGATCATATAAATATATGACAAAGATAATAATAATCACAAAGACGATAGAAGTTTTCATTCACGTGATAGGACCATAGTTTTTTGATGGGGTTATAATGTAGATGAGGATGAAAGAAAACAAGTCAAACATGCAGTGCAGAGGAGCACAGGCGAAGAGAGGGAGATCGAGAGGGTGCGAGAGGAAGGGAAAGAGGGAACAAGAGAGAGAGAGAGAGAGAGTGAGAGTGACAGAGAGAGCCTGGGTCTATATTTCGGAGAGAGAGAGAGAGGGTCCATGTGGTGAAAATGATTTTTTTCGAAACTTCCAAGGGTATAATGAACATTACATCGAACTTCTGTAGGAAAGAGAGAGGGGGTGGGGGGGGGGGGGCAGAGAGAGATAGAGAGAGAGAGCGGTATCTGGATAGACATATTTATTGTATTTCTTTCATGTTTATCTGAACGATTATGTGGTCATTCATTTTCAAATTGCTTTCTTTCTGATATTCTTTTCTGAATGCATTTCACGGACATAACAATTGGAAAAAATGATAAGACTTCATGTATCCCGTAGGCCTACTTGAAATTGTCTGTTAATGTATATCAAAAAGACTGATCAGTCGAAGCTGAGACTAGATTGAGACGGTTGCGGAGGAGGGTTTACGGGTACGTCAAACCATAGGTTTACGGTCAAACTCACTCTGCAAGGAGATTATAACTCCCTTGATTTGTGCGATACAATCCTGAACGGTACTTGCTCTCACCAGGGACTTGGGATACAACTAACAAGTCCCTGCTCTCACACAAACGCACACAGATGCTGGTACCATGGAGCTATAAAAAAGAACATGGACCGAAGCCATTCGAATACAGTCGCTTCCCCGCCGTGGAGCGGGGTCAGCGCGGTGTCAAAATTGCTGTTTGTCTTCTATCCATGCGGCTTGCGCCGGGCGGGGCGAACGTAAGACAGTGTTTCAATATCGATTATACCATGAACCATTTACAACAGTAGATGGCGCTAGTATACAACATCATGAGCCGGTTTAAATACAGGCAGCATAGAACTAATAATTGATTTATTAATTACTGTTTAATTCACTAAAAAAAAAAAAAAGTATTTCAGCGGTGGAGATTGGTTAAAGATATTCCTATTGCATCTTGTTATAACATCAAAGAGTTTCAGATGAATTAAATATTTTTACCAAAACTTTGTAATACCTTTAAAGGCATCGTTTAACAATGTTAAATCTGAGATGCACGGCCGTACGTGTTATCAGTGTCTGTGATATGGTGTAATATTGAAGCCTAAAAAATTGCGCTTCAAAATGATCAAGCCTGAAGTGCCTCAAAAAGTAAAAATCTTTGAGTGACCGGTTTTACCATACTCGTTTTCCCCGATAGACTGCAGTGTTATACCGTTTGGCAAACGGTTTTCAAAATTTGTAATTCCAATCATAAATATCTTGATAATCAGACAGGCGATCGGCTTGCAAAAATCATGGGGTTCCTGACTGACCTAAAGGTTTATAATTATCATTGCAGCATGAGCTAAATCCAGGATTTTGTTTCAGAATCTGAGACAAAGTTACCGAATCCCTTTAACATGAACGGCAGTTTGTAAACTCTGTCATCTGCATCTGCTACTTCTATTGTCTATAGTCTCCTTTTATGGTTACCATTTCGTCAAATTCAAAGATTACAAACAATCAAAACTTCAGCAGCGCGAGTAGTTCCTAATAATAATAGCTCGTTCTTATATAGCGCTTTTCAGGACCGGAGGCCCTCACAAAGCGCTTTACAGATAAGTATATTATTACCCCGGTCATTGGATTCAGGCTTACCCGCAAACAATGTATGCACATTCTCCACTCCCTGGGGAGCATTCCAGCCAGGCGTCATTTTTACATGCGCACACTTGCTAATCTAACCACATTAGCTTTCGCATCCTACCGGGTACCCATTTAACACCTGGGTGGAGAGTGGCAAATGTAGATCAATGTCTTGCCAAAGGACATTAGTGCTGCGGCGGGACTTGAACCACGGCCTATGTGATCCACAGCCCGGCGACTTATCCACTCGTCCACAACACCTCTACCCTAGTTACCCGTACCAAGAAACGTGATTCCTTATCCACTGTCATACGGAATTTACATTGGTTACCAGTCCTGTCTCGCATCCAATTTAAAATATTGTTATTAGTTGATGAATGATTTTATGAATTAGCTCCCTCTTATTTAAATGAATTACTCACTGTCTATAAACCAGTAAGAAATCTTCGATCATGTAAAAAGAATCAATTTTTTGTTCCTTCTATTTTGACTAACACAATCATATGCCTATGGAATAGCCTCCCAGACTCAGAAACATTGACACAATAAATAAGTTTCAGTCCACCCTGAAAACTTACTAATTTCAATTGTTATAAACAAGTAAAAGGAACTCAGTACCCTATGTTTCTATTTGCTTCTCTTTCAAGGCGCATATAGGGACATACTTTGAATTGTGTTATGCGCTATGTTATAATGGATTATTATTATTATTATTATTATTATTATTATTATTATTATTATTATTATTGGAGAATATTTATGGAATCGCTGTTTGTGTTTGACCATTCTTCCTGTGATTCTTCCACTGTATAGGGAAGACCTTCTAGGTCTGCTCTGGGTCCGTCGTTAGGCAGACTGTCGCTAATTTCACCTCCGCTACCTCCACCCTACTGTCTGGATCTCGAATATGTATCATCATCGTCGGCATGTGCAACAGACATTTCTTCTGTATCTGGGAGACTTTCTTGTTCGCTATTTTCAGGAGAAATGTCTACCGTATATTGAAGGATTTCTTCAGTTTGGATCTCAGCATTTTCATGATGATCATCATCAAACGGTATGTTTGTTGGTACTGCCATTGGTGCCATGTTATTTCACGTTTTAATTTCTTTTCCAGAGTTCAGGAAACAGTTTATCTCAGTCTCTTCTGAGTCCAAGTTGTAGCAATTCTACGTGAAAAGATGAAATGAAAAAGACTGATTTGAAGGAACTTACCAGAGCCAGAGGCTTGACTCTGATAGAAACAATTATTTGTTCAAGCAAAATCATTGGTAAGAAAAGATACATGAAATGCAATAACTTTAACATTTTAAACAAATTACTTTCTTAAGAATGCAAGATTTCTTTTTTAGTGATTTGGTGTTCTTTGAAATATTCATATTATCTAAATAAATTTGAAAAACTAAAAGCTAAGTAAAAAAGAAGTTGACGTTAATAACCAAATGTAAATACATATTTTCATTCTCTTTTTTAAAGATTTGTTTGGTTTAAATATCGTTTCCCATTATGATTTACATAATTCATGAAATCAATACAAAATATTGACATTCGAAGTGCTTTTAAACATTGTTGTTGTTGTTGTTGTTTGGTTTTAAGGCTGTCCAATCTGAAAAGATTATTTCCGCCTGGCTATATACTGCTTTTCGAGTATTTCATCAATGATTAGATGGCGCTGTTTCTTTTTCTCCAGCTCATATATTGATTCAGTGAATTTCCCAGCTTCCGTTCAATCGATGATGTAGGCAATAATTTAGGTGTCGTCCGTGAACAGGGTGCGAGTATTTTTTAATAAAGGTTAAAGATAAACTTGAGTTCTGGTAACGCGATTGCATTGTGAAAGAAAAGGTTTGGAATGGATCAGAAAAGTTGATCATATAGCATGTAAGTAATGGTGTGTAATGCAAGATTCTGGAGTCATCAAAATCATCATAAATTTGGCAGAGTCTTGGTAAAGTAACAATCACTTACACGAAAAGATGTACATGGGACAACACATATGGTGTCGGGGCTAGTACTACCCTGATTTCCTTATCTTTCTATGCTCATTACTCAGCCAGTATACATTTTCTTCCAAAATTGTTTGGCACATGACATTTATTTGTAATCTTGAACATTCAGTGTAAGTTTTGTTAGATTCTGTGAGAATTCATTTTTTTTTTACCAGAACTCAAGTTTATCTTTAACTGTGCAGTGCTAAACTATGATATTATTAATAATCCGCTTTTATATAGCACTTAATACATCTTTCTACGATATCTCTAAGCGCTTTACAGATATACTATTCCTTTTAATTATTCCCTTCCTCTCCGAGAGAGAGAAGGCGAACATGAAATGATATAAATACAAAATAGAACTTTGGCGTTTAGACCTATATGGAATTAACAAAAACAAAAACAAATAAATTTAAATATAATGTGCTCTTTACATCACCTTGGCACAAAATGGCACAGTTAGTTATAACTCGTCAGCTACAATGAGTGGTATATATCTTTGGCTTTTATAAAAGCCACAGAGCTTGCAGATGAGCGGGGACTGAAAATCGACATTGTGTATTTTATTTCGGTTGTTTTGGGCTGATCAAGTCTTGGTTTTAATTATTCATTGTTTACCATTTTCATTGATGTCTTGTTTGTATATAGTTATTTTGGTTATTTTGGTTTAGGTTTGTAATGTAGGCTATAGCCTGAAAATAACATAAAATAGTATTAACTTGCTTGTTAGATTCGTGACCACGCAATTGAATCTAGCCTTAATATAACATAAGCACTGCATAGGCACTCTATAATCGGGAAAATAAAACAAGTCATGTAGAATTAAAAAAGAAGTTTGCTTGTAATATTCAATTACCCTTAAGATTTAATATTTGTAAAGTGAGGTAGATTAATTGTTGAAAATGAATGGATTATTGAAAAAAATTGATAATTATAGCCGGGTATATAATGGCAGGTCTATTGTACATTTTTTTACAATCAATTACAAACATTCGTATTGTTCAATGTCTGTCCATATTTCTTCAGTACATAGTTACGATTGATATGAAAATATCAATGTACATTACTAACTGATATTCATTTTTTCCTTCTATATGACACTTCCAAAAGACTGTTCTTGAAAACGAATTGTGATTTTGATTTAGTGTTAAATATAATCATATTCTATTTCATTTTGGGTATAATGCAGAAGTAAAGCAGAAAAAAAACATGCTATAGTCATGCTTTTAGATAAAATCAAAAATGCGTATCATGTTCATCGCTGTACATTATACACATGTACATGAACATTTACCAGTACAGGAGACTGCCAGGGGTCGCGGCCATTTTGGAAATCAACAATCGTGAACGAATTCTGAAATTCTGGTCGCTTTTTAATGATATTTGAAAGTACTTTTTCTTCATAGTTTATCATAGCTTCATATGGAAATCAATGATGTTTATTAATACTCTTATTCATATCATTTTAGGCGACGCCCCTGGGATAATGTCTATCTGGCTTCGCAATGACACGGAAACCTGAACTCTGTGAAAAATAGCTTCACGCATGCCCAACAGAGAAGTTATGGCAGAACACTGTCCTTTTATTTTCTCCCAGACACAAGAGGTTTGTTTGTTTGTTTTATTATCCGTATAAAAAAGACAACATGCATTCAGTAAAACAATAACGAATAGAATGATAAATTATAAGATAAAATAAACGGCTGGATAGCCCATATTCAGCGGTATCCGGGGGACAAGAAATAGTCCCGTCCCCCCCCCCTCCTCCCACTCACTGTTATTTATTTTACGCATAAAAATTATGCATGTTCCCTCCTTTTGAAAACACCCCCCTAAGTCCGGTGTGTAAAGTCAATACGGGCCGGATTTTTGTGTACTACGAGCCGGACTTTGGTGCGTGCAAAAGTACCCCTCTTTACCGGACATTTTGGTAACACGCATGGTATCCCTCCGTTCACGGAGTGCGGGGGGGGGGGGGAAGAAAAGTAAAACAATACACTATACATAAACAAACGAAAAAGAACAATGGCAAAACATATATTCCTAAGCAAGATATAGTAAGAAATTAGATACCCAGGACAGACAGTAGAGAAAAGAAAATATAGAAACAGAATTGTGTGAAGTAAACTACAGATAAGTGTGATTTCTTGATATATGCTCTATTACTATTTCTAATCCTATATACATACAAAAAAGATATATATCTCTATGTATATCTATGTCCTATACTAAAGTCATTGACACCATCTTGAACAATATTAGTTTGAATTTAAATTTTATTGAAATAAAATCGTCACAAGGTATAATGAAATTTTGTTACAGATAATTAACAAATCTAAAGTAATCATACAGTTCTTTTTTTTTCTCACCTGTACAAAGTTTTCACATTAATTTTCTCCACATACAGATATAACACATCTTAATCTTATATATTCAATCATATTGCTCCGATTGTCTCATTTTCGCTCGCGTGAACATTGCCGGCACAAAACACTGACCTCTACCTCCTGGACGGATCATCACCCATTCCCATTCACTATACGTTACGTACTAAAAGGCTGTTTTGTATTGTCTGACCGTTCATGAATATTCATGTTTTTGCTAAACTCGGCAAAATGTTTGCTTTTACTAAATGGAAAAATTACGGTGGGGGGTTGGATGAAATGGACATAATGAACGTAGCAGAAGTGATAATTGATAATTCATGCTTCTTATCCTTCGTGTGCTTGACCTATAATCTTACAATCACTTGGCAGACTGAGTCCAAAGTTCGATTTGTTTCACATGTGTATTATAGGCAATGGCGAGCTTGCAACCTATTTTGAAAAATTACGGTGGGTGAACTTTCAAAAATCAATGAGACATGAGGGCTCCAATGAAAGAGCTAGTGATAACGTACGTCGGGGTGGATGTGCTTTTCGTTTAAACAAAATTTTTTTTAACGATTTAAAAAAAACGTCCATAGGCTAACATGTATGGCTGCTGACTCTGACGATAGTGGGCGTTGTGAATTGAGACTAAACGGAGCTATATGAATATTACAAATAGCTTTATAAACGTCTATAGTTTCATATTGCACAAAGTCTTCGAAATTCTCCTCTTACAGATATTACACATCTTATATATTCAATAACATTAAAACGACGGGGCTAATTGAACAACCGTGTTTTATTCCTCTGAGGTTAAACGCATGGGGTCATTTCTTTGTTCAGTTTAAGACAAACACTTGCTTTCTTATACATGGTAGTAATAAACTAATAACATCATAAAAATGTTCTATAATACCAATTATGTCAACAATTTATAAAATAATCCTAGCAAAGGCCTTGCGTAAATCTACAAAATACAAATAAACATTACTTTTCTGACTTACGTCCCTAGCTTTCACATAATTATCAATCATTTTTTTCATTGTAATACATGATCCGATGTTCTATTGTTTTCCCTGAAGCCTGTTTGGTTTTGGACATACAGTTTATCTTATCTCGAAAGGAATATAGTAATAACAATAGTGTAACCTTTTTTGGTGTACTGATTAATATTCGTTAGTATACAGTTCTCCACATGATTATGTAGATGGAAAATCTAGTTAATGTACACGTCTACGTTTGTTAATAGTTATGCTATAATGTTACAATTAAATAGGCAAACAAAATATTTCAACTTATACATCATCAAAAATTACAATTTATGTAATTTGTATATTGTACCTAAGAACTGACCATCGGCATTAGAATTATACATTATATATATACAAAGGGACGTTAACAATAATATCATAAACATAGAATGTATAAGTTAGTTAATGTACACGTCTACGTTTGTTAATAGTTATGCTACAATGTTACAATTAAAAAGGCAAACAAAATATTTCAACTTATACATCATCAAAAATTACAACTTATGTAATTTGTTTATTGTACCTCAGAACTGACCATCAGCAATCCTAGAATTATGCACAATATATACAAAGGGACGTTAACAATAATATCATAAACATAGAATGTATAAGTTAGTTAATGTACACGTCTACGTTTGTTAATAGTTATGCTACAATGTTACAATTAAATAGGCAAACAAAATTTTTCAACTTATACATCATCAAAAATTACAATTTATGTAATTTGTATATTGTACCTAAGAACTGACCATCGGCATTACTAGAATTATGCACAATATATACAAAGGGACGTTAACAATAATATCATAAACATAGAATGTATAAGTTAGTTAATGTACACGTCTACGTTTATTAATAGTTATGCTACAATGTTACAATTAAATAGGCAAACGAAATATTTCATCTTATACATCATCAAAAATTACAATTTATGTAATTTGTATATTGTACCTAAGAACTGACCATCGACATTACTAGAATTATGCAATTTATATACAAAGGGACGTTAACAATAATATCATAAACATAGAATGTATAAGTTAGTTAATGTACACGTCTACGTTTGTTAATAGTTATGCTACAATGTTACAATTAAATAGGCAAACAAAATATTTCAACTTATACATCATCAAAAATTACAATTTATGTAATTTGTATATTGTACCTAAGAACTGACCATCGGCATTACTAGAATTATGCACAATATATACAAAGGGACGTTAACAATAATATCATAAACATAGAATGTATAAGTTAGTTAATGTACACGTCTACGTTTGTTAATAGTTATGCTACAATGTTACAATTAAATAGGCAAACAAAATATTTCAACTTATACATCATCAAAAATTACAATTAATGTAATTTGTATATAAGTACCTAAAAACTGACCATCGGCATTACTAGAATTATGCAATTTATTTATTTACAAAGGGATGTTGACAATAATATCTTAAACATAGAATGTATACAAGAAATGTAGTTGAAAAAAAAAATACTCCTTAAAAGTATGCATCAGTAAACCTACAAATGTGATTTTCAAATGGATAAGGAAGTGGAGAAAAGGGGGTAGAGGGAGATGACTGAGGAGAGAGGGGAGAGGAAGAGAGGGAGAGGGAAGTTACTGAGGGGAGAAAGGGAGAGGCAGAGAGCGAGGGGGAAAGGGAGATGGCGGAGGAAAAGCCGAACAAAATGTTATGATTCACAGATTTTAGGACATAATTATACACGTACTTCAACAACAAGTCTAAACATGTTTCCATAAGAAGACATCATTTTTATTAACACAAACAATATTTTCTTGATTATATTTGTTGTTAACATTAGATTTATATATATCTATATATTGAGAATGCTAAGCGAAATATTGTCCAATTATAATAGTAGAAATATATGAATTCACAACGCCAGATGGAATACACAAGAGACATGGGTAGACATTTAAAAGTACTCTCGATGTATTTTCAAGAACCATAAAAGAAGACAACAAGATTTAAAAAAGGGGACTCAAAGATAAATAACATGCTTCTAAATCCATGCCTTCTCTGAATGTGTTGTAATTACATTAACATGAACGACAGTTTGAAGTCTGTCATCTGCATCTGCTACTTCTATTGTATTGTCTATAGTCTCCTTTTTTGGTTACCATTTCGCCAAATTCAAAGATTACAAACAATAACAACTTCAGCAGCGCGAGTAGTTACCCGTACCAAGAACCGTGATTCCATATCCACTGTCCTACGGAATTTACATTGGTTACCAGTCCTGTCTCGCATCCAATTTAAAATATTGTTATTAGTTGATGAATGATTTTATGAATTAGCTCCCTCTTATTTGAATGAATTACTCACTGTCTATAAACCAGTAAGAAATCTTCGATCATGTAAAAAGCATCTATTTTTTGTTCCTCCTATTTTGACAAACACATACATTCTGCCCCAGTTTCATGAAATATCCTCCTAGACTCAGAAACATTGACACAATAAATAAGTTTAAGTCCACCCTGAAAACTTATTTATTTCAATTGTTATAAACAAGTAAAAGGAACTCTATGTAAAAGTAAAAGTAAAGTAAAGTAAAAGGTACCCTATGTTTCTATTTGCTTTACTTTCTATGCGCATAAAGGGACATACTTTGTAATGTGTTATGCGCTATGTTATAATAGATTATTATTATTATTATTATTATTATTATTATTATTATTATTATTATTATTATGATTGGAGAATATTTATGGAATCGCTGTTTGTGTTGGACCATCATTCCTGTGATTCTTCCACTGTATAGTAGATAGTCATCTTCCGCAGTTACCTCCACTGTATAGGGAAGACTTTCCGGGTCTGCTCTGGGTCCGTCGTTAGGCAGGCTGTCGTTAGTTTCATTAAGTACCTCCACCCTTTTTTGGAGACTGTCTGGATCTAGAATTGATGAACATGTATCATCATCGTCGCCATGTGCAACAGGCATTTCTTCTGTTTGAAGGATTTCTTCAGTTTGGATCTCAGCATTTTCATGATGATGATCATCATCAAACGGTATGTTTGTTGGTACTGCCATTGGTGCCATGTTATTTCACGTTTTAATTTCTTTTACAGAGTTCAGGAAACAGTTTATCTCAGTCTCTTCTGAGTCGAAGTTGTAGAAATTCTACGTGAAAAGATGAGATGAAAAAAAAACTGGTTTGAAGGAACTTACCAGAGCCAGAAACTTGACTCTGATAGAAAAAAAATATTTGTTCAAGCAAAATCATTGGTAAGAAAAGATACATGAAATGCAATAACTTTAACATTTTAAACGAATTACTTTTTTAAGAATGATTCAGATTTCTTTTTTTAGTGATTTGGTGTTCTTTGAAATATTCATATTATCTAAATAGATTTGAAAAACTAAAAACTAAGTAAAAAAGAAGTTGACGTTAATAACCAAATGTAAATACATATTTTCATTCTCTTTTTTAAAGATTTGTTTGGTTTAAATATCGTTTCCCATTATGATTTATATAATTCATGAAATCAATACAAAATATTGACATGACTTGTATCAATAATGTTCAATTTTTGTAAAAAGTACATGAAACATGCTGAAACATTCTGGCAGGGTTTGAAGTGCATTCGAAGTGCTTTATATAAACGTTGTTGTTGTTGTTGTTTTTGTTTGGTTTTAAGGCTGTCCAATCTGAAAAGATTATTTCCGCCTGGCTATACTGCTTTTCGAGTATTTCACCAATGGATGGCGCTGTTTCTTTTTCTCCGGCTCAAATATTGATTTAGTGAGTTCACAGCTTCTGTTCAATCGATGGTGTGGGCAATAATTTAGGTGTCGTCCATGGACAGGGTGCGAGTATTCATTAATAACGGTTAACTTTGCAGTGCTTAACTATGGTATTATTAATAATCCGCTTTTATTTAGCACTTGATACATCTTTCTACGATATCTCTAAGCGCTTTACAGATATACTATTCCTTTTAATTATTCCCTTCCTCTCCGAGAGAGAGAAGGCGAACATGAAATGATATCAATACAAAATAGACCTATATATAATTTTTTTAAAAATAATAATAATAATAAATATAATGTGCTCTTTACATCACCTTGGCACAGTTAGTTATAACTCGCCAGCTATACAATGAATGGTATCTATCTTTGGCTTTTGTAAAAGCCAACAGAGCGTGCAGAATGATGAGCGGCAACTGAAAATCGACATTGTGTATTTTATGCACTTCTCAGTTGTTTTGGCTGGCTGACTGATCAAGTCTTGATTTTCATTATTCATTGTTTTACCATGTTCATTGATGTCTTGTTTGTATGTAGTCATTTTGGTTATTTTGGTTTAGGTTTGTAATGTATAGGCTACATGTACATTACTAATTGGTATCCATTTTTTCCTTTCTAAATGACACTTCCAAAAGACTCTTCTTGAAAATGAGTTGTGATTGCTATCTAATGTTAAATATATATTTTATTTCATTTTTGGTATAATGTGGAAGTAAAGCAGAAAAAACATGCTATAGTCATGCTTTTAGATAACATAAATAAGGCGTATCATATTCATCGCTGTACATAATTTTACACATGTACATGTACATTTACCAGTACAGGAGACTGCCAGGGGTCGCGGCCATTTTGGAAATCAACAATCGTGAACGAATTCTGAAATTCTGGTCGCTTTTTAATGATATTTGAAAGTAATTTTTCTTCATAGTTTATCATAGCTTCATATGGAAATCAATGATGTTTATTAATACTCTTATTCATATCATTTTAGCCATGAAGCCTGCTTTATTTTGATGCCGCGTTATGCAACATCGTCATAATAGGCCTATGCAAACGAATACTTAATATTCGTTTATCATCCCAGTACATTTAGACGTTATAGATGATATAGATCATATTGGTTTTGGCCATAATATAATCAATCTTGCAGACGTATTCAAAAAGCAAGATTCATGCTAATATGAACTACTATTCTACTTACCATTAAGCTCAAAGAAATTCGTCATTCGTCCTTCCGATCACTAAGTCCCACCATTTCTGTCTGTCTTGGCATCTAGTGGGCATATACGTTTGTATGTGAGCAGGAGCGGCGATTTCTTTTCATGACCGAGGGGGGGGGGGGGGGGAAATACGAGGGGTGAGGGAGCATTGTGAACGAGAGGGGCGAAGGTGACTGAAGTTTTGTATTAAAAATTAACATTCCTTATTAAAACTATAGTATAAAAACAACCAATATAATGTTTTCACACTTCACTTTTACTTCGCCGGCAATTAGTGTGCAGTCCGAATGGTTGTAAATATTTAGTAGGTAAATTTTAGTAACTATGGAGCTTGAGCATGGATGGGATTTCTATTTCCAAATCAAGGCCTCTGTCATGTACATGTATATTTATCGCTATAAGAGTTAAATTGGCAAATAAAAGAGCAAGTGGAATATTCATTGTTGTAGCACTGATCTATTTCTATACCTCTTAATATTGTAATTATACAGTCTAACTGTGCTTACATGATACCGATGGAGATGTAGATTTTATACAATATCTACTTGTATATTTTGATAGATATCATGCGAGGGAGCGTAGCTCCCGAGCTATAGAAGATTTTTGCGCTTGATTAGTCTAAACGCTGCACCATTGGCCCTCCAGAGCCTAAAAGTGTGTTGCAGTCTTTAGTCAGTATTTTCTATACATTTTGGGTGGCACTTTTTCAAATTTTCAAGGGGATGGTCCCCCTAAACAAATTGAGGGGGACGTGTCCCCGTCCCCCCGGAATCGCCGCCTATGTATGTGAGGCTAGTCCATTCCTTGATGCTGTACAACCAATGCTTTCTCTGCCTGCCTCTCTTTGAGCTTCAGTTGACTTCTATTTTAAAACAATGCTGGGTTTTTTGTTCTTTTTTATACACATGTAAATACATCGTTTTTCCTATTAGTAAAACCCGATTTAATATTATACATTGTAGGTGCTTATTTAGATATAAATCTCCTCTTGAATTATGATTTGTTTTCCCTGATTGAATCGTTCATTTACATTTTTCAGAGGTGATAATATACTCCATGAATTATATTTAGTAACTTTAGTAGTAGTAGTAGTAGTAGTAGTAGTAGTAGCAGTAGTAGTATTAGTAGTAGTAGTAGTAGTACCAGTAGTACCAGTAGTGGTAGGAGAATTGTTTTTATTATTATTATTATCATCATCATCCTTCTTACTATTAAAGTTGTGGTTGTTATTATTATTTGTTTATTATTACTACATGACTACTATTGCTGTTGTTGTTGTTGTTGTTGCTGCCTCTTTTGTTGATGGGGGTGTAATGTGAGAGAACAAAGCAATCATAGGTATGTAACCTCCCTTCTTTTTACTGTCTCATGGATCTGCTTGCCCCAAGTTGAACTCGCAATTTCATGACCCAAGAAAGCCTGTAAATAGCCAAGTTAGACCCATTCATGAAATAATCAAGTCTAGAGGTCTACATCTAACTTAGATAACCAATTGAAAGTTGGCCTAACCTATAGATGTCAACACAGCCTGGAATGTAAATTTTACAAGGCCCTTACCGTTAGAGCCTAACTTTTTCATCTTACTATATGTACGTTAGACCCAAGTTAGATTGTTTTTGTTTACGTCATCTTCCTTATTGAGATGTATGAAAGAAGATAAAGTAAACAGAATATGTACTAAAGGCCTCTAAGTCTAATCTGGTCTAAACGTTGTTGTTAGCTATTAATTTTCTTCTGACCGAAATATGAAAGTAGTTAATAAACAGTTGGACCTAAAAGTAACAGAAAGCTTGGACCATTGAATATAGTGAAGTGATCTACTCGTATCAAATCTCTAGAGATAGTCCCACCCGAAAGTTTGGGCCAAGCTGTCAGCAGTAACTGGGTGGCGATGGCAATGAGCTGAAATATTAGCTCACGACAATAAAAATGAACCAAAAGTTCGAGTGCAGATTACTCCTAAATTTATCAGATATAACAATTTTAAACCACTTCATAATGTACGACAAATCTGCAGATTCATACTCACAGCAGATTATTGTTTAATTATGATTCAATGTTGTTGTTGTTTTAGTTTTATGCGTGTATCATTCAATTATGAATATTTACTCGTCTTCTGGCAATCGTACATAAAATGTTTCCATCACAGGTATGACAATAATGTATTATTTAAATCATGGGGATGGTTATAGTTATCAAGGATTTCTGAAAAGATTGCACATGAGAGCAAACATGGAAAGGTGCCTGGAATAAAGAATAATAATAACATTCACGCTCATAAATATTCATATTATGGGCGGCACCTCTGCTGCCAAAAAATAAATATATAAATAGAATGGATTGTACTTTTCATTATTATGTAATAGGCATGTAGGCCTACTTTATATTATTGATGAATAATGCAAATGTGAATTTTAATTATTCATAAATAGTGAAAATGAACTGTGCGTCCGGACCAACCAATGATGACCCAATTACAATCAAAATGCTACCCGAATGTTACGTTCTTCTTTATCTGTAACTTTCCGGGCCATCCTGTTCACTCGAACAGTCAAAATAATTCACTTATTTTGTTTTTTAATAATTTAAGAACATTTCTGTATAGCAATATTCTGAAGAATTTAAAGTATATGATAAAAGTGTATGTAAACCTATTTTGAATCTGTGTACGGACTTTGTAAAATTTGAGCAAAACAAAAATTTCCAATTTTGGACAATAAATTGAAATTGAAATTACATCGGCCCCTAAGAAGAGACGTACTTCTCAACAGTCCAGAGAGGATGATATGTTGGAAACCATGATTCCCTTGGTGGTAACCGTAATTTTTCAGCGGGGGCGGGGGGGGGGGGGGGTGTGATTGATCTCTGGATGCTTTTATGAAAAGCGCTCTGTAACGTCGAATAAGGGCTAATCCAGACAAAGTGGAGAAAGGAATAGAGAGAACTAGTAAAGGGGTAGAAGAGAGGAGAGAGGGGAGGGAGAGAAGCAGGCCTGTAGCAACGGGGGAGAGGGGGGGGGGGGGGCACGTGCCCCCCAAAATTTCCAAGATCGGTTGAACTTTGTTAGACCCCTCCCCAGGACGTCGATCCATTACATGTATGTGCCCCCCCCCCCCCAAAAAAAAAAAATAAAATAAATAAATAAATAAAAAAATAAAATAAAAAAAATAAAAAAAAATAATAATAATAAAAAAAAAAAATAAATAAATAAAAAAAAAAAAAAACTCTGGCTACGGCCCTGAAGAGAGGAGAGGAGGAGGAGAGGAGGAGGAGAGGTGAAATTTTCAAAGTTTTGACATTCGATCAGGTAATGCCATGCGAAGAACTATAAAATGACACGTCAAGAGTTTCAAGTTGGTTGCAATGAGAAATGTTAATTAGGGAAACTTAAATATAGGATAGTCAAGAAGTACTTAATATGACGGTTTCAAGGAACGGGCCCCTGATGACAAAAATCATCAGTCGGCGTCAGCTAATTGAGCTACAGAGGGCGGTTGTCAAAATCCAAAATGGCAGCTCCCATGCAGTTCATTTTTCCTTCATGCAAGCTTTGTTATGAACCGTCCGGGGACAGAAGAAAGCGCAAAAATCAAAGCATAACACGTCAAAGATTCCTACAAAAACATCAGAAATGCTTGGTAACTGGCGAACATGGCAGGTACGTTTTTATGGTAACTTTTCCTCCAAATCCTAATCTTTCTTCATGTCGCAGACGACGGTCTAATTTGGACGAGTCGTGCCCGTCGTCAGGTGGCGGTGCGCGATACGGTTTGCGCCCGGCCGCGGGCGGCCGGCCAAAGCCTGCCAAGCACCACACATAGCTTAGCCTTAGCTGCATCCTGGCTGTGTATTAAAAACTGTTCTATTGATTCTCAGCATATCAAACACCACTGTTCAAAATTCAACTGATTTCACTCAAAATCGGTACTTTAGTGACAATTGATGACAGTAACACCTAACGTTAAATTGCAGTAAAATACAATCTTTTCAACTTAGATCTAGATCTAGATCTAACTTAGATCTAGAGTAGAGTAAAGGAGCCGGTAATCGGCCAGCTCCAGTTTTCGGCCGATTGGTTGGATGCAAGGTAAAATCACTCTAAAATACATCGCATAATAGCATAACACATATCCCACACATACCATACCATGCCAGTGTCACTGAAGAACCACATTTGCAATGGAAAATATATCCTAAAATATCAC
This sequence comes from Strongylocentrotus purpuratus, assembly GCF_000002235.5. NCBI lineage: Eukaryota > Metazoa > Echinodermata > Echinoidea > Camarodonta > Strongylocentrotidae > Strongylocentrotus > Strongylocentrotus purpuratus. Next base: position 6,466,372 of record NW_022145602.1, on the reverse strand, counting down.
ATTTTAGCGATGTAATCGCCGGTCCCGCTACCCAAATCTGAAAAATTGAGTATCTTACGCGTGTCTGTAAGAAATATGGGTACCATAAAATGAGCTTTATTTCAAGTATTTTTCAGATTTAGAGCCCGATTTTGTGCTAGTCGCAAGCTCAAAAGTATCTCATCGCATGTATTAAATCAATGCAGCCGCACACCGCGACGCACACACGATATCTCTGTCTAATTCAGATTCCAACTTCCGATCACCGCTGTGCCTGTCTTCGGCCAGGCGAGCACCAGGGAGCTCCGGCGTGGGATACCTGCTCCGCCCGCTTGTGCTGTACATCAGCGCGGAAACGCACGGCGCGCGTGAGCGCCTCCTATTGACTTTGTACATGCGGCCGTAAACTGAAACGCTCGGCCGATAACTGGCTCCAAAACAGTGAAAATTGAAATGAATATTGTCATGGCAATTCGTGATTTTTTTCTGGGATTCTTTTTTTGTTTAAATAATATTAATATTTGCTTCATGATTTGAACAAGAAATGATAATAAATAGGAAGTAAAGAGTCCTAAAAATAGGATTTTGTCTTAAGTGGCCGAAAACGGGCTCCTTTACTCTACCGATTTTAAAAAGAATAGGTCTAGGTCTAGATCTAATTTGAAAATTTAAATCGTGATCTACTTTCAAACTTGCCGATCAGCCGCATCGATTGTGTGCATTTGTGTGTTGTGAGTGTATTGACTATTCATGTATTCAAATGCTGCCTATTATTATACACGTAGGTCTAGTGCAGTGCTAAAGGTCAATATGCATTAGCATTGACTCTCTAGACAGAAATGACCTTCTGGTATAAGGCTGCGACGAGTATGATTTTTTGTACTCGAATACTCGGCCGCCATTTTTTTTTTCTTCGCCCATACACCTGGCACTGTCCATGCCGACGCTTACCCTTGACAAGCGCCCGAGAGAGCGCCAGCATGGTACTGTGGGTAAAAATGTTTCCCAGCTCAATCACTGTCAACTCACTACTCAGAAACTAATGTCCGGATTTCTGTTTGGACTCGGAGGAAAATGGATTAGTCTGTCATCTTTGGTTTTTAAAACAGCATTGTTTACTATTATTATTATTATTATTAAATCAGCACCTTCAACTGCACATCAAAGTAAAATTGTGTGAGTTTTCGGAGACGGACCTGGGATACTGCTTCTGCTTCTTCTTCTTCTTCGTTTGGTATTATAATGGCTATTAGTAAAATTTGACTATTGTTGCTAATTTCATCGCATCTCTTTCTTTTAATGTCTTGGTAATGTCTTGCCATAGACCCGTAGTATGGTGGTGGCAAAAAAAAATATGGCGTCCGAGTATTCAAGTATTCGCCTGTGAGCCCGGGAGTGTACTCGAGTACCTCATTACACGGTTATGCACAGCCTTAGTCTGGTATGGGTCATTCTTTAATAAAACTGACATTTGTTGACATTCCTCATACATATAGAGGCGGTCAGAGAAGCCAGATGCAATCTCAGCGGAACAACAGTTGATATCTGAGACTTATTGTTCTCTGCAGCAAAGCAATAATTTTCTTTAAAATATAACTTTTGTGAAGTTTAGAAGAAAATTAAAAATATTGTGATTCATATATCACAGACAAATGGGAGAGGACCTCACAATATGTCATAGGCTGCAAGGCATGTTAGAGACTTAGAGATGCTAATTTAATGTGTTTGATCAATTACAATTTTAAAACCTAATAACTCTCTTATTCTTTACAAAACAGGATTATACTCAAATTTTCATTGATCTGTTGCTCTGATCCTTTTTCTTCTATTGCCAACTTTATTCAGGGTGGACTCCTTTGTAATGTTGTTTTTATTTTGCAGTGGGAAGACCGCCCTCTTGTTTCAGTGTGCCATCTCTCTGGCCCAGGAAGGACATCATGTGACCCTCGTAACTCCCACAAAGTTTCAGTCTCTGCCACCAGCTGTAGAGGGCGCTACAACTCAAGATCCACTTCTGATGAAACGAATCAACATCATGTAAGCAAGGGGGGGGGGGGCATTTCACAAAGCCTTTTTCAATGACAAATAACAAAAATCAGTGAAAAATCTGCTGATAACCAATCAGAAGTAAGGATTTCAGTAGCTTATAACACAAATTGTCATTTGTCACTGATGACAAGTTTTGTGAAACGCCCCGTGGTCTTGTAATTAAAATTTACGTAAAGGAATGACTTTGGGTAAGATGAGACATTTGAGGAATTTTTTTTCTTCAAAGAGTGAGAATCACCAATTCTTTATTGAGTCCAAAACAGTAATCTTGGTTTGAGATTTGTTAACATTTATTGGAAAGCAAACATACAGATTCCCGTTAAAATATTGTCCAGACTTGTAGAGCACTTTTGGTCTTCTTCTTCTTATCGAGTCGCTGCACAAGTGCCGTCCAGTGCTCCACACAGGCTCTGACATGGCAGTTCATGGCTTCCAGGTCATCTTGGGTGCATGGCTCTGGCAGGAGTGGGAAGACTAGCAAATGTTCCATTGTCTATACCTGGTCTAACAAACCTCTATTCAAAATTATCTAGCTACTCCCTTGTTCAGGTTCTAAATGTACCTTATGAGTCGCTGCATCTTTATTTGAGGAAGTGATTTGGCTCAGTTGGTAAACATCAAAAGTTCAAAATAAAGATGGTGGATGTCAATCCTATCCAGATGGATGGCTGCAGCCTGGATTGGTTGTTAACATATATGCCTCTCTGATTTCATAGACACGGAATATGTTACAGTGGAGAGTACTCTGTCCCTCGGATAGGATGTAAAAATGGAGGTCCCATGTGGAGATGAGTCACCACCTTTGCACGCCAAGAACCCACTGCACTCTTTGATAAAGAGTAAAAGAGTAGCGGGAAGCCCCGGTACAGCAGTACGCTAGCTGTTCCATCGCAAGGAAATACCCAAGGGTAACAGTGATTAAAGCACCACTGTACTACTTGTAGCTACTTGCTCCCTCTATATATAAAACAAGCCTAATCGTTGACCATTGGTCCCTCATGATCCTCTTTTTCTTATGTTAATTGAGAGCTGAGTTGATGAGATAGTCACCTGTCAGTGAGCACCCTGGGTGGTCTAATCCCTCCTAGCCAAAGTAGTACAGATGGGCTTTAAGTTCGCTCTCCCAACTTTCAGGCACAAGTGACACCAAATCATTATTAATCAAAATAATATTCACCTAACATTTCTTTTCATTGTATTTCTTTCTGTCTAGTAATTCTTTGAAATTTCTATTGTCTTTATGCTTATAACAGGTACTTCCAAGACAGACCTGCCCTTATCCGCTATCTCAGTCACCTCCATACCAAGGCACCTCTCCCCCATGCAATCATTGTAGATGACATAGACTACTATGCGTCACACCCTCAGGCAAGTACCTTGCAAGTCATATCTTAAAGCCCCACTGCACTACTTATAGCTACTTGCGCCCTCTATATAGCAAACAATGCCTAATCGGTGCCTGTTGGTCCCCCATGGTCCCCTTTTTCTTACATTATGTTAGTTGAGAGAAATAACCACCTATCAGTGACCTTGCAGGGAGGTCTAAACCCCCCTGAATCAAACTAGTGCAGACAGGCTTTAAGAGTCTCCTTGTGATAGCTTACATGGTACTGATGATAGTTATACATGTAGCTGTAGTTCAACTGTAATCTAAGAAACAAAATAACAAAACAAAACAAAACAAGAAGAAATGTTCCTTGATTGTTGATGAAAGTATACAGATATATACCGTCATGAGAGGTTCTGGTTTAAAACATAGGCAAGAGCTACTATTGGAGTCACAAAGGTTGCTGCAGCCTTTTATCTCTGCCCTCGTAACCCTATGTTTGTACCATTTCATTCGTATGATTGATTAAATGGACTTGAATAAAATAAAATTGAATTGAATTGAATATGATATTTTAATATCTCTTCATACAGGCTGCAGATTTACCATCTTCTGTATCTGTTCTGTGTTCCTATTTGGTTGATGCCGTGACCTTTGTCTCGAACAAGAGGTATGTGTTAATGTATCTTTTCTTCCTTTTATTTTGTTATACATTGGCTACTACTAACAATGTGATTCTTTTTAGGCCAGGGAAGGAAGTATGGAGAAGAGGGGGGAGGGTGGGATTTCTTTCATACAAAGTTGTAGGATTCTTTAAAAAGAAAATTCAATGTTTTATTTTTCATTTTTATTTTTCAAAACATATTCCATGAAAGGATACAATGAATCCATTTTATTGAAATGTGCTTAATAGCAAGTGCGTGTGTGTGTGTAATTGGGTTTTTACAGACGTGTATCAATCAGCTATGACTATTTACGTCTGGGGACCGACTTTTAACGTCACCATCTGAAAGACGTGACTCAGTTTCGATCCTGCGTCCTCGGCTGAATCAGTTTGCAACTTCCATTATTAGCTGGCACATCGCCCCGTGCAGGAAGGAGATCACCTTTTAACCCTGCCTGCTGTTTTATTGTTGTCAGCTTTATACATTTCCTCCCCAGCGAGACATAGTGTGACCTGTCAAGACCGATGCAGGCTTTGTTAACTTTGGTGAATTACACTACGGAGTTCTAAAAATTTAGAAGTCAAGTTAGCTCCACTGTCAAGCCGCAAGGATTTGTCTTCATCATCTTCACCATCACAACGCCATAGCTCAGTCGGTAGAGCAGTGGTCTCATAATCTGGTGACCCGGGTTCGAAACCAAGTCGATGCGCTAGTGCCCTTTGGTAAGGCATTAATCCTTATTACCAGGTCCCTCGGAGAGGACCTAAAGTCATCAGCCGTCTCGTTGTTTATTTACAAGCATTTATGCTGTCTTAGCAGTCAGGTAAAATAACCACCATCACCATACATGCCAACTGTTCAGATTAAAGAGGAACATTCCTCTTTTTGGGAGAAGATAATTATCATTTTAATGCAGGTGTTCCTCTTCCTGTACAAATTTGTCTGTAGTATTGAATAGGAGAGTTAGGATTGTTCCTCTTTTTTTTGAAAATAGCATAATTTGTACAGATTTCTGATTTTCAAATGTTGGCATGTATGCATCACATTCATAACAAAGTGATCATTTAAAAAAATGATCATTACGATTATGTGCATGCGCAATAGCCATTGTTATTGTCAACATCATCATCACCAGTTCACCACCACTTCTTCTCACTTCTTCTCCTTCTCCTTCTCCTTCTCCTTCTCCTCCTTCTTCTCCTCCTTCTTCTCCTTCTCCTTCTTCTGCTCCTTCTCCTTCTCCTCCTCCTTCTCCTTCTTCTCCTTCTCCTTCTTCTCCTTCTCCTTCTTCTCCTTCTCCTTCTTCTTCTCCTTCTTCTTCTTCTTCTTCTTCTTCTTCTCCTTCTCCTTCTTCTTCTCCTTCTTCTTCTTCTTCTTCTTCTTCTTCTTCTTCTTCTTCTTCTTCTTCTTCTTCTTCTTCTTCATCATCTCCTTCTCCTCCTTCTTCTTTATCATCATAGTATCCTCCACCTACATCAGATACTCAGCATCAGCAATACTGATATAATCATCATCATCATTGTCTTTATTCCAATAATTATCATCCTACAAAAATCACTCTTACTATTTCTCATTTACATGTATATCTGATTTATTCTGTCACAGGGCTCAATCGGAAGATACTGATGCAGACGATTGCTTCCTCCTTGCATCCATTGGCTGCTCGGCCCAGGGGGAGTTCCAGGTGCCTCACGTCTACCGCAACTTTCTTACCAGCGAACTCCACATCACAAGTGAGTACGGCTTACTAATAAAGTAATAATATACACCAACAAACTTCCATCATCCATATGCCTGAAATATTTTCGACTTTCGCAAGTGGTTTAAACTGGCCTTCATGCCGCGAAATGATAAATCAATATTGACTGAGCACAATTTTTGCAATGCTTGAACGTTTCTTGCCATGAAAATTGCTCTCATTTACAAATAGCCAAAATTTCATGTCACGAAAGGTTCTGTTTTCGTCGGTTTGCATGGTAATATGGGTGGTTCATTGTTTTGAGATCACTCAGGGCAATGTGATTGTTTCTTAGCTTCTGTTTTATACTACACCATTCACCATTGGTAACTCTTAGATTGGATGGAAAATTGTTGTAGACTAGCAGTGATTTTATTTGATTGATTGCCTTAGTGCTCTCATTTAAAACTGAACTATTTATTCTTAGGGCACAGCACAGTTGTTAAAATCACATCGCCTCAATTGTTTCTTAGCTTTTTTTTCCTATCCTTTTGGTTACTCTCTGGTTTTAATGGAAGACTACATAGCAGTCTAGTCGTGATTTTTAGCTGATTGAATATATTGCCTTAGTGATGTGATGTCAAAATGTCAAATCTTGGTGCAAAGCACAGTTTTTGGACCATGTCAGTGGATAATGATAACAAAATTTCATTTATGAAGCACATTTTCATAAGATGTAAAGTGCATAAAAAGATAATACTTACAAACAAAGCTATGGAACGTTATAATACAAAGCTTGCATTGATTACAAACAGAGGAATACCATTTTTTATTTTACTTGTATGTCTCTCTTGATATCTTCTAACCTCATTTTAGATTATTTAATAGATAAAAAAAGCCATCACCCCTCAAACTATCAGTATTTTCACATAAGCTCCCATTTATCCACTAAGTTTACAAACAGCTGTTTAAGAGTCGAACTTTGAAGTGATAAGTATTTTAGTAATTGCAAAAAACAGACATACCAATGAAAATCTCTGTATAAGCATGGAAGGGGGAGAGACAGTGGTTTCAAAGAGTGCGTTTAGAGTGGCGGGGGGGGGGGGGGGTGGGAGGAAGCTGAGGGTGTTTCTTTTTATTTTATTCTTATCTCTCTTGATATCTTCTGATCTCAATTCAAGATATTCTTTCTGAATGTTATGGATCATAAATGAAGGTGGTGAGTAGCAATACAGTAAGTGCTATAGCTCCCTCTCTTGTTGAGCTGCTGTATAGGTTCCTGCCTGTCACAGTGAAACCACTGTCTTGTACAAGCTCCTCAGAGCCATCTGTACACAGAGTTTGGCCAACTTGGTTTGACTAGGTCACAACATGGCGTGCACTCATCAGAACCATCTATACACAGAGTTTGGCCAACTTGGTTTCACTAGGTCACAACATGGAGTAAAATCTTTAGTCACCGTATTGTGTCCAACTCGAACCGGCTTGGCCAAACTCTGTGTACCGGTATAGCCGCTATAGAGGCTCTGAAGTTCCTTATTCGACTTTATGTGTCCTTTCCTCACCTTCAAGGCCTCTTTCTCCTCCAGCCTTTTCTCCTCCTTTTTTCATCTAATTCCTCTCCTCTTCCTACTTCTTATTCATCTATTTCTTCCTCTCTGTCCTCTTCTCATTATTCTTCTTCTTCTCCCTCCTTTACTTCTCCTTATTCACCATCATCTTTCCTCCTTTTTTTCAATTCAGTTTCAATTCAATTTAAATTTTAATGTCCAATGGAAATTAGCTCTTCTCACATTTTACATATAATACACATTACATTAAAAACATTAAAGATGACAAAAATACAAGATAATAAAACATTTATTCAATATTTTCATTTATTTAGTAATGAAGTAGAGAAAAATTGAATGTGTGCCATTGCCCCAGAATATTAATCTTTTTCATTTTTTTTGTCATTGTTTTTTTTTATTTAATTTTTTTTTTCCTGTTGAATTATTGACATGTTTTATCTCATCCTTATCTGTTTTTCTCAGATTCTATTCCTTTTTTTGATCTAATTCATTTAATTCATTCTTCTGTGCCATGTTCAAGTTCTCACTTTTCACTCTGTTAGGTATCGAGACCTTGAAATGTTCCAGTGTACATATTTATCTGTGTCATGGTCCACAAATCATATTGTCTGTTACAAGCATTGCGGTGTTAAAAAGTCAAATCAGGGGGTGTTTCACAAAGACTAAAATCGACTTAAGTAATAATTTTGGTTAAGAATGACTATTAACCTGTTGTTGATTTTCAAACCTGTACAATAAACATTCAAACCGTTCTCTCTTACATTTTTGAACTTCTTGTGGCCCACTCTGCTCTCTAGGTCACGTACTGTGTAAAACAGACATTGGATAAATTAAAAAATATATCCTGTCACGCATATTTCAATTTGACAATTCAATTCGGAATCTCTTCCAACATTTTATCAATGTCATGATGACCCAGAAACTGCATGAACTTTGTTTGCATGCCATTTGCCTTACATTTATGAAATAAAGAAGAAATAGAGGAAAAAGAAAAAAATATGATGGGAATTTGTTTCTCTCTTACAATCCAAACAGCATTGCTGTCATTATTATGTTATTGTTGTATTGGCTGACGGCACGAATAGCTGTACTTCTTCAATGCGCCTTTCCAGGTCGATTCTTGGAACACGCTCAACCAAATATATCAGAATTTTTGTCACTTTTCACAAAAGTTACATGTACTTGATCAGTTGATTGACATGATGTTTGACAAGAACGACGATATACAACAAAGGGACAAAAAATGGGAGGGTTTTAAAGGCATCGTTTAACAATGTTAAATCTGAGATGCATGGCCCTACATGTACGTGTTATCAGTGTCTGTGATATGATGTTATATTGAAGTCCTCCAAAAATTGCGCTCCAAAACGAATTAAATGATCATGAAGTGCCTCAAAAAGTAAAAATCTTTGAGTGACCGGTTTTACCATACTCAGTTTCCCCAATAGACTGTAGTGTTATGAAAACCGTTAGGAAAACGCAAAATTTGATTTTGATCTTCAATCATAAATATCTTGATAATCAGACAGGCGATCAGTAAAAGTCATGGGATACCTGACTGACCTAAAGGTTTATAATTATCATTGCAGCATGAACTAAATCCAGGATTTTGTTTCAGAATCTGAGACAAAGTTACCCAATCCCTTTCATGTAAAGAAACTCACTATCCTTGTTATTTACTCAATATGAGTGAATGCAATTTCTATTACAATGGCCTTCACTATTCAATGTGCTATTTAACATTTACATGTACCTGTGGTTCATACGCTTCTGGGTTAACTTTGGAACTTTACAGACCCTATCCGATGAAAGTACAACTTGACTGATATAAATGGAAAACTGACTGAATGCAGAATACAAATATAAAGGAATGAAAAGTATTTACCATTTCGTTATTGCACAAAAGCAAATTAAAACCTCATTTTCTGCACCCCTCCAAATTACGGGTCAACAGGGGTCAAATTTGCTGAAGTTACTAAAGACATAACATGTGGACCCCATTGTTTCACCTATATAGCTGAGGTGATGAGCCGTGATTAATTAATGCAAAGTCATTGTTAATATATGCGTACTCCACATGAGATGATGTCATCAAGTCGATAGCAAGATTTTAGGTTGACAACTTCTGATTTTCAAAGCTTTAGATTTTGAGTTTCCAGAGAGCTGATACTCCTCTGACAGACACTAAAATGGCATATAAATGATATTATTGTAATCTATGGCTTATAAGCTTTCCGTTGATTTATAATTCATCCATTTCATTTTTCAGTTTGGAATATGTTTTTTTTTAAATACTCATTTGACACATACATGAGTGTTCTGACATTGTAACATTTTTTTTCTGTTTGATTAGACTGATCATCAGACTGAGGAACTAGTTCTTTTGACTTGTAAATAATTTCCAAATTTGCATGTATACAGCAACGTAGTGACATTGTTCACACCTGTATTACATATGGAACTCCATGTAAACCTTTTAGAACACAGGATTGTCAGGTGATGTGGTGTAGTGGTTAATCCACTCGACTCTCAATCCCAGGGTCGAAGGTTCCAATCCCAGCCCAGCACAAATGCCCTTTGGCAAGACATCAATCCACTTTTGCCACTCTCCACCTGGTAGGATGCGAAAGTCAACAAAGTTTGCTCGGCGTTGTTTGTGTCTGGCGCCTGGCTGAAATGCTCCCCAGGGAATGGAGAATGTGCTTTTTCTGGTTTCAGTAACACTATTAAATGGTCATGTCACAATATTTTCCATTTTTGGATGAAATAGATAGCAAAAAGGTCATATGTTGTTCCAGACACGGACACAGAATCGCCCAGATGTAAATGTTTACGACCTTCCACCATCAAAACAGTGTCATACTGCACAAGCCCCATTTGTCATGAATATTGACTTTAACAAGACACAACAGTGCGATGAACCAGCACGATTATCATAGAGTACATGAGCGCAAAAATCAATATGACTGGCATATCTGTCTCGCACAATACGCAATATTGTTTTTACCAGACCTACTGATTAGGCCTTGAAACATGTGTATGTGGGCTCTGTGGAGAAGCCATAGAGTGGTGAAGTGTGACGTCATCAAAAACTATTTTAAGAATTTCTCAATTTGAACTTCATTTTCCGAAAGAGCGTAAAAAATGATGTCCAAATGTAGAAAATGAATTAAACATGTTAAAGGTACTATGTCCCATTTGCAGGCCAAAAAAATGAAAAAGTTAAATTCCAACTGCATTTGAAAGATAATACTAATTTAGAACTTCCCTACAAAAGGTGGGGTTTGAAAATATCTTCAAGTGGGAAAATAACGACTATTAGTTGTCACATCAACTTTAGGGCTATAGAGCCCAAAAGTAATAGTCTTGATTTTCAGACAATTGTACCGAATGGTCATACATTTTATGCTGCGCAAAGATTCAATCAGTTTAATCTTGGCCATCACAAGAAGTGGGTTATTGATGTAGACAAATGCTCATGTATGCTTTACAACTCTTTTCATGTATGTTATTACCAAAGAAGAAAAAAGCCAGTCAGTCACTCAATAGTGTCTGACAGTGAAGTCTAGCAAGTAAACGGGTTTCCTTGCATAATTTGAATATGAGGACACTGCTAACGTTTAAATTTCACAGATAGGACATACATGACATATTCATAATTCCTGCAAAGTTCTACAGCATTTGAGGTTGGCTGCAAAAGGGACATAGTACCTTTAAGTATTGGCTGAGATATGAACATCTGAAGAAATAGATTTCCTATAGGAGCTAACTCAGTGTTCTTTTGCTAAGGTTCATAACATTATGAACTAGAGCAAAATAGCACTGAGTTCCTATAGGAAACATGTACTACTGGAACCTGTCGACAAAGACCACTTTTTGTGTTTCCCTTGAGCGGTCGCCATAGACAGGTTTGACAATATTAGGACCTTATAAATTAAATTAATCTGTCAGAGTCTAAGGCAAAAACTATTTCAAGTTCACCTTGTCACCTCGGCTTGAAATATGAATAAATTTTGTTGTAATAAATAAGGTCTTCCTTTTTTAATCATCTTCATTCTGTTTGTAATTTTCAAAACAACCACAGGATTGACCAAACTTGTCATTGTGCGAGCCACAAAAGGTTTTTCTACTGGTAGGCACTTTAATCTGTCTTGTAATTTATCCTTTTCTTCATTTATTTTGAAGTTCACCTTGTAATTTGAAGGAATCCATAGAATTATATGTGTATTGTGTAGGCATCTTAGTATTTCTGACCATTACGTTATTGATACAGGGAGTCTGTCAACCATGGTACTTCAACTGAAATATGCGGTTTATATTTAAAAGGATGCAATTTTGATTGAAATATTTTTTTTTTTAATTAAAAAGATAATCAATGTTTTCCCCTCATCGACGTTAATTGGCTGTGGTGGACTGGTGGTTTACCATTGAAACACCGGTCAAATCTAATCTTTGACAGTACCCGCTTTTGTTTTTGTAAATTTTTTGTTGTGAATTGTTTTTCTTAAACAGACATGGCCTTTTGTTGAGCGGTTTACAATTAACAAATGAAGCATTCATACCCTTACCAAGTTTGGTAATTATTTTAAGATGTGAATAATTGATTTATTCCGATTTTCTTTCTTGAAATGTGACATATTAAAGCTTACATTTAAAAGTATTCAACACAAGCCCTAATTCTACCAGTGTACTTTTAATTTTAGAGTTAGGATAAACACAAAAAACATCAAATTTACTAGGGGTACATGTATGAATAATTCAGTTGTTATCTGTATCTATTCTGCTGTGATGCTCCATATAAATATGAAACTGCTTTGGTGGAAAGGGGGGGGGGGGGGTTGGAAATGTGAGGCTGCTCATATTAATGATATTACTTAACGCTTAAAGCCCCACTGCACTTCTTGTAGCTATTTGCTCCCTCTATATAGAGAACAATGCCTAAGCGGTGCCCGTTGATGATATAAATTTTGCCTAAAACCGCCTTCTAATTGATATATTCGGTAAATTATTTTATCTATCCGGACCGGATAGATATCGCGCATGTGTCGCGTAGTCCCATATAAATCTTTCTGTGTACAGTGCTTATAACTTTACCAAGACTGGGCCACATTTCTTATCATTTTGATGATTCCAGAACCTTGCGGTACACACCAATACTTATATGCTAGATGATCAACCTTTTTTGATCGATTCCACAACGTTTCTTTCACAATGCAATCGCATAACCATAACTGGTCTTCATCTTTATCTTTAAGAAGGAGAAATTGCGGCAGGTCTACATGTTCCCCATTCGTCAAAAACATATTTTTGGTAAAATTTGAACAGGTATGTACATGTAGGTCTTAAATTATAATACAGGCCTTTAGAGTGAAGGGGAGTGCAGAGTACTTTATGAATTATTATGCTGAAGAGGAAGATTTAGTCGAGTCTTCATTCTCATCTCAAATCCTCATCTCAAATAAATCCATAAACTATGTGCAATTTGCTGTTATCTCTAGATCTTATTGTTCTCGATTGTAAAAGCAAAAATGTTAAGCAAGATTATACAATCCACTTGAATAATGTTTTTGCCCCATCCCTTCAAATATGTTATCTTATTGTGCATTTTAGATGGTAATTTTCTTGTTCACGGATTCAGATTTTTTATTATATCTACAAGACAGGCCCTAGGGTAAAGCATATAAATATAATTCATTTATTCCAATTTCTTTGAGTAATCCTGTGACGGCTTCGTCATAACGAAATTCCGCTCTAGTTCTATGAACTATGGTGCAAAATATTTATATTATATATGCACTGTAGGTACATGTAATTTTCAGTTCATTCCAGCTTTCTTAAAATTTGAAGTGATACTGATAGACTCTACCACTCTGACCCAGGGCATATAAATGTACATTGAATGTACATTGTGTGAGCATTCCTAACATTCTCTGGAGGCTAAGCTTTTAATCTCATTCTATTTTGTATGTCTCTCTTCCTCTCAAAATGATTTCAATATTAGTGGCATAGGAAAACCAATCATGGAATTTTTAATTAGAAAAGAAGATTGGATTTAAGAATTATTTAGCTTTTTTTTTATTGATATCTTGCCCAGAGCACACAAACATATATTTTCCTAAGGGAAGAAATGATGATAACGTCATTCTGAAAATAACAAAACATCTGTAAAAGATCATATTTTTTGGAGTGAAAGGATTTATCTTCATCCATAAAAGCAGATTTGAATGAAGCAATTGTCACCTGATAAAACCTTGAGGCAGTTCAGCTGTTCTTTAAAGATGAAGTTGAGTTATGGTCATGCGATTGCATTGTGAAAAAAACGGTGTGGAGTCGATCAGGAAAGGTTGATCATCTAGCATATAAGTATTGGTGTGTACTGCAAGGTTCTGGAGTCATCAAAATGATAAGAAATTTTGGCCCAGTCTTCGTAAAGTTACAAGCACTGTACACAGAAAGATGTATAGCGTTTATCTCTCACACACCAATAGATAAACTAATTTACCAAATATTTCAATTAGTAGGCGGTTTCCTGGCAAAATTGTTATCATCATGTATTAGTCAAAACATAATACTTATAATATAATTGAATACTCTTTTACATGATTGGTAATAAGAGCTTCCATTTCATTTTTTGAAATTGGGGTGTTTCCAAAACTGGTCTTCACCTTTAATGCATCAGCAAACTGATGATAGGAGGATGATAATACCTTAGCATGGCAAATAAACATGAAACTTGACCTAAATACGGTAACCAATTTTTTTGTTATTCAATCGATCCTTTCAACTAAGCCCCAATATGCATTTTGTTGAATGATTTCTAAAGAAATACTTTTTCTGTACGAGTTGCTGGGTGGGAAAATATGTATATAGACACAGGTATGTTTTGTGATACCAGTATTTTCTCTCCCAGGCATTCAATTACAAAAATACACAATACTTTTTTTAAATAATTTTTTTATTGGTTACTCAAGGATAACATCAAAGCCAACTGGCTATTTACAATCATGTACAGGAATATTAAATGACATAAACATCATGTAGTCCACTACAGCTTAAATATAATCTTTTTTTAAATGTAGGTTTAACTTGTCATGCTTAGTTGCAATTATTCAGATTTAGACTTAATTTTAATCAAAGATATAAGACCATGACAATTTGATTTCTCTTTCTTAAATGTGCATCAGTGTATGGAGAATCTGGTACACAATAGGAAGAAATGTATACATATTGAATTTGATAGTCCTTAGGACAGCCAAACATTCTTTAAAAATCCGAGAAATTAACTTATTTTTTAAGTTTTGAAGATAGATAATTTTCTAGAACAGACCAAAGTGGTTTTGCAACTTCACAATATATTATAAAATGTTCAACCGAGTCTGGCAATCATTCACACAGACTGCATAATTCAGTGTCAGACCTCTTTATCTTATATAAAAAGTCATATGCGGAAATAGCTCTGTGGAATGATTTAAAGTAAAAACAACGCAACTGCGTTTCAATGGTGCATTTAGAATTTCCTTTATGAACCAAAGACCACTCCTTACTATCCTTTTCTACATTGAAAATCTCATTCCATTTATCCGATCTCTCTTGGGGAAAGACAGATTCCTTAAAAATTGAATATGGGAATTTAGAGAAATGTTTAGTAACCAATAGTTCCTCTTTTAATGATAATGATACTTATAAACAGTTTTTGTATAGCACATATTACAAAAATATCCATATGTAAATCCAAAAGGTGTTTGGATACTACCGGTATTTACTTTCTCCTTGTTTTGGGCCTCTGTGCTGCTTGTACAAATAAAATTAATTTCTGATTTAAAATTTTTTTAAAATTCAATTTTGAAATCTACCCAGCAGCTATTGTATGTACTGTATATAAAATGTATTACAAAGACTGTATTAAAAAAATATTAAACAGCATGGACAGTGGACACCGCTCTAAACAAAAAGAAATACTAATAAGAATCAAAATATCAAACAGTATGGACCCCCTCCTCTTCCTTTCCAAAATGTTCTTTGTTATATTTCATTTATTTGTTTTTGTTTATTCTTATGTTCGTAGCTTCCCCAGATATATTACCAGGGAAAGGGTCAAAGGAATAAACATTCCTTTTTTCCTTCCAGGCAACTTCAGGAAGTACAGCAAGGAAAGCTGAATCATTTGTTATTAGTCTTTATAAGATGATGAAGCGGATCCTAATCAAAGGATTGGTTGAGAGCGTACACGTGACCAGGCCTTACACGTAATTTTACTAATGACCTGTCATTAGTAAATTCATGTTACAAAACATCATTTTATAAAACAAAATAAAACATCATCTTATAAAACAAATAAAACACGTCATTTCTTTCGGGCATTAGTAAAATTACCCACATTCGGTACCTTTGAAACAGTCCAAGCACCCTCGGCTATCGCCTCGGTTTGTTAGACTGTTCCGAAGGTACCTTGTGTGGGTAATTCTTACTAATGCCCTCTCTGCTGTGTATTATTTGTACAATATCTCATGTCTGCATTTTGATTGGATCGATAGTAGTAGAAGAAGTAGTAGTAGTAGTGGTAGTAATAATACTAAATTTACCAATACTACCATTGCTACTACTACTACTACTACTACTACTACTACTACTACTACTACTACTACTACTACCACCACTACCACTACCACTACCAATACCACTGCCACTACCACTACTACTACTTCTTATAATAATACCTGCCCTCTGAATCTGCTCTGTAGGCGTATTACTAGTACTCCGTCTTTTCTACCTATTGCATCATCTTCCTTTCTCTGATTGCGTAGTTACTTACAAACAAGTTCTGTGTTTGGCCTCAGTTTCCCTGAAACTCTTAAAATCTGTTGAGGCAATTATTGACTTTTTTTCCTTCACCCTATAGTGTTTGCGTGAGGGGGGTAAAATATGTATGTGTGTGTGTAGTATATGGGGAATTCTGTGTATGCATTCAGTAGTAGTTGGGTGGCTGTGTGTAGGTGTAATGTTTGTGTATTGTGAGGGGGTTACTGGGTGTGTGTGTGTCATAAACTTGGCCCTGTGCCAGGCCACTGTGACGTGAGTGGGTGTTTGCTAATCTCTCTGCTCTGATTGGTTTGTTTAGTGGGTGTGTCGGAGGCTTGGCCACAGTGTATTGATTCATACAAGTGACCATGTGTACACTGTTTATGTAGGGTAAACTGTGTTGATTACTTAGCTAAGGTTATAGGGGATGGCCTACAAATTCTGAAGATAATTCACACATCAGAAAGGAAAGGATTATAGGAGGAATATTGAATGAAGTCTCTAAATAGAAACTGAAGAAGTATAGCCTTCAAGAGGATAAAGAAATATAACAAATCAATCTAAAATGAGAAGTAGAACTAAGTGATCATGTAAATACTGCTTGAGCAATGCAACTTTTTATGTGTATGTTGGAATGTGTGCTACTTAATATGCTTTACATGTATCTGATAGCCCAACTGTATCAAAACCATCAGTTTGTGCACAAACGTTTCTCAGGTTTCAGTTAACAGTATTTTTATCGTTTCAAACCACAGATATTTCTTTTATATCCTGAATACATGATACAAGATATTGCTATTATCATTCAAGGCATCGTGTTATAAAACCCATTAGGAAAACTGAAAAATGATTTTCCAATCATAAATATCTTGATAATCAGACAGGCAATCTGCTTGTAAGTCATGGGATTCCTGACTGACGTAGAGGTTTATAACTATGATTGCAGCATGAGCTCAGTAAATCCACAGGATTTTTTAAGAATCTGAGGCAAAATTATCCAATCCCTTTAATGATTCTACCATCATGAAAAATTGAAAATCTACTTTCACTTTCGAATCTCTTCACTTTTGAAGAAAATATTGGGTGATGGTGCAGAAATGATGTATCATCAATTCATCATGAGTGTCATTTTGTCGGTTTGGAGAAAAGTGCTTACTCACACAGAGTTAACACCCTTCTGGCTCTCTAAACAGACAATTTCAGGATAAATAATTTCCTGTCATGATCAAGGATAATTCTCTGAAGGTTAATCAAATTTCGCCCAATTGTAGGTCATAGATAGATAGATAGAAATGGTTTTTATTAAAAGATCATCGCAGCCAATGGCTGAATTGCGATCCATTTCACAAGGTTATATACAATACAATTGCAATTCAAATTGAAATAACACAAAATTTGACATAAATCAACGATCAAACATATAGACATTTCATAAAAATTCATTGATCAGATTCAAATTTTTGTTAAAGACCTTGACCGGAGCGTAAACAACCATACATCCATAGACGGCTAATGAAACACAAAATACAAATACAAGAAAGAAAAAATTAAATACCCTTTCATTACTGAGAAAAATGAAAATTACAGTACAACTGCCGCCCCCTCCCAAATTCGCCTCGGTCAAGAGCCCCCGCGCCGCACGGACTTGGGTGACGTCATTTCGTGTAGACTCGAATTGTTTGCTGTAATTCTTCGCCGCGCGATGTTCGAGATCTACATTGATTTTGCGTAGGCTACTGTGAATCCTTTCTGCTTTTTATCGATTGAAGTTTGAGAAGTTTTGAGAAGTCTTTCTAAAGAGAATGGCTACCCCAGTCGTCAGGGCAGATGCACAAGATGATTTAGTTATGGAATTTGAGTGTGAGGAGGATGGCAGTTGCGGGGAAAGCGGTGAAAATGACAGTGTCAGTGGTAGTAGTGACAGTCTGGACAGTACTGGCAGCAGCAGTGATACCGACAGCGATGCAAGTGATGCAGACGCCGGAGAACACGGGCGTATCGTCGAGTGGGAGTATGAGCCTTTACCTCGTGGTGAACCTGGGCAAAATGTTGGCGATGCTGGAAGGGCCAACAACGCAAATCGGCTTCATGAAAATGTCGAGGATTGGTAATTAAGACTTACAAGCTTATTGAATTTGTTGTGCATTCTAAATATTTATTCCCCCCCCCCCCCCCAAATTGAAATCAAATACCGTAGATCTCTAGACTCGGTCATAAATGGCATGTCTAATTCTAAAGTTAACTTGTTAAAATGATTCTCTAGATCTATGTCTGCGCACCTAAAATTCGACCTCGATTTCATTACACAGTAAGATATTATTTTTAGAATCATCATTGTTATTCCGTTCTTCATATTCTAATGATTACTGAAACAAAAAAACTCGACAAATTATTCACAAGAACAATTTTTTTTAACGAATTTCAGACGGGCTCGTCATTTTGTGTAGCAAAACTGAAAAGTGCCCATATCTGCGCACTCACTATTTTGCACGCAATTCAATCAAGCACAGTGAAGTTTCATACCAGGGACAACCCCCTGTTCAGACTTTTCTTTTTTGACAATGATTGAAATTTTCAGGGTGGCAAATGAAACTTGCTAAAACGCATTTTTAATCTTCCCAATTATTTTCACAAATTTTGGTATCTAAATGAATTGTTGAGGTTAAGATTGAAAATTGGTGTCAGTTTGATGTTTTGTTCTATAAATATCGCGCATTTACGTGGGTGCGCAGACATAGGCACTGCCTTGGGCACTCTTACCATACTACGACTACGAGAACGATGTCATTTTTATATTTATCAGGAAGCTGTAATAAAATATTTATAAAATTATAGTAGGTGTATTGATTTTTGTTTGAATCTTTCTGTATTTCAAGGTGTACATGTGGAAGATGTCGTGTGCCTCCATCTTTCAATGAAGGTGATTGTGTCTGTTGTCAGGAAATTGCAGAGGTCAAGGCAGAGGCTGATCGACAGGGTTCAAGTTGTCTGGTGGATTCTGAGGAGTTTGAGCCGGCCATCCTAAATGCGACAACATTGTACATCGGATGGATGGAGTACACAGATAGGTGGCGCCGAGCAGCCAAAGCATTTGGGGACAGGAACAATGAGTAAGTTATGTTTCTCCTTTTCATCATTTTGGCAAGGGCTAAAAAATAAATGGATTGATTTTGAAAGTTTATTGGGTGAAACTTTTCAAAACGAATTGAGTCACCGCAAGATGAATTACTAGTTTTGACCAAAATTCTTGCCTGGTGACCACTGGTGTACTAGCTGCCTTATCTGCAGGTGCTTCGGGGCACTTTTTCAGGAAATGTATACAAATAGGCAAGAATGACCACCGGTTTGTGAGTTTTAGCATGTTACCCCCCCCCCCCCCCCCCCCCCCCCAATAATCTGTAGTTATGAAACACAAACTTTATATGCGATTTTGAATGTTGCCCCCCACCGCCCGACAAACAATGACTAACCCTTGGTCATTTTAGTTTTTTTTAATCATTTTTATTTTCCTGAATTAATTAATAAAGAATTAATATTTTGACATCAAATCATCTATCCTAAGAAAAATAATGAAATTTTTTTATTGCTTTTTATTTTACAGAAAATACAGGTATGTGGCCTACAGGAAAGTCGTGAGATGGTGTTGGGGCTGGCTTGGGAAGGACATCAGGGTGCAACTGCCAGCATGTGTCCATGCCTCAATAATGGAAGCGTATCCTGATGGACGTGGTCAGTACAAAGGGACCATCCTGCGTCGGTTGAGATGAGGATGTAACATCAACTATTGTCTTGCGAACTTTGAATGACTGTCATCTTCTATGTGATTGTCAGCCATCTTCTGTACGTTATTTGTGATCATCGGCTTTCATCTTCATATTCATCACAAATACTATTGTTTGAACTTCTCATGATGGTATGGTTGCTATGAACTTTGATCTCGACATTTGATTCTAATTTCCAAGAGCTGATATTCGAACTTTTGCAAAACTGTGATCAAGCAACGATTTCTTATGAGGAAGAATGTTGAAATCTATATAAACAAGCAACAACAAAAAAAACAAAAAAAAACACAACATGCCTTGTTCCTTCTCTTTTGTTATACACCCTGCAATGTAATTTGTTTTAATAATTTGAGCATTTCATATACAGTCAACCTGCCGAGTCAGAAAAGGGGAGAGAAAGAGAAAATGAAATTGAAAGAGAAAACGAAATTGAGAGAAAGAGAAATAACAGCATGGACACAACAAAGATAGACAGAGGAATAATGAGAGTAAGAGAAGGGAATTGCGGTTGACGAAATTTCAAATGTGTGATAAATGGTAAGCATCGTAATAAATCCAGGAAATCCTTTATTTTGCATCAAATCTATCCTCCCAAAAAGGATAAACCTTAACCCTATCTCCCACTCTGTCCCTCTTCCTCTCTCTTTCTCCTCTTCCACCCTCCACATTCCCATCTCTCTATCCCACTTCCTCTCTCTGTTTCCTCTTCCATATTTCCATCTCTCACTCTGTCCCTCCTCCTCCTCCACATTCCCATCTCTCACTCTGTCCCTCCTTCTCCTCTTCCACCCTCCACATTCCTATCTCTCACTCTGTCCCTCCTTCTCCTCTTCCACCCTCCACATTCCCATCTCTCACTCTGTCCCTCCTCCTCTTCCTCCACATTCCCATCTCTCACTCTGCCTCTCTTTTCCTCCTCCACCCTCCACATTCCCATCTCTCACTCTTTCACAATCTCTCTTTCTCCTCTTCCATCCATCACATTCCCATCTCTCACTCTTTCACAATCTCTCTTTCTCCTCTTCCATCCATCACATTCACATCTCTCACTCTATCCCTATTGGTATCTATCTTTATCCCTCTTCTTCCTTCACATTCTCTATCTCACTCTCATTTTCACAGCAATTTCCATCTTTAAATTATGAAGCTTCCTACAAGACACCTATAATAGAAATAAACAAACAAGATTTGTGGTTCTTTAGATGAATTTTTGTTTACCTTTGCTCAAAATATTCTCAGAACATCCCATTGACGGTTTTTCCCTCCAATCATTTTCTTCTCTGTTTGTGCAATATATTTCAAAATGATGCACCATTGGAACAAAAACTTTGATGCAACATGTACATTACATTCATCCTTATTTTATGTAAAGTTTACAGGATAGATGACTATTTTTATTATATCTGCAAGGATGATTATTTTTCAATCTTTTATAACCAGGTTTTAGGACAAACAGGAAACCGCTGTTAGGAAAAAAAGTATGGATGCGATGAAGTATCATCACAATGTTTCCTCTTCTGTGATAATATGGCATGATCTTTAAAACTACTAACTTTGAAAATGAATAACACAATTCACCTCGGCAGAAAAGGGAAAAAATCAAAAACAAAAAATAAAGTCATATCTGGTGCAATACATCAAATGGTTCTTGAATAAGAACAGTTTAGATGAAGAAAAAAAATGCATTTTTTAATTTTTTATTTTTTGCAAATAAGAAGCAAAAAGCATTGGCCAAGATGAAGGACTGTGAGAAAAATCAGATTATATTTGGTGCCAAATTCATGATCAACAGTGATTTACTTAGTGTTTATGAAAATCTAGTGCATATGCTTCAGAAATTGTTTTTAATTGAACTAAAAATGTAAGTTTTACAAATTTAATAAGTATTTTACCTATTAAAACCAATGACTATCGATGTGTACCATGGACTTTGGCTTGTGTAAGTATGTACAAGCTTACAGACAAGTTTCTAGTGCTTTACACTCACATAGAATCGGAATCCACTACTCACTTGCATAGAGTACTTCCATGTTACTCTCCATAATTATACTGGCATAAACATAATTTAGGGTCTATGAAAAACATGTCTTGTACTGAAATAAAACAATCAGTGGTTAATGTTCAGGTAGCTGACACATTCATCATAGTTTCTATCACCAAAAGAACTAGTTTCTATCGCCAAAGCGATGATGTTGTTCAAAAGCTTGCACAGCTTCTCCATTGTCGGGGTGATGATGAGAGGCACTCCGTGCTGGTTGAGGCTGTAGCTCCTCCATGTTGTCTCTGAGCTGCTCCCTGTTTTCCACCAGTTCTACGACAACTCTCATCAGGGCTTTCACATAACCTACAAGATAAAATCCAAAACTATACCTTGAAAATTCATCTGTACGGTGTTAAAAAAATACATTTTGATAAGAGGAAAAAAGGAAAAGAGAAAAATAAGAACATAAGAAGAGAAAACTCTTTTTCTCACAAATATTGAATTACCTAATTTTACACACTATTTGTAGGTGGATGACCAATCAAATACCAATGGCATGCACATGTTCTTTGCTGAATAGGTAGTTCACTGACTTGGGGACTGACATATATGCCTGTTTCTGCTTGCTATTCAATATTACACATTTGCAGAAAGTAACCCAATACATGTTTATAATTATCAATTTAATCAACAGATTAAATTAAGGGCATATAGGCCACAAGAATCTACTAATTTGAATTCTATTGATCATGAAGTAATAAAAGATTTCTATATATAATTGAGCTCTTTTGTTGAATATTGATATCATTCACTAGACATGTGGCTACTTACCACATGTGCCAGCTGTCAGCACTCTCTCCACTGTGTGGCCTCCTTCCTTCGAGCGTGGATACTTCAACCTGTACACTGGGTTCCCTTCGGCATCAACAGCCTGGGCTCTATCACAATTTTCGTTCCAATGTAGGACAGCCAAATATAATCTGAAAAGAGTGAAGTTAAAAATAAAGGTCACATGAATAACATACTTGTGACAGTTGATTTTATCTTTTTGGTAATGTAATGTCTATCATCATAAACTCGTTACCTACTCTCCAATAAGTGAAGGCAAGAGTTAGTGTAAAAAGCATGTGTTACAAATAATAAATAAAAAAAAAAAAAATAAAAAAAATATATGAAATAGAAAGAACCTGGCTATAACAAAAAGAAAATAATAACTTTAAAACATAAAACCAATAAAATCAAATTCAAAAGAAGAAGAAGAAACAACACTGCCCTCTGTGACGTTCTTGTTAAATTTATATTAGGGGAGCATAATGTTGATGAATTAATTGCCTAATTTACCTGCACTTCATCCCTTGATATGAGTATACAAGCAACTTGGGGCAAAAGTGAAGGAGGATGTTGTGGAATGATTCAACCTTGCTGGTTTGGGCATGTGGGGACATCATCCCAATGTCGTTCATCAGTCTGGTCCTCAGCCATTCCTCTCGAAGCTTGTCGTACACCTTTGTACCTGTAATAAGATTGGGAATATAATATATGCGGTAAAGGTGAAGGAGAGTTCATTTAAATAGTTAGCGATCATGATCTCGGCATTTCCAAGCATCTCATCCCTTCGCCAAAACTATTTTTTCATTCCACAATGAATATTAATCATTTAGAAAATTGCACAAAAAAAAATATGAATGTCATGATCAAAATTGAACTAAATTAAACTTGAATGTACATTATTAAAAATAAATGTAAATATTTTGCTCGCATTTTGACAAACATCTTCAAAGTATTATTACACCGTATGCATATAAATAAGGATTTTACCCACATCCAAACAAAAAGAACAACTTGAGGCTAGTTTCATAGAAAGAAAAAAAAGCAAAGTTAATCTGTAGTCGGATAACAAAAAAAAAGCAAAGTCAACAACAAATGACCGATGATTTTGTTTTAATAATCATCCCTGGCAACAACACTAGATCTAGACTCTAGACCATTTTGATTTGAATAAAAACAGTGTTTTCATCACGAGAAAGTATCAAGAAGAGGCACCCATGTGATTTCTGACATCAATTCAAAATAATTTAGTTCCTGGCTTCACTGTACTGCAGTGCACTGCCACTGGGCGGCACGAGTCCAAGGCCTAGATTCTACCAACTACCTAGTTTTCTTTTTCTTCTTTTTTAGGCCCAATTCTTCTTCAAAATCTCCATTTCATCTTCTTCTTATTTTTCATTGTTTACAGACTATATTCTAGACAATAAAACAATGTAGATCTAAATAATTCTTTGATTTAATGCTGGTAAACCATGCAAAAGGAAAGGCTATCTGTGCGATAAAAGCGAGCGAAACTTAGTTTTGTTCGAGAAATATTCCACGACCACCAGCATGACACGGCGCGGCAAGTCAGGCCGGGCCGGCCGCGGCCCGAGTGCTCTCGCGAGGCTCAGCGATAGATTGCTGAAAGTTGTGCAATCGCAGACCGAGGCAGGCAGCCGGCCAGCAGCGCGGGCAAATGATTCGTTTCAATCTAATTTAGTGGAAATTTGGGGTTGATATTCCATATTACGTAGCGTGAAATTAATACAGATATAAAATGTCAACATTCTAATCGTAAAATGTCCAAATACAGCTTCGACATTGATATTTACAACAACAAAAAAAGAGAGAAGAAAACTTCACATACCGACCACCATGCGAAGAACCAGCTGCAATACCGAGTGGCCAAATAACCTACACGTTATGACGTCATCAGAAACGGGTAGAAACGGCCACCGGCTAGCGCAGCCGAAACTAAATCTCCGGGGTGCCCCTCTCAGTCCGTGAATCCTGGGGTTCGGATGCTAAATACTTCTTTCAGAGGCCGTGGAATCTCGAGAAGTTTGCATTTTCATATTCAGTAAATATTCACGAGTCCGTAGGTATATAATTTGTCTATATAATGCTCTGCTCCGGTCAAGGTCTTTAAAAAAAGAAAGAGATAGGGAGAGGTGTAGGAGAGGGAGAGTTGGAGTGATGACAAAGAGAGAGAAGGAGAGAAAGAGAGAAAGAAAGAGAGAGAAGGGGGACGGGAGAGAAAGACGGAAAGAGATAGAGAGGGAGAGAAAGAGAGAGAGAGTTGAAGAGAGGAAGAGACAGACAAAGGGTACCTTATCATTACAGATGAGGGGAGATGGCAAGAAATATTCAGTAATGCAGAAAATTGAGATAAAAACTATCAAAATTCATTCACATAGTTAAATCATGGACTGTGAAATTCTAAAAATATTGGTATTACATTTTATTCAAAAGATTTATAAAGTAAGGAAGAGAGCTGCACTGGAAGCGTTTTGTTTTACATTGGTATTGTTTAAACTTTGATTGAGATCTTAGAGAATAAGTGCTTTGTTGTCTAAGAGGTAAACATTCTTTAAATTGTGGGTGTTTGACAAGTGCATTTGCAAAGTCTATACATAACTGCTTACGTCTTGCTTCTAATGAACATAGATTGCACGTTTCCAATGCTGCTTCATAATTTTCATACTGACGTCCTGAAATGATTTTGCAAGCTCTTTTCTGAATACGTTCTAAAATATATACATGAGTTTTTGTTAAATTACCATTAAAAACCGGTACTCCATAATCTAAAATCGAACGAATGTATCCTTTATATATAAGTAAAAGGTCATCTACAGGCAATCCATACTTCTTAAGGCAACGAAACATAAATAACTTCCTATTACACCTTTTTGTGAGATCGGATACATGTCTATCCCACTTTAGGTTTGATTGTAAAATAATTCTGAGGATTTGTAAAATAATTCCGAGGTCAAGGTCAACTTGTTTGGGAAATAACTGGCTTAATAATGTATATATATATATATATATATATATATATATATATATCACTTTGAATTGAATTGAATTTATCAAACCATATATTCAATCCAATTAAATTCAATTTATTTTGCCAAGCAATAAAAAACATACAGGGTAAAAAAAAAACAGTGTACAAAGTATCACACAATTACAATTACTAACATAGATAAACACAGAATGAATTTACAAACATGACAAAGCATACAATATAAAATAGAATACATATAACATACAAAATACAGACAAAATTTGGTCAGGACCTCAAGGAAGCAAATTGCTTATAAATAGGGGCCCCACAAAAAGAAAAAATTACAATGCAGGAGAAGACTACTTGCAACATTTTAACATTATAAATCATGTCATCTTGGCGAGACCGCCAACAGACCGCCAACAGACCGAACAAGGCCGAATGACTCTGGAGTCGTCTGGTTGCCTGATGGAAGAATAAGGAATTAAGGCTTGTTCAGGTATGCCATGATGTACTGCCACAAAAAGCGATGTTGGATTATTTGTGTGAACATGAATGGTAACTGCGCGCAAAATGCGTTCTTCACTGAGCTCTGTGTGTTATGAGATACAAGCATTTGATGTGTACTACATTTACGTCATCATTGAACAAATGCAGCTGTTAAGCACCTTGTGTAATAATAATTAGATCAATTGATATAGTGCATCTACTATATAAATATTCTCTACTGCCATATCTAGAACAATCCAGGGGGTGTTTTTACAAAACTTGTCATCAGTGACAAATGGCAGTTTTTGTTATAAGCTACTGAAATCCTTGCTTCTGATTGTTTATCAACAGATTTGTCACTGATTTTTGTCATTTGTCATTGAAAAAAGGCTTTGTGAAACAGGTCCCTGGCCTAACAATGGCAAACATTTTATATTAATTAAAGATGAAGTTGAGTTCTGGTCATGCGATTGCATTGTGAAAGAAACGTTGTGGAATCGATCAGAAAAGGTGGATCATCTAGCATATAAGTATTGGTGTGTACTGCAAGGTTCTGGAATCATCAAAATGATAAGAAATTTGGCCCAGTCTTGGTAAAGTTAAAAGCACTGTACACAGAAAGATGTATATGGGACTACACAAGCATGTGGCATATAGCACCGACCCACTTTGTATGCCGATACATCCCATATTTAGAATATTAAGGCATTTGAAGAGCCATGCTTTTCAGGAAACATTTTTTATCCATTGTTCTTCCACACCTGCATAATAACAATGATAACGCTCACAAATTACTATTCACCTCATCCCAGAACTCAACGTTCTCGTAAAAACTGTGTATTTAGTGATGATATAGTGCATGAAGCAAAACGCCTTTGAACAAAAATGTCTCTCGTACCTTGAACTTTTTGTCGGGTTATCGATGTTATGCACAGATGGAAGAAAACAAATGGAAATATTTGATTCACAAACCATTGCGTAGGTCAATACAGAAGTGAATTGCAAATAGGTCAAGATACATAGAACCCAGTATTGATATATCCCATACTTTGAATTGCCCAGTAAATATGCATTGCATATTTGTTCTTCAGATTCTTGTTAAAATACTACTACTGTAGTAGTAATAATAATTAAATGTTATTGTATATCCAGTATTGATATATCCCATATTTTAAATTGCCCAGTAAATATGCATGCATATTTGTTCTTCAGATTCTTGTTAAAATACTACTACTGTAGTGGTAATTAATTGTTATTGTATAGCACTTAACACATAAGCATACTTGCATGTCTCTCTATGCACTTTACAGAGGGAGTTGAAATGGTGTACTGGGTTCATAATAGTGAGATCTCACAAAGTGCTAAATAGAATGTTTTCAAATCACTTTTGAATGAATTTTTCTTATGTTTCTATCACTTGATAGTGGTTAGAACATTTTACCGTATATAACATATTGTAATATTATATGGGCAAACTGTAGTAAAACTAAAATAAACTCAATATTTCTTTTGCAAAAGAGAGCAATTCGTATTTGTACACACTCTAACTATCTTGCAAATTCGAACCCGTTATTTAGTCAATTAAAAACATTAAAGGTTTATGATATACATACGCTTCAAACTGCCATTTTTATGTATAAGTACACTTCCAAAACTCTTCCAGCATCTTTTTTAAACTTTTATTTATTAAATGTAAACGTACACTCATATTTAACTCGACATGCTCATGATTACCATCTTAATAATCCCAAACTTAGTTTAGCCCTACGATCAATTAGACACCATGGACCAGATATTTGGAATAACTTACCAAACCATATTAAAACTAGGACCTCCCTGTATTCTTTTAAAGCTTATTTGAAAGCATATTTGTTAACTCAGTATAGTTTACTAGATCTTACATAGAAATTTAAAAATTATCTAATTTGTTATGTCTTGAATTGTTCTGTCTTTGTTTGTCAACAGAAATGGACCCTGAATACATTTAATATTATCACCCATTACTGAAACCAACACACAATTAATATCAAGGTATTAGTCTCTTTTTATTCCACCAAGCTAAATTTTTGCACCTTGCACAAATGCACTTCTCAACACGAAATATTTCACTAAATTTGTTTTGTTATTTTCGCTCAAAATTAATTCAGCCATGCTCACTTTTAATCACTTCAATTATATCTTATTTAACATTGAATACAATGCAGTTGCATGGGTTGTTCTTTTATTTTGTTAACTCGGCAGAGGCCACGGTCATGCTCAAGCATTTACGCTTACGACATGTGGTCTCCTGCTTTTTCCTTTTGTATGAAACTTTTATTTTAACTAGAAACAAATTTTGTCAAACTTACATGTTATTCATTTATATTTATTTGTATGTTTCTTTGTATTGATATGAAAAAGTGGAAATAAAACAAAACAAACAAACAAACAAACATTAACAAAAATGATATCATTTAATTTGATATACACTGTGCGAAAGTGAAATGTTTATACTACAAAGGCTTCAAACTGACCAGCTGAGCCATTAAAAAAAAGTCCAGGGGGATGTTTCACAAAGATCCTAAGTTGAACTTATCTCTAAGTTGGACTTAACAAATGTGGAAATCCGTAAGCATCTTTGAAAATATTTTGTGATAGTTATGTTAAAAGGCAAAAAATGATGATTCAAATCGTTTATATTTTGTATTATCAAGGAGATATCATGTTCTTGATGTGGAATTTATGGAAAGTCTAAAATACTTGAATTTTTGCTTTGGAATATATTTTGGTTTAAGGCTACTAAGACCCCGTTCTCACTCACTTCGTTGGAGCGCTCTGGAGCGCTCTAACGAAGACCCGTTCCTCAGGAGCGGTTCTTAGGTGAGTGAGAACGGTCAAAGTGGTCCAGGAAGTGGACTTCTGGACCGCTCCAGAAGACCACCTTCCGAGGTGGTCTTGAGGAGCGGGTCTTAATAAGAGCGGTTTGGAGCGCTCTAACGTGCAATGTGAACGGAAAGCGTACTTTAAACGGAAGTGAGCTAGTGACCTTCGGTGCGAAACATGTACCATCCTACATACGGTTTGTATTCCGCGCGCGAAAAAATTGACCTGCTGACCTGAGCTGCCATAGCACAAGACCACTTTGACTCGTGGAGCGGTTTGAGCCATAAAAATCTGCTCGGAGTGTGAACGCTCGCAAACCGTTCCTCAAGACCCGTTCCTCTGGAGCGGTCTAACTAAGACCACTTTCAAAGTGAGTGAGAACGGGGTCTAAAGTCTAGACAAGTAAACATGTTTGTATTTTATGTGACACCAAAAATTCAAGGTCATCGGAATTCCTGAGAAAAGAAAATATTTGTAAAGATTCACAAATATGAAAAGATTCTTTTGTGAGCATTGTGTATGTTCATGTGATCTGTGAAATTCCCATTAACGCCCCACATATTTGTAGGTATTGAAGTATTAAAGTATTAGTATTAAAGCAAACAGGCTTTAACACAAAAGGTGAGGTGGATATCTATTCTAGATTTCCCTTTCCCCTTTTGAGTGCCCCCTTATATCATCAATACTCACAAATTGTTATGATAAAACTGGATCAACAGATCATTTAAAAACTGGTAAAATATAATGCGTGAAAGCCTTCAAAATAAAATATGAAAGCCAGACATGGATGGATATGCGTCATGGCATTCAAACCGTAAGATCTTTAATAAATTTTCAAAAGGAGACTTAAAAGCTTTTTTCTGAATAGTGACTACGGTAGGCTATTGCATTCCCCAATCAAATATAATTTGTAGTGTGACTTTATGCAACTTTGATGTTTGAGTAACTTTGATGCATATCTTTTTATGTATATATTTATCATTGTTTTGCATTTAAAAATGAATTTTGTATTACTGAATCAGTTATTGTTAGTTTTTTTTTCTTTCTCATAAAGATAATAATTCATAATAATTACTTTTACAGGGGGACCTACACCCTACAAGCTCTGCTTCGGCATCCTTCCTTTTCACTTTTAAATTTTTTTTTTTTTTTTTAATGTATTTTATTGTGCAAATTGATCTATGTGAATATGTAAAAATGTACCATCATTGTAAATATGAAAAATTGAAAGAGGAAAAATAAATTAATTGAATTGAATTGAATTGAATTGAATTGAAATAGCATTGTGAATTTTATGACATCTGTCAAGCAGCAATAGGTACTATTAGTCTATTATATAGCTCTTCTTTAGAAAAACATATTTGGTGGTATATTCTCATGTTCACCATATTGCTTTTTAAATGACATATGTTGCTTTTTTGTGGATTGATTTTAGATTACGTACATAGCAAATCATGTCTAATCATATTGTACAATAACCATAATTTTAAAGAGCTGTAGTTGATTCATTTGTGAATAATTCAACAATGTATCCACTTCGAAGAGAAATTCATACAGCTTGCAAATCAACAGCCAAGCATTTGATGACATATTTATGCAAAATGTGTCCCACACATATCATTGTAAAATGAAAAGAAACTGAATAAATATTGTCAACAATATTGTATAACCTTCTCTACATTATTTCTTTATATCCTTTCATTGCAAACATTAAAAAAGTCAAAAATGTGTGTTTGTGCTCTTGATCAGCAAGGCACATATTATAATAATTGTTATTATAATGACAATAATATCTTAATAATTCTAATATTACCGGTAATGGTAACTACAATTATATTGCGCACGTATCCAGCCCATGATCTCAAGGTATGCTCAAGGCGCCCGCAGAGTTGTATTGTTACCCTTGATTTAGCCCAGCTGCCTTAGAACATTCAAGGAATAAACACCTACCAGGTACCCATTTACTAGACCTGTGTGGAGAGTAGCAAATGTAGATTAATGTCTTGCTAAAGGACATTAGTGCCGTGGCGGGACGTGAACCATGTGTGATCTGCAGTCCGGTTACATATCCACTAGACCACAACACCTTTAATAATATTGATAATAATTGGTGTTGATAACTTGAAAATTGAACACCCAGAACATTATTTTACCTCCCAACAATTCATTCTTACCCACATTTATGCTTGTGCAGTTAGATTAGTATTCATATACAGTCAAACCTGCTTTAACGAGTAGCAACCACCTGTATAGAAAGATCACATATTGTGTTTCCTTCATTGAAACCTATACTAAAGGAACCTGCCTTTAAAGACCATTTGTTGATAAGGATGACATTTCATGTTTCCATTGAGCAGTCTTTATATGCAGGTTGCACTGTATGCTATTCTTCTTAAAACATCTTGGAGGTTCTGAAAGTCCCACATTCTACAGAAAGTCAAATCCAATATCTAACATAATATTTTGTTTTGTTTTGCTAGCATCATCCCATTTTCTCTTTCTTTTCTTTCTTTTACTTGTAGGTGTTGACCGCCAAGAAAACATCTACCAGCTCACCTCCCAGAGTAATGGAATGCCCCGCAATGACTGCATCATCACATACAAACTGGGCCAAGCCATTAAGGTGCTAGACATCCTAACGGGGGAGGAAGCATTCTCTCAACTCACCTGCAATACACAAGAAGGAGATGGTCATGGATGAAGACAAATTGTAATGTGTCGTGTTCACATGAGAATTTAAACTGCTTTAAAAAGTACTCTTTGCTACTTATGCCAATTGGCATTAACAGTAAACAGTGACTAAGATGATAACCCCACTGAAATGGGAATGCTACTCATCTTGATCATTAGGCCATATTCGTAATGTCATCAGATTTATTGCACAGATCGTTGGTGAGTGCCTCGTTACAAATTAATTCATTCGCTTGTTATGAATAATTAAACATCAATAGTCAGAATGCAAATTGCATACATTCTGTGTTGTAAGGTATGACAAGCCATAATGTTTGTCCTACCTAGCAACAAATAATATGTGCATTAAATTTGATCACATTACAATATCATAACAATGCAGGAGATCTCAAAATAAGTGAAAATTATTTGTTGAAAAATTTCTTTCAGAAAGATGATCTGTCCAACAAAAGGCTAATGAGATCAGACAAGATTATTACGTCATTGGTTGGTGCCCAATGATCCCCTTTTTCTTATGTTAATTGAGAGCTGAGTTGATGAGGGTCACCTGTCAGTGACCAGGCAGGGAGGTCCATCCCTCCTGGCCAAACTAGTGCAGACAGGTTTAGAGACTTACCAGTGTTGGGAATCGAGAAAATTATTTAATAGCACAACTGCCAATATGATTTTTAATTGAATGTCATCTTCATGTATATTGTTAAAGCTAAAGACGAGTTATGGTCATGCAATTGCATAGTGAAAGAAACGTTGTGAAATCGATCTGAAAAGGTTGATCATCTAGCATAGATGTACTGCAAGGTTCTGGAATCATCAAAATTAAAAGAAATTTGGCCAAGTCTTCATAAAGTTAGAAGCACTGTACACAGAAAGATGTATATGGGACTACACACACGTGCATTTGTATCTCTCAACAGTATATAGATATACTAATTTACCAAATATATCAATTAGTAGGCGGTTTCCTGTCAAAATTTTTATCGTCATGTAAAATTCAAAACATATTCTTTCACATGATTGGTAATAAGAACTTCCATTTCATTTTTTGATATTGAGGCGTTTCCAATACTGGTCTTTACCTTTAATATGGGTTCTGTTGCAATTTTAGGTCATCACTGATATTATTACAAGAGTTGGACCCAGTATTCATTAAAGGTACCATTAACATTTTATTGAGGTGATGACCAATTCCTTAGCCATAGACATAAAGATGTAGAATGTACGGTATGTGAATATTTACATGGATATTCATTATGATTATACCACTCTGTAAATAATAAACTTTATTTCTAACATTTTCTTTGAAACCCTGCCTGATATCTATTTGTTTGTTTACTTTTATAGATATGTTGTCATATGTATTTGCAATGTTATACTGCCATTTTGTCTGATGATAATGATGATGATGAGGATTGAGGATGATGATGATGATGACGATAATTGTGGTGATTGTGGTGGTGGTGGTGATGATAATGATTATGATAATGATGATGATGATGATGATGATGATAATGACGATATTGGTGATGATGATAATGGTGGTGATGGTGGTAGTAATGATGATTATGATGACGAAAATGGTAATGAAAAACTAATGAGCTGCTATAGTATCCAACTTTTCTTGCTTCATTATGTCTGTACCCATAACGGTCTAATATTCAGTTTGGGTATGACTAATTATCATTGGACATGTTAGTGATAATGATGATGATGATGATGATGATGACGATGATGATGATGATAATGGTAATGATGATGCTGGTATGATAGTGATTATGATGATAATAATGATGATTATGATCATGATTATGATCATGATTGAGATCATCAGGATGATGAAGCATATTTTAGAGCTGCTATCATTTTGAATCTTGCATATTTGGTCTGATATTTATGTCCCATTGGAATGTATTTGAGACCAAACGCCCATTATACAAAGTTAGACGCGTAGGTACAATAGACAAACCCACTATACATTTTAACCGGGTGAACTAGTTAACATGACCGAGCATCGGTCATTGGATAACCGTACATCAAAAGGTAACGAACCGATTGACTTTATACGGTACGGGAAGCAATTATAATAAAAGAACAAACTGTGGGTGAAATATTTCTCACGAAAATTACTTTGGGAATTAGAGCGATGCTAGTCAAATTGTTATGTTGGACTGCAGTGTAAATTTGCATCATAGTTTAACCTAGTTCTTTGACTTCCATTTTTGTCGCCTTTTACCTCTCATATTAACTGGGTTACATTTTTAGCGAGTCATTCAAGTAAATTATGTTGTTCTGCAAACTTGGCCGGAAACCGGTCCCTTCTATTCAGCATAGTCCAGCAACCCCCCCCCCCCCCCCCCTTCTCCTTTGTTCCCCCTCTTTATCCCCTTATCTCTCCAGCCTCCCACCTTTTTCTCCCCTCTTCCCTTTTCCTTTCCCAATCTACCTCTCTCAATTTATATCTGTCTTTCTATCTTCCCATCTCTCTATTCTATATCAACACCCCCGGTCCACGAAAGCCCCCCCCCCCCCTCCCCCATCTCTCTCTCTCTCTCTCTCTCTTTCTCTCTCTTTCTCTCTCTCTCCATTTCTCTTTCTCGCAGTTAGTGACGATATCGTTCGTAATGGGCCTACGTGCATTAGTATCAATAATGAATAGGTGTTTGTCATATAAAAATGGCAAATTCATCCATTTTGCTAACTCGAAGTAAGCAAGTCTTCATCCTTCCCATACTCTTTTTATCGACGCATTAAACTAACAAAATATTTTTCGCGTTTATTCAATTATTTATTATTAATATTATGAATGTTGATATTCCTCATTTCTTAAAATTACTATTTTTCGTACATAACATAGAAGCAAAGCATTTTCCATATAGCTTATACAAACTGAACAATAATGATGACAAAGCTTTTTATCATAATATACGAAAATAGTTATATAAAACATAATTAATTATTCATATTTTCACAGTGTATTTGACAAAGTATACCGCTTTTACATACTAGAAAAATAACACCGCACTACACGGTTATTTCATCACCCAAAACTAGAACGAACATTGCTTTATCAGAAGAAAAAATGAATACTCTTTAAATAACAAAATAAAAAATTCATTTCTCAACATATTACATGAGAGTAAAGAGTAAAATCTAAGCTTTAAAATTATGTAGGTCATTATTTAGTTAATATGTTGTACGATAGTTTTAAAAGCTTTCGAAGTTGAAAACGCATTTTGGCCATTATTTTCTGTATTGATATGCCGGTTAGAGCCCTAACTTCAATCTGAAACAATAAGACCCAGACAAGAAGTTTCGGCATGTGTCATTGTTATACAGAATTGATGATTTGACTTTTCCTTTATTAAAACACACAACCCCCCCCCCCAATCCCCACCCCAGGCACGTAACCACGGGGGGGCACCCCCTCCCCCCCCCCCCCCCCAAAAAAAAAAAAATCCAGGATCGGTTGAACTTTTTTAGACCCCTTTTTTGGACCTCGATCGATTAAATGTAACTATGTGCCCCCCCCCCCCCCAAACATCAAACTCTGGCTACGTGCCTGCCCCCCCCCCCCTCCCCACCAACCCAGTATCCTCTTTTATAACTCTTTGGACTCGTGTAATGAAAGATGGCGATAGGAGATAGCTGAATCATTCATGACCATGAATAATTATGAGTAAACCATGAGGTTTTAGCGTGACGTTCCAATCGGAATGTCACATACAGGAAACTGTGTCAATTTCATTTATCATGATTAAAACAATGATGAGTTGGGCACCATTAACTTTCTTATGAGTGGGTGTTAACTGGTCGTGTTTCGTTTCAACGCATTTTTTTGTTTGCCAATAAAGTTGTCGTTTAGCCGTATAAAGCTCTTCAAATCGTACGCCTGTTTTGAAAATTTCATAATGGATTAATAAAATAGACCTCGTAATTGGGTGAAAATAACTTATTGACTCAAGTATATTATGTACCATATATTAAATGATCGTTTCCTTTGTAAACTACAAAACAAACTTCATAAGCATTTGTTTTACATGTTATTTACCGCAATGTCTTTCCAAGGCGTATTTTCTGAAATAAAGCCAATAAAATATTCATGAAAAACCTAACAATCGCGCATGCAATTGGAGCAAGATTTGAATAAGGATTGTGTTAACTCCAAAATCAATTATTCGTCATGTAAGATTTCAAAGTTCTTTAATCACATCCAAAAGGAAAATTTACCTGTAATAGTTTAAATGTCTAGAGTTCAGACATCTTCCTCGGACGCGAATTATTCATCATTTTGTTTTCGTGATGTAATAAATGAATCGATGAAAAGTCATGCTTATATTCATCTTTATTGTTTCTTGATCCCAAATTCATTATTATGTAATGTTTAATATGTTCAATATTTTAAATATGTAATATCATCATAATTATTTCGTTTGTTAAATTATAAAGCACAAAATAAAGATTAATTATTCTTACTACTATTGTTATTATTATTATATAATTTCTAAGAGGAAATTGTTATTAAAACTATGTATCATGATTGTTGTAACTTATAGTTCAACATTACTCTGTATTTTTATTAAGCGCTTGTAATATTGAGCGCTTTATAAATGTAATATATTATATTATTGTTATGAAGACAAACCAACGGATCAGAAAAAACAAAACAAAACAAAAATACACAAAACAAATCAAAACAAAGCAAATCAAAAAGTACTGAGGAAAGGTTAATTAAAAAGAATATTCCATTCTTTACTTCGGATCTCATTCGCTTAACTCGTCTGGCGGACATTCTTCCTGTTGTTTCGAGTCTCTCTAGGTATTACATTTCACTTTCGTCCCGTACTCCATCAAGTCAAGTCTAAGATGTATTATTTACGGTAGCCGACATCAAATTAACCCATTAAGCTTGAGGACATTAAAGAGAATCGGTAATGAACGTCTGACGTAGTCCCACGTATTGACTTTTTAAATCTGATTTCTTCTTGTTTGCCTGTATCAATCACGCTAATGGGGGATAGTGGACCCCTTTGACGTTCACTAAGACACTATCACTGCGTCGTCCGGTGTTGGTGATTGCTATCTTTTTTCACATCTTTGGGCACCGCCCATACTCCTTCCATCGAGATAGGGTGTTGGGTGAGGTGGGGGAGGGAGGGAAGAGAGAGAGAGAAAAAAAGAGAGAGAGATGGGGGTATATAGAGAGAAAGAGAGATTATATAGAGAAAGACGGAGAAGGAGAGAAGAGAGAGACAGACAGATAGAAAGGAGATAGATATATATATATATATATAGAGAGAGAGAGAGAGAGAGAGAGAGAGAGAGAGAGAGAGAGAGAGAGAGAGAGGAGGAGGAGAGATAATTTATAGAGAAAGAAAAATAAGAGAGAGAGAGAGAGAGAGAGAGAGAGAGAGAGAGATGGAGAAGGTGAGAGAAAAGGAAATACATAATAATAGACATGATACATAGACAAACAGATAGATAGATAGATAGACAGAAGATAGAGGGAGAGAAGGATGAACATTCCATGCATTATCTTTAGAAATTTACATAATACAACTTCCAAAGAAAAGCCTTGCATTCTAGTTCACCAATCGCCCTGCACGGTGCACTATGACGTAACATAAATTGTCCCGAATACGGCATTTCATCAATAATCAGGGATACAAGCACTCTTAATTTGGTAATTATCGCGCATCTGCCAACACCGAAATACCCCTTAAAATTAACCTGTTTCAGACGGAAACCAGATGGTTCCTATTTCAAGCCTTTCAAGATTTGGGCATTCAAGTAGTTATATTTTAAGAATTTTCGGATAAAACTTATGTGGGTTAAATTTGCACAACTTCAACTTCTGTTAGTTTCCGAGCATTTTAATTAAGGCGTATCCTCTTATGCCTGATGGCTTGAAACCTCCGAGCTTATATAGTGGCGTATCCATAAATTGCTGAAAGGGGGGGGGGTGGTCCTCCCAAATCGAGGGAGTGAATTTTGATACCAACTGAGAATCGAGTTTTAGCTAGTGGTCCTATCTTTGACCCCACAAAAAGGGAGGGGTATATGCTGTTAGTGGATACGTCACTGCTCAAGTTAAGAACCTCCTATTCTGCAAACAATAATGTTTAATAATTTCGTTGTCTTTGCAGAAAATTTTCCAGATTTGTAATCGTCTATCAGTATGAGTGTGCCTGCATGGATGCCTGACACACAAACCAGTGGTGATATCCAGAATGGATTAACACGGGGAGGGGTGGGGGTGCATCTGCCATAGACCCTTTGCAACCTTTCTCCTTTTTTTATGGCCTCTTCAAAATGTGAGTGGGTGGTGATCACCATGCACTGACCGTCCATCAGAATAAAATGTTAATTAGATTGTACTTGTTGCAAGATGATGCTTAAATTGTAAGATTTCAGACACATTTTATAAGACAGTGATCAAATAATAATAATAATAATAATAATAATAATAATAATAAATTTATATAACGCAGCTTTTATACAAAATATATTCAGCTGCGCTGAATCAATAAATATGACATCAGATTGGGAAAAAAAAAACTGATGAGCGGGGCCCTTGCAAATATCATCATGAAACCATAAAAATAAAATTAACGTTGTGATTAGATGAGTTGTACGTGAGCTTAATTATTTTGTATGAAGTCGTGATTAGAGGATTAATGATTGTCCTTGCGGTGTGGCATCCGAAGGCCTGTTTTCATCAGCTCGAGATTGCCAAATATCTCGTTATTTGGACTATCCCGATCGTAAATTATCCAGTTAATTTGCGTCTTCATCAGCCCGAAGTTGCAATTAGCGAGATATTTAGTCGAGATAATCATTCCAATCTTGGGCTATAGTACTGTTTTCAAAATATCACGCTATTTGTCCGGTGCGTCTTCACCTGCCCGAAGACTCGCACTCTGAGCACAATATCTCGAGCTAATTTCTCGAGCTCGAGTTTCAAGTTTCGAGGTCAATTCTCGAGCTGATATCGTCGCGATTTGTAACTTTGGGATTATTTCCCAAATCAGTAATAGCGGAATTATTAGCAATCTCGAGCTGATGAAAACAGGCCCCAGAGACGAAAGGATGAAGAGCGCATCCCCCCACCGCTCGAATATTCAGAACTCATAGTAATGAGGATGTTTTGACGCATGTGCGTATAATGAGTAGTTTCAGGCACAAATCCTTGTTACTTGTTGTGCGTAACAGGGTGTCTGATCTCAGGGATCTGTGAGACTATCCAGACTGCACGGTCTACTGAACACCATAGGCTCTGTACTTTAGTTCCTCCTGACACAGCCAGAGACGGACAGAGCTAGGCTCGGCTCAAAGCTTTAGGTAATGTGTTTAAATGTCAAATTAGAGTCTGTTCTTGAAGACTAGTTCATGACTACGAAAGCCGTCATGAATGAACGTCGGCTTCGATTCGTAAACAATGTGCAGTTCGTGACGATGCCGAAGGAAGCTATAATATCACGTGCTCACCATGCTAAGAACATGTGAGACTTTACAGGAATAGTTGTATTTTGATTTTCTTTCGATCACAACATCAAATCGGTCTTCACTGTCTACAACTACCATCATCATCGTCTTCACGCCCAGTATCATTTTGCATCGATGTGAGCATTATCCTCATCCTCGTCATCAAATCCATCATCCGAAATCGTCCTCATCATCATCCTTTTCATCCTCTAAATCATATTGTTTTGTTGACCATCTACCTGCACTCATCACCATCATCTCGCGATCATCACTAAAACAGTTCAACCCCCACAAAATAACACTCTCGACATCATCGTCGTGGCCATCAGCATCGTATTCATCCGTTGTCATCGTACCTACCGTCCTCCTCATCGCATCGTCGTTCGATCAAGTCGACATTTATGAAAACGGAAACGGTTGGAGTGAATCAAGCGGTCATCACTGAAATAGTTTAACCCCCACAAAATTACACCCTCAAAATCACCATCGTCGTCATAAGCACCGTATTCATCCGTTGTCAGTGTCGTTGTCGTCCTCCTCATCGCATCGTCGATCGTTCTTATCATCATTCATGAAAACGGAAACGGTTGAAGTGAATCTGTTTTATGGGAAACCTCCTGCCATGATGTATCGCATATGCAGTGATACGGAGAAGGAGATGGTGAGTCAAAAAATTATCATCATTTTTTCCCCTCAAAAATGTATATTTTGAAGTGACTCGGTAACATTATTGAAGGTTGATGAAAAAACTGCGTAATTCGTGAACGAAATGTTAATTATTAAATTCCTTCTACTGTACTAACCTTATAACATGCAAACAAATCCTGAAACAAGAGTCAAACCACAAAGATATTTAGATCTATGGTTTTCTTTCTCTTTGTGAAGATTTACATTCACCTAAAATGTAATTAAATTGTGATGATTATAGTTGGGAGAATTGAGGAATCAATCAGATCGGTTTTCCCAATTTTTACCATTAATAAAGGTCTGTTTTTTTTCTCAAACTTTCAGATTATCTTTAATTGTATACAGTCATTTAGCATTGAGGTCACTAGAGTCTACCTTAGCATTATTTTCTCTTATCTAAACAATGTTCTTAACAAAAAATATATAATTTAAACATTTTTTTTATGATTTTGGTTATGTATAATATTCATCAGACGAATTGTTTAATTTCAGAAGATATTATAGGCAATCGTGATTTGCTGGTACATATCGGTGACTTTTCTATCATTTTTGTATATCGATATTTCGCTCGTAGGTCTGTTCATGGAGCAGTAGTTAAGAACGATAGAAAGACAAAACAGATATAGAGTGTTTGGAAGAGAAAGAAAGAGAGAGAGAGAGAGAGATAGGGAGAGAGACAGATAGAGACAGAGAGACAGAGGCAGAGAGAGGCAGAGAGAGGCAGAGAAAGGGTGGGAAGGGGGGAGAAAGAGAGAGAGGTTGTGCTTCAAAGATTGACAAAGAAAGAGAGATAGGCCATAGAGGTTGGAAGAAGGAGAGAGCGAGAGAGAGAGAGGGAGAGAGAGAGAGAGAGAGAGAGAGAGAGAGAGAGAGAGAGAGAGAGAGAGAGAGAAGTGACATAATAATGAGGTGGGGGCGTGCAACAGATCTCAAACTGATATTGCATTTTACATTCATCATGTTCATCGCCCACGAATGTTGCTGGTGAATTACCTTAATTTCGATAAACTCCCTTCCCGAAACCTAACATAAGCAAAAAGAGTTGGTGTCATTTTCAGAAGCATAAGAGGATGCTTCCACCCCCCCCCCCCCCCCGCCCCCTCCTTTCCCCTTTGACCCCGCCTTTGACCTGAGATCGCTCTTATTCTTGACGGGTTTCTTGGCACAACGCGGCTCAATGTTAATAGTTCCTGGATCTAAGGGCGCGATAGTCAGAACTACCATGAAATGTCATTCAAATTCAGATTTTTGTTATGTCATTGCTTTTCACAAACTCCACTCGTGTCCGAGTCACGTTTGACACAGAAAAAAATCTTGCTAAAAGGTGTGAAACATTACGCTGGGATTTTTTGGTCTGTCCCCCTTTTAAAAAAGTCCTTCGGTCTCAGAGCATGTTCATTGTCTTCAAGTACTGAATTCCTTCTCTTGTATATAGGTACAATCGTTTTAATGTTTTCGGCCTATAATTGTGATCTTCGCCTAATTATATTCTAACCGAAAAACACACAGTTCATGTTATTGACATTTCTCACACTGCTGGGTATTTTCAAGATGAAGGACGCTTAAAATGGCGGTCTCCTGCACTTTACGATTTTGAAATTATTTTCAACTATGTTTTTTTAAATGTATATTATGATACGATTACATATGTATTTTGACTTCTGTTGAAAATTTACCTAGTTTGTATATTACTTGTTATTATGTTGAAAATGCAGAATTAAAATCAAACAAACAAAACAAACAAACCAAAAAAACTTGCGAATACACTCTCCACTGCTTGAAGGCACAGGGGAACTGATAACACTTGCAGTGGATCTACGGCAAGCGGGGCTCCCCTAATAGATTTTTCGTCTCCTTCTGGGAGGGTGTATTCCGCCCTTTTAATGGATACGCCCTTGCCCTTGATATCACCACGAAAACGTCATTTAAATTCGAAGAAAGAAATCAAGGGAGAGTACTTCCTCCCCCTTTGTTGTTTTCTGCCAATTAAAATATCACGTTCATCGGATTCAGATGATTTAGATGATCTTGGCCCTTGCGACCTTAACACGTAAAAAGCCGTGTCATCCTCAGTTTTTCCATTGACGAATCCCACTAAATGTCTGTCATAATCATGATAATGTGACTCATTTAAGCCCACTTATATCATCGCCAGACAGACGTAAAACCGAACGATAACCTACAAAATAATTGGCACTCGAGGTAATGTAGTGTTTTATCGTCGGGAGGGGTGGAATTCTCACCCCTATTAGGAACTGATGTACGCAAACCCTACCTTATAGAATGGATAATGCCTCTTTAAATGGGGATATTTCCGATTTCAATTCATACAGTTTATAAGGCTTTTCTGAAGGTATTATTTGTCTCCTGAAGACAAAAAGTAAATGAAATACTCGCAGTGCCCTTATACTGTTTGATAATCCCAAATACAGTCAAACCTGCTTTAGTGACCACCTGTATAGAAAGACCCCCTGTCTACAAAGACCACATTTTTTGTTCCCCTTGACAATGGTTTCTAGTTTGAAACAAGGAACCTGTACATAAAGACCACCTGTCTATCATCGTCTATTTTAGTATCCCATCTAAGTATTTTGCCCAGCAAAGCTCTTCATTTATTTTATTCATGCTCACAATCCTTGAATAATTA
Organism: Strongylocentrotus purpuratus; assembly: GCF_000002235.5. Classification (NCBI taxonomy): domain Eukaryota; kingdom Metazoa; phylum Echinodermata; class Echinoidea; order Camarodonta; family Strongylocentrotidae; genus Strongylocentrotus; species Strongylocentrotus purpuratus. The sequence continues at coordinate 6,423,869 of NW_022145602.1, read as the reverse complement.
GTGCCCTCATTGATTCAACCCACCGACCGAACAATCATAATAGTTCCAATTTTACAGATACCTGTATGTCTGGAAAGTTGAAATACAGTCATAGCAATACAGGGTTTTCTTGTGTTTTAAATAATTTCAGTTTCAGTTATATTTTTCATTTGCAACAGAACAGTGAACAGTTAATAAAAAAATTATTTAAAAAAAAAAAAAAAAAAAAAAAAAAAAAATCAGTTTTACCTCCTCAAAATGGCAACAATTATCAATCTTATTTTCCACTCATTCGTAGTTTTGAAGAAAAAAAATGTTTATCAAAAATAATAATGAACCAATGTGAAAGAAACATGCAAAATTTAACTGAAAATATTGCCAATTTGTACACGAAAATGGTGATTTTATATTTATACCGGGTTGCCAATTTAGAGAACTTAATGATTAGTTACAATTAAATTGCTCTTATTCGAGGACGGGAGAACGTAGTGCTTTGGAAATAGGCTTGATTTTTCGTAATATTTTGATCCTTCTGCTCGTGAATAAAGTGTAATTCATAGCATTCTGGATCAAAATATAATGCAAAAAAGTCACATAAATAAAACACTGTACTGCTATGGGTTAATAAGTTATCTCCAACGAGCCAAAATAAACACGTGAAAATCAATGCTACTCCTATATGTTACATCATTATAATGATCATTACATAATTTCTTGTCTGCGCCCCTGTACTTACGTCAGTCAGTGGCTGGCATATCGACTTTTCATTTAGTGACATAAAGTAGACGTGCATTATAAATATCAATTTGAAAGGTCACTACAGTTTATAGGCGATCATATTTCACGTTAACACATACCAGCGTCTATCATAATTATAACAAGAGTATAATTATATAAACGTAGCCGACTAGGGGGGGGGGGGGGGTCGCTCCCTATTGAGGGGGAAATTGTGAAAAAACATAATTTATTGGGCGTAAAATTTTTGCCCCCCCCCCCCCCCCCTCACATCCCTTCATTGTAACTTTGAGAGTCCTGGTGCAGTTATCGCGGGAAAAAATATCTTATGAATAAGCACAACTTTCTGGCGTAATATTTTATGGTTTATAACAAAAAATGATACCAGGAAACTAACCCCTCCCGCGCCCCCTCGTTCTTCCTGAAAATTCTGGATCTGCCCCCTACGAATGTGCTATTCTTTGAGAAATATAACTATTCCAGGAAAATGCACGACCTACGCAATAACGATTATGGATATCATAATTATAAGGCTTCTCAATGAGCCAGTCTATTTATACATATTATATAAATCCATATTTTGCACATTGCCATGAGCATGCCCATTACAAGCTTTTAACATTAGTTTACCCCTTTTCTTCGGTTGTAAATTTAGCGCTTAGAGATGTCGGTGGAAAGCGCTTCAAGAGTACCGTTTATATTATTATTATTATCATTATTATTATTACTATTATTAGTAGTAGTACTTTTGTTATTATTATCATTACTATTGTTATTATTATTAATATTGTTGTTGTTGTTGTTATTATCATTATTTTTAATATATTGTAATGGGATCCGGTTGATTTTCTCGAAAGTCTTTGGAATCGTGCTATGGTTCTTTAAAAAAAAATCTAATTGAATATAGACAGCGAGGTAAGAGAAAAATAACCGATATGCGGAGTTTTAATGAAACACTTTCGTCGTATTCAATAATGGAAATAATATAATATTCCGTCACAGACTATTATTATTGCCCCGGATTATTGCACTTCGAAGGTATAATCATACAGGTGCATTATTACGTACATAATAAATGACCGAGTTGATATCTACACCTTTTATGAATATGATGGTATTGATTGCCGAACAAAGAATAGACAAAATTATGGAATGCAGGAAATTGACGAGCATGAACGCGTCTGTGGTCAGGCTGAAATCGACGAATCGTGAATAGTAGTTGTTAAAATCAGACTAATTTTAGTTGAGAGGGGTAAAACATTATCATTGAAATTAATATCATTTGGGCAGCGAGGTGTCCACAATTTTGTTTTTGTCGTGCATTTTTATAATGAATTGAAATTTTTGGCAAAACGAAATGCCTTCCTTTTATTTGTGTTTTCTCGCTTGCTTCGGTAGCTCGCAAAATTTCGAACCTCGAATAACGACATTCGGTCGAGAGGCGTCGACCCCTCTCGAAAACGGACCTAAACGTTTATGAATAATCTACAGATATTATGTCTAAATACCAATACATTTTTTTCAATTTATCATACAAATTAGTTTAAACGGATGAGAGTACTTTTTACGTTATAAAAACTGCTAATCCAAATATTTATGATCAATTTAAGGTCTGAAATCACACACTAACCTCCTGTCAAAGAAACGGAACTCGTAAACGCTTTTAAATGGGAAAACGCTTGAATGACGTCAACGTGACGTCACAATCACAGGTAAAGGCTGGAGTCGTCGCGAACTTTTCCGAATCGGGAAATGAAGGATGATTTTTGTCGGCGGAGAGGGAAATTATTCTCGTCATGGCGAGAGCGTATATGGAATGCTAAATGAAATGGGATGTCAAGTTTGGTATACGGTAGGTCCGGTTTTGCGTAGGCGTCTCGTATTATTGACGAGGAAGGCGAAATCAAATGCCGGTGAGATTGAAGATAAAGTGGGATGCACGCCAGAGAATCAAAACAAGAGATGTTTGGTTTCTTGAGATGAACTTGGATGCTGATTAAATCTGGAAAGGGACGACAATAATCTTCTTTCTTTATCTAGAAACGTATCCGTCTCTGTCGGGTAATGCGTAGTCTGGGTTATGAGAGAAAGAATATTAGGTTCCAAAATATATACGGTATCCAGAATAATGCCAATCGTTTATCAATTTCGTATAATGATAGCTTCTGATTAGAAAAACAAGTAATATGACCATAAATATTCATTTGGAAATATTGCAATGAAGAGATTAGGCCTAGACCTTAAGTTGTATCAATAATTAGTAAACTTGTTCATTGGTAATCTAATTAGTTGAAAAATTATTCAAAATAATGTAAGATTAAATGGAAAATACTCGATATGTAATCCCATCTGACAAAATGCGCCTCGGAATAGAATTTCTAGATAGACGGCGCTATAGAAATGCCTAGGCCTATTATTATTATTATTACTATCTATTTTGGGAAATCTTTTCTACTTCCCCCCCCCCTTGTATTGAATAAGTTTTAATTTTCAACAACAAATATAAAATCAGAAAATGGAGGCCTTTCTCCTCCCCAATGTACCAATCAGATAAATAACATGATATAGCCCAATATAATATCAGTTAGATTTATCAGTGAAAATAACAAATAACATGGACTCAAATACGAGTAATCAGAGATGATGATAAGTTAAATATTAGTCAGATAAGATGCCTGAATTTATTAGTATTTGTTATTAAAAACCCTGAATAGCCAATCATTTTATATTAAACCCCCGCACGAGACCTGAACACCTGTTGCATTGCCTCCTTCAACACGCACACAAAACGATGGTAAATAAAATTCAATAATTTCAGCGCTGTTCTGGGACTTTGCAACGGTGCGTCGGTGTTATTCGTGTTTCTCATGAGGAAACGAAATCTATTTTCAGAAATTCATAACAAATAGAGGAGACGTTCAAAACAAGGTCATCTTTCACCCCCCCCCCTTCCTCCCCAGTGCAATACAAGAGAACAAAATCAGTCACTCTTTTGACTTTTGCACTTAATTATCTATGTTACACTATAATTTTGAAATTGATTATCCGTTGTTATTATTAAAAGCCATTTTTTTGATTATGATCAATAAAATGTAATACAAATTTGAATTTGGAATTAAATTCGAATTTTGGATTTGAATTTGTGTTGATGTCCGATGTTGAAAATGACATATTTGTATTTGTGTCAGAATTTTATGCACTCGTAGTAGTCACCATGGTAACAAACTAACCATGATACGTCATCGAGCTCATTTTGCTTATTGACCATTTATTATTACACCTCAACTCTAGCCTTCTCTCTCTCTCTCTCTCTCTCTCTCTCTCTCCCTCTCTCCCTCCATGCCTCTGTTCCCCTGCCTCTGTCTGCTTCTCTATGTATGTATGTTTATGTCTCTGTCTGTCAGCTAGTTGGTCTGTTTCTGTTTGTTTCTCTCTGTCCGTTTACATCTATGTCTTATTCTGCGCTCCATGACTTGTCTCTCCGTCTACCTGGATTTCTCCGTTTGTTTGTTTCTCTCTGTCCGTTTACATTTATCTCTTATTCTGCGCCCACTCTCTCTCTCTCTCCCTCATCCATCTCTCCAATGTCCATCTTCTCTCATCCAACCTCTCATCCCAATCTAGTTTGTTGACGTCATTAACAGACGTGCTTTGAGTATCAATCTCCTTCGACAGCTTATCAGCTCTAAGTGAATCCCATTATCGTGTTAAATGGCAATTACAGGAAGCATAAAAAACAATGCCCTTCCATCCATGAACTAATCAATGGAAAAAGATCGATGTACCCAGGAGAAATCTGATGGTGCAAAGACGTCTCTAGAACTTTCCAAGGAATGTTAAGAAAATTAATGTGATGTACTATTCCTAGTATACTCTTGAGTATATAGTGGTGATGATAGAAATGATGAATTTGCATTTAAATTACCGGTCTGTTATTACCAGTTTCTTTGTATGTAAAAGAGTATATCATGTTTGGTGTTGTTTTGAATAAAAAATGAACTTGAACTTGAAAAGTATGCTTGGCCCCGTTTAATAAGACTTGTTAAGTTGTTATTAATCAATAACAAGACAGTGTCACGATTTCTATAACAAAAAATAAAAAAAATAATGCAACGATTTCCGTAGCGTCCGTAGCTTATCGATAAAACAGTTATTGCAACTTGTTATTGATAATAATTTTTTTGAAAATGAATTACAGAATTGATTACAAATAAATCGTCGCTGTTTTCACGAAGTGACGGTTGTGAAAAAAAATTGCATTCACTTTGCGTTACGATTTTCCTCACTATACCGTCACTTCGTGAAAACAAGGACGAAATGATGCAAAAATAATGCAACGATTTTCGTAGCGTACGTAGCTTATCGATATAAGAATTATCGCAACTTGTTACTGATAACAAGTTCGAGGAAAATTAATTGCAGAATTGATTACAAATGAATGGAAATTATTAGGAATGTAGGGAAATGGATGCTGTTTATTATAGCGAACCATTAAAAAGACGTAAATGTATGGAGCTGCAATTCTTTTTGAGGCATTTCTTTTTCAGCAAGTTTCCAAATACATTTTTGAAAAACTAATTGCGCGCAGTGGTCTGACCGTCTGAGTTACTGATATTTCGTCAAAGACAAACAAGCCTGTTTCTGAAACCACGATCCTGATCTCGGAGAAAGTCAACATCATAAAAAAAACATGACGTATATTTGGCGAGTTCTAAAGTATCTTGATCGCGCTCGCATTTCGTGAAACGATTTAAGTGTCGGATACTAATTTAGAAATCGCCTTTTTTCAAATAAGCAAAAGTGGAAGCAGGGAGAACGGTTTACTTAACGTGACGCTAACGATCTTTATTTAGAATTACAAGAGATTGTTACAATATTTTGAAATTAAAAGATGATGTTGAGTTCGGGCAAAATGATTCATGTATGTGTATATCGCAGTTGCGATGTGATCTCAAAAGTGTTGCTTTTGAAGTGGTCTCATCCCGCCCCCCCCCCCCCCACTTAGGGTACGCATAATATGCTCGTTCCCTCTTTTTGAGATCACCCCCTATCTGAGGACTGCCAACATTTCCGAACCCCCCCCCCCCCCTATCGCGGGCTTTTCGCGGGCTTTTCCTGCCTTAGAGACCCCCTTAAATACGGAAAAATGCTCAATGTACCCCCCTAAATTCGGAATAATTTCTCAGGAGTACAAAGAGATGAGAGAAAAAAAAAGAAAAACACCCCCTTTTTTTTACAGTAATATGTCAGTGATTTTTAGCGCATTTACGCTCTCAGTCAAAATATACGTTATGGTATTATTCAAGCCGCGAACTAACTTGTAATGTATTCACGCTTGATTATGCATTATCATAACTACTGTATCTAAACCATTGTCAGCACAGCTCATCCGAAAACGTTCTTTGTTCAGATCTTATCTTTACGCGCGTTTTTCTCGTTCGCCCACCGCAGAGCTTCGGCCCTGTATTTGCGCAGTTCAGCCCGAATAGCGCTTTGCGGTTTCGAGGTTTACAGCTTTATAGCAAGAAAGAGAATAGCAGAGGCAGCTGAAATACAGATGGGTGATATCATGACCCTCGAAATGGTCATATTCTAAGAATGTATTCTAATTTATCGCTTTTTCATTCAGATGTATTTTACGACTACTAATATTAAAGGTATAACTAGTTTTGCATGGAAACGCCCCCTCTCAAAAAATGAAATTGAAGCTCTTATTACCAATCATAATTATGGAAGAATATGTTTTGACTAATACTACAAACTTTGCCGGGAAACCGCCTACTAATTGATACATTAATTTTTGGTAAATTATCATATCGATTCAGCCAGGATAGATTTCGCGAATGCACTTCAACAGTGAACATGTGGGTATATATTTCAGTTTTTTTGCGAATTTAGGTTGAAGTATCGCCATCTAAACCTCTGAAGGCAATATTTAAACAATATTGAATGGATATTTTGCACCCAAAACCCTTGAACCGCAATTTTACTACTACCGGTCTTTACCTTTCTTCTTCTTCGTCTTTTTCTTCTTCTTCTTCTTCTTCTTCTTCTTCTTCTTCTTCTTCTTCTTCTTCTTCTTCTTCTTCTTCTTCTTCTTCTTCTTCTTCTTCTTCTTCTTCTTCTTCTTCTTCTTCTTCTGTACATGTCGACAGACTTGTTAGTCCAGACACGGAAACGAAGCACGCGGTCATGGAATAGAGCAATCTTTAGGAATTGTAACGCATGGGACCTAAAGGAATCAATAATTAATTATTGTTCCCGTATTGATAACGCTATCAGGTAACTTATTCCAGTCCTTGCACGTACGAGGGAAATAGAAGAACTTGAAGAGGTCTGTCCTGTATCGTCTGTTTCAAATGTTGGCTATTGCTGGTTGAGGAACGACGGGATCTAGTAACAGCAAGAGGTGTTAGGTGACGGTCTTCGGGATGGCAGATTGTCCGCTCTGGATCTGTTTCATGAGGGCAAGTGCTGGCTATTCTATTCAGGTAAAGACCAGTATATTGGAAACGCCCCAATTTCAAAAAATGAAATGGAAGCTCTTATTACCAATCATTGTGAAAGAATATGTTTTGCCTAATACATGATGATAACAATTTTGCCGGGAAACCGCCTTCTAATTGATATATTTGGTAAATTAGTTTATCTACATGGTCTGTGAGAGATAAATGCTCGTGTGCGTATAGTCCCATATACATCTTTCTGTGTACAGTGCTTGTAAATTTACGAAGACTGGGCCAAATTTCTTATCATTTTGATGATTCCAGACTTGCAGTACACACCAATTATGCTAGATGATCAACCTTTTCTGATCGATTCCACAACGTTTCTTTCACAAAGCAATCGCATGACCATAACTGGTCTTTACCTTTAATTCATCCATTATTTATATTGTCTTATCTCCTTATTTATTTATTATTATGATTAATTATTATCATTATAATTATTATGATTAATTATTATCATTATAATTATTATATCATCATTAGCATTATTATTTCTTTACAATTATTATTATTATTGATATTAATTATTATTATTATTGATATTAATTATTATTATTGTTATTATAATAAATATTATTATCTTATTATTATATTCGATACTCGCCATCCTCAATTCAGGTTTATAGGACCAATGACATCTCTTAATATCTGTCATTTCAAAACACTGAAAACTTAACGAAATATTGAATGAAATGAAATCAACAATTTAAATACAGCAATATTTGTGTCCCTATGGTTATTATGTGTAATCAGGAGACATATTCTGTTAAATAGATTATTTTGCCTATACCCATGCAATAATAATTGGTCTGTGATTTGTACATCACACCTGGCCACGTGAGTCAAGGAGGCTTACACGTGGTTGTTCTGAATAGTATAGCATTTTTGAAAAGGGGTCACTCCCTTTCCTGCATTTCCTCTTCCCCGTAATCAGCTTAATCCTTAGTCTTAGAACAGAGTTTGTTTTTAGATAATATTCGCCGATGTTGATTTGTGGTGATTCCGGGTAGTGCGGTTTGTACAGTTACACGCAAACAGGGTCTGAACTATAATACTGCGTACAATCGCGCTTCTCGTTGCATTGTTACGTCACAATAAGAAATCTCACTTTCTTTGTATTGTTACGTCGCCGATTGAATAACCACCTTCTCCGAAAATGAAAAGTTACATAACTATCTTCTGTAATATACCTTTGTGTCTTCATAATCTCAGGCCAAAGTATGCATGTATACAATTAGAATGCTTTATTCAAATCCAAATTACTACGATGCGCCCAATCGTGTTTTTTTGTACGCCCTTTTTCGTCCAGGTAGAGTTAATTAGAATGGTTTTTCTTTGCCTTGTTGCGTATATCGCTGACGGTAACTTTGAATGAAATCAATATTAACTGCCATGGCACCATTGCTTAATTTGCCATCAATGCTAAGTTATGCAAAGGGGCCTATACCACGAGGATATTCATTGTAATTCATTCAACTGTCTATGTATTTAATCAATTATGCTGTGTTGGTATTTCACATTTCGGGATTATCTCTTACTTTCGTAGAATTGAGTTGTCTCGATTCTTTATAAATTAATTCTTCTTTTTGTCTTAGCGATGGTTCCATTAGGTCCAAAGAATCAATAAAAAGAAGAGGTGAGATGGCTCAGTGGTAGAGTAGTGGTCTCGTCATTGGGAGGGCCTGGGTTCGAAACCAAGTGAATTTGCTAGTGCCCTTTGGAAAGGCATCAATCCTCATTACCAGATCCCCTGTTTGCTTAAACAAGCATGTTACACGTGCTTTCTTAGCAGTCATATTAACAACCAAGTCCTCAAAAAGCACACGCCAGCCATGCACCACATGCGAAACTTACCCCACAGTCCTCTTGAAAATGATTTATAATGTCAGTTTTGGAAACGTAGTCGTGTTTTACATTCCTGACTCCTATCACGAAACTACCCTTGAAGTACTATTTTTAGACAATCCCACACAATATTTATGGTTCCTTTTCCATTCATATTTTTTTTTAATTTATTTATTTTTAATAGCAACAGGGCTCGCTCCCGGACGTACACGCGAACTAGCCGCTAAAGACTTGCTCTGAAAATTGATATCTATCTTTCTATTTATAAGGCATTCATATTTATTGATGTATTGTATATCGTCGGACCCATAAATCATAACTCAGATAACACGCCGTTGCCTTCAGAGTTTACAGACTTTTGACATTTTCATTCGGAATTATGAGACATTAATAGTGCTTTCATATCCGGGATAGGGATAATAGTGAAACAGGGAAGTATTAAGCTAAAAACCACAAATTAAGTGGTCTAGGGATTCTCTGAAAATGAAACGTGTTATAAATGAAAGTATGTATAACTGGCTGGATTGTTTTGATTTGAATTACAGCGTTGCTTTTCGCGGTACATTTTGAAAGTAAATATACTTAGCAGTATAATGACATGACCTTTCTTCACGCAAAATCTTAAGTGAGCGTGATTAATATAAGTTTAAGAGGTCAAAAATGTCATGAACTTTATTAATTTAATTCATTTTATTCATCCTGTACCAAAGTAATAAAGGTAATAAAGATACAATTTCGAATCGATTGGCTGCATCTATAGACATTTCACATGTCACATAAGGCATTAAGGATTGATTATTTCAACCCTTGTGTAGAGACGAAACAATAGTGTAACCTTTCAATCCCTGAACAACTCTTGGCAAGCGTCAAACTTCTTCATTATGTTTAAAATGTCGATCTTGATAGTATTTAAACATGAATATAATATTTTCTATTCATACACTGCATGAAATCCCATGGCATATGATTACTGGGTATCATTAATAATAATAATAATAATAATAATACATTTTGCTTATGAAGCTTTTTTCAAAAGACATTTATATCAAAGCGCTTTACAATATTGATACAAGTAAAACTAAACAGAGTAATGACAAGAGACAAATTAAAAGTGAAATTATCAAACATAAGATAACAAGGTAAGGTAACAATTTAAGAACTAGGTTGAATATGCATTTTCCATTAAGTAGGTTTTTAATTAATCAATGAATGTCTTATAAGTTCTACTTGTTTAATTAAAATTTTAAAAAAATTGTTTCGTCATTTACGACTTATCCAGACTCTTATTTTCCCGTCTCTGGAATTAGACTACATTGAGTTTCGCAGAGTGTATAAAATTCCATTGCATAGGCTTTATAATGTCTATCATCAAGGAGATGAGATATTAATTTTAGTTAATAATGCCTTTCTCAAAATATTATTGTAAGATATCTTTCGGAGATCGTTTCCTCATTTCTGACTTATCCTGACCCCTTATTCTCCTTATTCTCCTGTCTCCAGAATCAGACTACATTGATTTTGCCAAATTCCAAAAGGATACTAATTCCCTTAAGAAGATTCCTCCGTCCTTGCATTGTCTGTGGTCTTGTACTCTCTTTGTTCTTTGACCATTGGTCGATACGTGTAGTGGACCCCATGTCAGGATATCTGTGCCTCTCAACCTCTCATGTCGAGTTTCTATTGTGTCTGGAGGCCGGGGGCATACAATAAAAAATCTACCGCCCTATAAGCGCTTGGGCAGCTCCCCTAATTTGCTGTGGCGGGAAATTTGACTTTCAGTTTCAGTTTCCGCGGGAGAACCGTAACGAGCTTGTTACCGTTCCTTCCCGCTCTACGTCCTTTGTCTTTGAGTGGCTTTAAAAAATGAATTGTTGGGCGGGGCAGTTTTATCGTCGAATCCAACTTCCGATATTTGATTACGTCATAATACAAAGAGGGCAATTTTTCTATACCAATCTGTCTTTGCAGGTCGACTTCTATCCGAATAGGTTTTGTAACATCATAATATTTGAATTCTGTTTCAATTTAGTTTTAATTGTTGCTTTTTTTTTATTATATTGCTCAGTCTCGAGAGAGACGGCCAGGAAATTCATTTTTGACAAAATTACAACTAACATGACAAATCTACTCTTTCTGTTTAATGCAGCTTTTCCTCGGTCAAAGCAGTGTAATTAGGTAAAAACGAATTAAAAGCTGCATTTAGCTGTGACACCGGGATTTCAAAAGTGAGTAAAAAGGGTTAAAAAGCGGCGTCAGGGGGCAGCTAGCATGGGGCGAAGGTTTCGGAAGCTCTTTAAGTGTTGCTTGTCAAATTAATGGTATTTGTACAACGCTCGTTGATGCTCAGTTTAATCTGCCCCCTACCCCCCCCCCCCCCCCTCCCCTTCGATCGTTCATGAAATTCTGGATGCCTTACATGTTCAATGCAGGACTTGATGGAATAACCACAGACTATATATAATTCATGTACTTCGCAGGATTATAATGTAATTGCTGTACAACAACAACAACATCATCATCACCCGGATCACCATCATTATCGCCATCATCATCGTAAACATTATCATCATCATAATTAATTATTATTATAAATATTATTATTATTAGCAGGAGTAGCAGTATTATAGTAGAAGTAGCAGCAGCAGAGTAAACGTACATGATTATCAATATTTAGTACATGTGTTATATAGGCTTGTTATCACAGTACCGTGTACACAATCTCCGTGTGCATACGACTCTTGGCGACTTTTCATGATTAATGAATCGAATCCAACACACTGCGAATCCATCACAAAAAACAACAAATAAACCACTGAGTTGAAACATTACTATTACCGCCCGTTTTCATAATACACGTCACAAAAACAAATAACAATGCAACATCATATTTTTAAGGTTAGATTGCCGTCACACAATATGCTTCACGAAAGTCGTCATATTGAAAATCAACAGCTGACGATTCGCAATAATCATATTCTTTTCTTATTTACTTAATGACATGGTTTATTTATTCAAGAAATATCCATCGCAGCCCAGGGGTTGAATTGTACAATATTTTTACAAAAATATATACATGATGCAAAATCCACTAGGCCTATACACAATTATTATGATACAAGTAAACAGTATGCAGATAATGATTGTAAATATTTTACTTGCAATCGTTCCTTATGTAGCGAAACACTTGTCATACAATTTTTATATTGAGACTTATTTATTTAAAATATTGCATTAATGCATAGCCAATGGTCTGAATAAAACACTTGCCACTTGCATAATTCAAATTTGAAAAGAAAAGTGAATGTCATATTTCTAATATTCTGAATACAGTTTTCAGTTATGGTTTTACCACATTTTTGGCCTTTTTACAATTTAATAATTGTTTTGCCTTAGGTCTTCATAATGTCAACATAAACAACTATCCCTTCTCTACATTTATTGCATGAAATTTCAACAATTTTCAGAATGAAATAACAGATATTATTTCAAAGTATATACATGTATAAAAAGGATCTGGAATATCTCTCTTACAGATTATACAGCCGCGATTCAAAATGTAAACAAACGGCTAATTTTAGGCGCGTTAAAAACAAAGAGTCGGGTACCTTTACTACGTAGTATGCTGCAGTGTTGACATATCCAAGACCGCCTAAAAAATACCACCGTTTTCACCATTCAAAAGAGTGACGCACTTTTCTCGCGAAATATCAACACAAGGTGTTAGTCTGAGTTGAGACCGTAAATTTAATTCTATTTTTTTTTAAAGTAAAACACTGGTGATGAAATAACTGTAGGAATATAATGTATAATATGTAATACTTATTCAGATTTAACAATTAAAATAGTGTTCATTTAATTCTTAACTTACCCCCAAAATCATCAATATTAACTACCTAATCTAAGAGAGGTCTGTATCTAAGGACTACACAACTTACAACTCAAAAAGCACTGACGGACACGTCCATTAAATATAGGGGTTGCATTGTAACTAATGCTCCTATATTCATATTTTTACGATGATAGATACTATTGTATCAATAATTGGATAAATAGTTAATATTAGTAGAATAATTATATTCAGTTTTGGGAAAATTAAAATGTAAGATCCTAAATCGCTCGTCCTTTTTGGTATAGATTCCCCTTCAAATACAAAAGATCGTCGAAGCTGATGAATATTCATGATTTCCTGGTGACTTCATTCACAAAAATGGACACGTAGGTACGCTATACTACTACTGTTGATGTCGCGTGCATTAACCGTATCTATCGATAAAATTTGGCCGGTACGGTTTAGGCAACGCGCCAAATACACCGGTACATTCTATTCAGTGCGACTAGAGCGAACAGAACCTACGCGATGATCGAGGAAAGATTTGAGTGCAATATGGATCATAAAATTGCTGATAGCCCTGATTCAGGGAAATTTTCTGTGTGTTTAGACTTTTCCAATTCACATTCGGATTCATCAGGATATATTTTAGGAACAGAACGAGAAAGAAAGCCGGTAATAAGGACTTTGGTAAGCCTCGTTTTTTCCGACCATGTGGCGAAAACTGATCCACCTTTTTTCACATTTTGTTGTGTGTTCCAGTTATGAATTACATGTTCTAGTTGTATTTTTACGTACATAATATCTTAAGCATGGTAAGTAGTGATAATGCATTTAATTTACCACTTTGGACAATCTTTTTTTTCATTCATTCCCATTTTATCATTCAATTTTCATCGCCCATGGCCATGCTGGCACGCGGTTTCCTTGAAAAATTTTAGGGCTTGGTTATGCAGTCTCGTATTGACTGTGTGTGTTGTGTGTGCATTGCCTGGTGTTGCCAATTTGTATTTTGTGAACGTGCATGAAAAGTCAGTAAAAACTGCGGCTAATGGATAGTCATGTGATAATTGAACTAATTTAATTATATCTAATATCTTAAGATTATTTCTGACTTCTGCACAACACAGTAATGAAAATTGAGCAATTATCATGATTTTTGATCAGTATTCCGACCAGTGCAAGTCTAGATTGGCAACGTAGATTTGCACCGTAACTGCGCGCCACATTTGAACGGGTGAATTGATCTAGCGCGAAAATGATGGTAGGCCTACCAAAATCAAAACAAAGCCGAATTCTGTTGGCGCGGTATTTGTATCGTCGAATCCAATTTTCGATGTTTGATTTTGTCATACAAAGAGGGCAATTTTTCAACCAATCTGCCTTTGCATATCTTTCAGTCTATTTTAAAAACTTATTCTGATATTTAATACAAAAGTGAAAGTCAATCAAAATGAGAGTTTTAACTTGAACTTTTTAAAGTTGATGTTGAATTTGAAAATAAAAACTGAATTCTGAGAATGGGGGTCGATTGTATTTCCAATTTCGATCTTGGATCTTGGATTCTTTTACTTACTTACTTACTTACTTGGTATACTTGGTAGATTAGCCCTCTTTTCCTAAGGGAAGGGCTCTCAGTTGACTTTTAAAAGTCGCCACTGTAGGTGCAGACACTACTTTTTCTGGTAGGTTGTTCCAAGGTTGGACCACTCTGTTAGTGTAAAAGTGGCCAGTCAGTTGAGTTCTGGAACGTCTTTGGAACACTTTTCCTCCTAAATACTCCGAAGAAGAGTTTTGACTGGAGTTGGTGGAGCCGGAGGGTGGACGATTACATTTTGGAATAAAGTTCTTTAGTCCTAGTAATATTAGTAGATCTATCATCTAACTGCATTTTTAAATGAGAGCGGGGTCCGGGGAGGTTTATCTACTTACTTACTTGGTCTTGGTAGCCTATACTTGATAGATTAGGCTTTTTTTCCTAGGCTAAGGGAAGGGCTCTCAATTGAATCTTAAAAGTCGCCACTGTAGGTGCAGACACTACTTTTTCTGGTAGGTTGTTCCAAGGTTGGACCACTCTGTTAGTATAAAAGTGGCCAGCCAGTTGAGTTCTGGAACGTCTTTGAAACACTCTTCTAGAAATAGAATGCCCTCTTAATTCCGTATTTGGGTGGGAGAAGAATCTTTGTGCTGGAGTTGTGTTTGGTCGATGGTTGCTTGTTGTAGGTTGTTCCATGTCTTTACAGTCCTTGGGAAATATGAGTTGGCATAGACGTCCGAGTTGGTGTGGCGAATTTCAAATTGGTTGGAGTGTCCTCGTCTACGTCTGTCTGGCTTAGGGTTGGTGTGAGATTGGTAGTGGATGTCGAGTTGTCCCTTGATCATTTGAAGAGGCAGGTAAGACGGTGTGCTTCCCTTCTGTCTTTAAGAGATCCCCAGCAGTTGAGTTGGTTGAGTAGCTTGGTAACATTGGTGTCCCATCCGTAATTATTGGTGACAAAACGTGCAGCCTGACGTTGAACTTTCTCGACAGCATAGGTGTTTTTGGCTGTATAACAAAGCTTTAAAAAAAAAGAAGCTTAAAATCAAAGCCCTTCTTCCTCCTCTTTCAAGTTCAAAACACAGATTTGCATGTTTGAGGTAGTCTAATGTCAAAATGAGGTTTTTATTTTAGTCCAGCAATGCTAGATTCTAGTGAACGTTGGTTGCTGAAAAACACGAAAAAGCAGGGGCAATTAATGGCTTAGTTTAAATAGACTAGTATTGGTACATGTATGACCAGGAGATCATGGGTTTGAACCAAGTTGATGCGCTAGTGCCATGCCCTTCGGTAAGGCATTAATCCAAATTACCAAGTCCCTCGGAGAAGAATTGTCATTTGTGAGCCATCTGACAGAATGGTTGCTTACATAAAATACATACATTACAGCATAGACCCCCTACACCTGTGACCTGCTTTCTTTAAGCAGTCGGGTAAAAAAAAAAAAAGAGGAAAATGTATTTTAAAAAGTAAAAAAGGAATTCAAACATTTTGTTTGAAAAACGACCAGATTTTAAGTCTGTCAACAGTAAGGAAGTAATATTACATAAAAATTGCCTCACAAAGAAAGAAAAAAAAAAAGACAAGAGGAAAATATTTACTTTAGAAAATATTGCTTCTTGCATTCTTCTTTTTTCAATATAATAATTTGGCAATTAGTCGTACATGTAGGTCTACTTGATTATTGTTGCCAAATGCTGCCCTGGGTTTGTGGTGTCTGGACTCGATAGAGTCGATAGTTTGCCTCATAAAATGATTTTGGTATTAGTATTAGATCTAAGACAATATTCTTCACTAATCCTACCAACCAACAAGTAATATTTTTAAAAATTGCACTTGTTTAAAGCCAAGGCATCTATAAAATTACCCTTTTAATACATTTTTTAATACATTCTGATTCTGAAGTACATTTACATGTAACTATTTTCTCATAATAGAAATGTACATGTAGTAATGCTCAAATTCACATGTTGTACATGTCTACAGATACATACACTGTAGAAATACATTTCAAAAAACAAAAATAACACTGTGACTCTAACGCTCAGAGAAAGATATTTTTATGAAGCAAATTCTCATCTCTCCACTTTTCACCATCAGAAAATGTATTAATGATTAATTAATATGGTTAACCATTTCCATTTGTACTCTATGTAAAGATACCTGCGCACACGTGTGTTTATTTTGTTTGCAAGTGAAAGTATTTAGAAAGACATAATGATTTACTTTGAGTTGTATTTGTTGATTATTGATTGTTGATTGTAAAACAATTAAAAAAAATAATAATAAGCAGAAAAACAAAGTAATGGAATGATTAAATGAAGTGCATGGGACTTGGGAGGGATTCTTTTCTGGAGAATTCTTCAGTAGTAACCTGAAAAATAGATCTGTTAAAAAAACAAGAGAGTAGACCTAGAAGTATACATAGAAATCAACAGTTCAAAGGAAAAAAATGTCATACTTTGTGCAGGAAATCTAGAAGAATCTCAAGAAGAAGGGGAAAAAAAGACAACCCCCCTCTCCTCCAAACAAATTAAGAAACAAAAAACAAGAGAAAATTTGTCTCACTGCTCACAGTGCACCATATCCAATGCGCATGTACTAGCTGTTGATGTCAAACATTGAATCCAAGCAAAAACAGTCTAGCTCCCTCTCTAGTTTAAGACATTATACTACATGCTTCCAGACTCTGTACAAATCTAAAGAGGCAACCCTTGTTTATAATACATGCTTGTTGCTAGAAGCTCTTTTGGATTTTGTCATACAAAATTCCTCTTCTCTCTTAGTATATTATTAATTTTCTGTTTTTCATGGAGGCTTTCACTTTTACAGAGCCCATTAAATTTAGAGCTTTCCATTTGAATCCTGGATTTGGATTACAAAAATCTCTGCTCCAATTTTTTTTTTAACCAAGTGATCAGCGATCATAAATGTAGCATGACCATATTTTATTTGATCCTAGGAATTAAAAAGAAAAAGGAAAATTGATATTTAAAATCCTTAGATTGGCAAATGTTGAAGGTTCAAAATCATTACATTACCATAATAATCAGCCATTTAAAACTTTTTAACCAAGCTCCTACAACTACTGTACCAGTGTATTTGTTTTCATTTTATTACAGCAATGTAGCAGTAAAAGAAAACAAAGTTTTTGCCAATTTTAAGAACAATTGTGGTCAATTTAACCCTTTAAATAATTCCTGTCCTAAACTACTGTAAGGTGATGGAAAAAAAGCACATCAACACCTCACACACATGTTTTCAATTTCATCAGTTATCTAACATGTACCAGCACCTACCCAATGATTGCATGTAACAATGAATGCATACCTTTCCATTGAGTGGTCTAGCGCCATCTACAGTTACTGTACATACAGGTGCCCAGTCCATGTATACCTGTACAGTAACTTTTCTGTTTAAGATGTTAAATGTAGAGCCTCATTGAACAGAACTTTTTTGTCATTGTATGCAACCAACTATAAAATTACAAGACCTTGTGTGTACATGTAAGTGTATGTGATGTGCATTCAGTGACATGCTGTAAATGTACATGTAGGGCAATTCCACGGTAACGGAAGGACACTCAGACAAGATTTTTGAACTTCAGGTTCATACTAAAAGAACTGTTTTATTAGTATAAGATGTGAAACAGTACAGATATAATACCTATATAAGTGCCTTTAATTCTCCCCCAAAAAATTGTCATTATAGTTAAGTAGTTTAAGAATGTGCGTATTAATTATCTCGGTAACGGAAGGACATAAAAATGGACATGGTTTTTCCAGTTAATTAGTGTTTATCCAAACTTTGTGAAGTTGATGAAGCTTTCCACTTGACTGAAACACATTTTGTTCCCCATAGTTTAATACATACTAATAAAACATTTCTTTTAGTATGAACCTGAAGTTCAAAAATCTTGTCTGA
Organism: Strongylocentrotus purpuratus; assembly: GCF_000002235.5. NCBI lineage: Eukaryota > Metazoa > Echinodermata > Echinoidea > Camarodonta > Strongylocentrotidae > Strongylocentrotus > Strongylocentrotus purpuratus. The sequence continues at coordinate 6,405,511 of NW_022145602.1, read as the reverse complement.
GTGTCCTTCCGTTACCGTGGAATTGCCCTGTATTACTAGAATGTAGGCATGTAAAGTACTGGTATGAGAAAGGTTTGTGGGATTCCTTGTCAAAGTTTTGGATACAAAATTAACTTCAAAGAAAAGAATTGTACTTAAAAGCAGTCACAACTCACGAGCATTTTCAATTCGTAGTACATGTATAACATTAATTATTTAGTTTATTGAAAAAACAAAAAGAGAACTCTGGAGCAGAAGTTGCCCTTTAACTTTTTGAACATTTGGCAGGATGACAACATCTTTGCATTGCTGCAATAATGTTGTTTTTCTGTAGAAAATCACATTTCTAAAGAAGCCTTTGGCCTTGCAACATTATCTAGTGGCAAGGAATGCACATGAGCAAACAATAAACATACATTTCGGCTTCATTTTCCGCTAGCCTTTGCAATATTTTCTAGTGGAAAGTTGAATGATCATTTTTGAGGTGCACTCTGGCGTACATCATACATTTCGGCTTCCTTTCCGCTAGCAATTGTAGAAAATAGACGACGTGGGCTGAATTGATGCCAATATTTCTTCGATGATTGATCTGATCTCTTTCAAATACCGTAGTTGAATATTATGGGATGTACTTGAAGGTTTGATAATGGAGTGTTATTCTGGTTTCTAGACTTCAAAATGATTGCTACATGTATAGCAGAGAAACGCCCCCATTTCATCTAATCTTGGTTTACAGACTTTTTATTTCCTCATTTATTGATTTAAAAATATTTATACAGGATGACAATCAGCCAAAGCTGTTTTATTGAATTATTGGGCCTAAATTTGATAACATAACACAGCGATAAAAAATGCTATCCTTGCGCTATCAAGCGACTTGTATTATAGGAGAGAACTTGTGTCACTAATATTTGAATTCACTATACCTGTAGTCTGTATGTGGAATTCTACCTGTGCCATGAACTGTTCATTTTATGGTTTTTGTTTTTGCCCTGTATATTTTGAAAGAAACATTTTGGTCATGAATTATACAAGACCGCCTGTCTTCAAAGACTGCATTTTTTGTTTCCCTTGAAAATGGATTCTCATTGAAACATGAATAAAGGAACCTGTACAGTACATAAAGACCACCTGCCTTTAAAAGACAACTTTTCTTGGCTCCATTGGGTGGTCTTTATAGACAGGTTTCACTGATTAAAGCCAGATTTTGTTTCAAATGGTAGACTATGTTATAATACACCTACAGTATCTACAGATAAAGTTGTATTAAAGGACATCCATTTTGACCGCACAATGTCTTTTTCGAACCCCATACAAGAAAGCAACCAGCGTCATCATGGTCCGATGACCAAGCACAACTCCACATATAGTCATAGCTTGGCTTGAGCTTTGTAATAGCTCAGGAATCCTCCTCCATAGAATTGGACTTTTGGTATTCCTTTCACGACCACACCAATTCCAGAAGCAACCCATTGTGTTGCTTGTTCGCTTCATTGTGTAATGAATTGGGTCAGAATACACATGTGTATTGTGATAGGTAAATCAGCCCACGCACATAGATAATACCCCTTTAACTCTTCCAAAACACACACCCGTGATATCTAGCCAATCAGAACGCAGGGAGACAGAAGTTTACCAAGTACAATGGGTGCGCCCATCCCTATTTTGGCTTGGTGTTCAGTTCAGTACACAGTACCATTACAAGTTTACAACACAGGAGATAGCAGATTCACCTGGTTGTTTCATTGGGTGCAGTTTGTAGATCTAGTCTAGTTTTGTCTAGTTTCGTCTAGTTTCAACCGGAAAGCCTATCTTGACAAAACTTTTTAGAAAAAGCATCTATTCTGCAAGTTCACCAACTTCAGAAATAGTTTGTACATGTATGTGGGTCTACTGTTGTCTCCTCTGGATGTGAAGTTACTGCTATTTCACCGAAGAAATTCCAAACTTTCATTTAAATCGAACCACATGTTGTGAACATATAGTTTCTCAAGGCTGACTTGTTCAAGACACTTCAGATCTCTCGCTCCATCAGTGATTTTGGACTAATCTTTGATTTCGGACTAATCCGTTACTCTTGACTGGGAGCTTGTTGAAGACATCTTCGTTTCTTTAGGAGAAGTTTTGAGAGAGTTGTGATCTCAAGATGAGTACCGATAATGTAGCGTTCAGTCCTCCTGACGAGGGACCGGTCACCAGTGGTAATGGGACGAAAAAGGTAAGACTTTGGATTTGCGTTGTCCGAAAAGTTGGGAGATTTGGTGAAAGTTTGAAGGATTTGTGAGAGGCTTGTTAATGGTAGAATGCTTTCCTCTTGTGTTTCTTACATGTAGCTATTGGTATTGTAGAAGGATGTACATTGTAAAGATGTTGCTTTGCAATTACTAATGGATATTTGAAAAATCTGAGAGAGATATTGTTGCTGAAGAAATCAGAGAGAGAGAGAGAGAGAGAGAGAGAAGAAAGAAAACGGAAAGGGGATTTATACAAAGAGATTGATGAGAGAGAGAGAGAGAGAGAGAGAGAGGAAAGAAAAGGGAAAGGGGATTTATACAAAGAGATTGATGAGAGAGAGAGAGAGAGAGAGAGGAAAGAAAAGGGAAAGGGGATTTATACAAAGAGATTGATGAGAGAGAGAGAGAGAGAGGAAAGAAAAGGGAAAGGGGATTTATACAAAGAGATAGGATGAGAGAGAGAGAGAGAGAGAGAGAGAGAGGAAAGAAAAGGGAAAGGGGATTTATACAAAGAGATAGGATGAGAGAGAGAGAGGAAAGAAAAGGGAAAGGGGATTTAATACAAAGAGATAGGATGAGAGAGAGAGAAGGAAAAGGAAAGGAGGGGGGGGGGGGAAGGGGATTTATAAAAAGAGATAGAGAAGGACAAGGGAGAGGAATAGTGGATTTATAAAATGAGATACATGTAGGATGAGAGAGAGAGAGAGAGAGAGAAGGGAAAGAGGATTAATATAAAGAGATACAATGTATGATGAGAGAGAGAGAGAGAGAGAGAGAGAGAGAGAAGGAAAAGGGAAGAGGAATTAACGAATAGTGGATTTATAAAAAGAGATAGGATGAGAGGAATCCGGGCTACATGTAACTCGCCCCAGGGGACATCTTGCGGATTCTAGTGGATTTATAAAATGAGATAGGATGAGAGAGAAGGAAAAGGGAGAAGATTAGTGGATATCACTGGATTTATAAAACGAGATAGGATGAGAGAGAAGGAAAAGGGAGAGGAATAGTGGATTTATAAAAAGAAATGGGATGAGAGAGAGAGAGAGAAGGGAAAGGGGAAGAGGACTTGGGATTTTTTAAATGTAGTTATTCACTCATGCAAGTTTCTTGATTTGAGTTATTAAATTTTAACCCTCATTGTAATGATAGAATTTCCTTAAGGGAGAACATTGTGGTATATACAGTACATGTAACTCGTCTTAGATTCTGATTTAAGAAAATAACGGTTGATAATGATAGTCTGCATTTCACGTTGCATTGGCTTTCTGCTCATGAATATCATTTTACAGATTTCCTATGTTTAAAGGTAAAGACCAGTTATGGTCATGCGATTGCATTGTGAAAGAAACGTGGAATCGATCAGAAAAGGTTGATCATCTAGCATCTAGCACCTGCAAGGTTCTGGAATCATCAAAATGATAAGAAATTTGGCCCATTCTTCGTAAAGTTACAAGCACTATACACAGAAAGATGTATATGGAACTACCCTATATCTCTCACAGACCATGAAAGAAATAAATTTACCAAATATATCAATTAGTTGGCGGTTTCCCGGCAAATTTTTTATCATGTATTAGTCAAAACATATTCTTTCACATGATTGGCAATGAGAGCTTCCATTTCATTTTTTGAAATTGGGGCGTTTCCAATACTGGTCTTTACCTTTAAAAAAAATGTGATTTTGACAAAATCCCCTCCTCTTCAGTCAAAGTGCACACTTGTACAATGTAGTAAGCCTGTAGGTGAATGAACAATTAAAAAGGGTGCACCACTGCACGGATACATGGACGTATTGTTCTCCGCCAAGAAGCGGTAACAAAACGAAAAGAGCATTCCGCGGTTAAAGTTAAACAAGGACATCTACACTGTACACCTGTAGCTGCACTGCTGCAGTGTACGGGTCGTTGAAAGGGTTCCGGTAACTTTGTCTTAGAACCTTTAAAAATAATCCTTGATTTAGCTCATGCTGCAATGATAATTATAAACCTTTATGTCAGTCAGGAACTCCATAACTTTTACAAGCCGATCGCCTGTCTGATTATCAAGATATTAATGATTGGAATTACAAATTTTGAAAACCGTTCGCCGAATGGTTTTCATAACACTACAGTCTATTGGGGAAATGAGTGTGGTAAAACCGGTCACTCAAAGATTTTTACTTTTTTTGAGGCATTTCTTGATCATTTTGAAGCGCGATTTTTTTAGGGCTTCAATATTACACCATCTCACAGACATTGGTAACATGTAGGACCGTGTATCTCAGATTTAACAATGTTAAACGATCCCTTTAACAGCCAGAAAGTAGGTAGCACCGTCGCAGGAGAATTGTCTTTTGTTGTAATCATCAAAACAAGTTGTATGTTTGGTGTTATCTGCGACATGTAAGTGCGTGGATGTTGTTGAATGAAATCAATTGATGCAGAACTAATGCTCTTTTGCCTCTTTAACAATAGAGAATACCAAAGCCTGGTGATATTTTCAAATTCCAACCAATCTGTTCTCCAGGGATCTGTTACCCTTTGTAAGTCACACCGAATTATATGGAATAATACATGCAGTCACGCATGACCCGGTGTGACTGTGCAAGGGCTTACTTTTATTTATTCCCAGGGCTAAGTTCCACATAACTTACCATTGATAATAACTTTGCCATCAATGGTAACTACCATGAAAACCTTGATTTTTGATTGGCTGTTGAGCCCTGTTACCATGGTAGTTGCCAAAGGGGCCCAGGAGTGATTCTGGAGGATTAAAATCTGTGAGCTTTTTTTTGTGTGTGTGGGTGTGTTCACGTTGAAAGCATGAATTACGCGATATTCATAACGTTTTGATTCTGGTAGTGGGACAAGGTAGACAACGTGCCACTTTCGCAGATGGTAATGTCACCATGTCGCAGTTCACTACGTCGACGTGACAATCGAAAAGCCCCAATTGATAAACGGATGTCATGCTCAAGGAACTCTCTCATCTAGCCTAAAGTTTATGATCTCATCTTGCTTTTCCTGAACAAATTAACAACGCATTGAATTTCTGTCCATCTTTTCATCTCCACAGAGCGATGAGTACAACAGGAATTTCCTCATCTAGCCTAAAGTTTTACGATTTGTATCTCATCTTGCTTTTCCCGAACAAAGTAACAACGCATTGATTTTCTGTCCATCTTTTCATCTCCACAGAGCGATGAGTACAACAGGAATTTCCTCATCTAGCCTAAAGTTTTACGATTTGTATCTCATCTTGCTTTTCCCGAACAAATTAACAACGCATTGAATTTCTGTTTGTCTTTCTATCTCTACAGAGTGATGAGTACAACGACATTGAGTTGAAGGATACCCTACCCGCAAGTACCCCAAGAAAACCTGGCTACGATGTTGACGATACGCTCAACAACACTCTCGATATACCAGAGGAAGGGAAGGGCCAAAATGTCGGACAATGCTGGACTGTAAGTGTCCAAATGACGATATGAATAATAATAATAATACTATTTCGAGTTAATATTGGTAATCTCTAAGCACTTTACAAATATATTTCTTCACTCCCTGCATCATAAGTTTACATTAAATGTATAAATCAATTTGTAATTTTAACAAGGATTTTGATCGATGTACATATATTTAATACAATAACACTGCAACAAGCAAGTTTATAACCTACATGTGCAAATATTAGGCTTAAGTTGGCATGGTTGGCAAATAATGATTCATAAGCTATTAGCAAATATATCTTTACTAAGTAGATATAGGCAGCCATAAACTTGATGCTGAATGCCAAGTCGTTAGCTTGATGCTAAGTCCCCTTTCCTGCCTTCTCTTTATTCTCCAGCACCTGGACGGCGTTTTCGATGTCGTCAAGGAGTTCTACGGCGACCACAAGAAGTACTTCCACTACGCCTTTGGCGTCGTGGCTCTCGTCCTCTACCTGATCTACCTCGTCTTCTCGTGCATCTACGACTTAGAGGGCGCTACAACCCTGCTCGTCATCACAGGAATTGCGATCGTGCTGTACGTGTACAACGTCGTCCAGAACCTCTGGGGTCAGCAGATCTATGAGGCTGCCATCAAACCCGTAGAAAACGCCATGAACAAGAGCTGGCGCTACATCAAATGGTAAATATTTTGTTTTTATGCCTCCGCCACCGAAGGTGGTGCCGGAGGCATCATGTTTTCGGGTTGTCCGTCCGTACGTCCGTCCGTCCGTACGTCCGTCCGTCCGTACGTCCGTCCGTCCGTCCGTCCGTCCGTCCGTACGTCCGTCCCGTTTGACCGTTATCACAATATCTCAAGAACCATTTAAGATTTAAACTTAAGACTCGGGAATAGTATTTATCACCATAGGAAGACGATCTGATTAGATTTTGGAGTACGTAGGTCAAAGGTCACAGGTCACAAAGGTCAACTTATGAAATTCCTTGTATTGAGTTTGTTAGCGCGATATCTCAAGAACCATGTGAGATTTAAACTTCAAACTTAAGGATAGTATGTATCACCATAGGAAGACGATCTGATTAGATTTTGGAGCACGTATGTCAAAGGTCAAGGGTCACAGAGGTCAACTTATGAAATTCCATACATTGAGATTGTTATCATGATATCTCAAGAACCACTGGAGATTTAAACTTCAAACTTAGTGATAGTGTGTATCACTATAGGAAAACAATCTGATTACATTTTGGAGCACGTAGGTCAAAGGTCAAGGGTCATAGAGGTCAACTTATGAAATTCCATACATTGAGATTATTATCATGATATCTCAAGAACCACTGGAGATGTAAAAACTTCAAACTTAAGGATAGTATGTATCACCATAGGAAGACGATCTGAGTAGATTTTGGAGCACGTAGGTCAAAGGTCAAGGGTCACAGAGGTCAACTTATGAAATTCCATACATTGAGATTGTTATCATAATATCTCAAGAACCACTGGAGATTTAAACTTCAAACTTAATGATAGTGTGTATCACCATAGGAAGACAATCTGATTAGATTTTGGAGCACGTAGGTCAAAGGTCAAGGGTCACAGAGGTCAACTTATGAAATTCCATACATTGAGATTGTTATCATGATATCTCAAGAACCACTGGAGATTTAAACTCCAAACTTGTTTAAATTGCTCTATGGCGGAGGCATCATTTTCGACTGCGCGCAGTCAAAATTCCATCTAGTTTTATTTTGAGATCAAATGTCCCATAATTCTCTTTCATGATCATTGAATCCCTGCCACAGCTCTTATGACCTGGGGCAAGGTATTAATCTTGACCTAATCTCTCAACCCAAGTGAAGTAACATAAATGAGTACCTGGTACTTGGAAGCAAAACAAATCTTGAATGTTTGATCGCCATGAAAGGTTGGCTATAGCTGGGTAATAACTTAAATGTTCAGTGGAAAGTAATCTGTATACTTGGGAAAAGGCACTTGAAAATTAAACTTTCTACTAACTTTTACAGTGAAACCGGTGTAGAAAGACTGCCCCAAAGAAACCCACATAGAATGGTCTTTATAAACAGGTGAACTTAAAATACATGTTTCAATGTGAAACTGTTACATGGGAAAGAAAACCAGTGATCTTTCTAGTCTATACAGGTCGTTAAAGCCGATTTGACTGTATCAATATGTCCTCTTGTTTTTCCTCAGGCCTTTCTTCCTTGTTCTCATCGCTGGCCTGGCGGTCATCCTCTACTTCCTGACCCGTGACAACCCCGATCAGCTCATCTCCTTCTCCGGCCTGGTCATCTTCATCTTATTCTCTTTCATCTGCTCCAAGCATCCTAGACATGTGAGTTATTTTGTGTTATAAGATGATGACGTGGATCCTATTGAAATGATTGGTTGAGAGCGTACACATGACCAGGCATTATTTATTTTGCCAAAATTTTGATAATGACTGGTCATATTCAAATGCTAATGACTGGTCGTTATTAAAAATAATGTTATAAAACACCATTTTATAAAACAAATAAATCATAATAACAAATAATACACATCATTTTGTTGGGGCATTAGTAAAATTGCCCACACTCTGTACCTTCAAGACAGTCCAAACACCCTTGGCTACCGCCTTGGGCGTGTTAGACTGTTCCAAAGGTACCTTGTGTGGGTAATTCTTAGTAATGCCCTCACTGCTGTGTATTATTTGTGTATTTTCTACCCTCTATATGGAAAGGAAATTTTGTAAGACAGATGAATGTCTGATTGGAGGCATTTTTTCTTAGTGCGAAAATGATTGAAAAATCAACTCATGTTTGATCTTTGCCCTCTGACCCTACAGGTGAAATGGCGGCCTGTGATCTGGGGGTTGGCCCTTCAGTTCCTTCTGGGGCTGTTCATCCTCAGGACCAGCATCGGCTTCGCCATCTTCAACTGGATGGGTAACCTGGTCCAGACCTTCCTCAGCTACTCCACAGCCGGTTCCATTTTCCTCTTCGGAGATCTCTACTACCAACATTTCTTCGCCTTTGCGGTAAGTGAAACCTTTCTTTTAAAAAAGTGGAAGTTTTATGTTACATCGCTGCCGAATGAAATGTGCTCGTCACAGTCTGATACAGTAGAGCCGGCAGCGATTGATTTTCTTTTCACTTTTTGTTCTTGTTGGTAATGTTGATCGATCAATAAAAAAGGCCATAGTGTCTCCCTCGATCACTCTGACTGTGTTTGAATTTTAATCATTATGTGCACCATCTCCCTCTGAAAGTATTCGAATTTTAATCATTATGTGCACCATCTCCCTCTGACTGTATTTCAATTGTAATCATTATATGCACCATCTCCCTCTGAATGTATTCGAATTTTAATCATTATGTGCACCATCTCCCTCTGACTGTATTCAAATTTTAATCATTATGTGCACCATCTCCCTCTGACTGTATTTCAATTGTAATCATTATGTGCACCATCTCCCTCTGACTGTATTTCAATTTTAATCATTATGTGCACCATCTCCCTCAGACTGTATATCAATTTTAATCATTATGTGCACCATCTCCCTCAGACTGTATTTCAATTTTAATCATTATTTTCACCATCTCCCTCTGACTGTATATCAATTGTAATCATTATATACACCATCTCTCTTTGACAGGTGTTGCCGATCGTGATCTACTTCAGCAGCGCCATCTCCATCCTCTACTACCTCGGTGTCATGCAGGTCGTCGTCAAGAAGATCGCCTGGATCATGCAGCGCACCATGAAGACGTCCGCCTCAGAGTCCCTCAACGCAGCTGGAAACATCTTCATCGGACAGGTAAGTTTAGTATTTAGCAAAAAAAATGTGGTGCCCATGAGTGACTTAGCTCTGGAAAGTTCTAAAAGAGCTCTGTGAAACTTGATTAGAACTTTGGTATTTATAAACGCAACAATAAACTTTGAAAGTTTGGCTAAAAATGTCCTTGTTTCTCGCTTCTCTTAGTTTCTTTTACCATCTTTGTTTATTTCATGATTCCAATTTAACGGTTGATTTCCCTTTTTTACTTCCATATCGTCAATATGACTTAATACATTGAAACAATTTTGAGGGCTACTTTTCAAGCTTGCTTGCATGAAATAACACTTTAATTCGCTTTGCAATGAACTCTATGCCATTTTGGCGGGGCTCTTTTTGGCATTTTGGGGGCAAATTTGCCCCAAGCCCCCGTGTATTTTGTTCCTTGCGTCAATATGACTAAATACTAACTTTGAATTGATTTTCTATGACTTCATCCTCCAGACCGAGGCACCCCTCCTAATCCGTCCCTACCTCCCTCAAATGACCCGCTCGGAGATCCACGCCGTCATGACTGGAGGTTTCGCCACCATCGCTGGGAGTGTGCTCGGTGCCTTCGTCGCCAACGGCATCAGCGCGACCCATTTGATCTCCGCCTCCGTCATGTCGGCGCCTGCTGCCCTCGCGGTCTCGAAGCTCATGTACCCCGAGACAGAGAAGTCGAGAACCGTTACGGAAGAAGACGTGAAGTTACCTAAAGGGTAAGAGTAGAAACATTATTTTTATTTATTATGATTTATTCAGCAAAACAAAGTGTATACAAAAAATTACATAGAAGAACAAATCAAACAAAACAAAGGATGAAAATCATTTTAAAAAAATCATTATCGTGATTCACATGAGCATTTAATAATGAATATCTACGCCACTTGATAAGAGTTCAATTAGTCTATCTAAGACATAAATTCCTTTCTATCCTGTCTGCTGCCCTCAGGGACGAGAGGAACATCATCGAGGCTGCATCGAAGGGTGCCTCCCAGGCCATTCCTCTGGTTCTTAACATCGCCGCCAACCTGGTGACCTTCTTGGCGCTCGTGGCCTTCCTGGACGGAGTCCTGGGGTACCTTGGAGGCAGGGTCGGCTACAGTGAACTCTCCTTCAGGGTGAGTGTACTTTTCTTGTCCCAACCAGGGACTTGTTTCACAAAGCCTTTTTTCAATGACAAATCTGCTGATAACCAATTAGAAGCAAGGATTTCAGTAGCTTATAACAAAAACTGTCATTTGTCACTGATGACAAGTTTTTTTAAACGCCCCGGGTGATTTTACATTTACCCCGATCTTTATTTCATATAAGATGTAGGGTTATGTATAGACCAGGAGGGGGGGGGGGGGGGTGTTTCACAAAGATCCTAAGTCAAACTAAGTCAAAGTTGGTCTTAAAAATTATAGAGAGCCACTTGTAGCCCTTAAAAAAAATATCTTCAAAAGCAAAAATTCAAGTATTTTAGACTTTTCATAAGTTCCACATCAAGAACATGAAATCTCCTTGATAACATAAAATATGAATGATTTGTATCAACATTTTATGCCTTTTATAATAACTTTTACAAAATATTTTCAAAGATGCTAATGGCTTTCCATAATTGTTTAGTTCAACTTAGGATCTTTGTGAAACACCCTCTTGGTGATTCTACACCTTTTTCAACGTGTTTCCCTTGAAAATGGTTTCTGTCCCCAAAGACCACTTTTTGTGTTTCCCTTGGGCGGTCGCTATAAACAGGGTTGACTCTATAAAGTAATGGCACACAAAATATAACAGACTAACTGTTAACTTTTCCTCTCTGTGCTTTCCTCCCCGCAGCTGATCTGTGGGTACGCCTTCAGGCCCATTGCTTTCATCATGGGGGTCCCATGGGCAGAATGTGAGCAGGTCGCGACCCTCATCGGGCTCAAGACCTTCATCAACGAGTTTGTAGCCTACGACGAGCTCGCCGTCATCCTCAAGGAAAGGGCCGCTGGTGCCAGGATATTTTCGGTAAGCTAGACGTAACTGAGATATAAGTTAAGGTAGATATGAATAAAGTTGGATATAACATACATATGAGAGAGGTATAAGGGTCATTCCATAATGTTGGGGCAAAAATTATGATGGTGTCCATGTAACGTAGGTATGAGATCTTCTACTACACATGGAAGATGAAATTGTCTGTTGAAGATTTTTGTGCAATGAATATATGTAGTAGTGCCCTGCCAGAATTGTTCCTGCTTCAGTTGATTTTCTTCAAAATCTTTGCTTTACATGGACACAATATTCATATAACATTACATATCTACTTTGGGTCCATAATATAGATTCACAATGAAGCTTGAGTACTTAATCTAAAGATAGTTGGCTATGCTTTTTTATGCAAAACTCAATTTGAGTAAACAGTGTTACAGTTGATAGGAGACAGTCTCTCACTTCTGGTATGTCACAAAAATTGCCCCAACTTTCTGGACGGACCCATAAGTCAGATACAATTGAAATGAAATTTGGATGTCAATGATATACAAACTGAATCAGTCACTTTTAAGTAAGAATTCTGTTCGAATGGCATCCCATTGAAAAGAAGAAGCATGTAACCTTTCCACTGAATATAATTAAAGGTGTATGAACTTAACTTGTTTAACATAGCCTTAGGTATATGAACTTGCAGGGCAGGAAGAAATAAGTATGGTTAGTACTGTAGGTAATGCAGAAAACGTTTGAAACAAATCTGGAAGAGAGAGAGAGAGAGAGAGAGAGCTCAGATAAGTACAGTCAAACCTGCTTTAGTGACCACCTGTCTACAAAGACCACAATTTTTGTTTCCCTTGAAAATGGATTCTCGTTGAAACATGTACCAAATAAACCTGTCTTCAAAGACCACTTTTTTTGTTTTCCTTGAAAATGGTTTCTCATTGAAACATGTACTAAAGGAACCTGTCTTCAAAGTCCACCTGTCTACAAAGACCACATTTTTTGTTTCCCTTGGGCGGTCGCTATAGACAGGTTTGACTGTACATGTAAGCAGAACAAGTTTAAGAGTTCTGAAAGAGAAATAGATGAGAAATGTAGACAGGAAGAAGTTCAGGTTAGGAATATTTATTCATTTTGTCCATTCTCTCCTTTTCCCCCTCACAGGAGCGATCGGAAGTAATCGCGACGTACGCCCTCTGTGGTTTCGCCAACATCGGGTCCATCGGGATCCAGATTGGCGGTCTAACGCCCATGGCGCCGTCCAAGGCCAAGGATCTGGCCGCTGTAGCCGTCCGTGCCCTCATCGCAGGAACAGTAGCCTGCTTCATGACTGCCTGTATAGCAGGTAAGTTGAAGTTCCTCTGCACTACCCTCGATATAGCTAACGATGCCTAATCGGTGCCCGTTGGTCCCCCATGATTTTCTTAAGTTAATAGAGAGCTGATTTGATGAGATAACCACCTGTCAGTGACCTTGCAGGGAGGTCTAATTCCCCCTGGCCAAACAAGTGCAGACAGGCTTTAAAGCTCTAGGGTACTAAAAGCAATACCACAATGTCCCCTCCAGCACCATCTCAGGTCAGCTGTAGCAGTATGGTCCCGTAACTCACTGCTTCCCTAGCTGCACTGTTGGTTCTCGCATCAAGCCCCCTGCGTGCACATTCCTTGCTTCCATAATTGTAATTGTTGAGGGGGAAAAACAGGCTTTTCATTAAAAATACCAAATTCAAGTATGATAACAAGACAGATATCAATCCTCAATGGCGTTTATATTCATAATTGAATGATACACACCTAAAAACAACCAACCCACCATTTGTATTGCACCATGGTTTACACTCAACTCCAAATTTTATTATAAAGCATTCTTTTGCTCTATAAACTTATATTTTGCTGTTATTCTTAATATTTTCCCCTTTTCTTACACCTCCCATCCAGGTATCCTATTTGTTCCCGGGGAAACATACGTAATGACAACAGCTGCCATCAACGCCACCATGAGCAGCAACGTCACAGCCGCAATAGAGGCAACGACTGCCGCCCTCACAACGTTATGATGAGAAAGGATCGACCTTCGTCGGTGAACCTGTACATTTAGCCTTTCCATAGAGCGTAATCATTTTTTATATCGAGTTGAGTGTGTGTAGGGTGTGTGGGAGTGGTTCTGGAAACGGAACAAGAGATGAATTTTAATGTTATACGAAGCTTGCGTCGAAGTAATAACAAACCAAATGAAGCAATAGTAGAAGTTATTCGGCGGAATAACGAGCTCAAATATGCGATTGATTGAATTCCTTGAAAGGATTAGAATATTTGCCTCAGTGACTCCTGACCTGTTCTTTTCTTTGAGCTGACATGCCCCGATAAGACGTAAAACTGCAAATGTTGTATGTTCTGTATGACAATTTTATTGCTGTTAATATGTCACCGATGTCCTTTGATCCTGACATCATAACTGAAATTATTTTATTTACTCCCCAACAGGAGTAGGGAAAAGAGGTTTGTTTTTTTAATGTCTATTTCTCAGGTCGGACTAATCCTAATGGTCCATTTCGCAGTAAAGCGAGCAAAAAATTCCGCAAGATTTTAATCCTGCAAATTCCAATCATTTTTATCGCCTGTAAAGATAGTGAAATTCTATGCATAGTGCTAATTTATTGAACTTTTTATACAAATCCTTGTATTTAAGCATCTGAGGCTACCCTGTATATAACTATTTTCTTCTGTATTTATTCTCCATCCTTTACCCTTCTTTAATTTTATGACTTAATGATTTAAACAATAATCAACTCCATTTTATTAAAAAAACGTGGTCATTCCTTTTGCTAGGAAAATATAATCAATTGAAAATCTTGATTTTTATCACTGTTTTAGTGTGTGATCCTGCTACAGTGGGTTTAAAACGTGGTGGTCTTGCGTTCGTAGACTAGCCACGAGAAGTTTCTCAGTAATTTTAGACTTTTTTTATAATAAACTTTACTTCGAGCTCTCATTTGATTTTGTTTTTAACACCAGCTTTTTTTTTCACACTTATCATATGTTATGAAAGGTGTTATTTTGTAGGAAGAGGTAGAGCATGGACAATTTTAGACATTTTACATTTTTAACAGAGTATAGAGAATTATAGCTATTTTTAGATTTTTATTGTTCCTTAGGCAACTGATACTTCACGTTTTAAAAAAGAATGGTCTGTTATTGATCATAACCCTCCGTGTATTGCTGATAATCTTCAAAAAGTAACAAGCGTTTGGTGATTTATTTATTCATTTATGTCTATAAACATGTGACTCGGTCTCTGGACAAAACAGACACGATTCATGAAGAAGACTTTGGACCTGTTTCACAAAACCTTTTTTCAACGACAAATGACAAAAATCAGTGACAAATCTGCTGACAACCAATCAGCAGCAAGGATTTCAGTAACGTATAACAGAAACTGTCATTTGTCACTGATATCAAGTTTTGTGAAACGCCACCCTGGACCCCTGCTGATGTTACGTGCCTTTACCTTGAAAAAATGAGCTAAATGTGTATTTATTATCAAGTAATAGACATGTCTAGTTGATCATTGTGTCTTGGAAATATGTCTGCTATGTCTCTTTGCTCACTCGCAAAGTTTGTCCCCTTACAATTTTTAATTGTAATAAAATAGAAAAGATGGGTTTGAAAAAGAAATTATAGATCAGAATACATATTTTCTGCATTTGTAATGCTACTAATGATGAGTTTAATGTAATGAGCATGATATTCAATTTTTTTTTTAAAGGATTGTGATTTAGAGGCAACTTAAATTCATGCATTACATGAAACAGGGTCCCGTTTCACAAAACTTCTTATCAATAACAAGTAACAATAACTGTTATAAGCTACTGAAATCGTGGCATCTGATTGGCTGAGAGCTAATTTGTCATAGGATTTTAGCATTTGTTAAAGATAACAAGTTTCATGAAACAAGGCCCAGGCGTAAAACTCAATACTATTACAAGCAAGAAACTGTTGAGTTGTAAAGTATCCTCTATTTAAAAAAAAATTTAAGTAAATAATCAGATACATGTATACATCAGTGTGTGGTAGCGCTGAGTGAATAATGCAATAAGTTATATTTGTTGGAGATTAAATTCTTTTGGGGGGCAGGGAGGGGGGGGGGGGGGTCAGTAATAAGATGCAAATCCATTGTATGTTTATAAACCATGTGAAGAAAAAAATCCTGTCGTTTCTTTGCAACATTCATATCTATAACTATGGGCAGTAGCTGCCTGGTTAGGTATGATAACCCCAACAGTTCTTTTCAGAACTACCCTCTGCCGAGGTCAAAGGTTGTGACCCAACCTCTGACCCGCCAGGGGGTGACCCCAAAAGCTCTTTTCAGAGCTACCTGTAAATAGTCTATTTATGCAAGGAAATACATGGATTAATACAAAACTTCACATGGTTGTATACACAAAGTACTGTCCACTTGCCTGTTTGTGTCGATTGGCAACCCCATTCTTCCCTCCAACCCCCTAAATAAAAAAGTAAGAGTAGACTTTTATACGTATTCAAGGTGCTATGCGAATATGATATAAGTTACTGGTTTTAGTGATGTCCCTCCCGTTTATTTCTAGTTTCATTAAATTCAGCACTATTTGGCCTTAAAAAAAAGATTAAATTGAGTGCAGCTCGATCCTTTCATTCTAAATATGAAATGAGGTATTGCGGAGTAATTGTAGATGGAGGCGCATGGGAATTTCAATATCATTTCTATTTTCATCATATTGATGATACCTTTATGCCCCTTTAATCTAAATAACAATAAAGAACCATATATTAAATAATAAATTCGGATTGCTGAATATTTTGGATACTGGGAATAAAGCGAGGGGTCACATTTTAATTGCATTGAATTATTGATTAATGAAATTAGTTACGATTCAAAGATGTATTTAACTTCTGAAGACATATTGTGGCATTGTGTAAAATATGTAAGATATGATTGTGTCCATATTTTTGTAACTATTTAATCCTTAATATTATTTTTTGGATGAAATGGCTTACAAAATGAATTTCTCAGAAATTTGTAATTGTTTTTTGTCTCTGTGTTTGATGTAAATAAAAGGAAACAGATGTATCTGTTGATTAAAATAAAGATAAAGTTGCTTTGAAAGATATTTGTTTATTCAGGAATGCTGGTGAGGCAACGAGTGTGAAGTTAAATAGAGAGAGAGAGAGAGAGACGGATAAAGAGACAGACAGAGACAGATAGAGAGAGAGCGAGAGACAGACAGATGTAGAGAGAGAGAGAGAGAGACGGACAGATAGAGAGACAGACAGAGACAGAGAGAGAGAGAGAGAGAGCGAGAGACGGATAAAGAGACAGACAGAGACAGATAGAGAGAGAGAGAGCGAGAGACAGACAGACAGATGTAGAGAGAGAGAGGGAGAGACGGACAGATAGAGAGAGAGACAGATAGAGAGAGAGAGAGAGAGAGAGAGAGAAACAGACACAGAGAGAGAGACATACGTGAACAGATAGAGAGAGACAGACAGACAGACAGACAGACATACAGAGACAGATAGAGAGACAGAGACAAGACAGATCGAGAGAGAGAGAGGGGAGGATATTGTAAAATGGTAGAGATAAATAAAGACACATCCACATTCGGGACGATCCAATCATGAATCAACATACAGAACGTTCTAATTACCATCGGGTCATTAATTTGTTCCTTTTTTTCTCTCCAAGTTGTTTTAATCTCTCTTCCTCACACTGATATGCATGTTTATATATTGAAACCTTGGCCACTTTCTTTCTTTCAACAAAAACACAATTATCCTCGCTAAATTAGTTTACCCTGTCTATCTTAATCTTTACACATTTGCTATATAACCATTTCCAAAACTAATGATTTCCTAGATCTCCTGAACAAGAGTTTTTTTTGTCCACCCCTATCTTCGGGCCAGATTGCGCCATTTCCTGTACCGACTCTCTGCATTTGTATTGATATAATTTCCTTCATGCTGCAATACCTTCGACGCATTTTGGTACTGGTGACTTTCATAGTTGTAATCATAATATAGAGCGATCACGTAGGTTACCCCGTATAATAGCGCTATAAAAAAAGCGGATTATTATAATGTGCCTTTTGATATTATAACCTGGGCAAGCGCGGATCCAGGATTTCTTAAGGGAGGGGGCCCATTTTTTTTTTTTTTTTTTTGCTCCCGAAAATTTGAAAATCGCGCTGGCCGAAAATTCGCTCAGTGGGGGAGGGGGGGGGGGGGGGGGGGTTGGTGGTAGTGAGCACATTTTTTTTTTTTGGCCCTCGAAAATTTAAAAATTTGCACCCCCCCCCCCCCCCCCCCCAACCTGAATATATGGCCCAACCTCCAAAAAAGGTAAAAATCACGTGTTTTTACACGTTTTTTTCTTCCCCTGGATCCGCCACTCAGCCCTCGGAACGTGCATGACCCTGACAGTCACCGCATTCTAGCCTTGACTTCATCCCTCAAAGTTACCTAGATCATCAAAGACTTCATTGACAAATAGGTTGTCATACACAAAGAGGTAACATTTACACAGGATAGTGTTTATTGTACCTGACTGCTAAGAAAGCATAAATGCTTGTAAGTCAGCAACTGACGGCTTTAGGTTCTCTCCGAGGGACCTGGTAATGAGGATTAATATCTTACCAAAGGTTTCGAACCCGGGTCGTCGGATAACGAGACCACTGCTCTACCGACTGAGCTAATGCGGGCAAGCCTGAATCTGATGGCCGGGGTATTATATCTGTAAAGTGCTTAGAGTATTTAGTGTTCTATTAAATAACAGTATCTCGAGTAAATTAGAGTACAAATAGCAACTTATTAATTTAGCACTTTTAATTCGTGACAATTATAATACAGTGTATACAGAAGCGGAGACGAAGGAGGAGGGGATAATAGGGGGCGACGACGCCCTTTGTATATGCTCCTAGAAATTACCTCTCATCTTTTCGTTGCAAAACCATTATAATAAACGCTTTGACCCTATTTTGCCAAATTTGAGTTGAAAAAATAAAAAAAAACGATAACGGAAAAAACAATGGGGTCATAGACTAATCATAACATATAATGGTCAGTGCAAGGTCATTTTACACGCAAATGTTTTGTCCATTTCCCTTTAAGTTTACCCACGCATCACGATTATCTATAATTAATAACCAACATGATATTTTAGTTATTCATTGTATGTAGAGATTTTATTAATGAAAAAGAAAAACACGTAAAAACAGGATTTTCATACATTAATATTGTTCTAACCAATATAATATCATTAATATATAAAGTCATTAGCAGGGGCACATCCAGCCGGCGGCGAGGAAGGGGGCCCAATTTGAGAAAGTAGTACTGTTAGTGGCGACTCAAGGCCGAATAAGCGGGGGAGGGGGGGGGGGGGCTTTGTGATCACTTACTATAGTATAGGCTGAACAAAATAGTATATAAGATCACTAGCGGTTCTGAGAGGAGGAGGGGGGGGGTAGAGGCTCAAGCCATCCCCAAATTTCATTAAGCCCCCCCCCCCCCACCAAATTTTCGCTAGGCACTTAAATAAATGAAAGAAGCACCTCCTCCCCAAAGCCACCCCCAGCACCATTAAACAGTGCTATCAGATATCCCAGATACTATTTATTTTTCGCATGAGACCATTAGGACAGACTGATTTTGGCAAAAACTTAAAGCAGGCCGGATATAAACCTCACCTCATATCCCACTTATCAAGAGCAGTTGTATACAGAGACAACAACAGGAAAACAGCTCAAATATATAGGCTACCCCGCAATTAAATTCATTACTTACCAGATAGGCATCGCAGGGCCATTTTGAAATTTAAAAAAAAAGGGGGGGGGGAACCATTTTGACAGTACAATTCAGCCGTATAGCAACAGCAGTATTCAAGAAAAGAATAGAGAATCGATTTAAAAAAAAAAAAAAAAAAAAATTAAATCAAAATTATGGATGATTAAGTAGAATGATTCACAATATCAAAATAGTCAAATAAAACAACAATAAGTAAATCATAATTTTTGAGATCTGACTAGAAGCCTTGAAGTTGAAGGAGAATTCAGATTTCGCCGAGTGAAAATAATTGAAGGAATGGGGGTGAGGGTGGGAGAGGGCGTGGTCTCTCACATCACACCCTCTAGCAAAGCCCCTAGCAATTACATACATAGGCTGTGTAATTTTTTTTTTAAAAGAGGGGTTGTTATTCACAAAGATTCACCTTTTTTCACTCGTAGCTGAGCTTCGACTAGTCTAAGAATTACGTGAGCGTTAGCATGCTTTCTCTCTCTCTCTCTCTCTCTCTCTCTCTCTCTCTCTCTCTCCCTTTCCCTTTCTCTTTCTCTCTCTCTCTCCCCCTCTCCCTCTCTCTTTCTCCATCTCTTTCCCTCTCTCTCTCTCTCCCTCCCTCTAAAAGTGTATGTATTTTCTAGAAATGCATTAAGATCTTCTGTATGTCTCTGTTCGAAAAGAAATTATATACAATATACTTTGCTCAGACTGTAAGGTTAACGACATGACAAATGTCAGGAAAAAACACAATATGATTTTCCCAATTGTGAATAGGCCTTTAGCTTTTCGACCAATTTAAAGTATACATGTACAATCTTTGTAAGAAAAAAAAGAAGAAACAAATCGAATGTTTAGCTCCTTATTTCTTCAATAAGATACATTATGATCTTCAATCAGGTAACTGTATGTCTCTGTTCGAAAGAAATGATATAATACATAATTGCTATGCTCAGAATAAGGTTAATGCCATAACCAAGTGTCGGAGCAATGTACGTTATTTTCCCAATTGTGAATAGGCCTTTGGCTTTTCGATCAATTTAAAGTGCATGTAGGCCTAAAATCTTTGTAACAGGAATTTTTAAAAAAATGTTTAGCTCCTTATTTTTTCAAAATTGCTTCAATTTACAAAAGCTAAGCCCAACGGAATCATCGCACGATACCATGCGCGAATGTAACTTCATCGTACACGAAAAGAAATGTTTATTAGCACGTCTAATTTTGAACATGTTCGGTCTTTGCAAGTGCTCAGACGAAATGTGTTATTTGCAAATTTCTCACACATTCCTGCTCCTTCGTGTATATATTTCTGTGGTAACTTATCATCAGCTCGAGATTGCCAAATAACCCGCTTTTTTAACTAACCCGATCGCAAATTATCCAGTTAATTTACGTCTTCATCAGACCTCAGTTGCAATTAGCGGGATATTTGGTCGAGCTAATCATCCCAAGATATCTTTGGCTAGTTTGCAAAATTTTCCGCTATTTGTCCGGTGCGTCCTCACCAGGCCGAAGACTTGCATCTTATTATGCGCAAACGCTGAGCAAAATATCTCAAGCTAATTTCTCGAGCTCGAGTTCCGATATCGAGTCTCGAGGCCGGGGTCTCGAGCTAATGAGGCGCGATTTGTAACTTCAGGCTCATTTCCCAAATCAAAAATAGCGGGCTATTTGGCAAATCTCGAGCTAATGAAAACATACCTTAAGCGACTGTGTGCAAAAGAGGTTGATTTTATCACCTCTTACATAGCGTAAAACAAATAGACGAACTAGATTTGTAATTGTTTTGGTTTTACCGAACGCGCGCGTGTTGAAACTGATCGTCAGGCCCTATAGTACTTTAGGAAACGAGTCCAACTCTTAGAAACATTTCGGACTTTGGCAGGGAGCTGAGAACGTTGTTGATTGCTTTGAAGTTTTGGACAGATTCTGACAGGAAATGTCAAAAAGTGGCAGTTCACTCACTCTTTGTAGACCTGACTGACTACCGCTAGCTCTCATCTTCTGAGCAGTTTCCATTTCATACTTTTAAGAGAATTCTGCGAAGGATTAAATCATGGTAAGTGCATTTTACATGTCTCAGATAGCATACCCAGTCTATACAATAAGGTGTTAAGTGCTAAAGTGTGTGCATGTTTGTGTGTGTGCATATATGGGGGGGGGGGGGGGTGTATAATTCAAATTATATACTAAGTAATTGCTTATTTCATTTGACTTTCATATGTTTCACTCATTTTTAAGATTTATTTAGGTAGGCCTAAATACCTTCTTACTGTGGTCCTTTGAACATACTTATCATTAGGCTATGTAATACTTTGAACACTTATAATGCGCCGGTTTCCATCGCGATAGTGATGCTCATACCGCAGTAGAAAATATCTATATTGTGTTTTTTCATCGGAAAATAAAAACAAACCAGACCAAACCTAGGCCCTGTTTCATAAAAATTGTTATCAATAACACATGCTAAATTTCTATGACAAATTTGCTCTCAGCCAATCAAATACCACGATTTCAGTAGCTTATAACAGTCATGGTAACTTGTTATTGGTAACAAGTTTCATGATACAGAGCCCAGACCCTTGTTTCATTAACGCAAGTAATATGTGAACTACTGGGATTCGCTGTATCAATAATCTCGTGAAATCTATCAATTATCATTAAAGGTAATAGTTGCTATTTAATATTATGTTTTTAATGACATTTGTCACGCCCTTTCTGTTTGTAGTTATTATTGAACTATGTTCATTTTTATAATCTTGTTTGATGTTATTTCTTGTTGTTGTAGTTTACTGTAAATATGACAATGTTAATCTTCGGACTTTGTCATATATTGTGTTAATATAATGATAATAACCAAAACTTAATTGAATTGGAAAATTGAAAATTACGATATCATGTTCTCCCTTATCACTTGTTATCACTTTCAATCATTAATAATTCATCACGGTTTATTTGTATGGTAATTATTTATGTTCTTTAATTTGTTCCAAATCATCGAAAAGTGGAAGAGAGCATTGCCATTTAGCGGTCATAGTTCAAAGTATTTCTGAAAACCAAACCACGTGTGTGTGTCAAAGCTAATTATTCTACAACTAATACTGTTTGGGTAAAAGATTTTAGTTTCCGATGAATTCGTTAAAATGTACGCGTTTGGCGACAAGCCATTTTGTGACCCATTGTTAGTTTGTTTTATTTAAAGCCCATGCACTGTGCAGACCAAAGCTCAGATATATTAAGAATTATCAGACATAATTCATATATTGGTAGATTTTGTTTGGACATTGGACGTAAATACAGTGTATAATAATGAGGAACTCTATTTACTATGTAAATATAATTCATTTTAAAGCTTTATTGACAAGCCTATTTTATTAATTAAAAAAAAGTTATCTAAATCTGTTACACTGGCCAGAGACGGTTTTCATTACTGACTTGTATTAAAACTTGTATGTTAAATGTTTATCGCTGTTTTTTTTAGAAAAATAAAAAGCGATTGTAAACACTTCTTTTACTATCAACCATGTTTCTCTCTTTCTTTCCTTCCTTTTTTTCTCTTCTTCTTTTTCTGCTTCTTCTTTTTACTCCTTTTATATCAATTTCTCTACTGAATGTCATTATATTATATTTACCTATGTTATATCATACTATTTGCATGACTTCTTTTTCTTCTTCTTCGTTATCTTCTTCTTCTTCTTCTTCTTCTTCTTCTTCTTCTTCTTCTTCTTCTTCTTCTTCTTCTTCCTCCTCTTCTCATTCCCCGCGAAAGCACAGAGGCAAATCGTTTCCAAGCTAGGATTCACTATCTTAGACGGTAGTCTATGATTAGACTGTTTTTCCCAATTGAAACAAAATAGGCGCCAATAGTAAATTTTGACTGAAAGACAAAGCTACAAACAACAGCACTTCTTGAACCACTACACTGCACCCGTCGCGTCCCTATACTACCTATACCTCACTGCATGTACTCTCGAAAAGACTAAAACAAAGGGAGACAAACATCTAATCCATTCGTATTGAAAGGTACCTTTTATGACACCCTTTATCTTTGTATCTGACCACTTAATAAAAATAAATAATCTGTTGGGTACAATGTGCATGCTGAGTAACAAATGCTTTGAGTAAATGTAATCACACGGTAGTCATTCGTACACAGTACTAGATTTTCACACTAGGCGGTGTCACACAGAAAAATCCATTAAAAAAAAACCTCGAAAAATCCTTTCAAGGGAGAATTTTCTTGCTTCGTTAGAGGATTTTTAATGGGATAAATATTATTGATGACAGACAGCAATTAAGAGGATAACTAAAATCCGAATTTTTTTGGCCTCTGTGTGACACCGCCTACTGAGTGGAAAATTTAAAGGGAATCAAACAAGTAGAGACAGGTATTAATCAGAGAAAGAGAAAGATAGAGGAATAAATGGAAGAACAATAAATACAGCACTGATTTATTTCGTTATCGGTATCATCATGATTATGATCCGTCGAATCCATACATTAATCTGTATATACAATAAACAACTAAATTATTCAAACCCATTGTAAATTTGATGTTTTTGTGTTTTTTCGTAACTCAACAATGAAAGGTGGAGCGGTTGAATCAGGGCATTTGTTGAATACTTTTTGATGTAAACTTCAGAGATGTAAATCATGCAGAACAAATCAATTGTTAGCATATACTTCAAAAATGCAAAAATTGGTAAGGGTATGAATAATTTAGTTTTAAACTGTGTACGCTGACAATGTTGCCCTTAAGTTGGAATATTAGGTGTTGGTGTACCTCTGTCTATGAAATGGTTGTTACAATAAGATCTATTTCTTGATAGATAAAGTTTATATCCTCTCAGAAGTTTATTGATTAATCTAACGGGGCTTATCAGTTAATCGAGATCTAGGGATATATCTATCAAGAATAAACCATGTTTGATTGATTGATTGAAAAGGTTTTATTATGATTGCACTTTGCAGCCAAATGACTGAATTACAGGTGTATGTGTCAAATACATTGGCAATAATAGTTACATTCAAATGTGGTTTGATATTTGCACAAAGTATGATATATATAACAAATTCATAATGAACATGACTAAGGCGATAACAGACAAAAGATAAAAGACAGAGAAAAGGGGCAAATGAGATTATGATTATAGGTTGGGAGGTGACACTAGAGTGGGTCAAAGGATGAGCAAGCAGGCCCTTTGCTCTTACACACTCTCAGACACGTTCTTCTAACAAACTTATCTCATTTCGCCCCCCCCCCCCCCCGCACACATAACTACACTGAAAACCCCAATCATTCTATGAATTAGAGGTAAGAAAAAAAAGTATTCCAACTTTATGGGCGACAGATAATGACGGGTTCGTCTGTTCATAATAGGGACTTTTAGATTTGCACAACGACAACGTGGGTTACTACGATCGACGTCCTTTTCATGCACTGCCTTGAATGGACGTCACACGTATCAGTCCACGCAAATCTAAAAGTCCCTAGTAACGCAGACGATATTACGTTGGCGGTCGTCGTTGTTTTCATTAAATACTCCAATGAATTTGTTTGGTTGGGGGGGGGGGGGGGGTAGTCGTTGTCTTTAAACTTGATAAGGTTGGGAAGGTTGGGAAGGTTAATATATATATCAACGTTTAATCTGAAGTTTGCCTTGTTTCCTGACTAAGGAAGCTAGGAGCCTGTTAGACATTATTTGGCCTCGATTTCTTGGGTTCAAATCTAACCATTTAGCACGTTACGCTGTGTTTAAAGTGTTAATCATTTTAAGATACTATGTCCCTTTTGCAGCCAACCTCAAATTCTGTAGAACTTTGCAGGAATCATGAATATGTCATGTATGTCCTATCTGTGAAATTTAAATGTTAGCAGTGTCCTAACATTCAAATTATGCAAGGAAACCTGTTTACTTGCTAGACTTCACCATCAGACTCTGAGTGACTGACTGGCTTTTTTTCTTCATTGATAATAACATACATAAAATGAGCTGTATAAAGGTACATGAGCATTTGGTACATCAATAACCCGCTTCTTGGGATGGCCAAACTTAAACTGATTGAATCTTTGCGCAGCATAAAAAGTATGACAATTCAGTACAATGGTCTGAAAATCAAGACTATTACTTATTGGCTCTATAGCTCCTAAGTCGATTTGACAACTACTAGTTGTTATTTTCCCACCTAAAGACATTTTCAAGGAAGTTCTAAATTAGTATTATCTTTCAAATGCCGTTGGAATTTAACCGTTTCATTTGTTGGCCTGCAAATGGGACATACTACCTTTAAGGGCGACCCAATCGTTGTAATAAGTTCATTTGTATGGAAGCAGAACAATAGGATACACAGAATGGCGAAAGTCTGAAATAAATCGGACCAATAATAAGAAAGTTATGAATGCTTGAAATATAAGATCACTAAGTCTTTGCGAATCTCAAATTGGCAGTTTGGTAAGTGGATTGTGACGTAGTCGCTGATAACTCTCCCGTTTGTCATGCACAAACAATATTATCAATTTGTGTTTTTTCCTAAGTACTTTCTTCCTTGGGGCATTACCCGAAATATATTATGGATAGCATTTGTTATAGGTCCTATCTACTGAATAGACCTTATCGAGCCATATCTGTTTTGTTAATGCATTTTTTTTGTCATTTTGTGATTTGGAACAAATGGGAAATTAGTTGTCCGCCATTACATCACAGAGACGTTAGCGATTCAGCGATTCAGCCAATTTGAAGAGCCCGTACCTACAGTGATCAAAACTTTCAACAATTCAGAACTTTCTCATTTTTAGTCCGATTTCATTAAAACTTTCACCATTCTAAAAAAAAAAAAGATCTGCATTCTTTCTTGTAGAGCATTTTGCTATCAAGGTCGGATTTCCTTTTAACTTCCTCATGTTCAGAAGTGATGTATAGACGAACATTTATTTCAACCAATTTACCTCTTAATTTGAATCAGCTCCTCAAATACCTTTTTTTTCTCGGGTTTTCATGTTTGGCTACACTTTCGTTCCTACCATCACCGTCCTATAACGTATTCATGTAATGTGGTTCTTAAACATTTTCTATGCTAATTAGTTTTTGGCGATCCCCAAAAGCTTCACTTTTTGAGGTTTTTCGCCCCCTTACTATATTACATTCTGACATAATTATTGTACTATTCATGAAAAGGAAACGAAAAAAAAAAACCAAGATCGCACCTATTTTGAAAAATCCACTCAAGGGCAATTTCAACATCCTATATCCTATTGTATGTCCCACAGAAACCATGCAGGATTACGCAATACGCAATCGTCACGTTCGCACATTATACAGTGCGTCCCAGAAAAAAAACGAAACCGAGAATTATCGATGTTTTATCATAACTTAATCACAGTTATAAATAATAAATAACACATATCTGTAAAGCTTAGATCCTCCTCTTTCATTTGATGCAACTTATATTAATGCATATGTCACGCATAGGTGATTAAAATCAATTTGAAGAGAGGAAACCAAAAGGTCATTTGGCGGGCGGTATCTAAATTTCAAAGAGAAAATCACATTTCCAGAAAGTTGAGTTTCTGCCCTTTCATATGACACCTCAATCAGGAAAAATGAGCTAGGAATAACAAAGTTCTGTTGTTTAAAGTAGTGCTTGCATTTCCATAATTTAATTAAACGAGTTCGTTTTCACTGGTTGTCTGCCGTAGCAACAAACGGAATTAACAAAAGACTTAATTCCGTTTCGTTGACAATCAGCCGAAGACGAAAGACTTTTTGGTTTCCTCTCTTCAAATTGATTTTAATCACTTATGCGTGAAATATGCATCATTATGAGTTGCATCAAATGAAAGAAGGGAAGCTAAGCTTTCAAAATATGTGTCATTTATTAATTATAAATGTGACTAACTTATGATAAAACATCGATAATTCTCGGTTTCGTTTTTTTTTCTGGGACGCACTGTACAAATAGCTGCTATTGTGTTGAATACTGCGTCTATGCTTTTTTGAAAAGAAAACCTTTCATTCGGACTAGTTGTAGAGTTTACCCCTTTTCGGATCATAGGCCGAAATCTGATTCTATATTGTTCATCTCTTGATATGCTAACTCGATCTATTTTGCACCTCAACATCCATTCAGCCCTTTAATTAAAGTCATATCAAATTCAGCTTGGATAACTTGCCTGGATAAATTTTGAACTAAACCCGCATCAAATAAAACATTGATACCTTTTGTTTATTCACGGTTCGATTACCATTAAATAATACGTGGTGTATTCAATGACAAATTGAGTATGTATCAAATGAAAAATTGATACAATTGCTTTATTCATTGCTTAAGTACGTACGTAATACAAGGGAATCTATAGTTTACAAGCTCAGCTTTTTACTAGATTCCCCCATATTTTACTACAAATATATTTGTCTCATCTCAGTTTAGATACCATGCAATTGCATTTATATCTCCGTATGTTATTTCGAATGTATTATTACTTTCATGACCTGATATTACTGTATATAATTATTTGTACGCCTATTGAAAGAACAATTCTTGTCATTCTTATTGCTAAGTGCTAATGATTTATTTAATGTGATGTGAATGTGAAATATGAAATAAACTGAAAAACTGAAAGATACGTAAAACGAAATATGTATATAGGCCTACTTGCAAATCCTCTGGTAATGAGGAAAAAAAAAAAAAAAAAAAAGATCCTCACAAGAAGTTGCTTTTACCCCGGGGGGGGGGGGGGGACTGAGAATATGAAACTACATCCTCATTATTCAGGCAATATAGCCATTAATTATTCGGGGAGCGAGGAGGTCTTTTATAATATTTTTTCTTCTTCAAGAATTACATTGTCATTACTCTGTATTGTGTATTTTCTGTCTCATAAAAGTTTTAAAATATCTAAGGAAAACTTGGGGAAATTTCATATTCAGGCCGGTGACATCAGCCCTTAGTCATATTGAACCAAAACGTCAATGCTTTATACCATGAAAATTTGTTTAAATGCAGACAATGTTTTGGAGAAAAATTTGAAATCCTGTATATAAAGATTTGCGTCTAGTATTTGAAACAACTTCTATAACTTTTCTCAATACTTTGCATTGTCTTGCAGGTGTACACGTATGCTGTCTAATCTAATGAATTATTGATACTAATCATAATCTGAATTTAATCTGAATTTAATATAGCACTTAATACTTAATGACGTCTGTAAGCGCTTTACAGACATTGCTATCCCGCTCATCGCATTCATTCACGCAAAATGTGCACCATCTCCACTCCACTCCCTGGGGAGCATTCCTACCATAATGGTCACCATGAGGGCATATGATAATTACTAACACAAAGGATGTCGTTTTCCTACCAGGTCCCCTTTATGGAGTGGGTATAGAGTGGCGAATGTAGAATACTGCCTTGCCAAAAGACGCTAGTGCCGTGTCGGGGATCGAACCCACGACCTTTGACCTTTGAGTGCTTAAACCACTCGACTACGACACCTCTACATTATGTTGTTAATCCTTCACTCCATCATTTCATGAAAGTGACGCTTCATTCACAAGGTCACTGCGACCAAGCACGCATATGACCTTAGAGTAACCCTTTTTTTTGCGTGACCATTTAAATACTTTCGTCCCATTTCCCACAATAATTAAATTCAAATTGAACTTAGAATCGGAGTCAGAACTGTCTCCAAGAGTCCCGGTATCTGTTTCCTCTTTGCAATACTGTGTTTATATGGTCACCCAGAGTGGACTTTTAATTGCCTGAAACGGTGTCCTGCCCTGCCCTGAAATCACAAAAGTGACATTTAATTGTCCTTGTTTTGTTTGACGTAAGACGTTAATTTCAGACAGCAGTGTCAAGGGTGGACTGTCTCCAAGAGTCCCTAGATCTGTTTCCTCTTTACAATATGTGTTTATATGGTGACCCAGAGTGGACTTTTAATTGCCTGAAACGATGAGCTGAAATTACAAAAGTGACATTAACTGTCCTTGTTTCCTTTGACGTAAGACGTTAATTTCAGATAGTGTGAAGTTTACTTAATGTCTATTATTCGTATTCAGAGGTGAAAAGTTAACTGTGTGATCCGTTCGAGTAGGCACGCAGTTGAAAAGTGACATGGGGAGGAAACAATTATTATCAAGTTTACTTTCCAAGTTTGGTATGATTGTCCTCAATGTCGCAAAGCTATCATTCTCTATAAAGGTTTCAAATGATATTAGGCAATAGCTAGATATCACATAAGTGGGGCACTGTGGTGTATTGTTGAAGACTATATAGACTTATGTGAGAGGTCCCGGGTTCGATGCGCTGCTTATACCCTTATTGCCCTTGGACGAGGGGATTCATCCAGGTTTGTTCCTCTCCACCCGTGTGTATAAAAGGGCTGCCTATGGGATTAATGTCAGTGCCTCTTTAGGAAAAAAAACTTTCCTGGGTACATACGATTATGACAAGTAAAACATTGGGTGTAAAGGGGTCTAACAATATTAGGTCTACGTGATCTCTTTTTGAATCGTTTATTTAAGTCCCCACTGCACTACTAGTAGCTACTTGCGCCCTCTATACAGCAAATAATTTCCAATCGGTGCCTGTTGGTCCCCCATGATCCCCTTTTTCTTATGTTAATTGAGAGCTGATTTGATGAGATATACCTTGCAGGGAGGTATAATCCCCCTGGCCAAACTAGTGCAGACGGGCTTTAAAGCCTTCTGATAGTGTTGGTAAGGTCCCAAACATATTTTTCAGACTTCTTTGCTTAAAAAAATAAAAAATAATATTTGAAGTAGGTGCAAGCTACTTACGTCTTTGAGTTGAAATATTAAACATAAGACTTCAAATAAAACGTAATAGTTCACCACTTGCAAAGGATATAAAATCACTGGTACGACAAAAAAGAAATTTCTTTTCAGAGCATTTTTTCAATTGTTGTTATTTTTATCAGGTAAAAGCGGACGACGGTTCAACCAATACTCAAACCTTCGACAACGAAGGCTTCGACGCTCTCGACGTCGGCACAATGAAGGAAAACGGAGGCGCTTTCAACGGCATCTCGGCCAAGGAACCGGAATCAAAGGAAGTCGAAGACGTGATCGAACCGGTAAGAATCAATGAATACAATGAAATGAGCTTAGATACTATTTTCGTATTGCCATGATTGTAATTGATTTATCAAAAGAAGAAGAAGAAGAAGAAGACGAAGAAGAAAAAGAAAAAGAAGAAGAAGAAGAAGAAGAAGAAGAAGAAGAAGAAGAAGAAGAAGAAGAAGAAGAAGAAGAAGAAGGAGAAGAAGAAGGAAAAGAAGACAAAGAAGAAGGAGAAGAAGAAGAAGAAGAAGAAGAAGAAGAAGAAGAAGAAGAAGAAGAAGAAGAAGTAGTAGAAAAAGAAAAAGAAGAATTAGAAGCAGAATAAGTTAAAGAAAAGAACCCCCAAAAAAGCGTTCGTGATATATTAAATATGCTCATAGATACTATTTGTGCATGGAACTGAAGTTATCCAATGTTTTTCATCAGTGTCCTTTTTTTCAGTTTAGAATAATCTATCACGAAAATACTAAACGTTTAGTCAGTTTCAAATCATGAGAATAATAACTAAATGTCTTTTCATTTAAAGGTACGTAACCTCTAGAATCGTTATGATTCATTCCTTTGTTATATTCCATGAAAATATTTCTTCTCCGTTGTAAATAATTTGCATTTGGGTCCTGAAATTAGACCAAGGAGTGAGCTCGCAAATGTTTTAATACGGATGTGTCATTTCACAACTGAATGGAAGAAAAAAATATACTTGCTGCTTTTTTTTGGTTAGAATTCCATTCGCGGTGTAAGCTTAGATCGTCAATCGGCTACTCTAAAGGAAAATAAAGCCCGGATAATTACATTTCCCTTTTAAAACAAGGATAATTAATCACAAGGGCCTTGGAAATGGAATGTTTGTTTTGAGCAACCCTGTTATTTGAACTTCACTCGTTTCAAAAGAAATGATTTCTGCAGCTGAACTCACTTATAATTATATCCTGCATTTCCTGATTTCGCACGGCTCTATTTATAAGGGCACTTTGTAAGGAAACGAGGGCATTTTAAGATCTTCAATTTTCCATTTTACGAATACATTTAAATGATTGAAGCTTTTGGATTTTTTTCTTTTAGGGTTATCATGAAATACAATGCAGTACCTTTATTCGTGAGATGTTTATTATCGTAGGCTTAGGAGATTTTTACTTTGAAGAAGGTCTCAGTTTCTAAATTTTGTGATCAACCAAATATGGTTAATGGTATAAAATGGCATTCTGTCATCAAAATACACATTGAAAATGAAATATTTCGGCATCTCCCGCTGCCTGATATTAGGTGGCGGTTGCCTTAATGAATATTGGTATTTCAAGATTCTCAGGGGGAGGGGGGTGGGAGGTGGGGGTGGATCGCAGCCCCCAACAGCGCCCTTGGACTCCTATCTTCATGATTGGGTGACTTATCAATGTTGGTGGCTGAGAAATTCTCCATCAATCAGGTCCAACGATTGTGATACCTCGAAAATACAGGCCTTGGTTGTTTCCATTCAGACTCAAGGGTGGATTTAAACAATGTCCAGTTAGTTACTGTTTAGGGAATTTCCCTTTTACCTCATCATTATACCAGTATAATTAAATTGCAACCACAATGTTTCATCCTAATGCTATTACTCAGTGCGGATGAAGTATCGAAAATAATATCGCTAGTGATATTCGTTTGTCTCGCAATGTATGGTCAACAAGTAGAGTATAAAGCACGCTTGCTTACAATATATTTATCACCTGACGAAGTGTTGCAGCGGCGCACGAAACGTTGTGATATTTTAGATACCTTGTTGTTGACCATACATTGCGAGACAAACGAATATATCTAGCGATATTATTTTCGATGTTTCGTCCTGTTTTCTAATTTCTATATCTTATTATTTTTTAAATATTTGCCTGCAGGAGACGAAGAAGAGCAAACTGGACCTCGACATAGAAGATGGCAAGTCAAATGACCATGAAGAGAATGTAAATTTTCAGATGACATTGTGGAAGGTAAACTTTCTGTTTCCCATAAAGTATCTGAACACTGCTGACCATTCTCATCCGAAATGTAACGCTTAGTGTGAGGGACAATTAAGAGGGTCTCATTGTTGTTTAATTTTGATTATTTTATTTTAGTCCATCAAATAATGTAGGTCTATTTTTCTCAGGTCATGAAAAGGAAAAGGTCATGGGTATAGAGGTGTTGTGGTCTAGTGGATAAGTCGTTGGACTGTGGATCACAGGGTCCGCGGTTTGAGTCCCGCCACGGCACTAATGTCCGTTGGCAAGATATTCATCTACATTTGCCACTCTCCACCCAGGTGTTAAATGGGTACCGGTAGGAAAGAATTCCTTGAATGCTGCGAGCGCCGAAATCGGCTGCCTATATAGCCGGGGTAATAGTTGGAGCGCCTTGAGCACCATGCATAGTGGATATGTGCGCTATATCAATATCTAATATTATTAATATTATACGTTTGGTGTTAAATCGTCGCTGTTGACCAACATTCCTGATGTCGTAACATAGTTTTCATTAGTATAATCATCAAGCAGATCATGGGGGTATGTCACTAAACCCTTAATCGATCACAAAATCGATCCGATCGATTTTAAGGGCCTATAATTGATTTTGATTTGAGGAGCGGTTTCATGTAATAAATAAAATCGATTTGATAAAATAGTTCACAAGTATCAGTTTTAAGAAATCGAAATCAATTTTAGTTGATGAAACACCCCCACGGAAACTGTCACTCTTTGGTATTTTGAAAGGATACAATCATTTGAAGGCATAGTAAGGAAAGTAGCTTAGAGGGGAGGGGTGCACGGTACGGGACTGTATTTCTAACAGGTTTTGCACATCGGGTGGTGGCGTTCAACTAACATCGCAGTACAGAAGTGTGACCAGACTATTTTGATGTGTTTTGGAGGACAGATCCGAGGCTTCATAGCCTGTCCTTAATCAACTACCAATCATCAATCATCTACCGATCCGTAATCACCTACCAATCAACTACCACCAATCCGTCAACCCAGCCTTAAAGTTCGCCAACGCCCAACCCGCCGATCAGACAGCCCAACCAACCAATCGAGGACCCAACCGAACCTACCAATCAACCAACATTACAGATCGGAACTGCCATGACGATCTAACCCTTTCTACGTTCTTACCTCTTGCCAATCCATCAACCAACTTTAAACTTCACCCTACACCCGCCACACCCTCGCTCTACCTTTCTAAATTTCAAGCTCCTATTAAAAGGTAGTAGTTGTTTCTAAAGGAGTAAAATACATGTACTCATGAGGTTTATCGGTTATAATAATCATTCTTTCAGTTAAGCTTTACGTTAGTTTCTACATGATGTAATTGGCAGGCGGATCTTAAAATGTTCATTCCAATAAACAAATATAGAGAAAGGGAATTATGTTGTCATTTTCGTTTTGGCTTACGTTTTGCTTCAAAATACTCTTATTCATCTCGTAGTTTTCATTTCCAATGTTGAACTTCTACTTGTAGCGATAAACACGTTCTTCCTTTGTGATCGCCTTGTTTAATCACCACCATCATCATCGTCAAAACAAACAACATTAACGACAACATCAGTGATAACAACAATACGAAAATACGATTTCAAAACTGATCGCTTTGTTTGTTCCATGATTCCTTCCCACAGCATATTTACCGGGTCACCGATAAGGTCTCTCTCGAACTCACAAAGAACAAAACCGTCATCGTCAACGTCATCAAAACGGTCTTTCTGCTTCTCTTCGCCGCCTACCTCATCTACGCGTGCATCTACGACTTCGAAGAGGCTTTCGTCGTTCTCATCTTTACCTCACTCGCGGCCTTGGGCGCCACGTACGCCCTCGTCAGGAATACGAAGGGTGACGTCATCTTCGAGAAATGCCTCTACCCTATGTGGCAGATGGCAGTCCGAGGAGTAGAGAAGACAAAGTGGTAATTTATTGACATCAAATTTGTTTTAGATGACATTTTTTGGTCATTGGCGTAGCCATGCAGCTTCCTAATTTTCGGACGTAGTGAGAGAGAGAGAGAGAGAGTGAAGGGGGGGGGGGGGGGGTGATGAAAAGTATGTTTCGACCCTAAAAGCAAAAAAGCCCCCAAAACAACTCACATATTCATATGTTTACACCGTTTTTAATCTGCTGAAAGAGTGTTAAATATGCCGATATAATATCTAAACATCCCTGGGGGGGGGGGGGGGGGGAGAGGGTGTTCACCTAGACTACTGTTATAATTTGTTGTCACGTAAGAAGAGTTTAAGATTTTTTTGCCCTAAGATACCTTTGAAATGACATGAACAATGAACGGTATTGGAATGAATGACATTTAACAAAAAAGTTATGACATAAAATTAAATTAATAAAATAAAAATGATATGATGGAAACAAAACTTTTGAAAAGGAAAACTAGAAGAGGATAGAACAATGGCCCGTGGCAACTTATAAAAAAATGAATAAAAAAAAAACGTTACTTATAAAGCGCTTACTACCGAAGTCTCTAGGGCTTAGAACAAAGGGACCTTCTAAAATAAAAATGTGATTGTAAAAGGGCAAAAAAGGGTGGTGATAACAGTGAAATTGACCTTTCTTGAATGATTTTTGCAGGATTCTGGCGGTCCTAGCAGTTGTAGGGTTCGGCGTCATCCTCTTCTTCTTAACACGGGAAAATCCCATCCAACTGGTGTCTTTCGGCGGTCTCGTCATCTTCACTGTCCTCCTGTATGTCTTCTCCAAGTATCCAGAGAAGGTAAGACACCAGCGAAATGAATAAGTAAACCTTAAAGCTTATCAGTACTAGTTTACAGGAGGGATTAGACCGCCCTGCAAGGTCACTGGACAGGTGGTTATCTCATCACCTCAGCTCTCAGTTAACATAAGAAAAAGAGGATCATGGGGGACCAATGGTCACCGATTAGGCATTTTTTTATATAGAGGGCGCAAGTAGCTACAAATAGTGCAGTGGGCCTTTAATGGAAATTTGATGCAGACAAGCTTCCGTCATAATTTTTCTTGCCCACTTTAAATACCAGCCATGCCCATCTAGATACTACATGATGTAGGAAAAGTTGTTTCCTTAGAGTTTGATCAATTAAGTCCTGAGATCACAAACTTTATCTATCACAAATAAACCATTATTGTCACAATCATTTCATGAAGAGAGATAACAAAATATTATTGAAACTTTTTCTGTTTATAGGCAACAGTGTACTTACCTTCCCATTGGGCAATTTATTACCGAATGCAGTTGACAAAGTGATGCTTGTCTTCTCTATAAGTATCTAGAAAGAGTATGACTCCTTAAAAAGCAATACAAATGACTACACAGAGCACCAATAGTGGATGTCAGCATCAGCACCGAGGGTGAAAACTCCCATTTATTCGCCAAATTTAGGAAACCGAAAGAAGTTGGTGTGTTTGGAAACTGGGAAAAGAACGAGTCGTCAGCCCCCCCCCCCCCTCCCTCCCTAAAAAAGTCTGTACGTCTATGATGTAATGTAAGGGACAAATATCAAACAAAATTTAATTTAGAAATGTGATGAACACAAGAAGATGCTGAACAAAAATGAACGAGAAATCCGTGCCAATCTAGATGCGCGATAAAACTGCTTTAATTAATTATGGCATTTATTAACAAAATCTTGACTTATCACTACAATATTACGACTTTTCCTTCACAAATAGAGCAGTCCCAAAGTGTTGGTCAATAACCTGATTACTGATTACTTTATGTTGTTTTCAAAAGAAGTCTTGAATTTAACATTAATCTATCGTTTAAACATTTTAGTAATTGCAATAATAATTATGATAATAGTGGCTTCTTGCTCTTGTTTTCTTTGAATGCCCTATACTTAATTAGGTAAAATGGAGGCCTGTGATTTGGGGCCTGGTCCTGCAATTCATCTTTGGGATCCTGATCCTGCGGACCTACCCCGGCTACGTACTCTTCCAGTGGATCGGTAACGTGGTCCAGGCCTTCCTTGGCTTCTCAAGGGCCGGCTCCTTATTCCTCTTCGGAGAGAATTACAACGAACATTATTTTGCTTTTGCTGTAAGTTGAATTAGTTAGTTTGTTTGATTTAATTTCAATATTTTAAACGACAAAGGGAAAGAAAGAAAGAAAGACAGAAAGAGAGAGAGAGAAAGAGAGAGAGAGAGAGAGAGAGAGAGAGAGAAAGACAGATGGAGAGAAAGAGAGGGAGAAAAAAGATAGGAGAGAGAGAGAGAGAGAGGGGGAAAGGGAGAAAGAGAGAGAAAGATGGAGAGAGAGAGAGAGAGAGAGAGAGAACGATAGAGGAAGAGAAAGAGAGAAAGAGAGGGGGAAGGGACAGTAAGTGAGTACAATGTACCCTCGACAATCCCTCCCATCATGACATTTTATTGGAAGAAACATTTTGGAAGCCAAAAAATGGGCACTAAAATTGATAATCAACAACGTCTTTACAAACTTCCTTTCCTTCATCCATTCCTTATGATCAGGTTCTACCGATCATCATCTACTTCAGCAGTGCCATCTCGATCCTCTACTACATCGGCGCCATGCAGTTCGTGATCAGGAAGCTGGCATGGGTGATGCAGCGAACGATGAAGACCTCCGCCTCGGAGTCGCTCAACGCCGCTGGTAACATCTTCATCGGACAGGTAAACACTTAGATGGATTGGGTATCTTTGTCTCAGATCCTGAAACAAAATCCTGGATTTATCTCATGCTGCAATCATAATTATAAACCTTTAGGTCAGTTAGGAACCCCATGACGTTTACAAACCGATTGCTCATCTGATTGTCAAGATATTTATGATTGGAATTCGAACTTTCAAAAAGCGTTTTTCAAACGGTATTACACTACATCTTATTAT
Source organism: Strongylocentrotus purpuratus (assembly GCF_000002235.5). Lineage (NCBI taxonomy): Eukaryota > Metazoa > Echinodermata > Echinoidea > Camarodonta > Strongylocentrotidae > Strongylocentrotus > Strongylocentrotus purpuratus. The sequence continues at coordinate 6,368,384 of NW_022145602.1, read as the reverse complement.
GAAAAATGAGTATGGTAAAACCGGTCACTTAAATATTTTTACTTTCTTGAGGCAATTCATGATCATTTTGAAGTGTAATTTTTTAGGGTCTCAATATTACATCATATCACAGACGCTGATAACACGTATGGCCATGCATCTCAGATTTTGCATTGTTAAGAAATTGCTATTAAATCAGTTGTAACCGGGAAGTCCTCTGGGTTCGAAACCAGGTCAATGCGCTCGTGCTCTTTGGTAAGGCTTAAATCCTCATTACCAAGTCCCTCAGAGAAGACGTAAATTCGTCGGTCCCCTAATTGCTTTACAAGCATACTCGTGCTTTCTTAGCAATCAGGTGAAACAATCAAACATACAAACAAATACTAATATGCCGTTCTGGTATAGTGCGTCCCAGAAAAAAAACGAGACGTATAATTATCGATGTTTTATCATAACTTAATCACAATTATAATTAATTAATGACACATAATTTGTAAAGCTCTGAGATCCTCCTCTTTCATTTGATGCAACTCATAATGATGCATATTTCACGCATGGGTGATTAAAAACAATTTGAAGAGAGGAACCCCTAAAGTCAAAGCCTACAACCTTTGTTTGGGCTTTCTTCTAAGGCCCATTAGTGCTGCAACCCAGTTCCATTCCTTCCTTGCCCCGCCGGTATGGTCTAGGTAAAATTTGGCCTACCCCTCCCCATGTTCATATATTTCGGGATACGCCCCTGTCCTTCTGTGCAACGGTGACAGTGGTGTTCACATGACTGTAATTCTGAGGCCGAGGTCTCTACGCTTGTGGTTTTTGACAAGGATCATCAGTCATGATTTTCGGACACAAAATCATTCGAGTTCATCGACCCGTTCTGTTCGCTCGATTGACTTTGGGTGTTATACTCTTTTGTTGTGGTGGTGGTTTTGTAATATAAACTGCTACTAAACGATAATGTTGCCCACTTCTTTTCATGAAATGACTGTGACAATATTAATCATAGTTTTTTGATGAGTAAAGTTCTGAAAAGATAATAATGACCTTTCTCTATCGAGAATAAATCATATTATCACACTCATTGTATGAAAAAAGTTAAAACGAACTTTATTTCAACTTTTGGGGTAGCAGTGGATATTTTCGACAACTGCTATTTCCGATATCATATTGTCATTCATTATCAACATTCTCATGAAACCGCAAAAATTTCCTTTTCATATTCAGACCGAAGCACCATTGCTCATTCGGCCGTTCTTGAAAGACATGACGCGGTCAGAAATACACGCGGTCATGACCGGAGGCTTCGCGACCATCGCCGGTAGCGTACTGGGTGCGTACGTACTGAGCGGTATAAGCGCGGCTCATCTGGTCTCCGCCTCGGTCATGTCCGCGCCTGCAGCTCTGGCGGTGTCAAAGCTCTTCTATCCGGAGACTGAAAAATCCAAGACGGCGAATTCAGACAACTTGGTCATTGAGAAAGGGTGAGATATATATGTTAACTTGCAGGTATTTACAACAACAAAATGGGATAGGTCGGGGGGTTGAAGCACTGCAGAATTAACTCCCGTTGGGAGGGAGAAAGAGAGAGAGAGAGAGAGAGAGCGAGAGAGAAGAGAGAGTGTGAGAGAGAGAGAGAGAGAGAGAGAGCACAATGGAAACCCCCGAAAAACAAACATACACACAGTCACAACAAACAACCAAACAGACATAAGAAAATATTAATACTGAAGAAATAAATTGGTGGCTGGGGGGGGGGGGGGGGGGGGGGGGAGCACGTGTCTCAAGTGCTTATGGAATCGTCATGAAGTCCTGCTCGAGAAAAGGGATTAATAATCAATAAGAAGTATTCCCCCCCCCCTTATGTTTTTTGAACCCACAATTTGCATCCGCTTTATAACAACTGTCAATGATGATATCACCTTTTACAGGACCGAGAGAAACTTTATAGAAGCCGCGGCATCCGGGGCATCTACTGCTATTCCTCTAGTACTCAACATTGCTGCCAACCTCGTCGCCTTCATCTCCCTTCTCGCTCTGGTCAATGCACTTCTCAGCTATTTCGGAGGTTTAGTGGGATATCCTGAACTTACCTTTGAAGTGAGTAAATGTAATTTAAATGAATGATGATAATTTATAAATAATAATGAATAAATAAATAAATACATAAGTAAATAAATGAATTAAACATTATTTTTAAATTTAACAAAAATCATATACCTCTCTTTAGTATGTTGAATAAATCTAGTCATCTGATTGGTCGAAATTGGAATCGTGATTTTAGCCATGCCCGCCTACCGGTCAATAGCTTTTTTAAAGATGCCCGCATGCTCGCCTACCGGTCAATAGTTTTTTTTTAAGGTTGCCGTTGCCCCGGGTAACGGGCCGCATAAATACATTTTGCTGAGATCCCTATCGGTTGAGGTGTAAAAAGTTTGTTTGGAGTGAGCGCGGATACAAAATTACATCAATCAATTATTTTATTTCTCAATATGGCATAATCATAACGTTAAATTATATCATTAATGAAAGCGCACTCTCTCCCTCTCTCTCTCTCTCAGTTGATCTGCTCATACGTCTTCATGCCAGTTGCTTTCATCATGGGTGTCGAGTGGGCCGACTGCCGGCTCGTCGCCGAACTCATCGGCATCAAGACGTTCGTCAACGAGTTCGTTGCTTACGATAAACTTGCTACGTTTATTGACAACAGGGAGACCGGTGCCGGACCAACGCTATCGGTAAGACCGGATAGCCGGATAGATCCTTCTCACCATCCTGGGGGGGGGGGGGGGGGGGGGGGGGGGGGGGGTCACAGAGATCTTAAGTTGAACTTATCTCTAAGTTGGACTTCAATATTATGGAAAGCCGTTAGTATCTTTGGAAATATTTTGTAATAGTTATTTTAAAAGGCATAAAGTGGTGATTCATATTTCCTATATTTTTTAAATTTTTATAATATTGAAACTGGAAACTTAAATTGATGTTTGAGCGAAGGGATATCATGCCTGTGATGTAGTTACGCCCATAGCTATACGCATATGCAGGGAGGGGGGGGGGGGTAATAAAACTTCATTTTTTGTTTTATGTGTGCATTTTTGAGGAAAACCCCACCTTTGTTTTTTTGTAATTTTTTATATAAATTTAAAAAAAAAAAAAAATCATGCTAACGGATGAAAAGTGGATTACTAAGGCTTTTGATTAGGGGGAGGGGGTTAGTGAGTTAAGGAAGGGATCGGAACGGTTAGTTTTAATGATCTTTTCACCCTTTCTCCCTTTAATAATAGTAATGATATAATATCTAAGATTTGTAAAGCGCTGGTATACAAATACAGTTTCTAAGCGCTTTACATAACAAATGAAATGTCCTCTTTTCTTTATTTCTCTTTCATACATACTCCCTTTTTTACCCTCAATTGAATGGGGCACGTTCCTTCAAGTTCTCCCTCTCCCACCCCCAGGACAACGTGGTTACGACACTTCCCAGCAGGGAAAATTATTAAACAAAATATTTCGGGGGCTACTTTTCAAGCTTGCTTGCATGAAAACAACACTCTTTAATTTGTTTTGCATTGAACTCTATGCCAATTTTGGGGGCTCTTTTTATGACTTTCGGGGGCTAATTCGCCCCGAGCCCCCGTGTATCCCCCCCTCCTGGTTGTAACGTGTAACAATTTGTCCTGTTGATATCTTCTACAGGAACGGTCTGAGGTCATCGCAACATACGCCCTCTGCGGTTTCGCCAACATTTCATCAATAGGTGTTCAGCTGGGAGGGTTAGCGCCCCTAGCACCCAGCAGGAAACCCGACCTAGCAGCCGTGGTAATCAGGGCATTAATAGCAGGGACAACTGCCTGCTTCATGACAGCTTGTATAGCAGGTATGTTCAGTATTCAATATTGGAATTAAAAAGAGACAATAATTACCAGTGTCACTAGATAATTTGGAATTGAGGAGGAGGGGACGGGGACGGGGACGGGGACGGGGGGGGGGGGGGGCGGAGATGGGAGTCTCTGTAGATTGAATTCTTCCACAAGCAAGCAAACTAGCAACGACATAAATAGGACAAAAAACAACAACAACATTCATGTAGAAATAAATATATTACGTACAGCTAAGTAGCACCCCTACAATCCTAGTCCTACCCTAAACACAAAAATATAAACAAACGAAAAATAAATAAATAAAACAATGAAAGAGAATATTATAGAAAGATCCTCTATCAAACTTTCCAATTTGTCAAAAAGTAACACCTTCTCATTCATCATTTTTCTATCTCCTGCAGGAATATTGTTTGTACCAGAAGAGGTTGTATCAGGGAACGTCACTACTCCCATCCCCATGACAACCATCTACTAGCCAATGAAAATTCAAGTCCACTTCCGTTTGGCGCCAAATAGTACCTCATGAACTTTGACCCTTTGTGTACTTTGAAGTGAAGTTAAGTGTTAAGTGTACTGCTCTAATACTAGTATTTTTAAGTACTATATATTACTTCCAAGTACTCGTGTAGATATAAAATGTGAATACATATAACGAAATGTGGTATCATAATGATGATCCTGTGTTTCTGCCAAGTGTATGAGGAAGTACAGAGAGAGAGAGGGAGAGAGAGAGAGAGAGAGAGAGAGAGAGAGAAAAGAAAAGAGGAGTATTAATAATAATGCTAATACTAATGTTTTGCATTATAATGTTATACATAATAGCGTTGGGTTGAGGAAAATTTAGAGTAATTATTAAAAAACGACAAACATCATTCTTATCCACCTAACTGCCTTAAAGGAAGTGCGCAATATTGCAACTCACTGCCTGTCCGCCTACACAAAATTGTCACTGCCAAAATATATGTAGGACCGGAGCTATCTATACACAGAGTTGGATACAATATGACGACTACTGCTTTGTTGGGCAAGCACAAAATAACAGAATATACGCTATGTTGTGACCCAGTGAAACCAAGTTGGCCAAACTCTGTGTACAGATAGCTCTGTGTAGGACTGTATTTATGAAGAGATGCAATCATCATGTTTTACAAACGAAATGTGTTCCAAGCAACAACAACCAAATATATATATATTATATTATAAAGACTTTGTGCATAAGTGGTGATATTGATTCATTGGAACTAGATGTTTGATGATCATGGTTTATACTTTATAATCCTGCGAGCTTCCATCTGTAATCAGAGAATGTCATTTGCAGATCGTTATTTATTATAAGAAGACATCTTTTTTCCCCTTCATCTTTTACTATTACATTCCAAATTTTGTAAGTTTTTTTTTAAAAATTACCATTCGCAAGGTTTCGTGCCCTGGAGAATGTAAACAAAAAAGTAATACATTTTGTTGCCCTCAGTTTATAAATAAAATGCGCAAATGGAGATTCGGGGGAGGGGGCTATGGGCCGTTTCTTTTGAGAAAGAAAAACACAACAAGTTTTTTTTTTAAGGGTTTATAATCGTTGTTTTGTTGGGGGATCCCATTTTGGTCAATTAAGAGGTCCGACATCAGTCCCAAATTCGTTTTGTAGGTAAGCAATTTTCGGGCATTTCTCTTTACTCCCGTTCTTCTTTTTTGTTGTTAACGATCTATATTATTGTTTATGAACTACGTTTTGTTCTCTCTTGCAAATTTTTGAGTTTCTTTGAATCAAAATCATGTCGAAAGTGAGACTGTGGTTAATAGAACATTGCAACACAATTTGGAGGAAAACAATACCAAAGAATACCCGATGTTTATCTCAGTAACCATAGTTACTGAGATAAACACTGGGCAAATGCAAATAGATCATGGGATAATCGAACCAAACTGCTTGCTTTGAGTAGAGGAGTTTCTAATTTGTATTTTCTAAATTTATGAGGAATAAGCAACCATAATAAATTAGATGAACAAGGTTTGTGCAACGCAATGGCAATTTATGTTTGTATAATGTGATATTTTAAACAATTAAATGATGGAATATATTCTGTAAAAAAAATGTTATCAATGTTGGGAAAGTAATATGTTAGAAAGTAATATGCAATGAATATTCATCCCCAAAAAGATTAAGGGAAAAGATGTAAGGAAAGGAAAAAATGGGAAAATGGGAAAATTAATATAAGTGAGCAGGTGAGAAAAAGAGAGCGAGAGGGAGAAAAGAAGATAGAAGAGAGAGAGAGAGAGAGAGAGAGAGAGAGATAAGAAGAGCGAGGGAGAAGAGAAGATAGAGAGGGAGAGAGAGAGAGAGAGATAAGAAGAGCGAGGGAGAAGAGAAGATAGATAGAGAGGGAGAGATAGAGAGAGAGAGAGACAAGAAGAGCGAGGGAGAAGAGAAGATAGAGAGAGAGAGAGAGAGAGAGAGAGAGAAGACAAGAGCGAGGGAGAAGAAAATATAGAAGAGAGAGAGAGAGAGAGAGAGGGAGAAGAGAGGGAGTGAACAAAAATAGAAACATTAGAATGATCCATTGTGTGCTGCCAAGAAACAGGATTTTTTTTTTTTTAAACACAACAAGGAAAGTACACACAAACAAAGGAATGAAACAGAATAAAACTAATTATTTTGAGCACTGATTGTTTAATTTAATTCTGATACATGATATGTTCCAATGTTAACATGTATATACATATACAGACCAGAAATACACTAGTAACTGTCAATGTCTTACCTCATAAATTCTGAACTTTCATAATCTCCATCAGCCCATACTATCATTCATGAGCTTTAATCTCCAATCCCTTACCAATATGTTACAATCGTCGATTTAATATTTACACATCCTTTTGCTTATTATACAAGGATTAAAATACATGATTTTAACACCACAAAAATAAACAGTGCTGAGAGCAGTTTTTTTTAGCTTTTATAATGCACACACAGGCCACACAATTTTTTAGTACAGCAGATTATAGAATAGCAATATCGTTAGGATTAACAGATTACATAAAATATAGTTTAACACAAAATATAGTTTCACACAGAATATGATATAAAATAGAATTTGCAAACGAATCGCACAGGCCACACAATTTTTTAGTACAGCAGATTGTAGAATAGCAATATCATTAGGATTAACAGATTACATAAAATATAGTTTTAACCAAAAATATAGTTTCACGCAGAATAGGATATGAAATAGAATTTGCAAACGGATCGCACTGATATTGAGGTGAGCCGACGTTATCGGAGCATATGTCAAAGGCTGAAAGATATTAAATAATAACAGGAATTCATATAAAGCTACTTTTAACTCATAGCCTACCACAAGGCTGCACGCATGCTACTGTTAAAGTGCTTTGTACATGCGAGCAAACCATTGCTTCGCTGCCTTGTGCATGCATGCATGCATTCGTAATAGCAGTTATTGTTCATGCTCACTGACTGTGCTGTGTGTTTCGCACGCGCTATTCATAGAACCATCGCGTTAATCAGATTATCTCAAAATAAACTTGGCACTGGGGGATTTGGGGCTTGGCACGATAGGGATTAGCCCTGTGGCATGATAACAATTAATATTTTAAGGATCTAGTACATGATTTCCAACTGATTTGATTGTCACTAAATGTGCTTTAATCTTGTGCATAATCCTCTACATAAATCCTCTATTATCAAATAGTACAATTATTACATTTTCATCAATGATTATTTCTGGTGAATGATATTGTTATGATACTATATTGATAACAATTTCTTCTCACTTTGTAAAGAATTTACTGACAAAACACTGCTTTTCAACTAAAAATGCACAATAAATTCAAATATTTTTGACCAAAATTGTAATTGTTTGCCATTCTATGTTTGGGTCAGTAAAGCTACGGTCACAAAGGTTTCGAACGATTATTTCGTACGAATCTCCGTTTTTTTCATTGTCTTCCTGAATTTCCATTGTCTAAAAATTGTCGTACGGCGTTCGTAATGGCATTTGTGACCAGGCTTAAGGTTTCAAACAATAAATCCTCTAACATCTTCAATTTAGGAATCCGTACTATATCATGATGTTTAATATATTATACATGTATAATGACATTTCTAGACAATAATGTACCTAAAATTAAAATTCAAAATTGATGATTGTCATCGCACGTTTACACTCATGCAGGCAATATGATTAAAAGTTGGTTAATTCAGACATTACACTACTAGCAATAGTAAAGTACATGTACTTGTAAAATACATTTTCATGCTGATAACCTACACATAGACTTGCCTAACATTAGAACATCATAAATACACATCAGTATTTAATTTACCATTACTCCTTAATTGTATTCTATTTATTTACTGTCATGCTTTTTAATATACATTTCATTCACTGTAATGCAAAGAGTTTCGATAATACACATCAGTAATTCATTTACCATTACTCCTTAATTTTATTCTATTTATTTACTGTCTTACTATTTAATATATATTTCATTCTCTGTCATGCAAAGAGTTTTGATAATTAAGTACATTCAGGTATAACTTTTATGCAATAAAATAGCACAAGAAAGACATTCATAATTTACTCTTAATATCACAAATAGGCAGTGTCATTGAAGGATTCCAGGCAAGTCCAGGGGGGCGTTTCACAAAACTTGTCATCAGTGACAAATGACAATTTGTGTTATAAGCAACTGAAATCCTTGCTTCTGATTGGTTATCAGCAAATTTGTCACTGAATTTTGTAATTTGTCATTGAAAAACAGCTTTGTGAAATGGGTCCCTGGGTGTTTCGTCCCATAAATGACCAACCAGGGCCCTGTATTATAAAGAGTTGCAATTGATTCAAATCAATTGTAGCTTTTTAAAGGACGGGGCCATGGATGTCTTAGACTTATTTGATGATTGTTTTAAAGGACATTCCGCAGTAATGTTTGTGTGCATCTTGACTGTAGAGGGCCAGCTGATGGTGTATCTACCATGCACAATACCAGTGGGTGTTTCACAAAGATCCTAAGTCGAACTTAACTCTAAGTTGGACTTAACAATACACCGGTTTACGGTTGTATCAGTGCGCATGCGCAGACAGTTGACCTCGGGTCATTGGCCCTGAAACAAAGCCAATGACCCGAGGTCAGTGGTATTTATGCGTAAATTAAGATTGCGCCCATGCAAATGATGATGTGCGCGCAAAACGCTGCCCGTAGGCAGTGATATCATCATAATTTGCATGGGCGCAACCTTAATTTACGCGTAAATACATGACCTCTAGGTCATTGGCTTTGTTTAAAATGGCGCACATAACCGTAAACTGGTGTATTATGGAAAGCCGTTAGTATCTATGAAAATATTTTTTAACATTCATTTTAAATGGCATCAAATGTTGATTCAAATCATTCATATTTTTTATAATCATGGGAGATTACATGTTCTAGATGTGGAATTTATGAAAAGTCTAAAATACTTAAAAATATATTTCAGACTACAAATGGCTCTCTATAATATTTAAGTCCAACTTTGAGTTAAGTTTGACTTAGAATCTTTGTGAAACAGCCCCCTGGACTTGCCTGTTACACATATTCCTTGTTCATTTACATTCTCATATAAAAAAATATCCATGAATTCCATCCATCAGTTGAGACCCCAAGTTTCCTTCCAAACCATCTTTCATTTTCAAAACAAGCTGGTACAAGGAGTTGGTAGGGTTTGGCTCCATTAGCCTTTGAGATGTATAATTTGTTTTGAATATATAATTTTGACGATGCAAGCTTATTATGAGTAACTACCACATGTATTGCTTTACTACTGTTTAAAACAAGTGTTTGACTCGCATTTGAAAATAATTACTTAAGCAGTTACTGAGTTAGTCTTTGAGATGTATGATTTAAAAATAATAATATCATTTAACAACAATGCAAACATATTTGAGTATCTACCTCAAGTAGTTCTTTAGTCTTTACTACTGTTTAAAACAAACTTTTGGCATGGATTTGAGCATAATAAACAATAACAGAGTTGTGTTACACAATGACCAATGAGAAATAAATAACTAATAAATAACATTTCCCCAAATTGGTTTTGGTAAGACCATCGCTTCTTTTCCAACTCTCGAGTCGCTTTGCTCGACCAATGGAACATATAGTGGATTGCCATGGTCAACTTTTCTCACACATACAGTGTACATGTTTAATGTATGCCAAAAAATGTGATAGTCCTGGGTTTCAGTCCATAGCGAATCAAGAGTTGATAAAAAAGATTCAAGGTTTATGTTTTGAAGAAATTCTGAAGCAATATAACATGTTATTAAATTTGCAGCAGAATAGACTTTGGGGAAATGTTTAAAGCCATGTCCACATAAATTTAAGTACTGTTAAAATCATTTCCTTTGGCTAAAGTTAAGAGGTGGAATTCAACTCATGCATACTGTTTCAAACTTAACAAGGTGATAAAATAATGCTTAGGTAGCTTTATAGCGAAATGCAGTGACACAAAAAGATGCGTCCTGAACGCAACAGTCATAACACATCATCAGCACACTATCGCAAAGACAACGGAAGGCAAAGACGATGGTAACGCGAGCGAAGAAACATCTGCGCATGCGCGAACCATAATTGTCTCTGTCCTGTTGATTTTCACGACAGTACGCGGCCATTATAGCGTTCGTTTCCTGAACACGACGGAAGAGCTTTATCCCCGTAATTATCCTGTCGTATTTGCGAAAACGCTCTATTGATGTTTGAGGGACCGACAAAGATGTTGATTTGACAAATCTGAATAACGGTTTTAAAAAAATATTTAGTCGATCAAATTCTACCTCTAAGTCACATGGATTATGATCTCTTAAAGCCCCACTGTACTACTTGAAGCTACTTGCTCCCTCTATATAGAAAATAATGCCTAAGCGATGACCATTGGTCCCCCATGATCATCTTTTTCTTATGTTAATTGAGAGCCGAGTTTATGAGATAGCCACCTGTTAGTGACCTTGCAGGGTGGTTTTATCCCTCCTGGTCAAACTAGTACAGACAGGCTTTATAATTTATGCATCTTGCATTCCGGTTGCGTTTTTTTTGTGCTACCATATTTCGCTAAGCTACCATACTCAGCTACATATTTTGGAATGAACACAATAATATTGGACGGAAAGTTCTATATAATCATAATGTAAGTACTATGAAATAAAAGACTACGGTATATAAGCACACACACACAATAGATAGATAAATATGATCCAGAACAAACAATGGTAAATATTGGTTATTTACAATTACTATCTATCTTGGAATCTTGGAACCCACATAATTTCATCTATTTAAATACTTGACCAAACAGGTACTTGAATAGCTCTAATATCTTGAATACAACTTGTTACTACTGGTCAAATAGATCTCATCCTATTTCATGATTGTCATTTCCTTAGTGTAATAAGATAATTATTATTCAACTATTATATTTGTGTTCATAAGTTTACATCATTATATCTGATTTTTGTTTTTTCATCATTGTATAATATGTATTTCTGTTAATTCATGCATATTTAAATATTTAGATTAATCATGTAATAAACTGTATAATTGATTGTTGTAAAGCGCATAGAGAATACATTATTATGCACCATATAAAATTGACTTTATTATTATCATTGTATGATTTACAATTCTGATTCTCCAGTCAATGAAGGTGAATCTTTTCACTTTTTACATGTAGAAATGATGATCCGAGTTGTCTATTTTTGGTTTGATACCATATTGCACATGAGATGAAACCAAGGTGAATGTTAATAACTGAATGTAATAAAATACAACTTGACAGTGATTGTTGATGGTGAATCGATGATAGTGATAGTAATAATAATAGTAAGCAAATAATTACCGTTGGTGAAGGTGATGGGACAAAATATCACTTCCGAGGCGATCTGGATGTAGCTATCTTTCCGAAGCGAAGCTGAGGAAAGATAGCGTATATATTCTGATCGACGAGGAAGTGATAGTTTGCCATCGCCTAAAAACCAAAAGGTGATTATTTGCTTTATATTCCACATCTAAAACAATTTAATTACAAAAAGAAAAAGATGTGTATGCATCTACTTAAAAGACACCTAGGCCCAAATTCACAACAAAAAATTTTAAGTTTAACCCAACCCCTTGAGGGTACGGTGCGCGCATGTGTTTTCTTTATTTGCGCTCATTGGTAATGCGCGCTTAATTACGCATGTTTTAGTGCGCGTTTGGATAATCTTCAGTGAAAGTGCGTTGCCCTTTGTAGATAGTACCTCTATCTTCAATGAAAGTGCGTTGCACTGTGTAGATAGTAGTACTATCTACACAGTGTAACAAACTTTTTGTTTCTCCCTTCAATAATGGGCAATTTATCTTTCATCACGTGATTTACTTTTGACCAAACGTAGAGCAAGATTCTTAGTATGTGGAATATAATAAGATATATTTGGACCCCTTTGAAAACCATCTTAAGTTGAAAGGGTAATATCCACCGTACAACAAATCTAGTGGTTTTATACTGCTTCTAAGTGCTGTACTATATTACCCTGGCATTGGAGGAATAAAATGCTATTTTTCATACCTGCCAACTTCTCAGAGAAAAATGAAGAACGTTTCAAGGTAAAAGTAGGAATGCATTCGATTTTGTATACTTTTTATACATACATTAGTCTGAAGGTAAACAAATTAATAAACAGGAATAGTTCCTCCTAACTTGGAATGGTTAGCAGCTATGAATTTAAGCAATTTATATATTTTTTATAAAAACAATAACGGAGCAGTACCACTTCAAGATATTGTACAAAGCACCACAACATAAAGGCTAAAGAAAAAGCAATAAATAAATATATCTAAAAATCTATCACAACATTATAAATATAATATCACACAGCAAACATAAATAGATACTGACTATAAAAAAAAATGTCCTATACAATATAGTTGTGAAAAGAAAGCACCTGTATTTCAAGCAAAAAAGTTTAAGGGCGATTCAGTGCAACGTATCTCGTAAGGCATGTCACATGACATGTACTGGGTATGTAATTTTTCGATATATTTCGTCCTAAAATGAAAAGATACCTTGACCTGAGCAATGAATAAACATTAGTGATACTAGAAAGAAGCAATAGTCTATGTTCACGTCAAGAAATTTTCATTATTCAATGAAATAATTGGATAAATGTCATATATGTCTCACACGACACATTGCATGGAACCGCCCTTAGTGAGTTGTGAACAAGTAAAATGAGATGAATATTTTAATACATTTAGATTGAAACTTAACTCTAAAAACACAGCATACTGTTCATACACATAGTTTGATGAATGTGTTATAATGCCATTATAGAAACTATATTGCTATGTTAATATTATTTGAGCATCTATTTGTACCATTTCTCCAAATACAATTCAGCTCCTTTCAGACCTAAAGCAGTAAACCACCTTAAAGAACTGCCATAGCAAAACTTTGCGTGCAAATGAACAGCACAAAGCAACATTTTGTAGGAAGAGGAAGAAAAAATGCTGCATGCAACAATGATCCTTTGTCTAACTTTCTCACTGATGTTTGTGTTATGAGACATAGAAATGTTATACCACTGTACTCATCCCATATCATTTAGCTACGCAGATGTTTTTAAAGCGGTTTATCGCCTCAAGTCTGAATGACACTTACCAAACCCTGTGTAAGCCTGATCATGAGCAAGCCTCTTTGTACAATCTAGTCAATCAGATGGTACACACATTCTGGAAATTCATACTACAGAATTATTCACCCTGTTTCTTTTCAATACTTTGTCTTAAATATCCAATTTCTATAGAATCCTGCAACAAACACATTTGTCACATCGATTCTATCTTTTAAAGACTCACTGCACTACTTATAGCTACTTGTGCCCTCTATATAGCAAACAATGCCTAATCAGTGACCGCTGGTCCCCCATGATCCCCTTTTTCTTATGTTAATTGAGAGCTGATTGATGAGATAACCACCCGTCACTGAAAATGCTGGGTGGTCTAATCCCTACTGGCCAAACTTTTGCAGAATTGGTGTCGACAACAGCACTATAGAATACATCACAGGTTTTATTTTAGGTACTGCCTACCACTATGCCGCTATTCAGCTCAGTGCCTTGGTGTTGGTGTAGTTTAGGAATCGTCTGTAGAGTTCCTACTACGTGGTTCTCATTCTAAATAGATGTCTTCGGTAGGATTGGTGTAGTCTAGGAACTCGGCGTAGAACCGTTTAAAAGCAGCACTTTAAGAAAAAAGAAAAAAGAAAAGAAAAGAAACAGATATAAGAATGATAGCTTTCTTCTTGAACCTTTATTAAAACAATTTTAAGCCTTTGCCTACAATTCTATAAATTTGTGACCACGATTTGTACGTCCCTTGAGAGACCAATGCCAGTAAATGGTAAGAGCAAACGCTGGCATGAACGGTCTGCCATAGTTTAGTCCAATTTAAAGTCAATCCAAGTCTTTGCGAAACACCCCCCCCCCTCCCCCCCGGTAGTCACTGGATTGAGCGTATGTGACTTTGACAATGCAGAACAGTCAAACCTGTCTATAAAGGCCACCCAAGCAGAGAAAGTGGCCACTGTAGACAGGTTCTACAGTACACATTTCTTTCTCGAGGGAGACAAAAATATATGGCCATTATAGCCAGGTGGCCTTAATAAAGAGGTGGCCACCACGACAGGTTTGACTGTAATGATGAGTATCCAACCCAGAATAGCCAATTATCCTGTTAATATGTTGGGACATGAGACAAAATATTAAAGAGACGTGACTACTTGCTCTTTAGGACAATGAATTTCCCAAAATTTCCCTGATATTAGTGATCTTTCTCAATTCCCGACTTTTCCGTCAACTGCAAAAAAAGGGACTCATTTTCAAGGTTTCCTCTGACATCAAGCAACGCTGAGAACCCTGAAATAAAGGTATAGACCAGTTTCGGAAAAACCCCTCTCAAAAAATGAAATGGTAGCTCTTATTACCAATCATGTGAAAGAATATGTTTTGACTAATACGTGATGATACAAATTTTGCCGGGAAACCGCCTACTAATTGATATATTTGGTAAACTATTATATCTATCCAGACTGGATAGATACCGCGCACGTGTCGCATAATCCCATATACATCTTTGTGGGTACAGTGCTTGTAACTTTACCAAGACTGGGCCGTATTTCTTATCATTTTGATGATTCCAGAACCTTGCAGTACACACCAATGCTTATATGCTACATGATCAACCTTTTCTGATCGATTCCACAACGTTTCTTTCACAATGCAATCGTATGACCATAACTGGTCTTTATCTTTAAACAGTAGTAAAGCAATACATGTGGTAGTTACTCAAATAAGCTTGCATTGTTAAATATTATATATTCAAAACAAATTATACATCTCAAAGGCTAATAGAGCCAAACCCTACCAACTCCTTGTACTAGCTTGTTCTGAAAATGAAAGATGGTTTGGAAGGAAGCTTGGGGTCTAACCGGATGGACTGAATCCATGGATATTTTATTATATGAGAATGTAAATGAACAAGGAATATGTGAAACAGGCAAGTCCAGGATACATGTATATTCATCCGTTGGTGTCCTGATAACTAGTATCATGGTACAGTCAAACCAGTACACACCAATACTTATATGCTACATGATCAACCTTTTCT
The DNA here is from genome assembly GCF_000002235.5 of Strongylocentrotus purpuratus. Lineage (NCBI taxonomy): Eukaryota > Metazoa > Echinodermata > Echinoidea > Camarodonta > Strongylocentrotidae > Strongylocentrotus > Strongylocentrotus purpuratus. The sequence goes on along the minus strand of NW_022145602.1, from coordinate 6,352,836 downwards.
AATTGATTCCACAACGTTTCTTTCACAATGCAATCGCATGACCAGAACTGGTCTTTACCTTTAACCGTGAACACCGACATGCTTAAAAGATGTTTTGCTTCCGGTCATACTTACCCCATGGCCTCAGCCAGTGGTTTCCCACTCTGCGCATTCTCTGTTATGAACACATGACAAGCAAAGCGTCGGTCGTTGGGATGTTTGGTGATGAATCCAAAGTATCTGAGAGAGGAAAAACCAAGGTTACAATTAAAAAAAAACTAGGGGTGCGTTCAAGCGATGTTTTGAAGCTAGAATCACAAACATGAATCACAAATCAAAATGCCGTTAAAAAACACAGTTACTGCAGGAGAGCGTTCAAGCGATTTTTCATCAACGCTGATTCTCGCTCATTTCAAGCCCAACCACTACTCATCACACTGTGCAGTTTGACCCAGGAAGTATATGTCCGGGTATAGGTCAACTTTGCCGCGTGCTTTCTGTCTATGTTTACGCTCGACTGTTGGTCAAACCAGAAGCAGGCCACGATAATGACGTTATAGAATCATGATTGAGATCTCTGTTCGTTCAAGTAATTTTTAGCGACCATGATTCTGCAGAATCACGATACAAAACACATCTTTTTCAGCGTTTCATGATAGCGTTTTTAAACATGTTTATTTTTACGACCGACAAAAGAATTGCTTTGAAATCGCTTGAACGCAACCCTGTTTCTAGGGTGAAAAAGTGTCGCTTGAACGTACCCCTAAGTGACATACCCATATTATAAAGGCGGGGAAATCAACTAGCAGAAAGCCTTGTTCACATGTGAAGTGAAAAAACCGCCATCAGTTTTGAGTTGGTTTACCAAGTCAAAACTGAACAAGGCTTGAGAGAATATAAGTTTGAGCAATTGCCCCCAAACACTAAGTACTCCTTGAGATCTATAGCTGGATCTGCTCACAGCAGTTCAATTTGAATATTCAATATGGAAAAACAAAAATATGCTTCATGAATATGTGACAATTTAAGGAATTGAAAATAAGTCAAAAATAGTTATTACCACCAAATGGTACGTTTACAATTTGTTTACTCGTATGCCTAAAGTTAAGCTTTGAATTCTGATTCAGAAAAAGCTTTAAAGCCTGTCTGCACTAGTTTGACCAGGGGGGATTATACCTCCCTGCAAGGTCACTGACAGGTGGTTATCTCATCAAATCAGCTCTCAATTAACATAAGAAAAAGGGGATCATGGGGGACCAACAGGCACCGATTTATAGACATTGTTGCCCCTATTGAGGGCGCAAGTAGCTATAAGTAGTGTCATGGGGCTTTAATACAGGAGCGATCCTGAAGGCTTTGGGGCAAGAATAATGAGGGGCAAGAATAATGAGATGTCTTACTTTGAGCTTTGAGGGTGGAAGCCACAGTATGATATATTCTTGAGTGAGAAGTAGTAGTTGTGTTCTTTCTGTTTGCCACCCAGGAACTTCTCCACCTTCTTCCGCACAGAATCCTTCTTCTGTGAAAGAGTGGAAGAAAAACAGAAATCGTTTGTTTGCTCATTTTTACCTGACTGCTAAGAAAGCAATATGAATGCTTGTAAGTAAGCCACCAGGGAACCGACGGCTTTAATGCCTTATACAAGGGCTCTAGTTACTACATTGGTTACCTGTCCGTGCTAGAATTGAGTTCAAGATTCTTGTTTTAACCTTTAAAGATACCCAAAGATACCCCACAAGATGGCCAAAATTAAACTGATTGAATCTTTGCGCAGCATAAAACGTACGACCATTCAGTACAATGGTCTGAAAATCAGACAATTACTTATTGGCTCTATAGCTCCTATGTCGATTTGACAACTAATAGTCCTTATTTTCCCAGTTAAAGACATTTTGAAGATATAATCTTTCAAATGCCGTTGGAATTTACCGGTAACCTTTTCATTTTTTTGGCCTGCAAATGGGACATAGTACCTTTAAGTACCTCAAAGGATTGGTTCTTACTTATTTGACATAATTACTTACCCAATATGTTCCAAACAGAACCCTCAGATCTTCCCATAAGTCTCTCCTCACCATTCCACAATCAAATACTAAATTCTACATGTCTCGCTCTTTTTAGGTTGCATCGGCCAAACTTTGGAATAAACTTAGTACCAGTAAATAACAAAAACTGTGGTACTGTTGACAACTTTAAGGTGTGTCTTGAGACATTTCTTTTCAAAAATACTTTCCAATGTTAACGAGAGAAAGTATGTTGAGCATACCTCGCTCTTCTTATGTTACTCTATCAACCATTCTTTCTTACTCTATCTTACAGTGCATATTAGTATGATATTTTTATATTAACTATAATCACCTCCTCCGGTTTAAGGGGCTTTGACTGGTCGATCATTCGGACCCCATTGTCGCTGATTTCTAGAATGCATTTTGTCGGAGGTCGAAGTTCAGGGGTCATCCTCCTGGCCATCACGACCTTCTGCATGGCCCTGCATAGAACCTCATTGCCACGGTGAAAGGGCGTTTCAACCGAACCTAGAAACTGGAGCCTGAACCTGCTTATATGAACTCTTTTGATTGGTGCACCTGCGTAATGAAACAAAAGAAAGAAGTAATAAATGTAACAAACTGTTGCTTTAGTTTGTTAGAGTAGGAGAGTGTTTCACAAACAATAAGATTGATTTTAAGTTCGACTTAACTATGGCAGGCTGTTCATGCCCGTTTTCTCTCACCATTTACTGGCATCGATCCCTCAAAGGGTTGTTCAAATCATGGATGCAAATCTAATTTTTTATAGTTCATTATTGAAGGAAACAATATTATCTAACGATCACAATGGTGAGAGCAAATAGTGGCATGGACGGACTGCCATAATTAAGTCCAACTTAAAGTCAATCTCGGTCTTTGTGAAACACTCCCCTGGCTTAATTTTTAAAATTCAGCTACCAAACCTACATGCTATGGTTCTAAACTGTTCTCGACATTGTGCATTCACAGCTCAAATGAACTTATAATAATAAAAATCAACATTTATATAGCACTTGGTGCTTTACTAATATCATAAGCATTAAGAAATCAAACAATTCATAAAGCAAAATATGAAATGATCAATATTATACAAAATAATGTTGAATAAGCTTATGATGTACAAAGACCCCAAAAAGACATTAATTAAGAGCATAAGTATGATATATACGCTAATATTTATACTTCTGATTAAAGGATCTACTATCTAATACTTACCAGGTTCACCATCTACTTCCAATGTATAATCCCTCACATATCTGCTGGGGAAACATCCCTCGTCTCCGGTCCTCAGGTTGATCCCTTCATACCAAAGGTCATCACCTTTGACCTCTACGTACACAGCGTCATCCTTGTCCAGGAGGAGTTCGTCGTCATGGCGAGGGAAGAAGCGATAAAGGGCCTTGTGGGATTGAACCTTGAGTTCTCCGTCGATCACCAACGTGACAGGCTGGAAGCACGGCTTTTCATCATCTACACACAAAAAATGATAACAAAAACGTAGGATTTTGATTGATTGATTGGTTGGCTGGTTTGTTTGTTGGTTTGTCTGTTTTGTAAACTAAGATAGTCAACTTCAAAGAAAAGGTCATGTCTCATCAGAGGTCAAGAGGTCACACCAAAGGTCAACTGGTCATATCAAAGGTCAATAGGTAATATCTCACCAGAGGGATCCTCCTCCTCTGAAGGCAGTGGTGGTCTCCGGAATTGAGGCGCTTGTCTGATGGAGAATGTCTTAAGATAGTCAACTTAAAAGAAAAGGTCAAGTCACATCAGAGGTCAAGAGGTCACACCAAAGGTCAAGAGGTAATATCTCACCAGAGTGATCCTCCTCCTTTGGAGGTGGTGGTGGTCTGCGGAATTGAGGCGCTCGTCTGATGGAGAACGTCTTCTTCTTCCGGATGCTCTCCGGGCTGGAGTCCTCCTGGAGGAGGAGGTTTGTGTTGGAGAGGAAAGGGGTGAAGTGGGGCGCGATGGAATCCACAATGGGGCGCGGCACGTCCTCGTGGGGTAAGACAGGGTCCGGTAAGGGGGCGGAGGTGCGGTGGAGGGTGGCGGCTGAGAGGCTGAGTTGGTTGGGCCGTGTAGGTTGAGACGATGATTGTGGTACAGCTGAGAAGAGGAAAACAATGATTTAAAGGAAGGAAGTGTATATATCTCAAATTCTGAAGCTTTTGCATTGCGTTCGGATCTACTTCTTCATGTACAAGCAATTACGTGTGTACCTGCAGAATATGCATGGGGCTTTTCGACTGAAATCAGTTTCCATCTTCTCTGAGACATCCTTTAAAGGACAAGGCAAGCAGTACAATTCCTATTTTTTTAACAAAAATCTTTTATTTAAAATGTGTTTATTTTTTTCATCCTTTACCACCTCATGTTCGAACAGGGCCCTATTCCACAAAACTTATCATCGGTGACAAATGACAATTTTTGTTATAAGCTACTGAAATCCTTGCTTCTGATTGGTTATCAGCAGATTTGTCACTCATTTTTGTAATTTGTCATTGAAAAAAGGCTTTGTGAAACGGGTCCCACGAGTAAGGCGGAACAGTGTAAACATTCCGGTGCTGCAGGTGGTTTGAGCTATCACAATTTTGAAAATGTTTCTATTTTAGACAAATAAAAGCATTTCTCCCTACTCAGAATTGTACAGATTCCTTGTTTAGCAAGTTAAAACTCCTCGGGCAATATTCATACCAAGATAAACAACGAAAAGTGGAAAATTTAAAAAAAAATCCTATATTCTTGTTAAAGCTTGGTTGCACAGCAAGGTTTACAAGAGAGGATAACATCCCTTTACATTTTAGAGGTAGATTCGCTGGTTTCATTTTACCTTTGACGGGTGTCTCAGGTGATGTTATCGGTGAGGGAGATGACTGGGGCTGGCAGTTGTCTGTTGGTGATTGTGATTCGTCGGTGGGCGAGGCAAGGGGCCTTTGTTCGGCGGCAAGTAATTCGGATTGGAGGTTGGCTGTATGATATCAATGATAGTATTTTATGACAATATTTATCAAGTGCAAATATCCATCTCTAAAGATGCTCAAGGTGACTACAAAATGATTTCAATTAAATACTTGAGCCAGAAGTCCAAAGGAAATCAACAGACAAATATGAAGTAAATGAAACAAAAGTTGAACTTTGATAAAGGAAAATAAATTGAAGGCAGTAAGCATTCAGTGGGTCTTAAGGTGGAAGTCCACCCTGACTTTAAGTTGTTCTCAATAGAAGCAGATAAATGAGAGAAATAGATCAGTGAAAGTTTGAGCAAAAACCAATTAAGAATACCGGTAAGAAAGATATGTGACAATAAAAATTCATCTTACTAGTCATTGTAATATGATCGACAAGTGTAAAAAAATTACAATAATTTTCAAATCTACACTTTAAAAGGAGATGATAAATGACCAACCTGATGCTTGAGTTGGCATCTGCGGTAACTTCCTTCCTTTTCTTCTTGATTTTCTCCTACGCTCCCCTGACCTTTGACCTGAATTGTGATCGTTTTCCTGCCCATGCAAAGAAAAGGAAAATAGGGTTTGCTCATATATATTACGTGTTCACCTTTGTGCTACCTCATCCAAACTCCTTGAATGTTATACTGGTTGTCATTCTGACTCGACCAAAGCCAGTAAGTAAAATGTGCCCGATAAAAAAAAAACTATTAATACAATAATATGAGGAAGTGATTTAAACCTGTTGTGCTAAAGAGAATTGAAGTCTATACACCATCTATAGCTAGGCTATGGGTTGCTTTTCTAGTAATGAAGTGGTTTAAAATTGAATTTAAAAGCATCTTGTTTTTCGGTTTTGAATTTCTACAGCTCCTCTGTCGTCCTCTATTCCTAAAATCAAAATGAATCCTTGTATTATTTACTTTCATTAATATTATCATCATTAGCAATAATAATAATATTCACATTTATGTAGTGCTTAATACTACTTTTCTAAACGTTTTACAGTGAACTTATTATTACCACAGTCATCGTTTTTAAAATAGTATATCAGCACATGTGCTTCCAGGAGATTATTCCGGCCAGGTCTCATTTTAAAATGGCAATCCAATTAATGTTTGCATCCTACCGGGTACCCATGTAAGACCTGGAAGGGAAGTGGCAAATGTAGATTAATGTCTTGCCAAAAAAGGACAAGAGTGCCGTGGCAGGACTCGAATCATGAACCATGTGATCCACAGTCTGGTGACGTATCCACTAGACCTCAACACCTCAAGATTCAAGATTTATCAATTTCTTTTCACTGACATGAAAACAATACATTTCGTCGGCCGGGTAGCAGAAGGGCGTTAGCGCGCAAGCGACTGGAAAACCACTTTTCAAATTATTCACATTTAAAGATTTGTTTTTTATTTAAACTGCTTTCCGTCCCGAAAATTGGTTTAAAACGTTAAATAGAAATGTTGTAGTAGAACACGGAAGAATAACAAGAAAGTTATAAAGACATTAAAAATGTGGAAAAGAGGTAGTCTCTACATCATCATTAGCTTCATAATGATCACTACTACCTCTCATTATTTCCATTAACTAAAGTTGCTTTCATTTCTCACCTTGGAACTTGCTTTCCTTCTTCTTGAACTTTCCTTCGTTTTACTGGGTGATCCCCTCCCCTTCTCCCCGTCTTTACACTCTTCCTTTTCCTTTTCCTCTGTTTTCCTGCCCTTTCTTCCTTCATCCAGGATGGAGAGTAGCTTCTGCGCCTCATCCCCGGAGTCCTCCACCACGCCCCCCTCCAGGGGGTAAGATCTGCCCCCTCGGAGAGCTCGAGCTCTATCATGTCCTCTCGAAGCTTTTCTGCTTGGGAGCCATCTTTAGAGCTGGATGTGGAGCCTATCCTCCTTGGCTTATCTAGGCGAGGAGCAAAACGAGACAAGGGTTTGATAAAGGAGAGGGATAGAGTGGATGTAGTAATAGTTCTTAAAGTGGTCCAAATATACAAGGAAAGTTCCAAAGTTTAATAATAATAATAATATTAATGATAATTGCATTTATATAGCGCTTTATCCAAAGGATACAAGGCGCTGTCTCTTAGACTAGTGAAGTAATGTTTCTTAAAGGTATTACAAAGTTTTGGTATGGGGTCATCAATTTGGGTCAAATGATAATATTGGAAGCATATGCGATCCTACAATATTCAGTGATCGTTGTCGCAGTTGAAATCGAGTCTGAAGTTATGAAATTGTAAATAATGAACCCTTTATTTTGTATAGCTCCCTCTCAAGGTCTAGACATTAATTAAGCTTTAAAACAATGTTTCTGGACTAAAATCGACCGATTAGCTATTCCCGGTTGGAAATTATATATCACGACTACATATTCTGAAATTTTCCTGGTCGCATTGTACGGCTGTAGGCGCTATTTGAAATTTATCAAAATTTACCGGGAGCACCGGTAAATTTTTTATATTCAATTTGTCTCGAAAGCAGAATTGTTTTAGGGGCTACGTTTTCTAGTGCTTATAATACACCCTCATGGGTTTCCAAAGATATCAAAATTGTAAAGAATCACTATCCCCCCAATTTTCAAAATTTCCCAAAACTTTGTATTACTTTTAAGAACAAGGGGAGTTTGGGAAGACAATATTTTTATAATTTTAGATATTTCCTTCTCTACTCCCATGTCATATAAATGTATTCATACCAATTTAATTAATCAAACTACCTCTTAAAAATCCATATATCACTCTTTAAAAGTTCATTCATGAGTCGTTAATAAAATATTTAATATTTGATATAATAATATAGACAAGGTTATTGTAAGTTGCATGTGCATGTTTCACATTGTATATTATAATTCTTATTTATCTATAATTTTGATTAATACTGATGCAGTCATTATTTTGTTTAATGTCATATTCTTCTTTGCCATTTGCTTGTAATTCAATATTTTTTAACATGTTTCTACTTTGTTTGGTATGTCTCTCCCTTTCCTTCCGTTTCCTTTCTTCTTTTTCTTGCGCTTAGAAACATTAGTATGAAGTGCTTTTTCAATATAATGTATTATTATTATTGATGACAATTGCTGAAAACTTGAAGGCACAGAAGGGGTCGGACTTACTGCATAATGTGAATGAATCGTTACTGAAGACTGAACCTGTGGGAGAAGACCGCCCTGTATTCTCGTAACTAAATATGTCATCGCTTTGAAAGCTGTCCAAACTCAGATCATGGGTCAATCTATAACTGCAATAAAAAGAATACAAACAAGATTAAAATTTAGCATGATTTTAAAGGGATCGTTTAACAATGTTAAATCTGAGATGTACTGCCCTAAGTGTTATCAGTGTCTGTGATATGGAGTAATATTGAAGCCCTAAAAAAATCGCGCTTCAAAATGATCAAGAAATGCCTCAAAAAGGTAAAAATCTTTGAGTGACCGGTTTTACCATACTCGATTTCCACAATAAACTGTAGTGTTATGAAAACCGTTTGGCAAACACAAAATTTGGTTTCGATTTCCAATCATAAATATCTTGATAGTCAGAAAAGTCATGGGGTTCCTGACTGACCTACAGGTTTATAATTATAATTGCAGCATGAGCTAAATCTAGGATTTTGTTTCAGAATCTGAGGCAAAGTTACCGATCCCTTTAAAAGTTATACGGCACTATTTAGTGCCAGTTATTAGTATAGGCCTACAAATGATGCATGCACATGAGTTCATTTATTATACGATCTTTCGGCACCTTAGTTGAGGCTGTGTGCATCTATCGCATGAAGCCATTAGGCCGAGTGCGATAGATGCACACAGCCTCAACAAGGGCAGATAGATCATATAATGAGTGAGTGAAAACATGCACCAAAAAATTGTTGGATAACACTTTCATGAAAGAGTAAATCAATCCCACGTGACCACTCATTTGATTAGGATCTAGGAGTGAGATTTATAATAATAGTTCAAGATTCAAGATTCAAGATTCAAGATTATTTTATTGGTCCATGCATGCAAACATTACATAGAAATTTTGCTTCCAATGGCTTTTTTAACAGTGAAAATACAAATGATAGAAAATACAATATAACATTTAACAATAGAAAACTATGTACATAAATATGGATAACTGTTTATAGTGTGCATATGCCCCTCAATTTCCTATTGCCTACATTTAGCATGCGTCATAAATTAAAATGTCTCATAATATAATATAGTATTTCTCGTCAAACACCCCCCCCCCCCCATCCGCTAGCTCCCGATCCACAGATGGTTGGATTTGCAGAAAAATAACAGTAATAAATACATTTACATTCAGATTTCATAATTATAAATACGTGATATAATTACGCAACACTTCTACAGTAAAATGAACTCTTAACGATTGAAAAAGTTAAGTTAACAATTTACCGGCACAGTCGTATGAATAAATAACATGCGTCATAAATTAAAATGTTTCATAATATGATATTTCATTTCCCGTCAGCTCCCCCCCCATCCGCTAGCTCCCGATCCACAGTCTCCAGCTATCCGTTTAATTGCACTTCAATATCAGCTATTGAAGTGCAATCAAACGGACAGCTTTCAAAATCAACAATAGCAATTTCAAATCCAGTATGAATATATTTCGAATCCAGTAGGAAATATACGATTATAGTAACAGTAACAGTGAGTAATAATAATAATAATAAAAATAAAAGCATTCATTATGATAACAAGAACATCATAATAACGACAAGAAAAAGATAGATAATAATCATAATGGGTTCTTGTAAACTGCGGCATTGCTGCCTGGCACTCCACAATTATATGCTTCACAGACCAGCTAATAACTTCTCCACTTAACTTCAACACACCTCTATCATTAGGATTATGCCGAAAGGGTGGGTAGCATCGCGTCAGTTGTGCCAAAAGGTTGGTGGGGAGTCGTCGCGTTGACTGGAACGTGACCATTCGTCCAAATCCCCCCCCCCCCCCCACCCCGGTTTTGCAGAAAAGGGTTTTTTTAACGTTATTCTTTCAGTTTCGCATCAGTCGTTTATAATAGAATTGAAGGAATAGAAAACAAACTTAGTAAGAGATTTACTTATTTCACAAGAACGACTACAGGCCTAAAAACTGTACTAGCTTTATTTGCCTCTTTCTTAGTGTTAGTAATTGGGACAGCAACAAATGGGGCGAGACTGAAAACTTAATGAGACAAACTAGGCCTACACAAATTTGAACACGCGGGACTACAATAATTAATTTAAATCCAAATTTCTACAGCTAATACATCGTATTATCATTCTTCATTGAAATGGAAAGTCAAATTTAGGACCTACCTATATGAATCCATCGTTGATCGAAATGCCGAACATTTTTTCGAAGTTTCCCAGTCATTATCGCCGAAATCCAAATCCCCATCTTGGTTCACAAAAAATCCGCATCCTTCGTTTAGATATGGTGCGCACTTATCATATTCACCATCACGAAGCCGCGGACGCATCGACGCGCGCTCAGATAGCAGTGTACATTTTGTGTGTATTCTCCTCAGACGAGTCTCGCAAACGAGCGCTATTATATCCCATTGACGTCAAAGAGGAGACGAAGAGTGACGTTAGGGATGCCATTAGCTCTTATTACTTTGTGACATCAGCTATACGTGCATCTTTACTTCCTATTACCCCATCCAACACAACAAGCAGACGGGGTGAATAGACTATAGACCCTATCACGAAAAATATAATATCAACGAAAACTGCTTAATGTAATCAACAGGAATAGGCCCATTTTATAATCAACCCCAAACCTACTTGAACAATGATGATCCGACTCATTCGCAAGTCCTCCAATTAATAGCAAGTTTGCAGTCTCGATTATATCTCTTATGTACATAATTGCGATTGATTTTGCCAGGCGGACCAACAATATTCTAAACTATGATTGCGGGCCTCTATTTGTTCCTCGAGTGAAATACATACGAGAGGGGGCATAGTGGTGACGGAATAATTATAATGATGTGCTCAACAAATTAAATTTTGTGATTATTTTTTTCAATATTCAGATACATGGATACAGCATTTTCCTCGCATACTAAGAAGGGCACTAAAATATGTGTATGCTGTCTTTTATATATCATTCCGGTGACAATAGGCCGCATTAAATCGTGTCAAGAAATTACTTCCAAACGTATAAGCGTTATAGAGTGAGCCTCGCCACTGATGAGGGACTACGATGGGTTGGAGGCATTTCTTTCCGAAAAAGAAAAGTTAAATTTACAAGGCTACTTGGGGCGTTTCACAAAACTTGTCATCAGTGACAAATGACAGTTTTTGTTATAAGCTACTGAAATGCTTGCTTCTGATTGGTTATCACATTACAACAAGTTAATACGCGTCAGGGGACAAAACCTAATGAGGTATGACGTATTTGTTTTCATTCACATACAGCCAATCAGAGCCCATTGGGGGTACTGATTAATGAATATTCATATAACTATCACGAGTTGACCTTATTCGCATACGCGCAATGTAAAACAGATTAAACCAATTAGCGCGTAGTGTGCACATTGCATACGCGCGCGCCAGTTGTTGAGAGCCGTTGGGAGGTCATAAGGAATGAATATTTATGAAGTGATCACGCGCTAACCTTATGCGACATCATACTCTAAAGATAGTTATCCAATCAGCATCGCGTATTACAATTGTTGCACGCGCATGCTATTGTGTGTACACCTATGGCATGGGCAAAATGGCCTTGCTAGCTAGTCGGATTGACAAGGTTTATGAATATTGACAAGGTACCTATGGCGAATTTTTGCAAATTGCCACGAAATTTCTCATGAATATGCATAAGGATCTGTTGCAACTACCGATGTAGGTTTTTTTGTGAATGAACAACGTGTCGACAGTGAAATGCCCCGCCAAAGTTGGAAATCCGGTTGGAAATATTCCACCTCGCGTCCATGTGAAAACGCGTGTTGTGGCAGGCTAATTGCACTAGAAAGCGCCCTGTAAGCTATTTTTCAACTCGAAAGGTACCTATGTAAAACTTTCACACAAAGTAGACAAATTTGGCATCTACAGCAAGTCTTATACCTGAATTTTCATTAAAATCGGGTTCTTTTGTACATCAAGATATATTCGGGGAGATATGAGCTCGTAAAATGGACAGTGTGTGTAAAGCCCATACCTGATTGTGCGCCCTTTTGTGGTGCGTTTTGAATACGCTTGGCCTCTATGGAGATGTCCCTCAACTTATTGTAATGAGCTGATTTGTCACTGATTTTTGTCATTTGTCACAGTGAAAAAAGGCCTTGTGAAACACCCCCTGGTGAGGGATGCGCGGGAGCCGGATCACCCTAGCATATACTCGGCCATCCTCCCCTCCCTCTTTCCCTTTCTCTGTTGTCTTTCTTTTTCTTTCTTGTCATGTGTTATCACCACTCGATGGAGGGGGAGGGCGTGCCCCTTTCATACCACAAACTAGCCAACTTCAGTATGTTTCAAATGAGGTGTATGGGGGTATAGTGGTTCATTCACTTGACTCTCAATCCAGGTCACTGTTAATAGATGATTTTTAAAATAATTAGCAATTTTCTAGGTGTAAATTTTTTTTTGGACTCACACTGTAGATGAAAAGTGAAAATGTTCAGACAAATGAAACACTTTTACGGTGATCCGGTAACTTATTTACCATTTAGCCTGTAATCTGAAATCTTGCACAAAATACAGGATATTCCATACTAATACTCTCAAGATGTAACACATGCTAACGCACAACACAATTAAGTGATCACAGAGTATAGCGAATCACTTAAATTTATTGGGTATATCTTAACAATATAATGCCCCCATATAACATAAAATGTTCACTGTACAACTCGGCTTAAAACACCGTGTCAAAACACTCGCCATGGATTTTTTTTTTTTTTACTGAGACAGGATTTTAAGAAATTCCTTGAAACTAAATGCTTGTCAGCACTGTGTTTAACAGTTAATACAATTATTTTCAATTTTATTTATCATTAACACATCTAAAACCACATATACAGGCATAGATACACATATAGGCAAAATAATTAATACAAGGATGCCTTCGAAAAAGCACAAGGCTCGTAAAACAAAGGCATCTGAACATAATTATCATATGAAAATGAAACAGAAGGGATACAAGTCAAATATAAACATTAAATACCCTATACAGACACAGTCCCCCCCCCCCCCTCCGGCAACACTTACAAAATCAGACATAATTAATAAAATGACTTTGTATTGTAGATGTATTTGACAACGTACGTGTCATTCTCTAGATTTAAATCAGAGTGAACGCATCACCGCCTGACCACAGTACAGTACAAATCTCATAGTGATGAACGTCTAATAAACCGTGAGAATGATAGAGTGTATATGCATCATATTGTGATTAAAGTTCATTTTATTTTAAGAGTTGCGGATATGTGTTCACACTATTGAATAGGCAATGCAGCGTGATATTGTGTTTACAGATGACCACAGTCTGACCACAGTTGAAACACATTGACAGTGCTGGACATTTGCTGCAACTTTGACCACACTGAGGGACTCATATGGTGTTTACACCACATTGTGATTACAGTAGATTTGACTTAAAGATTCTTGAATGAATGTGTGTTCCAGGCCTGGTGTGTTCATACAATTGATTAGTTGACCTTGTGTGAAGTCGTTGTAACAGATGCAATCAGAAGGGTGAACGTGACCACACCACAGTAATATACTTTCACAGTGGTGGACATCTGCTGCAACTGTGATCACACTGGGGGACTCATGACCACAGTGGCGGATCCAGGGGGGGGGGGCCGGGGGGCCCGGCCCCCCCCCCCTTGAGAAAAAAATCATGCAAAATCACGCGATTTTTACCTTTTTTGGGTTGCCCCCCCCCCCCTGGCGCTCAAGGGGGGGGGGGGGGGGCATGCAAATTTTAAAATTTTCGAGGACCAAAATTGTGCTCACTACCCCCCCCCCCCCTCACTGAGCGACTTTTCGGCTGGCTGAGTCGTTGCGATTTTATTTGGGACTCCAAAAAAAAAAATAAAAAATGTCCGCTTACCCCCCCCCCCCCCCCCCCCCCCCCCCCCCCCCCCCCCCCCCCACTGAGCGACTTTTCGGCCGGCGCGATTTTCAAATTTTCGGGAGCAAAAAAAAGAAAAGAAGTTGGGCCCCCCCTCCCTAAGAAATCCTTGATCCGCGCCTGCTTTTACTTGCCATTTCAACTCCCATAGCGATATCAATATACATGTACATGACAGAGGACTAGAGTGGGAAATAGAAATCCCATCCATGCTCAAGCTCCATAGTTCCTAAAATTTACCTACTAGATATTTACAACCATTCGGACTGCACACTAATTGCCGGCAAAGTAAAAGTGAAGTGTGAAAAAAGAATATTGCTTGTTTGTATACTATAGTTTAGCTAAGGAATGTAAATGTTTAATACAACAAACCTTCAGTCACCTTCACCCCTCTCGTTCACTATGCTCCCTCATCCCTCGCATTCCCCCCCCCCCCCCCATCGGTCATGAAAAGAAATCGCCGCCCCTGCTTACATACAAACGTATATGCCCACTAGATGCCAATACAGACAGAAATGGAGTGACTTAGTGATCGGAAGGAGTAGTACGGTCGCAAATCGCCAGCTAATGACGAATTTCTTTGAGCTTAATGGTAAGTAAAATAGTAGTTCATATTAGCATGAATCTTGCTTTTTGAATACGTCTGCAAGATTGATTCTATTCCTATCTTATGTTTATGACCAATATGATTTATATCATCCAGTCTATTATAACAATGTAATGTACAGGGATGATTATTAACGAATTTTCAGTATTCACTTGCATATACGTGAGTGCGGGTCCATGACGAGTATAAGGCGGCATCAAAATAAAGCAGGCTTAATTTATGCCTAAAATGATATGAATAGAGTATTACTAAACATCATTGATTTCCAAATGAAGCTATGATAAACTATAAAGAAAAATTACTTTCAAATATCATTAAAAGCGACCAGAATTTCAGAATTCGTTGATTGTCTATTTCCAAAATGATCGCAACTTCCAACAAATGGCGGTTTTGAACTCTGACATGGATGTGCAGAGGTCTCCTGTACTGGTTAATGTACATGTACATGTACATCGATGAATATGATACGCATTATTGATGTTATCTAAAAGCATGACTATAGCATGTTTTTGTTTTTTTTTACTTCCACATTATACCAAAAATGAAATAAAATATATATTTAAATAGCAGTCACAACTCATTTTCAAGAAGAGTATTTTGGAAGTGTCATATAGAAGGGAAAATGGATATCAGTTAGTAATGTACATGTAGCCTACATTACAAACCTAAACCAAAATGACTACATACAAACAAGACATCAATGAACATGGTAAACAATGAATAATTAAAATCAAGACTTGATCAGTCAGCCAGCCAAACAACTGAGAAGTGCATAAAATACACAATGTCGATTTTCAGTTGCCGCTCATCATTCTGCACGCTCTGTTGGCTTTTACAAAAGCCAAAGATAGATACCACTCATTGTAGCTGGCGAGTTATAACTAACTCTGCCAAGGTGATGTAAAGAGCACATTATATTTAATTTTGTTCGTTAAAAAAAAAAAATATATATAGGTCTATTTTGTATTGATATCATTTCATGTTCGTCTTTTCTCTCTCGGAGAGGAAGGGAATAATTAAAAGGAATATTATATCTGTAAAGCGCTTAGAGATATCGTAGAAAGATGTATCAAGTGCTATATAAAAGCGGATTATTAATAATATCATAGTTTAGCACTGCACAGTTAACGTTTATTTTAAAAATACTCGCACCCTGTTCACGGACGACACCTAAATTATTGCCAACACCATCGATTGAACGGAAGCTATGAACTCACTAAATCAATATATGAGCTGGAGAAAAAAGAAACAGCGCCAACCATCGGTGAAATACTCGAAAAGCAGTATAGCCAGGCGGAAATAATCTTTTCAGATTGGACAGCCTTAAAACCAAACAACAACAACAACAACAATGTTTATAAAGCACTTCGAATGTCAATATTTTGTATTGATTTCATGAATTATGTAAATCATAATGGGAAACGATATTTAAACCAAACAAATCTTTAAAAAAGAGAATGAAAATATGTATTTACATTTGGTTATTAACGTCAACTTCTTTTTTATTTAGTTTTTAGTTTTTCAAATTTATTTAGATAATATGAATATTTCAAAGAACACCAAATCACTAAAAAAAAATCTGAATCATTCTCAAGAAAGTAATTCGTTTAAAATGTTAAAGTTATTGCATTTCATGTATTTTTTCTTACCAATGATTTTGCTTGAACAAATAATTTTTTCTATCAGAGTCAAGCCTCTGGCTCTGGGAAGTTCCTTAAAACCAGTCTTTTTCATCTCATCTTTTCGCGTAGAATAATACAGCTTCGACTCAGAAGAGACTGAGATAAACTGTTTCCTGAACTCTGTAAAAGAAATTAAAACGTGAAATAACATGGCATCAATGGCAGTACCAACAAACATACCGTTTGATGATGATGATCATGATAATGCTGAGATCCAAACTGAAGAAATCCTTCAAAATACGGTAGATGTTTCTACTGAAAATAGCGAACAAGAAAGTCTCCCAGAAACAGAAGAAATGCCTGTTGCACATGGCGATGATGAGTCATGTACATCAATTCGAGATCCAGACAGTCTCCAAAAAAGGTGTGAGGTACTTAATGAAACTAACGACAGCCTGCCTAACGACGGACCCAGAGCAGACCCGGAAAGTCTTCCCTACACAGTGGAGGTAACTGCGGAAGATGACTATCTACTATCTAAAGCCCTAGAAAGTCTTCCCTATACAGTGGAAGAATCACAGGAATGATGGTCAAACACAAACAGCGATTCCATAATATTTTCCAATAATAATAATAGTAATAGTAATAATAATAATCCATTATAACATAGCGCATAACACATAACAAAGTATGTCCCTATGCGCTTAGATAGTAAAGCAAAGAGAAACATAGGGTACTGAGTTCTTTTTAATTGTTTATAACAATTGAAATTAGTAAGTTTTCAGGGTGGACTTAAACTTATCTATTGTGTCAATGTTTCTGAGTCTGGGAGGATATTTCATGAAACTGGGCAGCATGTATGTGTTTGTCAAAATAGGGAACAAAAAAAATAGATGCTTTTTACATGATCGAAGATTTCTTACTGGTTTATTTTCAATATATAGATATAGATATATACTAATGTTAACAAAAAAATAATCAAGATTATATTGTTTGTGTTAACAAAAATGATGTCTTATTATGGAAACTCGTTGTTCTTGTTGTTAAAGTACGTGTATGATATGTCCCTGGCGCGTACGCAGGGGGGGGGGGGTTTAACCCGCCTTCAGTTTTTGTAATGTGTATGTTTTTCGGAACCCCCCCCCCCCTTTTGATTTTTATTAAAATTATTATCATTTTATTTTTTTATTAATAAAAAAAATCAAAAAAAATCCAATGGATGACCAAAAAAGATGACCTTAACCCCCCCCCCCCCCAACGGAATGGAATGCCGATCGGTCAAATTTTCAAATTTCGGGACCAAAACACTTTTAGGGGTATTTTGTTTACTACATTTCTTTTATACATTCTATGTTAATGATATTATTGTTAACGTCCCTTTGTATATATATTGCATAATTCTAGTAGTGCCGATGGTCAGTTCCTATAGGTACCTATGAATAAAATTAATAATCAAATAACATAAATTGTAATTGTTTATGATGTATAAGTTGAAATATCTTGTTTGCCTATTAAATATTTAATTGTAACATTGTTGCATAACTATTAACAAACGTACACGTGTGCACTAACTAGATTTTTCATCTACATATGTAGAGAACTGTATATACTAGGGACGTATATAAGTCAGAAAAGTAATGTTTATTTGTATTGTGTAGATTTACGCCTGGCCTTTGATAGGATTAGTTCAAAAATTGTTGACATATGTATTGTAGGACATTTTTATGATGTTATTAGTTTATTACTACCATGTATAATTGTCTTAAACTAAATGAAGAAATTACCCCATGCGTTCAACCTCAGTCGAGTGAAACAGGGTTGTACAATTAGCCCCGTCATTTTAATGTTATTGAATAGATGTGTCATATCTGTAAGAGGAGAATTTTGAAGACTTTGTGGTGCAATATGAAACTATAAACGTGTATAAAGCTATTCGTAATATTATTGAATATATAAGATTAAGATGTGTTATATAATTATGTAAGCGGAGAAATGTGAAAACTTTGTACAGGTGAAAAAACAGCAATTATTTTTTGTTTGTTAATTATCTATAACAACATTTTATTATACCTTGTGAAGGTGTTATTTCAATAAAATTTAAATTCAAACTAATATTGTTTATGATGGTGTCAATAACGTTGGTATAAGACATAGATATACATAGAGATATATTTCTCTTTTGTATGTATATAGGATTAGAAATAGTAATAGAGCATATATCAAGAAATCACACTTATCTGTAGTTTACTTCATACAATTCTGTTTCTATAAATACTATTTTCTTTTCTCTACTGTCTGTCCTGGATATCTAATTTCTTATTATATTTTGCTTAGGAATATATGTGTTGCCATCGTTCTTTTTCGTTTGTTTATGTACATGTATATTGTATTGTTTTACCATTTCTGGTCCCAATGGAAGACAAGCGGCATCATATCGATACCGCTGAATATGGGCTATCCAGCCTTTTATTTTATCTTATAACTCATCATTCTATTCGTTATTGTTTTACTGAATGCATGTTTTCTTTTTAATACGGAAAATAAAATAAACAAACAAACCATTGTGTCTGGTAGAAAAGAAAAGGACAGAGTGCTGCCATAGCTTCTCTGTTGGGCATGGGTGAAGCTATTTTTCACCCTAGATGGCGGCACAGAGTTCAGGTATCCGCGTCATTGTGAAGCCAGATAGACATTATCCTGGAACCAAGAAGAAGGAAAAGGCAGAAAGGTAGCATGAGCATGATCAATAGGGGAGTAAGAGCACTTTAATAGGATTAAATTTCCTTCAATGAAATCTCTTAAAATTAACCAGCAACAAGTGCGTTATATCTCTATGTGGAAAAATTCCGTGACGTTGGCAAGGAAGTTAGTCGCCATTAAATTTTATTCGCGCTATTCAGCATTTTGAATACCTTGAATACCAAAGCTTCTGGAAGAAAGCCGTCTCCAGCTGCCAAGCTTCCAGGTCTAACTTCAATGGGGGGGGGGGGGGGGGGGGGGGGGGGGGGGGGGGGGGGGGGGGGGGGGGGGGGGGGGGGGGGGGGGGGGAGGGGGGGGGGGGGGGGGGGGGGGTGGGGGGGGGAGGGGGGATGTCCCAGCTTCCGGGTCTTGCACCATAGTCATTTTACGTCTGTATCTTGCTTGCTGGGTCATATCAGGATTGTCATAATTTTAATAAGAGTGTCTACTGGGAGAATTTTCTGATTTTTTCTTTTTTGAATAGCCTACATTGCACTTCCCCATTGCATGCCAACAAATGATGCCCTGTTCCTAGGCATCTAGAGTAATTGTAGACTGTGGATGGCCAACATGATACATATATTTTTCTTAATAATGAAAAGTCCGGTGATAATACACGCCTAGACGGCATCATCATAAAGTGTTGATCCTACCAAACCCGGATAACATTGTTTGAGAATGAGAAGGCCTTAAGTCTAATTCTTTAGACTCAGGGCCTTTCTCATTCTTAAAAATCGGGTCGATTATATCCTGCATGCAAGAAATTTTGAGTACGCATACAAAGATTATGCAAGTGGCCATCAATTCCCCTGTTTCACAAAAAAAAACTAAAACTATGAGCTTATACTAGCTACATCACTGGAGCATGGATCGGATCCAGCATTCAGCATTCAAAAAAATCTTTAGCTAAAAAAATGGCAAGAACGGGCACATGATAAGGTTCCACTTTGAAAGATTTGGCTTTTAAATAGGGGGCACTTGTGGCACCCCCTCCGAGATAATGTTTAACGAAAAGGGATTACAAGAGTACACACATATCACATTGTTTTAGAATGTACAAGGTAATTGGTCGCAGTTTCAGTTTTGGACTTTACATTCCGAGGTTGCTTTGCAAGAACTTTGACTGCAAAGCATAAGAAACAAACAGGAGCACAATATAATTTGATTGAAAAAAACTTGCTTTTGATGACAGGCTCTGCGATTGTATTTAAACCTGTCACCAGTTGTCGTTGATAATTTGAGGGGAATTGTTTGATTCATTCATATAAGGCCAAGTCCTTATGTTATATTTCTGTTTTTAGAGGTTTCGTATCCAGGGGCGGCGGAGCGTCTTTCAATGTGGTGGTGGGGGGGGGGGGGGGGGGTGGGGGTTTACGACAAAAAAGGGCACTCTCTGAAAATATGGGCACCTACAAAGGGAAGCCTCAGAGCGAAAATATAAAATTGTATACCGCTACATTGTGATTAGATTATCAGGGATATTTTTTTTCTTTCTGTCTTTGCATGGTACAAGAGACTGCTTAAGCATCATACTTTTTTTTTATAAAGAAAAGGGGCATTTATTAGAATGAAGAATGGCACTTATCAGAAATACAATGGGGCACGTGTTTAAATACAATAGGGCACTTATGAGAGGTGAGAAGGGGCACTCATCAAAGATGAAAAGGTACACTTTTCAGAAGAGGGAATTATTACAAAAGAAAAGAGCACTCGTTCAAATAAAATGGGCACTTCTCAGATTTGAATGATCATCGGTGAAGGGGGCACTCATCAGAGGTGGTAAGAGGCACCTTTCCTTTGTTAAAGGGCCGGGCGCTTTAGGAGAAATTGAAAAAGTGGGGGGGGGGGGCACTGTGACCCCCGGCTCCGCCGCCTCTGATATTATATATTTGACCACACCAATACACTTATACGCTGGGCATTACTTACCAGAATATGTAAAATGTATAATTCCTTTATATAATCCTGGCATGTTTTCCAGCTTGATATCTGCTATGAGTAACAACCATGCTGATCATGTCTAGAAGTAAGCATTATATTAGGTTGCATTTTATTAGGTGGCAGTACAGGCGATTCAAACGGTTTCGTCTGAAGAATGAAGATCTTGAAGTTGTCAAGTCTAAGTCCTCCTCATCACTACTTTCATTTTGCCGTATACGCGAGCGAAATGATAGTTTCCGAAGGTGCCGCATGAATCCACCCCAGT
The DNA here is from genome assembly GCF_000002235.5 of Strongylocentrotus purpuratus. Taxonomy (NCBI): domain Eukaryota; kingdom Metazoa; phylum Echinodermata; class Echinoidea; order Camarodonta; family Strongylocentrotidae; genus Strongylocentrotus; species Strongylocentrotus purpuratus. Next base: position 6,331,624 of record NW_022145602.1, on the reverse strand, counting down.
CTTATTTTGATACCACAGACTTTTTACAAGCAGGAACGCAAATGAACCGAACAGACTATCAATATCTAGAACAAACCACTCTATAACGTCATAAAAACAATAGCAACAATCGATTAATATTTTTAATTATTATGACGCGTGCCGTGTGTTCCAATGAAGTTGACGATAAAATACAACCCCTACTAATCATGCAAATTCTCTCTTTCCCCCTTTTTCCATATTTTTTCTATTGTTCTTCTTGTGCTTTTTTTTTTTTTTTTGGGGGGGGGGGGGGGCTATACGCTGGTAAGAGGGACCCCATATTATGCACACTGCAAAATTACGTGCCCCCACCCCTTTCCCGGTAAAAAATACCTTCTTATAATATCATCCCCCTTTCTTTCTTTTCCCTTCTCATTATTCTCCTTTTCCCCCTTTTTTCTTCTCCGTCTTTCCCCCTTTCTTCATTTTTCGCCTTTTCTCTCCTCTCTCTCTCTTCCCCTGTCTCCACCCCTCGCTTTTCTCCTCTTCTCTTTTCTCTCCTCTCTTTTCTTCTTCTTTCTCTCTTCCCTTTTCTTTCTTTTCCCCACCTTTTTCTTCCCCCTCCTTTTTCCCTTTTCTGTTTTGTTTGGAATGGGTTATATGCTTCCAATATGTTCATTTGAACCAAATTCATCCCCATACCAAAACTCTGTATTACCTTTAAGGGTGCTCCAAAACAAGATTATTCACGGAAAATAATTCAAGATATTATTAGCATTTATACTTTTAAATCTTTTTTCACCGATTGACAAAGGTTGTACATTTTTATTCCACAGTTATGTAAGATTGTAAGGAATATTAATTTTATGTATATTTATATAGGCCTAAATGTACATTTTTAAATACATACATAGCTATATATATAAAGTGCGAGAATTCTCAACTCTGACATGAAAACGGGTGTTCCAGAATATGTAGGCGTGAAGAAAATGGTCTAGGAAGGTGAGACATAGCTGTACTTTACAATTTTTTAAGAGCTTTCGTAATACCTGAAGAAGGCCTCAAAAGCCGAAAGCTCGTAATAAAATTGTTAAGTACAGCTACGTCTCACGTTCCTAGACAATTTTCTTCACGCCTATATATATATATATTATATATATATATATATAGAGAGAGAGAGAGAGAGAGAGAGAGAGAGAGAGAGAGAGAGAGGGAGAGAGAGACAGAGAGAGATTATAGGTATAGTATATTCCTGGGAAGAACAAGGGGCCACGGTGCTCCCCATAATTTTCAAGTACCCCCAAAACGTCTCTTTTCTTCTTTTTTAAAATCAGTGTCACTTCTATTCTCATTAATAAACCTTTGCAATATGTACATTTCTCAAATTCATTAATTTATTTGTGATAAATCTTCATTTGGGAGCTCTTAAACCCATGGGCTTAACCATCAGGTTTTTACTATATAGTCTAGAGAGAGAGAGAGAGAAAGAGAGAGAGAGAGAGGGAAGGAGGAAGGGAGAGTGAGGAACATACAGACAGAAACAGTAGACTATCAGACTCCAATGAATTCCTTATGGATGCACCCATGCATGCACCCTGCTTGGAACGTATTTCTGCACTCTCTCTCTCTCTCTCTCTCTCTCTCTCTCTCTCCCCTCCCATTCTTTCCCCTCTTGTTGATCTCCCCTCCATCTCTCCCTCTTTCTCTCTCTCTTTCTCTCTCTCTCTCTCTTTCTTTCTCTCTCTCTCTCTCTCTCTCTAAACTCTTGCATCTTTGTCGTTTGCAGTCCTTTCCTCCACTCTCTTTGGATTCGCCCGTAGTTCCCACCCGACGTTAGATAGCGCTTTCCCCAAAGCATCCAGTGGAAATTAATAATAAGCCCTCCCCTTTCACCTCCCCTCCTTCTCTCTCTCTCTCTATATATCCCCCAAAATGTAAATTTAAAAAAAACGCGGGCTCCGCAAAAACTCTAATAAATGAAGAATGGCTTCTATTGGTAAATCAATAATGATAAATCAAAATCGATTTTAGCAACTGTCCACCAAAAAAGTGTATTCTAATCTCAATTGAAGAAGTGAAAACCATTATTGTACACTTCGTTTTGATGCACTCGACGAAAATATAAAGAAAAAAAAAAATCATATTTTTTTTAATTATCCAAATCCACGTAAATGATTACGTTAGAAATGCCACAAAATACATATTTAATGTTTGATTGTACACGTAAACAAAACAGAAAAAGGCGTTTTTTCAAAGGCATTATTTCAAATGTAATGAAATGAAGCAAATAATCACTAATTAGTTGCAGTTTTGACCGTTCAAGAACAGTGACGACTAATCTTAAAAAGTATAAAATTCGATACTACATACTTTGATCTAAATCGGCTTCATACTTTAATAAATAAAGTTAAATAACCATTTGCATAAACGTAAATTGATCTTGATAGTAAAGTTAGTGTATTATTTATTGATCAATTATGCCTATAATTACTTCAAATGATCAGACATGACGGACATTTCAAATCCCTTCATTATCCCATTCTGCTCCTCTTAATAATCTTCGTCGTCATCGTCATCATCGTCATCGCTATCACTACTTTCATCAGAACAGTCATCGTCGCTGTCTTCTTCGTCATCCTCTTCGTATGCAGCAGAATTCTGTTTGTTTTCAATAAGTTGATCTTTTTCCTCGTTTATTCTTTTGTTTCCTTGTTCTTGCTACCAACATGCTGTTGTTCGACACGAGTGTCATTATTGTTACTTTGTTGACAACGGTCTTCGTTTCCGCCATTATCACCGTCATCATCATTCCCGCTCTGAATTTCGTCATCCTGTACATCAGACGGTAGAAAAACGTCGATCTGCGTCTTTCGCATTACGCGTCCGCCAAAGTCAAACACCTTCGACGCGTCCACCGTATGGGTGATCACCGTCTCGCCGTCGGTGTCGGGCGAAGCGATTCTGACGATGCGGGTATACGATGAATCGTCCCAAACTTCCTGTACCGTTTGGTCGTCATCCTCGTCATCGGAATTCGGCGGGGCGTGGCAGGGACGGTGGTATTTCGACCTGGCGCTGCCGACGTTGGAGTGGAGATCGAAATAAAATGCATCTTTCGTGCTGCTCGATATGTCCGGTACACGGCCTCGGCTTCGCTGTTACCTATTTCTAAGGTAGCACCCCAGAGATCGGCAGCAAGGGCGTTTATGTCTTTCACGCGATTCGGCGCTGGTGGTTTTTCTGCGGCGTCATCCTTAGAATTCTTTGCTTTCGCTTTGTTATCTATCGGGGGCAGGACCTTTAGCCTTTTCTGGATTTCATTCACGGACAGCTTGGCGGTTGGCACCACCGCGGTTGTAACGGTCCTCTGCGTATATGCTGCCTTCTGGCCTAGGTAACCAACAGCCAACCCTGTGATGTATTCCTTGGGTACGAATAACCGACGAGAGGGCCTGTCGTCGAGACCCAACTCTTTCCTCCAGATCCGTCGAATTTTACTCTCGGGTCCTTCACTCTGATCTGGTATCCCGGGTTCCTTTGAGGCACTTGGAGGGAGTATCAGTTGGTGATTTGGAGGCCGTGGAGCCGTTTCTCGAGACGGACAGGATCCCGCCCCGGAGCTGGGCCTCGTGTTCTTGGTCCTCTCCCTACGTGACTGTGATATTTTGCTGTCAGAGCGTGGTCTCGCGGTCACACCATATTTCATTTTAACTTCTCCTTTCTCGATAGTCTTTGCGTCACTAACCTCATCACGCTCATCGCCCTCATCATCATCATCATCATCATCATCATCGATGGCATCAACGTTGGTGCGAAGTTGTTGAGGTAACAACTCAGCTCGAAGTGGTTCCCTACCTAGGTCACGCTTCCCGACGGATTTTCTGTGGCATTTCTCTTTGTTGTGCGTTAATCGAGGTGATAGCTTTGCCGCCAGGGGCGGATCTAGCTTTTGCTAAGGGGGGGGGGGTTGACCAATAATGACGATGCAGAGCATCGTCCACGAGCCGCGAAGCGGCGAGCCGATTTTTTTTGGGTGTTTATTTGAACCCCGTAAGTGATGTTTTCCTGGCATCTATTAACACAATGGAGACCATAAAAAGCAGTGCATGAACACGTCCGTATTACACCCCCATGTATGGTAATTTACCCTGTATGCCAACTTTTTTGCATGATTCAAACATACCTTCCAGTAAAAAAAGATGCGAGACTGGATTGCCGCAACTTCTTTGCCCTGTTTGCTTCCATATTGCTTGTCACTACACTCAGACCAGACTGATAAAAAAGTGAGCAACTTGAACAAGTAATCCAGGAAATGAGCAGCCCAGCTCAGCGTGCGTTGCCAGGTTAAATCTTCACAAAATCCCCACCCAAACGACACTTAAAATATCCCCAAAGTTGCCAAATTTTGACAGAAAATCCCCAAATTCGTTTTTCATAAAACTCAATATTATTTTCATTCCCAAATATTTATTTTTCATCCCCAAAGACTTCAACAATCCCCCAATTTTTTTTTTTTTTTATGTGGGGATTTTGGGGATGAGAATCGGCAACGCTGGCCTAGCTTGTCACTTCGGCGGTGGCCCGTGTCCTCAAAAAAGCTGATGGGGGGGGGGGGGCAAGGGACTCTGTGACATTTGTTCGCCCAACCCCCCCCCCCCCTCCCCAAAAAAGAAATAATAATAATAATAATAATAAAGATATTCAACTCATCTGGTAACTTAACCAAACACATGATAACTCTGGATATAACTGTATTTAACTGTTACTTGATTTAAAAAGACGTTATCATGCACTGCTTTTTATGGTCTCCATTGTGTTAATAGATGCCAGGAAAACATCACTTACGGGGTTCAAATAAACACCCCTAAAAAAATCGGCTCGCCGCTTCGCGGCTCGTGGACGATGCATCGTCATCGCATCGTCATTATTGGTCAACCCCCCCCTTAGCAAAAAGCTAGATCCGCCCCTGGGCGGTGGCCCGTGTCCTCAAAAAAGCTGATGGGGGGGGGGGGGGCAAGGGACTCTGTGACATTTGTTCGCCCAACCCCCCCCTCCCCCAAAAAGAAATAATAATAATAATAATAATAATAATAATAATAATAATAAATGAAATAAATACATAGAAATAGAATGTTAGGTGATCTTTCTGCCTTCCTCTGCAGCGATGTGTGGCGCCCTCTCTTGGTTGAAGATTTCCTCTCCTTCAGGGCTGTGTCCAGCCTTGAGACTGATAGGGTTACACCAAGTTCAGGTATCCGCGTCATTGTGAAACCAGACAGACATTATCCTGGAACAAAGAAGAAGGAAAAGACGAAAAAACAGCATGAGCATGATAAACCAAATTTATTTTTCTACATTTTCTTTCTGTAATGAAGATTCTTGTGCAAATCGACGTCTCCACGGGCTATAGGACACCTACCCCCTGGACAGCCACCCCCTGGTAACCACCCCTAGGATAACCATCCTCTAGGACAACTACCCCCAGACAACTACCCTATACGACAACCTCCTGTAGGACAACTACTACCCGGACAACTATCCTAGAGGGTAGTGTCTGGGGCTAGTTGTCCGGGAGGTAATTGTCCTAGGGGTAGTTATCCGGGGGCCAGTTGTCCGAGGGTAGCTTTCCTAGGGGATAGTTTCCTGGGGGGGGGGGGGGTAGTTGAGAGATTTGCCTAAAATGGAAAGAGGGCACTTATCCCCCCCCCCCCCCACCCCTTCCGAGATACGCTCGACCTACCACAATTTTGTTTAGGACTCGGAATCTCACCTTTTGTTTATCAAACTGCATCGTTATCGCAGTCTTATGCTTTAACATGGACCCTGTGGGAGGCTTTGGCCATCAGTTACGTCACAGTATCTACGCATATTATAATGTTTGATTAAAGGGGGATTACAAGAGTGCAAACATATCATCATCGGCGAAGAATGTGTGCAAAGTTACACCGATACCCTCCTTTGACCACAGTTTCCGTTTTTTGGATTCTAAATTCCGAGGTTGTTGTGCCAGAGCTGTTACAAGGCAATGCGACCTTTGGTGACTCAACAGCGTGCACGTGGGTCAATAAATGTGTAAAAACAAAACAATCCTTGCTCATATTTTATTTTAATTATTCAATCACAAATCATAACAAAAAGAAAATATTCGAAGTTGAATGTGAGTTTCATCCTCTTTCGCTCTTTATATGCCTCTATCATTTTCATTTCGTTGATATTTCAAGAAAGGAGGTAAACTATTTCTTGTGATTTGTTGCTAATAAACAAGGCACGTTATCATGGTAAAAAATGATGGTTTATACGACTAGGCTATAAGAGTAACTCTGGGGTTCGATAGGAAAAGAGGGACAGGGGCGCCCCATTTAGTTGGGGATATCGATAACATTTTACAGAGAGATGACAAATTAATAGAATGGACTTTAAGAAATAAAAAAAGATTTATCTAAAATAAATTTGCTGCTCTTAAAGGCTTTATGATTATTTCCATCCCTGTTGACGGGATTCATTTTGATTTCTATTAGCGCTCATCTTTTAGTCATTTCATGAAATTGAATGCAATTAATGTGGTTAGATGAGCAAGTATGCACTTGTAAAAATGGCGACTGGCTGGAATGCTCCCAGGGGAGTGGAGAATGTGCATACATTGACTGTGCGGGTAAGCCTGAATCCGATGACCGGGGTAATAATAATATATACTGCGCCTAGCAACAAAGTATTATTCGCGTTATAAATGTGATCTATTATTATTATTATTATTATAACATTTAGGCGTAGAGTATATATTATTATAGTACCAATACAATTAGAAGCGGGACGTTACTTACCAGCCAATTTGAGAATTGTATCATTCCTGTATACTATCCAGGCGGATTTCCAACTTGGTCTTTGCTATGAGTATCAATCATGTCGGTCATGTTTAATAGTAAGGATATATTGACTGCTTTGAGAGGCATAGTGGTTTCTATAGGGTCAAGGGAAACTCACAACCTGCTATGACCCCGAGGCGCTTGCGCCGCGGGGTCATAGCAGGTTGTGAGTTTCCCGAGACCCTATAGAAACAACTATGCCTCGAATATTAAAAGCAGTCAATATATATTTTATATACCGAAAAAAAGGAAAATGTTGACTCACCCATTTAGGTTTCCATCTCTTTGAAGTCATGAATATTAACACCAACAATAACTTGTGTACAGTATGAAATCCAACAAGCTGTGCTCCAGTAGAACAGGGAATACCAAACACGTTTACACGAACACAAGGGTGTCGATTTGTATCCGTGGTTGGGGGGATGATAGGTGCCAAAATATGTTCGGCAATGGATCAAAGCAACCAAGAGATAGAAGCGTGTGGCAGTTTGTACCCCTCCCCAAGCGTGTAGCCAGGATTTCATTTTAGGGGGGGGGGAGGGTGGTAGTGAGCACGCGAAGCGCATTCCCTAGGGGGTTTGGTGCAGGGAGAGGGAGCTTTTTCCCCCCTCCCCCGCGAAGCGCGGAAGTTTGACGTTTCATTAAATTATTAGAGAAAGAAGACGATTCGTTGGACCGTTCTCGACTCTTTATCTTCGTTTGAATCAAGTTCCCCTTCCTTCGCGCGTAGCGCGGAAGCTCTGACGTTTCAATAGAATTAATAAAGAAAGAAGACGATTCGACGTACCATTTTCGACTCTTAATCCTTAATGTTTGAATCAAGTTCCCCTCTTCGCGCGTAGCGCGGAAGCTCTGACGTTTCATTAGATTATTAAAGAAAGTAGACTATTCGTTGTACCGTTCTCGACTCTAAATCCTTGTATGAACTCCGTTTCCCCGCTCCCGCGCGAAGCGCGGAAGCTTTGACGTTTCATTAGATTATTAAAGAAAGAAGACGATTCGTTGTACGATTCTCGACTCATAATCCTTGTCTGAATACAGTTCCCCCTTGTCCGCGCGTAGCGCGGAAGCTCTGACGTTTTATTAGATTATTAAAGAAAGAAGACAATTCGATGTAATACCATTCTCGACTTAACCCTTGTCTGAATTTAGTTTCCCCCCCTCCCGCGCAAAGCGCGGAAGCTTTGACGTGTCATTAAATTATAAGAGAAAGAAGACGATTCGTTGTACCGTGCTCGACTCTAAATCCTTGTCTGAATTCAGTTTCCCCGCTCCCGCGCAAAGCGCGGAAGCTTTACCGTTTCATTAGATTATTAAAGAAAGAAAACGATTCGTTGTACCATTCTCGACTCTTAATCCTTGTCTGAATTCAGTTTCCCAGCCCCCGCGCGGAAGCTTTCTCCTTGTCTCCTATCTCATCACGAATTCGTCACAGAGTCCATCTATGTTTACACTGTCCAGGATTGTCTGATGTGCATTGCAGATTGCTACTTTTGCGCTCACGCGCGAAACATTTAGCTCGTTGCTTTTTTAAACGCTGCGTCTTTGCATTTGGCGCACTGCATTTCTATGATGCTGTTGATTGAACAAATTGAATAAATTCATCAATTCCTGATGAAGCCGTATGATTCAATGTATTCTTGTCTCATATACGGTTGTCTCATTTACTTGGTATATAATTTATGTATGTATTATGAAAATGAGATAGCAAAATGTGAATATTGATGGTCATCTTGCGAGTAATAACCATCAACTACTGTAATCGGGCTCTCATCATTATTTTTCTCTTTTTGTTGTTGTTATTGGTGAATTATTGGGGGGGGGGGATGATTGTACAGGCCATCCCCCCCACCTCAAATATTGGGGGGGATATATCCCCCCCATCCCCCCGGGATCGACACCCATGCACGAACAGTAACTTTTGACGAATTTGCAAAGTCTTCATGCTTGATAATGTCCACAGATTTAGTATTGAGAAAGTGACGCTGAAGTCCGAATCTGATCGTTAGCATTGATTTCTTGCTGTAATAATCGCCGTTCTTCTGCCTGCAACCCGCATAGAATTTTTGAAGGATCTTGTCCAGGTCTGCATTCGGAAGTCTGTTTACATCTCCGAGGTCCGTGTTGACATTTCGCAAGGACTCTTCAAATATTTTAATGCCGTATTTTACTGCATACTTCGTATTTTTGCTATCAGCAGAATCGATTAAGTCTTGCAGCTGAATGTCATCCATAAGTTGAAATCTTGGCATAGCTGTGTCCTCCATTTTGCCTCTTTATTGACAAAAAATTGGAAACAAAAAACCCCAGTATTTTGCGATCGAGACTAGTACACAAAATGGCGATCGGTCGTCTGCGCTGCGTGGATTGGTAGATTCGTCGCCTGAATGCAGCGACCAAAATCGAATTGCACTCTAACACCGTTAACGGTATTGCGCATCGGTCATCGCACAAAAGAAACTTATACGGTAACACGTAAACCAAAATGGGGATCGCAGCAAAATGACGTCACGTTTCACAGCCATGGAAAAAGTGCTATGAAAAATTGATATAAACCGGTAGAGCCGGGAAAATGACTATGAATTTCAATTAGCGGGCATGGTTAAGAACATGACTGCATTTTCAACCAATCAGAAGACAGGATTAGTAAAGAATCTTAAAATGAGGTATATAATTAGCATTAAGTGACAGTATACACGATTCAAACGGTGTCGTATGAGAGATTTTCCTTAATCATCATGATCATTGAAGTCAGTTCGGTACGTTTCTCATTAAAGTACATATTTAACAATCACGACAACAACACCTCCATGTTCAGAGTTGAACTATCATTGAAATACCATGTCGCACGACAGCAACTATTTATATTTCGCAGAGTTTCATCGTTGTAATTTCATTTGTGGTGCGGATATCATTATCTTCTTGAATTCATATAGCTTGCAAAGATGTCCACATTATTGTTCCACAAGACAACTCAGATCGCAATCGAGTCTTGTCTGTTCCAGCGTAACCTGTTCACAGTCATGTACTCTACAGAACAAGTGTATAAAGCAGGTCCTTACATACTATCCAACACTTAAGACAAGTCTTTGTTGTACGCAACACTAAAACCAGTTATCCATGCAGAGTTTGTGTTCGAAGGAAAAAGAACATCATCACGCTTGTCTGCAGTCTTCAATGATTTTGTAGTCAAAACAATTATTGTTTCAACTTACTTGTTATATCGCACAAGTTTGCTTGATATTGAATGACAATACACGAAAAAGAAACATTTGTCAATTGCTATGTATGTGGCGATGCATTGCCGGGCATCTGTAGTATAGCCTTATCTCTTTCTGAGTACCATAGATCATTAATCTGTTTAATGGTTCTCAATCATCAATATAACGGCTCGCGGGTAAGATAATGATAGCTCTCATAATAATATCCTCACGTCGAACTACGCAAAACTACCGAAAGCTATTGAACCAAGAAATAACCTCACCGGCGCCAAATACACTGTACCTGATGGATCGAGTTGTAAAATTCACGGAAACTAATGTTTCCTCAATCTCCGGCAAAACTTGATTCTTGTAAAATCTTGTAAGCGTCCAGCATTAAAAGGAACAAAATAAACTCATTGAAACAGCGTATCAAACATTCTGCATCATACCAATAATCAGGTGTTTATCATGGCATTTGGCCTTCAGAATTCTCCTGTCTGCAAACTCCAATGCCACCAACGTTATCTGTCTTTTAAATGGATTCTGACTGGCATATTAATTTCATTTCCATCGGTGGAGCAGCAAATGCCATTTTTGAACTATAAAACGTCAACCATTGATTGGATATCAATTATTAAATATTCCGACTTTGTTGGCGCATTGTTCCCGCGTACCGTGACCCAAGCCCTCTTGTCAGCCATGACCGAAGCTCTCGTAATGGATCGCACCTCAAATAAAATAATTCGCATATCTTTCAGTTCTAAAACAACTAAATTATTCGTCTTTTCTATCGATGATGGTACCATTGTCACGTAATCATATTCTTTTGTCGAGAGCTTGATGTTTTATTCATTACAATTGTCACTTGATCTGTCCACAGTCCATTGTCTGACAGTGAAACACTAATTTATCTATTCCCGTCGATCATAACAATATTGAAGCCCCTTTTTGTGGAAAAAAATGTTTACAGCTGGATTGTAAACCAACTTCAATCATTCACTTTCATTGAACCTTATGGCGCCGGCATCGCAGAATAATTTATGTCACGTACGTCGCATTTCAACATCATTTGCGTTGTTTTCGGGAACTAAACTTGAAACAAACCAGTCAATATGTCGGTGCAGAGTATAATATGGCTGATGATTTCAAACTCCAAACCGTTTAACCCGTAAATGTTGCGATTGCCGTACGTATTTCTAACCAGCACCATGTTACAAGAGAGTTAATTCCTCTCTCTCTCCTTCCTTCTTCAATCCAATGTTCTTTTGTAAGGCATTTAATCCTCGACCATGAATATTGCTAGTACAGTATTGCTTCCGTAGCAACGAGGTAAAATGAGCAACTAATCAATCCACCCATCAATAGCTAATTACTCAATCAAGCAATATAGTGAACGATCATGCATAATATACAAAAGAATGACGATCTTGAGGTTTTCAAGGCGAAGTCTTCCTCATCACTATTTCCATTATTCCACACATAAGGCCCCCCCCCCTTGAGAAAAAAAAAATCATGTAAAATCACGTGATTTTTACCCCCCCCCCTGGCGCTCAAGGGGGGGGGGTGCAAAAAAAATGTGCTCACTACCCCCCCCCCCCCCACTGAGCGATTTTTTGGCCGGCGCGTTTAAAAAAAAAAAAAAAAAAAAATTGTGCTCTGTACCCCCCCCCCCCCCCCCCCCCCCCCCCCCCCCCCCCCCCCCCCCCCCCCCCCCCCACTGAGCGACTTTTCGGCGCGATTTTCAAATTTTCGGGAGCAAAAAAAAAAAAAGTTGGGCCCCCTCCCCTAAGAAATCCTGGATCCGCGCCTGCATGACCATACGTCGTATATACCATATCTTGATTACAGATGATTTGACTTTAAGAGTCTTGAATGAATGTGTGTTCACACAATTGGTTAGTTGACCTAGTGTAAAGTAGTGGTAATAACAGAAAAGTGAACGCACCAAAGAGAGTGTGCTCACAGCTGATTGAATACACTTCCAATAGCGTTTGAACGTGTCTCCAAACTAGATTCACACTCTCCGTACATTGTGTCACACAGTGTGGACACTAAGTACACAGAGAATGACATAGAAGATGCCCCAGTTTGACTTGATACACATAACATGACTTCAAACCGTGTTTAAACTATCTGTACATCATGTAACACAAAGTTGACACTTTGTATAGTGGATAATTCAGTTTGACGACAGTTAATTTGAAGACAGTGCCAAATAATATTCAATAATAATAGCTGGATTTATTTTGCGCCTTTTCCAGAGGATACAAGTAATAAATAATAGTAGTACACCGTATTTATAAAGCGTTATCATGCAACAACTGTTTCAAAGCGCTGTACAATAAAGAAATCAATATGATAAACTTATACAGAGAATGCAACAATCCATTACATAATTAAACATTAACATAGCTCAAATAACGTTAATGTGCATATCAATAAGTCAGCATTTATTTCATAATCAAAATTGACAGTAGTGCACGAAGATCATTATACAGAGATGTGTCAAAATATAGCGTACATGGCACAGGAAAATGGATTTGCAAAAGCATAAGCATAAAACGTACAGTTATACAGATATAGATCAATAAGATATTAGTTATGAGGTAATTAACATTTCAGAGATATTTATTAAATGAAATGAATTAAATATAGGTGTGGTCCGAGACCATTATGACGGTATGAGATCACAGAGATAACTAGAGTGTAATAACGCTTCCGAGTGTGATCACATCATCACAGAGGGGACTTTAAACCCTCTTTCATATTACTATAGAGCATGTAATCACATTGTGATGAATGTATTCACATTGGTCTGAATGTATTCATATTGTCATTAATGTATTCACATCGGCATGAATGTATTCACATCGGCATGAATGTATTCACATCGTCATGAATGTATTCACATCGGCATGAATGTATTCACATCGGCATGAATGTATTCACATTGTCATGAATGTATTCACATTGTCATGAATGTATTCACATTGTCATGAATGTATTCACATCGTCATGAATGTATTCACATTGTCATGAATGTATTCACATCGTCACGAATGTATTCACATTTTCACGTGTTACATTGTGATGAGGTAGAAACATGGAGTGCATTATAATGTTAAGTCAGATTATGACCTATAGTCCTCAATTAAGTACTGTTTGACATTTAAAAACAAATCCATACACCTCAGAGCATATAGCCTATATAGCTCTGTCAGTCTTTTGCTGTGTCACGTGGAGTGCAGTAGACCTTGGCCTCTACGAGTCTCACAGTATCCCACACTCCTTTAGGCAACATGACCAACATGACGTGTGCCTGCTACTTAGAGATGACTTGAAGCAATTTAAGTGTTGTCTGTGTGAACACATTTTTTCATATTTTGTTCATATTGTGTTCATACGCAGTTCAGGTATGACTGTGAATGACACCAACAACCCACTAGACCAGGGGGGTGTTTCACAAAGATCCTAAGTTGAACTTAACTCTAAGTTGGACTTAAAAATTATGGAGAGCCATTTGTAGCCTTAAAATAAAGTAAATTAGAAAGCGAAAATGAAAGTATTTTAGTCTTTAAATAAATTCCACATGAAGAACATGAAATCTGCTTGATAATAGAAAATATGAATGATTTGAATCAACATTCTATGCCTTTTGAAATAACTTTTACACAATATTTTCATAGATGGTAATGGCTTTCCATAAATGTTAAGTCCAACTTATAGAGATAAGTTCAACTTAGGATCTTTGTGAAACATCCCACAGGACCAGATAACGACAATGTTATATTTCTTGAAATACAGTCAAACATGTCTACCAAGGTCACCCTAGGGGAAATAGAGTCATTGGCCACTGTGGACAGGCGGCCTTTCTAAAGATAGTTTCTACAACACACACTTCTTCCTCAAGGGAGACCACAAAAACATGGCCACTGTAGACAGATGGTCTTTATAGAGAGGGGGTCACTAGGACAGGTTGGACTGTTACATTGGAACATCATTATAAAGAGCTCTCACATACTAACAAGGTGATTTTGCGGGTCCGGAGGACCTCGCCATAACGATTGAGATTCCACTGTATCTCTGAATCCTTCACACTTTTGCTTCATCCTTCTTCTTCTTTGCTTTCTTCCGCTTTTTCCGGAACTTGACAAAAAGTCTGAAAAGGAAGCAGAACAAGGCACAGGACTATAGCTGTCAAGTAAAATACAACGTAAATGATTTCACTGCTATTAAAGGGCGACATGAATAACATGAAAACTATCGCTTAAAATAAAAAATCGTTTAGTATTTCAGGGTAGTTCTAAATCTCAAAAAGGGTGAATATGGTCGTGAGAAAGAAAGTCACGAATGTTCGCGGTAAAACTTTAACATTTGCGGCCAAGAGATGAAGTTAGTCATGATGAAGAAGAGAACATTAAGGGCATAATGACAGAATTCTAGTGTGTTCACTTTGAAGTTGACAAGTTCTTTACGCCTCTTATAACTTGAAAAAACTATCCTTTAAGTCTGTCCGCTCTCAGAATGAAAGTGCCCAGTAATCAAAATGAACTCTGCATGTAGCCAAACTTTGTTCTTTTATAAGGCAGTGTTAATAACTTACATCTTCCCCATGTAAGCAATTCCTGCTAGTGCCGCGATAGATCCGACACCAAGTGCACTGCTTTCACCGGCAGCAGCACCCCTTTTCCCAGCCCTGTTGGGTGGTGCCTGCATTGGTCCTTCCTGCTGTCCCCGGTACCCTGCAAAAAGGGAATAGGAAAGGAACAAGCCATAGCGTATTTAGAGATATAGTTATGATACCCGCGTTTACGGGTACTCGCTGTCACGGAGCTCTAAATAGTTCGATCCCTCCAACCAGAGGAAATTTCCGGTAACACAAGAAGACTGTCTTGATTGCTAGTGACTGTGTGTGAACCCCAGTAATAAAGCACTTGGGGCACAATCTCCTTGCCCATTTAAAGTCGACTTCATTTTGAAGGGGGGGGGGGGGTGGGGGGGGGGGTGTCCTAAAACGAGGGTAAAACTGAAAAATTACCCATTAAAAAGTAGATTTTGTGTGGGTGTAAATGGGGTAAAAGTGGGCGTGTTTTTGTAAAGTGGAGGTAGGCCGGCTACGCTGTGAGTTTTTTTTTTTTTTTTTTTTGGGGGGGGGGGTGTTAGTCAATTATTATTTGCCCCCTCTGATTCTCCGAGGTAAATGTTTTTTCAATTTTTGTATGAAGAAATATTAAAGGTAAATTAGACCAGTATTGGAAACGCCCCAATTTCAAAAAATGAAATGGAAGCTCTTATTACCAATCATGTGAAAGAATATGTTTTGAATAATACATGATGATAAAAATGTTGACGGGAAACCGCCTACTAATTGATATATTTGGTAAATTAGTGTATCTCTCGCCTGTTGAGAGATACAAATGCACGTGTCGCGCACGTGTGTGTAGTCCCATACATCTTTCTGTGTACAGTGATTCTAACTTTATGAAGACTGGGCTAAATTTCTTATCATTTTGATGATTCCAGAACCTTGCAGTACATCTATGCTAGATGATCAACCTTTTCTGATCGATTTCACAATGTTTCTTTCACAATGCAATCGCATGACCATAACTGGTCTTTAGCTTTAAGGTTAGGGTTAAGATAAAGAAACAACAGAAATTCACCATTGAACTCTTGCCCTGCAGATCCTACCCTGACTTCCTCTTCTTCCTCCGGTTCCTCGCATCCGTCTGCGTGACATGGCACTGACTGGGAAGACTTTCCAGGGCATGCCTCTCGAAACTCTGCTCAATATCATAAACAAAATTGACAATTGTTTTGACAAAAAAAGTTATTGAAACGACCCATCCTGTTGCGCAAATCAAAATTTATAAAAAAAGAAGGGGGAGGGCATTTTTTTGCCCCCTTTCCCCCAATCCTGACTGTTGTATGGCTACACCACAGTAATTCTTTCATTTACGATTGACCCCGTTGGGGTAACAATAATTCCGACTTAGTAATCAGGATATTTTGTGTTTGAAAAGAAATCTACCACGAAGCCTCACCTATTTATTTACGCGGGTGGGGGGGGGGGAAGGGGGGAGGGGGAGGGTTCATCAACTAAAATCGATTTCAATCTATAGATCAGTGCATTCGCAACGCGAGGAAAACACAATATTTAGCATGAAACATGATTCTATCGCGGGAGGAAATATTTCCCCCTTTTCTCTCTCTCTATTTTTTCTGTTGATTTCATGTTATTTTTCTTGATCGGAATAGCAGAATAAGCTCATTGTTATGCGCCTAGATGCCTTTTATCATTCCTGTGGGGGGGGGGGGGGGGGGGGGAGGTTCACAAAGACAATGATCGACTTTAAATAGGACTTAACTATGGCAGGCCGTTCATGCCACTGTTTGCTCTCACCACTTGCTGGCATTGGTCTCTCATAGGACATGGTCACAAACCTACAGAATTAACATTTTTGATAATTCATTATTGAAGGAATTAAAAAAAAATCTAAAAATCATTACGGTAAGGGCAAACAGTTGCATGAACGGACTGCCACAATTAAGTCCAACTTAAAGTCAATCTTAGTCGTTGAGAAACCCTGCCCTGAAGAAAGTGTAAAACTAAAGCTGGGACACTTTGCTCACAATTTCAATTTTACTTACCTTTATCGGAAGTGCTGTAAGGACATTCACGATTCCGGTAGCAGAAATCGACACCCGCTTCACATTTAGTCCAGTAAGCCCATGAACCCCATGACAGGAATCCTGATTAGAAGAACACACAATCAAATCGGGTTTTGTTTTATATATGAAATATGATCAAAATCTAAACACTAGAGGAACGTTAAGTATTGTAAACCCTTTTGAATGGCGAGATATCAGACCGTAGGCCTACATAATTCCCGATAACATTTCTTGCATTTTTCCAAGCAAAGAAAAGGGGGAAAGAAGGAGAAGTAGGAGGACAAGAAATAGAAGGGGAAGAAGAAGAAGAAGAAGAAAAAGAAGAAGACAAACAAAATAAAAGAGGAGGAGGAGGAAGAGGAAGAAGAAGACAAGATTTAGATTTTTTAGGATAGACACCGTTGAAGAAAAAAAACCTAAACCCCTGAGAAAGATGCATGAACCAATCGGTAAGTACATTGAAAATACGTTGTGGGAATGCTAGCTAGCTATAAGAGCAATGGAAACAATGCAAATATTTCTTGAGGACTCTTGAATTAATATGTTTTGCTGTTGTTTTGCTCCGAAATCAGTTTTAACTTGCGAACCAAACGATACGAAAGTGTCAACTTTAATCAAGGCCAAATAAAATTAACTTCTACATGTATTTTCTCGTTTTCTCCTTCTTCCTTTTTGCGGCCGCCTCGATTACTTTTTCTCATTTTATATGTTTGCTTTCAAATTAAATGAACAAGGATCTCAAGACATCCCGGTGATGTTTTGACAAAACTCGATAATTTATTGCAACCTTGCCGTGTTTTGTCTGCAGTGGGTGTACAAATGTAATAATTACATTTGTTAATTCAAATTATTTGAATTTACGAAGTTTGTGCTAAAATTAACCCAAAATCATTCCTGTATACAAAAATATGTTTAATATTGAGTAACATAATTATTATAGAACTCCCTTAACCTCAATTTCGGAAGAAAAAAAATCCGGACGAGAAAATAGGAATCAGTTTTAACCGGCCTAACCGTTTTATACCTGGGCTTACTTTGTATCATCGGCTCATCGCGTCGGGTCGTGTGGTCGGATTACCAGACCTTTTGTGAAAAAAGGGCCCCTTTATTCACGAAATGTCGGAAGTATATGTTTGTGAAATTAATTAAACCCCTCTCATCTACAAATGCTCTGGTCTAATTTACCCAAATTTTATGAAAACCCTACGGTAAATCTACGCAAGGTCGCGTGATCTTCCGCTTTCGTTTTACGGAAGGTCGTGTAACGCGCGACCACCTGACCGGACGCGATGACCCGATGGTTCAAAGGATGCCCCGTTCGCGTCTTTTTTTCCGTAAGGAAATTTGATGGCTGCATTTGATTGGCTCAATAGGACCTATACGTCATGCGCAAGTCATCAATATTCATGATACGCACGCACACAGAATCTGATGCGGTCATTTATCAAATATGAGATTTCATACAAAAATTACAAATGCAAAGCTAAGTTTACTTTAAATAAGTGACATTGCGACAAAATCGGGAGGCTTACCGTAAACGAAGGACTACCCAGGTCGTAACTTGCCCATAATCATTGCGACATACTGGTTAACTTAGCCAGAATCTGGCCGATTTAATCTTGAATTTGATCTCCATCTCACCGTACCAACGCAAATATTCATATATTGAAATATTAATATGCATTCTATAGGCCTGGCTACCTTACGGAAAAAAAAGACGCGCCCCCGTTCCATACCTGCCTCCTTGTCGCAGTTTTTGACGGTACAGTCCTCGATCTCTTCGGCGCTTCCCACACAGGCTCCGATGCTGCTGAGGCAGATCCGGTTCCTGTTCCTGAAGCCCACGTCGCACGTGGTCGAACAGTCCGCCCAGGAGTTCCAAGCACCCCAATCTGATTATGGAAAATAATGATGCATCAAGTTATTTTGATATTTTACCTCGTTCTCAAAAGAACCTTCGAAAAGATACTCTGTTACTAGACTTGAAAGTCTTATGAGAGACGAACGAAATGATGGCTCATATAACTTGTCTTTTCTTCCAATGCTCCATTTTATGTAAGCTTATATACCAATCAAATAAATAATGGGGAATCTCAGAGGCCGTCTATACTAGTTTGGCCAGGAGGGATTACACCACACAGCGTGGTCACTGACTGGTGGCTATCTCATCAACTCAGCTCTCAATAAAATTAACATAAGAAAAAGAGGATCATGGGGGACCAATGATCACCGCTTAGGCATTGTTTTCTATATAGACGGAGCAAGTACCTCCAAGTAGTACAGTGGGGCTTTAGAAGGCAGAGCCTGTCGAAGGTATCCACCCTTGACCACACCTTTGACAACACCCTCACCCGCCTGCCCGGCATTTGGTATAAATGAGGAGAAAACAAATTATCTACAAACCTCCTCCTGCACTATCCGTTTGCTTCACAATGGTCCGTGCCAAACTGTTGATATCAACCCTCAGCCAGCGCTTCTCTAAACAAAACAAAACACGAAAAATGTAATATTAAAATACGGAGAGAGACGAACCGATTGCATGGCAAATTTTACAAAGCAATTTGCCCTAATCACATAGGGTTCAATTTCTAATAATGGATTGAGGTATGGACCCAGGCCTAATTGCAACTCTAAACCTAAACAAAACTACAACTCGATCCCTGTCAAAAGAAAACAAAAATATTTACAAAAAATCTAAATACACGTATTACCCCATATAATTGACGAAAGAAAGCCCGGATCGTATCATATCGGATCCACGACAGTCATTGTCAAATTCAAATCAGTTTTTGATGCGATTTTTGCTTCAGATTTGTTTCTCTGCGTTTAATGTCGTCGAAGATAAAGAGATTGCACGGTATCTTTACGATACTGATGTTCATGCATTACTAGCAATATGCAGGAGTTTTCTCACAACCTAAGAGAACTTGGTGCACTTCATCCAATTGTGTTCCTTATTTTCATATATTAAAAATTCGTTAAAATGGTACAAACATAAGTGCCGTTAAAGGATTCAAAACCCGATTCCTTGTTGAATGGTAATCTTCTTGTAATGCCCTTCACCACTCAATTGTCTTTGTTTGTTTGATATCCCATAATGCCATACCTGATTTGGGGCAGCTCATGATATTACAGTCCGCATACACGATTGCCCTATCCTCACATGACTTCCCGAATGCTTCCGGGTCATCCGTTTCGTACTCGCAGTTTCGAGCCCGTATGTAGTGCCCCCGCCACAGTTATAAGAACAGTCCGTGACCTTAATCCACTCGCCCCACTCACCTATGACGGGAGAAAGAAAATTCAAAATTTCTGATAAAACTTAAACCAAACTCATTGCTACTACACAATAAATATTCAAACTTTATTCTTCCCCCTATATTCCATATTTTTGTTCGACTTGTTTTCCCGTTCTTCTAATTATACATGTTCTTATTCTCGGTCTTGTCCTTGGTGTTGTTGTTGTTGTTATTGTTAATGTCGTTGTTGTTTTCGTGTATTAACCCGCATCGCGGACAACTTCCAACTGGATGTTACGTATCAAACTTCTAGCCAATCGCATGGCAGGACTTATGTATGACGTCATTCTTCACAAACATGGTTGTGCCGACGTAAAGGTGAACATGATTACATTGTGTGTTAATGCAACAAATTAACGGCAAATCTGTTAGTCAAAAACAAAATCCGTTTTTTCCAAAATCTTTTGTTATACCCTTTCTCCACGACAGTGAAATCAGACATAGTCTCAGCTGGATATCCCGGGCAAAATAAAGTGCCCTCCCCCACCCCTTTTTCAGTCTAAGTAGCTGAAGCTAAATCTTTTAAAGGTTATACTTATAGCAAACTAAACGTAGTACAGAATTCTCTTTACTTTATGTAATACCCATGAGCTTTGTTGTTAGCTTTCTCCAATCGTCATGATCATTTCTGTATGTTTATTTTTACTTTTATTTGTACTTTTTTGTATACGGGAGAGCATTTTATACAAATTCCTTCTCACCATCCACCTTGCAAACTGGCCCAGTACAAACGGCATGTTCTTCATCGGTGCCAGGCCCGCAGAAGACGGCGTCCTTGTGGTCGCAGTCTCGCTTACGAAGTCGGGTACCATCGTAGCCGCAGGATACGGAACACTTGCTCCACGGTTGCCACATCGTCCACGAAGGCATTGCTGAGGTCGTTGTCGACGTCGTAAGGTTGTGGCGAGGTCGACGATGTCATGAGATTGATGGTGGCAATGGTGACATGGACGGTAAAGGAAAATTACGATCTCACTTACTTGTGAGATAATTGTTAGCCTTAAAGGTCACTGAAGTTTTCACGAATAATGAGACAAATTTGGTGATTAATTCCGACATCTTTATCTCGACATCAAAGTTAGTCTGAAGGAAAATTTGGGTAATTTAAATTTACGGTTTACTCGGTCTTGTTTAAGTCCGGTCTAATGGACATTGCCACAAGATAATAGATGTTCCTATAATATAGTCTATAATTCTATATGGTCATTGTGACTTACATTGAAGAAATATCAGAACAGGATTTCTACATGAGATTGCCCGAACGGGTATGGATAGTTCGAAGAAGAAGAAAAATATCCACAAAGTATTCAAATTTATGACAAATATTTACATTGATTTGAGAAAAAAGTATCGAGCTTCCTGAACAGATTGAGATCTAGGAAAATGTGGAGCCAACTGAGATGCTTAGAATAGTTTATAAAATGTAGATCCCCCTTATAGACTGAACATTGGGAAGGCCTCTCTTAAAGCCCCACTGCACTACTTATAGCTACTTGCGCCCTCTATATAGCAAACAATGCCTTATCGGTGCCTTTTGGCCCTCCATGATCCTCTTTTCTAGTATCAAGTATCAAGTTTATTTGTCTTCCAGAAAACACATGTGACAAAATATAATAGAGTATAATCATAACAGAACGATGTAGAATAGAGAAAGACGAGGAGACCTTGGTTGAAGCACAGCTTGTTAAGTTAAGGCCCCCTCATATGATGTGACAAAGATAACTGATTCATGAATACAACAACAAATATGGAATATATAAAACTATTTACAAAATAATCTCAGAGAACAACTACCCAGCGATGCATCGACCACAGCATGGATGACTACAACAAGTATACCTGAAGATGCACACATCCCCATCACACCAGGTGAGCTGATTAGATGAGATAACCACTTGTCAGTGACCTTACATGGAGGTCTATTCCTCCCTGGCCAAACTAGTACAGACGGGCCATCTGCCGCGAACTATTCAACGGAATACTCACGTTCATTGCAAGTATCCCCTCTCCATTCTAAACTGCAGATACAAGTGGCTTTATTTTGTGACTTGGATGCCTGGCACTCCCCTCCGTTCAAGCACACCACGTTGTCACACACCAGGTTCATTCTCTTGCAATCTCGGCCTTCTTGGGCAGGGTCATCTAAAAAAAAAAATCATCATAATCAGAAAATGCTTTCTTGGTAAAGCATATAATATCATACAAGTCATATCCAACATCCTCAGAGAGGCGCGATGGCTCACTGGTAGAGCAGTGGTCTCGTAACCGGGAGGTCCAGGGTTTGAAACCAAGTCGATGCGCTCGTGCCCTTTGATATAAAGGCATATTAATCCTCTTTATCAAGTCCCTCGAAGAGGACTTAAATCCGTCGCTCATCTGAATGCTTACTTACAAGCATGCACATGCTTGTGAGCTTCGGTGATTTTCATTATTTATATTTCCGTGTATTACATTTTTATTCTGTTCAGGACCAGGATCGATGTAAAACAGATTTTGCATCTACAATGTATATCTGATTCTTTTTATCCTGATTCAATGTATTTCAATAAAATAAATAAGTAAAATAACTCTTAACTTGATCAAAATTTCTCATAGTTTTCTTCAAATAATGGCTCACCTCCATATCCTTCCATGCATTTGCACGTCCAAGTTCTCTGCCCGGCGTGTGCGCTACATATCCCAAACTGGCCGCAGGGGTTATCGTAGTCAACGCAAGCATCGTAGGGCTTCTCGCACCGCGGTCCCATCCACTTACGATCGCATACGCATTCGTGTTTGTACCCTTCTTTCTCCTTGTAAGTTTGGACGATGATGAGTGGCGATATTATGAAAAAAAAAAAGGCCAAATGAAGTACATGTAAAATGATGGAACATAATAATATAAAGACCGTCAATACTACTGGGCCAGAGGGGATTAGACCACACAGCGAGGTCACTGACAGGTGGCTATCTCATTAACTCAGCTCTCAACTAACATAAGAAAAAGAGGATCATGGGGGACCAACAGGCACCGATTGGGGAAGTTTTCTATATAGAGGGAGCAAGTAGCTACAAGTAGGACAGTGAGGCTTAACAGCAACATTTAAAGGGTTTTTACCTTTTCATTTTTTGGCCTGCAAATGGGACATTTAACTCTGGTACCTTTAACTCTGGTGTTATGACACAGTTATAAACCTATTTATTATTACTATAATGATCATTATTTTCAATATGACTACAGTATTACTTTTACATGTTCTACTATAATAATCACTATCATGATAAATATCATGATCATGATAATAATGATGATCATCATTATTAATTTTAATAAACTTCGGCAACGAAAAGAACATAACAAAAACAAAACACACACACACGCACGCACACACACACGCACACACAGATATATTTTAAGCAGAAACTTAAAAACGATCATTATTATGGATGCCGAGGAAAAGAAGAGATAGAAAGAGCGAGAGAGAGAACAAACAAAATATAACTCATGTACAATAATAAATTATTTTGACTTAAGATTATGACTTAACATATATGAAAATGGTTTAAAATTGGAATTACTTTTGTTTTCAAAGTTTAAATTTATATGGAATAATGGAGATTTTAGGCAGCTAGAAAGAGATTAAAGAGTATCAATTTGAGTAGCGCTGCACTCAACATTAAATGTATAGTTATGATCACGTCCATACAAGTAGTTAGTAATCAATGAATGTGTTAAACGTTCTGTATAAGCTCGACTACCACGTTCTAATATTATGTAGTTATAAACTTATTTATAGTTAAATTCTAGAGTTTCAACTAATCTTTTAACATGATATTGTTCTTGTTTTTGAGGGAACTAACCTTTACGAGTTAAGCATTTCCCGATGTTTTGTCTTTCTGTTATCAATGTATACCTATTTTTCAACTGTATGTAGGAGAGCGTGTGTGTGTGTGTGTGTGTGTGTGCGTGTGTGTATGTATATAGTGTATTCTAGTCATGAGAATGATGAAAGAAAGATAAACAAACTTGAGCCTGAACTTGAATAATGTTATGGAGTAAGACTCGTAAGAACAGATACTTACCACGCATTCGATCGTATTTGTGCGAGAACAAAGCTCCTTCGCAGTTCCACAGACATTTTTATCTGCATGTTTAATAACAAGAAAATGGTTGAATTTAAAAATAATCTGCCCATCGTCAATATGCTTATAATGTGTAATAATTACTGTGGTAAAGTCAAAACCTTCTTTTGTCATAACCTTTTTCTCTTACTTTTTTTTTATTGGGGATGGGGCATACGATGATTCTCTCTACTCGACGTTCTTTATACAGTCTGAAGAGGTAATTACTTTCCCTGTAAGTCGTTCCTTTATCCCGTCTGTGCGCCCCTACAAATTGTTATGTTTAGTGTAAGCAGATTTTATTTAATAATTAACAAAGATAACTTTACAACGAGAATACAAACAAGGATGTATTTTTTTATGGGAACTCATAAACTACAAGCAGAGCTTTTTAATAGGTTCCTCACATTTCACCCTGTATAACCTTCTATTCAATACAATTAATTTCGACGTCTTTTCAAAGAATTAATTATATAATGTTACACTTTTAGTATATTTCATATTATGTTCTAATTTTGTCAATTATGTGAATTCTTTTTTTGTGAAATGAGAAACGAATAAACTTAAATGTATGACAAAAGAGAAGCTAATAATTATAACCCAGGGTAATGAATCTACCAAAGCGGTGCATAACTGGTAGATACATTCTGTATTCGAATTGGTGTATATAGATATTCTCTCGTGTGAACGTCCCCGTTGCTTACCATCACATTTCTTCTTTCCGGCAATGTAGTGCCAACCAGGATCGCAGGAACACGTGTAAGACTTGGAGACGTCCGTACCCGTCTCTGTACATTTACTCATGTGAGGACCATTACACGGATTGCTTGTACACGGTCCTAGTCGGAAACAAAACCAACGTTTGGTCATGGGTTAGATATTTTTACTACTACTACTACTACTACTACTACTACTACTACTACTACTACTACTATTACTACTACTACTACTACTACTACTACTACTACTACTACTTCTACTACTACTACTACTACTACTACTACTACTAATAGTAATGATAATGGTAATAGTTTATCATAAAGCGCTTTACAGAATGCTAATCAGAGCGCTGTTAAAACGAAAACAACAAATGCATTTAGAACAATAAAATGTATAATTATATGGCACTTAGCAGTAAACATAATAATTATCACTATGCAAAGATTGGGCATAACTTTCATGAAAATGTTAAAAGAGATAATGATTTAACAAAAGCAGAGCGTGAAGTATACGAAAATGAATAACTTGAAAAATAACAATCTGCTTATGTAATGAACGTGGTAAAACTCAGTCTTTTTGTTTGCGTCACTAGTACAAAATCTTTTAACCAATATTGTTAAATAAGGGAATGGTTTATATAGTCGAAGCTGGCAGTGCCGAGTTAAGGCTGTGACGAAAAAATATTACCTTCCATAGGCTTTGTAAATGCGACTCGGTCCGAAGCCAAGGCCAAGGTAAATTAGATTTAATACTGGTATAGAGGAGTGACAGAATGCCCCGATTCGTCTAGAATATTATGAGGATTTCAGATAAATTGTTAACCTGTTTGTTGTACAGTCAGGCTTTTCGGAATTCGGGGTGGGATGGGGGAAGTGACCCCCTAAAATTATTTAGAAAATCAACGTGTCTATCAATCTTTTTATCTATTTTTTACTAGAGATCTTTATATCTGGCCCTACCTAGTAAACAAATATAACATGCACTGAGAGGCTCTAGTTGAAATTATATACCTCATTTTAAGATTCTTTACTAATCCTGTCTTCTGATTGGTTGAAAATGCAGTCATGTTCTTAACCATGCCCGCTAATTGAAATTCATAGTCATTTTTCCCGGCTCTACCGGTTTATATCCATTTTTCATAGCACTTTTTCCATGGCTGTGAAACGTGACGTCATTTTGCTGCGATCCCCAACCATGCCCGCTAATTGAAATTCATAGTCATTTTCCCAGGCTCTACCGGTTTATATCCATTTTTCATAGCACTTTTTCCATGGCTGTGAAACGTGACGTCATTTTGCTGCGATCCCCATTTTGGTTTACGTGTTACCGTATAAGTTTCTTTTGTGCGATGAGATGGAAACCTAAATGGGTGAGTCAACATTTTCCTTTTTTTCGGTATATAAAATATATATTGACTGCTTTTAATATTCGAGGCATAGTTGTTTCTATAGGGTCTCGGGAAACTCACAACCTGCTATGACCCCGCGGCGCAAGCGCCTTGGGGTCATAGCAGGTTGTGAGTTTCCCTTGACCCTATAGAAACCACTATGCCTCTCAAAGCAGTCAATATATCCTTATTATGGATCGAGGTGGCAGGAATAGCACTATTTCTGTCGCCGAGGAATCCATAAATTCACTAGTGGCTTGAAATAGTGCATGATATATTGGTTTTATATTTTTCAAACCAACCTTCATGTTTACTGTCACTGAAGTAGTGTAGAGTGCAGTGAGAGCAGCGCAGACGACAGTACCGCGCCCGCGACCGATAGCACATTGATCTTGATCGATCGCATATATGTGACGTCATCCATGGTATAGTGCTATGGTATAGTGCACTATACCATGGATGACGTCACAGTTACATCATAGCAATGTTATGTTTGGTCACATGATGCTATGTTGACCAATCACCGAACAGGATTTCATTGATCAAAAATATAATGATCTCTGTGCGTCAAGGCAACCTGCTGCTGGTCAGAAGCAAGTTTGATTTAAAATGTACTGTTATCATTGCATGTCAGTCATTTTACAAAATAAATTTAAATGAATGGTTCAACGTACTTGGACAGTTGTCCCTCTTAGCATTTGGGTCTTTATCGTCTCTTAAGCAGCTGATATAGGCCATAGTCGCACTCTGAAAGCGAAACAAAGAGCGTCAACATTATCAACGAATTTATTAACAATATTCATAGCTGGATGTACGGTAAAGCCTTACACAATAATTAAATGCCCGTGTTGTTGAAAGTGACCAACTACACCACATCTCATCCTCTAAATATTAAATCCATGGATCTGTAAAATAAAAATCTACATGTACTTACAATCAATCTTAAAAAGCTGCTGTACCTCCGATAAAATTTGGTTGTAAGTTATGTTCAGTTTTATGTAAAGTTACAATTGATTAAATGAGATCCGATTATTTTCCGGAGATGCATCCAATCGTAACTTTTGTTTCTTCTATAATTATATTACGTGTCTCCCTTCCCCTGCAGGTTCTTTTTTTTTTGGGGGGGGGTACGGAGTTTGGAGGGCTAGTTCCTTCGTACACGTAACTCGCTTAAAGTTATCTGTAATAAAAAAAAAAGAAAGGTTTTTGTTTAGAGGCGGGAGGTGTTTTTTAATAAATTGTACCCATCCCATACAGACGCGGTTGTTGAAGAATTATGCAAAATATGTATATAATTTTTTAGGGTTCTTTGGTGTCTTGTATTCATTTTCTAAATTTACCTGGCTTAAATTCATCTATAATCACAAGATTGTCTAAGGGCGGGGACTTAAAGATTTTTTTTATTTTTAAATATAGAACCGCAGCTGCTCCCATGGCTTAATTTTCATTCCCAGTCCGCCCCCCCCCAATCGCTCCGGGTGCCCCAGTCCTTACGGCAAACTCGTAGGTGAATCCTTCCTCTAGGTGGCCTTTGTGTATCTCGTAGACCTCTTCCCACTTGCACCACTTGCGCCACCGGTTCTTCCCCAAGATACCCTCGAATCTCCGACCTTGCTTGTACACGCACATCTCCCACACTTCCACGTACTGAAAGAGATAGATAATATACAAATAATACACATCAGTGAGGGCATTAGTAATAATTACCCACATGAGGTACCTTTGGAACAGGGTACCTTTGGAACGAGGGTGTTGGGACTGTTTTGAAGGTACCGCGTGTGGGTAATTTTACTAATGCCCGAACAAAATGATGTGTATTATTTGTTTTATAAGATTATGTTTTATTTGTTTTATAAAATGATGTTTTATAACATGATTTTACTAATGCCCGGTCATTAGAATTGGATAATGACCGGTCATTATCCAAATTACGCTTCAGGCAAAATTAATGCCTGGTCACGTGTACGCTTTCAACCAATCATTTGATTAGGATCCACGTCATCATCTTACAACACGTTAAAGTTTATGTTTGGTTTGGTGTTTGTTTACAGTCAAACCCATCTATAGCGACCGCCCAAGGGAAACACAAAAAGTGTTCTTTGTAGACAGGTTCCTTTAGTACATGTTTCAATGAAAGACCATTTTTAAAGAGAAGCAACAAATGTGGTCTTTGTAGACAGGTGGTCACTAAAGCAAGTTTGACTGTATTTTCCTTTCCTTTTGTTTGTTTGGTTGCTTTCTAATTGATTGGTTGAAAATGCTGACAATGTTCATTCTTTTCATGTTAAATCATGATTCATATATTTAAAAAATTTGAATAAAATCTTCAAAGTACGTAATTTCTAAAGAACAAGACGGTACTCAAGTCATTTCATTCAAATTAATTAATTCATAGTACATTTTTGACATAGTATTTGCATAAAAGATCAATAACCAATCGTCCCATTATGCACCGGAAAAAATATATAGTATAAAGTTTGTAATTCTTTTGCACATTGTGCAATTTAGATGAATATAAATGTGGTCAATTTAAAGATACATACCGATGGAAACCATTCTGTTCTCTCTGGAAAGCGGTACCTGATTAAACGAAACGATTAAAAAAAGGGACCTGTTTCACAAAGCCTTTTTTCGATGACAAATGTCAAAAATCAGTGACAAATCTGCTGTTAACCAATCAGAAGCAATGTTTTTTAGTAGCTTATAACAAAGACTGTCATTTGTCAATGATGGCAAGTTTTATGAAACGGGTCCCTGGGCTCCGTTTCATAAAACTTACCACTTTATGGTAACTTTGTAATCAATATAAACTGCCATGGCAAAATCACCCAACAACAAATCAAATCAAGGTTTCCATGAAAGTTACTATTAGTGGCGAAGTTACCATCAATGTATCATATAACGTACATACTGTACTTGTTTAATGATATCTCTCTCGGTTCTACATGAACCTACTAATTTGTAAAATAAATAATTGTGTATGAATCTATAATATATGAAAAATAAGACAAATGATAAAGAGTTGTTAACAAAAAAAAAGGCTTCTTAATTCGTCTATATAAGTATATACAGTGCGTCCCAGAAAAAACGAAACCGAGAAGTATCGATGTTTTATCATAACTTAATCACAACCATAATTATTGAATGATACATATTCGGAAAGCTTAGAGTCTCCTCTTTTAGTTGATGCTACTCACGTGATGCATATTTTACGCATGAGTGATTAAAAGCAATTTGAAGGAAGGAAACCAAAAAGTAATTTGGCGGGCGGTATCTGAATTTCAAAGAAAAATTCATATTTCTAGAAAGTTCATTTTCTGCTCTTTCATAATCGAGAAAAATAAGCCAGGAATAACAAAGTTCTGTTTGTTTAAAGTAGCCCTTACATTTTCATAATTTTAACAAACGAATTCGTTTTCACTGGGTGCCTGCCGTAGCAAAAAGCAGATTTGACAAAAGACTTAATTCTGTTTCGTTGACAATCAGCCATGCATGAAGACTCTCGTCTACGGCTGATTGTCAACGAAACGGAGTTAAGTCTTTTGTTAATTTCGTTTATTGATACGGCAGGCAGCCAGTGAAAACGAATTCGTTTAATAAAAAATTATGGAAATGCAAGCACTACTTTAGACAAACAGAACTTTGTCATTCCTTGCTCATTTTTCCTGATTGACGTGTCATATGAAAGGGCAGAAACTCAACTTTCTAGAAATGTGAACTTCTTTCGAAATTCAGATACCGCCCGTCAAATGTCTTTTTGTTTCCTTCCTTCAAATTGCGTTTAATCACTCATGCGTGAAATATACATTATCTGAGTAGCACCACATAAAAGAGGAGACTCTAAGCTTTCCAAATATGTATCATTCATTAATTATAGTTGTGATTAAGTTATGATACAACATCTTTACTTCTCTGTTTCGTTTTTTCTTGGACGCACTGTATGAATACATGTATTTGTATATATTTGCAAAAGTAATGGAATGAAATACGCAAAATATAAATATGTATCACTCGTCTGGACCCATTTATTAGAAAACAATTTGGATGATTTTAAAAGTAAACCCCTCAAAAAGAGTTTGGAAACTCATGTTTGGTTGATAATATCTCTCTTGTTAGGTATAATCATCCCTATGTGTAGTGTAATTAGAAAGTGTGTTTATTCTTCTTTAAAATGATAAAAATGATACCCCATTTTTTACGATTTCTTCAGGCATTAAATGTGCATAACATCAAACTAAAGGGCAAGGGAAAAAGTTGCAAAAAACACTGCTGTTGGTCAGCTGTACATTATTCTTTAGATTAAAAGTGAAAGGCTGCTATATGGAGTGCCTTGACTGCATAACCAGTGCTAGCCAGTGAATTTTGCAATTTTTTTTTTATAAAACCCTCCCCTTATTCTGATGTACTGCTCGTTCCATGGCCGCATAATCTTAATGAATATGGTATCATTGTTAAGAGGAATGAACATACCTTTTAATGATACAAAACAAAACAAAACTTGGGTTTCCAAACTTCTTTTGAGGGTTTTGAAATAAGATAAACTAACCTGAAGTTTTTGAATTTTTGCGTGTTTAGATCCTTTATTGGAATAGGTCCTTTGTTGGGAAGAGGTTTAGCTCTAAAGGGGTCGAAGAATAGACACGCAAGTCTTAGCATTCAGTTAACTTCACAATACTTTGTGTAAAACATAAGATACAGCATTGTCTTGACAAAGGCTTATAGACGAAAATGTGTACATTTTGTATACACTACGGTTGTTTTATTAATTCTTCTTTACGTGTCTATTTTTGCCAACCGCCACAGGACTATTTTTTATTTTATCTTTATTTTTTATTCATATTAACAAATGTATACAAGGCCAAGTAAACTTATTTGCGAATTTCCCGTCCTGATTTTCGAAAATGGGGAGGAAGGGGTTCCATTTGATTTGACATTTGATTTTTTTTTCATGCATAAAAATGCTGATAAGTACTTTTAAACACAAATTTGTTATATGCGCTCACATAATTTATTAACAAGATAGATTGCTACATAATATGAATGATTGTTTGTAAATCCCGTTGTCTAGATATTCTCAGATTGCGATTTATTTAACGTAAGAACAAAACAAATCAGCTAACAAAAAATCTGAGGCGGGCTGATTTTTTAAAAACCTGAATGCAAGGGGATTTACAACACGGGATCAACTTTGAATCATAATGTACATAATTTATTCAAAGTGCATTTGTTGACTATTCATAATCATGCTTCCCCTCTAATTAATTTGATAGATTTTCAGTATAACCTTTTCATAATGTATATATAGTAGTCAAAATACGAAGATGGCGGGAGAAAGGTTGGAGCTATTCCGTTTAAACATTTTTTAAAAGTCATGTTAAATTCGAAAAATTCAAATTTTCTTTGGAAAATCGTTACCTTCGTCGTTCCCTATTCGTTCTTAAGAACGATGAACTCTCCTCCTTAGATATAAAGATTTCCTGGTGACGAGGTTGCCGCCTTCGTAATCTCTTCGATACCTCAAGAGATAATATTGTCTCACTTGGTAACAAAACCACGCCCACTTCCTCTTCAGACTCTTCGTTTAGCCCGTAATCTCGGTTGATATGAGCTGTTTGAATTCAAGAATTTTGAAGTGAAATATTGCAAGTAATCAGAGAAATTAGAACATCGTTTTACCTGTGTCAATATTGTTTCTGAGATTTTAGAAGAACACATGTAAAGCTTCAATCAAAAGAGGGCGCCAGATGGCCCCATCAGTATAAAAAGCCACTCTCTCGTTACTATACCAATCTGACTGTACTATCCTTTGTCGTCTGACATTAAATGCCATCGAACTAAGCTTGAAACATGATGACAGCGGTGAAAGTTTGTAAATCCATGTAGGAAAGTGTTTGTAATACACCTATAACTCTATTATGCGTCTGCATACCGTGTTATGAACTGGAATTCACCTGTTTACTTTGAGAGTCAACTCAACGTATAGTCAGCCCCACTCATGTAAGTTTGTGTAGTGTTACTTGCATGCAAAGCATTGAAATTCGAGATCTCTGTCTGAATTGTTTGCTGTGGTGTACAACATGCCTGACACTGTGTCTCCTGAGGGTACTGAGGGTGATTTGCAAGGGGCCCATTTCGTAAAGCCTTCTGTCCAACCCCCTGGTCATTTCCATGCGGCTGCGGGAAATGTAGGTCTAGTTGAAGGGTGGAAAATCTGGAGACAGCAATGGGACAACTACACTATTCTCACAAACCTCTCCAAACAACCAGATCGGTACCAAACTGCACTACTACTGCACAGTGTGGGACAAGATTGTCTGCGTGTCTACAACGGCATGAAGTTTGCTAATGCCGCTGAAAGTGTGAAATGCTCTGTGATACTGGATAAGTTTGATAAACATTTCCTTGGTGAGAGCAGAGAATTCTTTGAAAGATTCAAGTTCAATCAACGCAGTCAGGAAGATGGTGAATCTATTGAACAGTATGTGACAGCTCTGCGTACAATGAGTAAGACGTGTGGATTCTGTGACTGCATGAATGACAAATTGCTCGTTGATCGTGTTCTACTGGGAGTACGTGATGATCGTATGCGAGAACTACTCATCTCCAAATCTGATCTTGACCTCTCTACTGCCATTGATGTTTGTAAAGCAGTTGAAGCGACGTCTACTCACATGAAGGCGTTGAAAAGTGAGGAAATCAACAGGGTGAATCGAAAACCTTTCCCTAAACATGCTAAAACTGGAAGTGGAAAGCAGAAGTTTGTGAAGCAGAAGCCGAAAGAGCTCAAAAAGTGCAAGTTCTGTAATAAATCACACGAAATGAAAAAGGAATGCTGCCCTGCATGGGGTCAAAAGTGCAATGTGTGCCATAAGCCCAATCACTTCAAGGGATCTGCAGTGTGTACTTCCAAGAGTGTTCACCAACTCGAAGATGATGAGTACTCCTCCACTGAAAGTATCAGTGTTGTACAGATAAATACAGTAAGTCCTGAAGATGGACCAATTTTTTGCAACATGCTACTAAATGGTCGAAGAGTACAGTTCCAGTTGGACTCTGGAGCAACAGTGAGTGTTCTCCCACAGAAGTTTCTGTCTGAAGAAGATGTAGTGAGAAATGAATGCATCCATCTCCGGATGTGGAACCACTCTCCGCTACTACGTGCTGTGGGAAAGTGCAAAGTCGTGACAAGGAATCCAGCTACTGGAAAAAAGTACAGGATTGACTATGTCATAGTCAAGGAGGATCTGACTCCACTGCTAAGCAAAACAGCTTCTGAGAAGATGCAGCTTATCACTGTTCACTACGAATCTATGGAAATAGTCCACAACATATTTCCTGAGAATCTTCACAAAGAGTATCCTGTGGTCTTCTCATCCTCTGTGACTGGTACTCTGCCGGGGAACGATGTTCATCTGACTGTTATGGATGATGCTACCCCTAGTGTTCGTCCTGCTAGAGTGATACCAGAATCCTTGAGAAGTATTGTGAAGGATGAACTTGATGCACTGCAGACAAGAGACCTGATTGAGGAAGTAAGTTCTCCAACTGACTGGGTAAGCCAGATGGCTGTTGTACAGAAGAAATCTGGTAAAGTGCGTGTGTGCTTAGACCCTAGACCACTCAATCTCGTGCTGAAAAGAGAACATTATCCTCTGCCTGTTCTCGATGATATCCTGCCTCAACTGTCCAATGCAACGGTCTTCTCCATCTGTGATCTAAAAGATGGATATTTGCATTGTGTTCTTGACGACGACTCAAGTCTGCTAACTACCTTTGCAACACCATGGGGAAGGTATAAATGGAAACGTCTACCATTTGGCTTGAAGGTTAGCAGCGAAATCTTCCAAAAGAGACTTCATCTAGCACTGGATGGTCTTCAAGGGGTACGATGTGTGGCAGATGACATCATAATCTGGGGTAACAGTGATGCTGAGCATGATACCCGACTACAGAGTCTTCTACAGAGATGTCAAACTGTTGGCATAGTGTTGAACAAGGAGAAATGCCAATTTCGACTGAAGGAAATCTCGTTCCTAGGCCACATAGTATCCAACTCTGGACTGAAAGCTGATCCATCCAAGATCGATGCAATCCTGAACATGAGTTCTCCAACCTGCAAGGATGACATCCATCGCTTACGTGGCATGGTCAATTATTTGGCCAGGTATCTGCCCAAACTATCTGATGTCATGAAGCCTCTCAATGACTTAACCCACAACAACTCTGCGTGGACTTGGGACTCCAACCATGACAAAGCCTTTAGGTTGCTGAAAGAGATGCTGATACAAGCTCCTGTGTTGGCGTTCTACAACCAAAGCAAGCCACTTCAAATCCAAACTGATGCCAGTGCTACAGGGTTAGGTGCTGTGATGCTACAGGATGGTCAACCAATAGCATATGCCAGTAGGATGCTGAGTGATCCTGAGACCAGATACTCTGTCATTGAGAAGGAGATGCTAGCAATAGTCTTTGCACTGGAAAAGTGGAATCAGTTCACTTTTGGTCGTAAGACAACAGTATATAGTGACCACAAACCACTGGAGTGCATTGTGAAGAAGGCCCTGGACAAAGCTCCCAAACGCCTACAAGGAATGTTACTACGCGCCATGGCGTATGATGTTGAAGTGAAATACCTTAAAGGGAAGGACAACATCTTGGCTGATGCACTAAGCCGTGCTTCTCTTCCGTATGAGAGCGGACAGCATGATCTAGAGGTGGTGAATGCTGTCAAACTCTTGTCTCTCCCTGATGACAAGAAAGCTGAGATAAAGAGACAGACTACCCAAGATCCAACTCTCTCCCAGCTCAAAGACACCATACTTGATGGGTGGCCAGACAACAAGACAAAGCTTCCTTTGTCACTGACTCCATACTTCAGTTTCAGAGATGAACTTTCGGTGACTGATGATCTGATTTTCAAGGGAGAACGGCTGGTAATCCCTAAGCAGATGAGGCGACAGATCAAGGAGGAGTTACACATTGGCCACAATGGAGTCGAAGGAACTTTGAGAAGAGCCCGTGAATATGTCTATTGGCCAGGTATGAACAAGGAGATAAAGGAGTGGATCCAGACATGCGAGACCTGTCAAGAAAACTCAGTCTCTCAACCTGCCCAACCTTTGATGTCTCATCCTATCTCTGACAGGCCATGGTCAAGAATTGGAATCGATCTCTTCCATCATGATAACGAGAACTATCTCATTATGGTCTGTTACTACTCCAATTTCTTTGAGATAGAAAAGCTACAGAGGACGACTGCCCCCGCAGTTATCAAGCGACTGAAACGTCACATCGGACGCTATGGAGTGC
Organism: Strongylocentrotus purpuratus; assembly: GCF_000002235.5. Classification (NCBI taxonomy): domain Eukaryota; kingdom Metazoa; phylum Echinodermata; class Echinoidea; order Camarodonta; family Strongylocentrotidae; genus Strongylocentrotus; species Strongylocentrotus purpuratus. The sequence goes on along the minus strand of NW_022145602.1, from coordinate 6,296,109 downwards.
CAGAGATCATTGTCTCAGACAATGGACCTCCTTTCTCTTCAAGGGACTTTGCTGAGTTTGCCAAAGAGATGGGAATCAAGCATAACACCATCTCACCTCACAACAGCAAGGCAAATGGCAAGGCAGAGTCTGCTGTTAAGACTGCCAAAAGACTGCTTACCAAATGCAAGGACACTGGAGATAACGTTGATCTAGCCTTACTCAACGTTCGTAATACACCAACTCAAGGTACCCAGACCAGTCCTGCGCAAAGGTTCATGGGTAGACGAACACGTACACTCCTACCCACCACAACTCAGTTGTTGATGCCTGATCGTGACTCAGGACCTGATGTCGAGAAACTCAATTCAAACCAGAGACGACAGGAGAAGTATTTCAACAGAAATACAAGGAAGCTCAAGGATCTTCCACTTGGAGCAACTGTACGTGTGAAACCATTCAACCATAGAAAGAAATGGAAGAAAGCGGTGATCCTGAAGAAAATAGACGATCGATCATATGAAGTTCGCTGTGATGGTCAAACACTTCGTAGAAACAGAGAACATCTCAGAGCGACCTCATCCACGTCAGATACACTTGATCCTATTCCCAACATGTTTAACTGGGAATGCCAGGACAACAACCAACCCAAGGTGAGGACTACAGAGCAGCGTCAATCTACCACTACAAGTCCTGTGAAGTTTCGCGGTGATGGTACATCTGAGACGCTTGACGAGAACAACACAAGCTCGCTGAGACGTTCAAACAGACAACGTCGAGAACCGCATAAGATGAAAGATTTCGTAACATTTTGAACACTTAAAAAGAGAACATTCGCGAGATACGTGAATGACATCACTTCATCTAACTCTGTTTGGACATTTGAACTTTTTTTTAAAATTTGAAGAAACTGGACTCTAAACACAATCCCAAATCTTCTGACACTATGAAGACTCACAAGAACTCAAAAGGACTTTGAAATATTATTTTGTGCAGTTATATGATTGTAAAAGATCTCATAAACCAATCTTTTGATATTCTTTAATCTTTTATCTGTTTTGGTACCAGGTTGATATTGACCTCCAAAGTTGAGACATTCTCCGGCACAAAGCTCAAAGAGGGGAGGATGTGTCAATATTGTTTCTGAGATTTTAGAAGAACACATGTAAAGCTTCAATCAAAAGAGGGCGCCAGATGGCCCCATCAGTATAAAAAGCCACTCTCTCGTTACTATACCAATCTGACTGTACTATCCTTTGTCGTCTGACATTAAATGCCATCGAACTAAGCTTGAAACATTACCAACCTTAAATTATGTCATATAACTTGGAGTGAGAGGAATGCAGAAAGAATAATATCAGATAAACTGATATGCAAAAGTTTGAGATAAAAGCCTCGGTCACAAATGCCATTACGAACTGCTACGAACGCCGTACAAACGATTTTCAGACAATGGAAATTCGGGAAGACAATGGAAAAACAGGGAGATTCGTACGAAATAATCGTTCGTACGAACCTTTGTGACCGCTCCATTATAACTAAAGAGCAATAAATTACTCAATTTATTAAAGAGGAGATCATTGATGTAGAAAACATCCTATAAATAGCCATTATGATCATATGATTTGGGATACCATTTATAACTATGTTATTTATTAGTTTAGTTTCTTTACAACTATCATAATTATATCTTTGTTATTTTTATCCAACAATTTCACAAGGCAAAATGTATACTCTTTTAAAGAATAGAAAATCTGGAACTGGAGTCTATTAACAAAAATTAAGAGACACCTGTTTACATTCAAGATAAATAGTGTAATAATAAAAAGCCATTAGAAACCTGATAAAAGGGAATAAGTATCTATAGGTTATGAAATTGTGCAGACAGTTTTGGAAGATCGGTCATTGACATCCGATACGATACAAAACTGTGTCGCCGCCAAATGAGCCTGTTTCTTTCTAACTTTCTAACATCCTAGTATTAGCAATGTGATCATGATTTGGGATACCATTTATATGTTATTCGTTAGTTTATTTTCTTTACAACTATCATAGTTATATCTTTGTCAGATTTCATAAAACAGTGCAATACATTGAAACGCTTCAAATATATGTATAAGGGTTATTTAAGCGGAACAAAATGAAATTGTCATTTATTTTGTAAAATGTAAAATTCAAGCTGTAACTTCCTTCTTCTTTAATGTCTTCTCTCTTTTCTTTTCTTCCTGTATCTGTCTTTTCATTATGTTATCTTTATCTTTCCTCTGTCTTCTGTTGTTGTGATATATGTACTATGTTAAAAAAAAATATAGAACTAGTTTGTATGTTGTTTATGCAAAGTATTTATTTGGGGATCATTCTCATCAAGCAAATTGTGGCTTTCATGATTCCCCACTTCCTTTTATCTTACTTATGTTGATAATGAACGAACATGCATGTTTTTTTAAAAGAGAGTGAAATAAACAAATGAAATTAAATGAAACTTTACCTGTCTGTAAATCAGTGATGTTCTCTTCTCCAAGTGGCGTAGCTGACATGTTTCTGTCCAAATCTACTCTTGATTGAGAAAATGGCTGCCAATAATGATGTGAATTACTGCTCTTATTCTCAGCATGGATCTCTGTTGAAAGAGATGTGGCATCCGCAATTCGACCCTCAATTATGTGAAAATGATATCCTCGTTGGGCACCAAAGACATTTTCACCAGTCGTCGTGTTTTTAAAAGGCGATGACCCTGTATTATGCGAAAATGCCTTATGATAAATCACCATTGTTATCGTTATCTTCTACGTATTACAATTTATCTATAATTATTTCCCTACTTATTAAAGGAAACCAAAACCTTCATACTAAGTTACTTTTATTGTGAAGTTTAAAAGATTTGAATAAAATCAGTGAAAATTTGCAAGGAATAAGGAAGTAAGAGCTTTTTGAAATGACTAGTCACTAGAGGGCGGTATTCAATTTGATGACATCATCTGTGAACAACTCTCCATGCCTTTTGTACATAAAATTTCACAATTTTTTTGTTTTCTTCGTATTTATTTGTGTTCATGATCCGACTTCATAACATGTGAAGTAGAATATCATTTTGCATGCTATATCTTGCTTTCGGGGGAGTACATTATCTAAATCACAAGAAAGAAGGTAAAACATGAAATTTGATGTACAAAAGGCATGGAGAGTTGTTCACAGATGATGTCATCAAATTGAATACCGCCCTCTAGTGACTAGTCATTTAAAAAAGCTCTTACAATGTACTTCCTTATTCCTTGCCCGATTTTGTTCAAATTTTCACTGATATTTTTCAAATATCTTAAACTTTACAATAAAAGTAACTTAGTATGAAGGTTTTGGTTTCCTTTAATATTGAGACAAGGCTATGTATTACCTTGGATATTCAACAATCCTTTCTTTTTTCTTATTTCAAATTTAGCCTATGGGATTGAGGGGTTGTGTGTCCGGACGCTTAACAAAATGTAAGCCTTATCTGTTGCATTTGAATTTAAAACATGTGATTTAACCATCCGTTCTACAGAGATAGTTGAATATTGTTCTCAATCAAATTGCGTAATGAATTGATATTCCTGTGTGGGGGGGGGGGGGGGGGGGGGGAGAGAAAAGCATGACGCGGGGAACATGAGACGTCGATCATAAAGGAAATAATTTAAAGAACTAAAATGACTAATGTTCAAGGAAAAAAAACAGAAGAAAATCCTGGATCTTCCACGTAATAAGAGTTGCTGAATCAATTTTTGACCCCCCAGCTCGCCATTATTCTTGCCCTCGTGCAGCTTTCCCCTAGTATCAGTATGCATTTAAACGTGAGGGACATCTTTATTTTCTGAGGAGGTTATGGAACTCTCTCGGGTCATTATTGATTCACTCCGGTGACACCGCTTGTTTTCTGTTTCGCACCCTTTCTCGAAAATTGATTACCAAACAAATTAAAGTGGCGCAGCTACAGCAGGGGACATGTGACTGACTGCCCCCTCCCTTCCCATTAGTATTGGGGAAAAAAGGGTGGGAGAGAAAAAAGATAGGACCCCCCCCCCACCCACACCAACACGACTGGATGAAGCCCAACTTATCCAAGCATACATTACATACCGTTTGAACTGCTATTGACGCCACCTTTCTCCATCATCCTCATAAGTTTCACTCCTCTTTCTTCCAACCCTTCATCTTTGGAGCCCTGTGCCACGATAGCATGACCCAGCTGAACACCCGAAACTTCAGAATATTTGTGGAGTCGCGAGGATAAAATGCCAAACAAAATGACTGTCACAAGTTCAAAAACACCGCAGACATTCATGACTTTTCTGATGAAATCGAAAGGCTATAAAACCGATAAAATCAGTATGGTTCTTTTAATAATAACAATAGTAATCCTGAACACGTGGACTCCAACCCCCATCCACCCAGGTACAGGGGCAATTCATGCCTGCCTGAAACGCACCAAATACACAACGCGCATTAGTCTTGCGTATTAATATCCCGATGCGCTTTAAAATGCGCGGTGAATTATGAAAATGTTAAATAACCTTACCCCTTCAAGTGCGCATTATACGCGCTGGATAAAGATTAACGCGCGCTTTTATTTTTTTGTTGAGGGTAATCCCCCAATTAATAAAATAAATGAATAAATACATCGAGTATATTTAAGGAGGAGAAGGGGCGGGAGCAAAATTTAATCCCGACGTGAAAACCCTCTGAAAATGGAAGTCCATCCTGATATTATGATATAAGTATTTTTCTTTCTTTTTCATATTAAATAGGAGTCAGTGGCGGATCTGAGAGTTCTGGCAAGGGGAGGGAGCTAGGCACAAGTCCATAAATAATTTTACAAACAAGGCCAGGCTTTGGGCTAAGAAATTCTTCCATCTCTTCAACATTAACCTTTCTCTTATATCTTATGTCTCCATTTTTTGGTTATAAGGACTAGCTTTCCGTTTGTTTTCCCTCCAAACAACTTTCTTTGTCTTCGTTATCAAAATCTCTTTTTTTTTTTACTGGCTTTACTAGCTTGCACTTAACTACATTTAGGCCTACTACATTTTAAGTTATTAATTTTATACATGTCTGTAAGGGACCCCACTGGAAAAAAGCTCTCGAGCTTTCGTGGGTTATCCTGTTCAAGCTGACTTTTTTTTTTATCTGTTATTATTGTATATTGTTGTATGTTGGAAGCTTGTCGAATAAAAATCAATCAATCAATCTACTCTCTCTTTTTTCCCGTCCATCTTTTACTCACTCTCATTCTGTATTACTACTTCTTTTACTTTAATTCTTTCACTCAATTAATTTCATTCTATTACTCTCTCTCTCCGTCTTTCTCTCGCGACTCATTCTCATTCTGTTATACTCAGTCTTCACTCTATTATTTTACACTCACACACAAACACACACAAACACACACAAACACCCTCATAACACCCCCTCTCTCTTTTTCTCATTCTAGTGTGCTCTGTCTTCCACTTTTGAGTCAGGCCACGAGAAAGACACGTAGTTTAAATAAAGCCGTCACTTTTTACCTTTAATCGAATCTATAATAGTGACACAAAAGATTTATGAAATATGGCATGTAAACTTCTTCAATATTATCATCATAATCACCAGCGCTTAGAGACTTCGGTGGTAAGCGCTTTATAAGTAACGTTTTTATTATTATTATCATCATCACAGTGATTCTACTTGTCATCATAATTAGCATCATCATCATTACCATCACCATCATCATCATCATCATCATATCATTGATAACATTTATTTAACTTAGATCAGAACACCAAAGCCAATATAATGACTCGGTTTCAGACATCATTTTAGTATCACAGATAGCTCTTTATGACATACATATATTTACATAACCACAAAGATATATACACAGATATTATCAATATCAACAAATATATAATCATATGTAAAATTCAAGGTGAAAATATTGAATGGGCTTAAAGGTAACGCAAAGTTTTGGGAAATTTTGAAAATTGGATGGATAGTAATTCTTTTAAGTTCTGATATACTTGGATGCACCTGTGGATGTATTATTAGCACTAGAAAATTTCTGCTTTCGAGAAATTGAATTATTCAAAATTTACTGGTGCTCCCGGTAAATTTCAAGGCCATTCCATGGTAGCTGCGACCATGAAAATCACGGAATATGCAGTTCTGATATATAATTTCCAAACGGGAATAGCAAATTGGTCAATTGTAGTCAAGAAACATTGTTTTTAAAGCTTAAGATAATAGCAGTCTTGAGAGGCAGCTATACGACAAAAAAAAGTTTTTTTCTTCAATTTCATCACTTTAGACTCGATTTCGACCGTGACAAGGATCATTGAACACTGTAAAATCGCATATGCTTCCAATATGTTCATTTGAAACTATGACCCCATACCAACATTTTGTATTACCTTTAAGCATTAACAATTTCTTTTAAAGAAAGAATCTGATATTTTTCAATTGAAAAGTTTATGCAAGTTGTAAAGACGTCAACGCACATCTAATTGATGTAACTACACATTGTATTCAACTACAACAACCTTGATATGCGGCTATCACACCATTACAAGTACATCAAACCATGTTAACAAGTTCATACTACATTATTCTCTAATCTTTTGACATAAAAGTGTTCAAAAGTACAGAATCGGTTTCTTTTGGCAATTCAGGCATTATCTCATTTATGACAACATTAAACAGAAAAACATCATAATGCAATCATTTTAAAAAGAATTCATGAACATTTTAAATGGCCTCATCATAAAGTCATAAACAAAACATTCATATCGTTGCAACTTGCAAGTCATTAGGTGGCCAATAAGCAACTTTTTTAATTCAGGATATGTAATTGATTTCTGAAGTCTTTCAATAAATTTTAATATTACAGGTTCTAATCAATTCGTTATTGCTCATTATTTGGATGAAACATGGCCTCCTTCTATTCAACATGTATTTCACTAATTTTCATTACACTTTATCTAGACAAACTACACGTTTGTTTACTAGTGGGATCATGAAGTATGATGTGGCTTATAGACCGATATATAGCGCTTAATACGATATACCGTCTTTATGCCCTTTACAGATATTTTTACCTTAGTCATCAAATTCATTCATGCACAATGTGCACCATCTCCACTCCCTGGGGAGTATTCCTACCATGTCGAGACCATGAGGGCATATGGCAATCACTAACACAAAGGCTTTCGTCATCCTACCAGGTCCCCATTTCTCTCCTGGGTATGGATTGGCAAATGTAGATTAATGCCTTGCCAAAAGACATTAGTTCCGTGTCGGGGATCGAACCCACGACCTTTAAATTTCAAGCCAAGCACTTAAACCACTCGACAACGACACCTCAACTTATAAATGAGATTAAATACGAACAAGCTTCAGAGGCAAGATATTCATTTCAGTAGGTCACTTTATCACTTCATCAGGTACTTTAGTCAAATACATGCATACAGCCTCAAGAATTAGAACTATATATTTTTGAGGGACAGAATTAATGCTCTCAGAAGCATTTTTATGTATATTACCTTTACAAGATTTGGGCCCCGTCTTATAAAGAGTTGCAAGTGATCCTAAGCAATCTCAAGTTTGCAGTCCCCTATCTCTTATGTACATAGTTTTGATCGGTATAACTCGCAAATAAGTTGCGATTAATATCAACTCTTTTTTAAGACAAGGCTTTGCCAAATGATAATGAATAAAGATACCAGTATAAGCAGCCTTTTAGTACTGAGTGTATTGAGGGTATCTGAGTTTTCTTCTCTTCAAGAGCAGCAGCCAGCTATAAGTGATACCAATAATTCGAGGGTTCAGTGAAACAAAGACGTAACTCCATATTTTATCGAAATGAGTACCGTATTTGCCGGCGTAAAGGCCGCACCCCCGCATAGGCCGCACCCCCGATTTTGACATTTAAAAAAAAAAGAAAAAAAAAAAAAAAGAAAAAAAAAAAAAAAAAAAATCGTTTTGTTTTTTTGTTTTTTGTTGTTGTTGTTGTTGTTGTTTTGCTGCCGAAAACCCACGCGTGGAAGGACCTTCATTTAACATCGAGGTGCAGTTAAAGGCGCTGATTTGTGCTTGTAAACTTGTCACAAATAATAGTAACAATGTCGTTTTTAGAAGAATGTGTAAGATCATTAATGTGAATTAAAAACAATAAAGTACCTATGGTACCAGTGGTGTACCTTGTGGTACACCATTTGTTATAGAAAAAAATTTGAGGAACTATTATTATAAACTACATATTGAGATCTATTAGAAAGATTACTTTCAAACCAAGATGACAGTCAAATTTTATTGTTGTTGTAGTTTCCGAGTGGTGAGTCAACACACTGATTACTGAGATGGGAGACATTGCCAGGCATAGCGCCATAAATCGAAACTAAAAAAAAAAAAAAAAAAAAAAAAAAAAAAAAAAAAAAAAAAAAAAAATTACTCTTTCGCCGCATAGGCCGCACCCCGACTTTTTGATATTTTCTCTTCCAAAAATACTGCGGCCTATACGCCGGCAAATACGGTAGGGGTACTTGGTATCAAAATGTTCAGAAAAATGTGGGCTTTTCAGGAAACACAAAGACTTAACTACATCCAACACTCCATTGAAGTCAATGGCTAGTGAAACATAGACTTAACTCCTTAAGGCCCAAGTGCTCAGTGACACATAAAACACTTTTTCTCAAAATGGCCAAAATGGAGTTACATCTTTGTGTCACTGACCCCTCAATTTGCTCTCACAGAAGTACTGTTATGTCGCTCAGAGATGAATTACACTGTACTTGCTTTAACCCTTTATCTTCCCCAGGTACTGACTGGCACAATCACTGGTGTGTCACTAGTGCTGATTGACACACACACACACACACACACACAATAGACAGTCAATAAGTGTAGGAATAGCCTGTGCAACACTACTTGTTATCACACGTTCCCGCTGCAATTGGCTACATGATATGCCTGTTTTTTTATGGTTTGTTTAACCTGACTGCAAAGAAAGCATGGGTATGCTTGTAAGTAAGCAACCAGGGGGGCTGACGGCCTAATGCCTTACCAAAGGGCACTAGCGCATTGACCGGGTTTCGAGACCACTGCTCTACCACTGAGCCATCGCGTCTCCTCCTAATCTGTACATTGGATATGTACTCTTAATTTTCAAATAATCTAGAAGCTTTATCCTTTGAGAAATACATTACTGAGAGAAGAAGTATTTTTTAAGAGGTAATTTGAAAGAGGCAAGACAGGTTGATTCTCCAATGGAAAGTGGAATATTGTTCCATGTTTTTAAGCAGCCACTGTGAAACAATCAGTAGATGACGGTCTGGATTTGGGGATAATTAGTATATATTCTTTATCCCTTATCATCATCTTTCCATTAGTAAGTACAGTCAAACCTGCTTTAGTGACCACCTGTCTACAAAGGCCACATTTTTTGTTTCCCTTGAAAAATAGTTTCTCATTGAAACATGTACATAAGGAACCTGTCTACAAAGACCACCTGTCTACAAGGACCACATTTTTTGTTTCCGTTGAAAACGATTTCTCATTGAAACATGTACTAAAGGAACCTGTCTACAAAGATCACCTGTCTACAAGGACCACAATTTTTGTTTCCCTTGAAAATGGTCTCTCATTGAAACATGTACTAAAGGAACCTGTCTACAAAGACCACCTGTCTACAAAGGCCACTTTTTGTGTTTCCCTTGGGCGGTCGCTATAGACAGGTTTGACTGTACTAGCTAAGGGGGTATATTGACTTGTATACCAAACTGTTGGCCTAGGTTTCTCAGTTCATCTTCATATTGCACATTCCTCTGTACGACCTCTCTGTAGTTGAATTTCAGATCTTCAATCTCCTCGAAGAAAGACGGGTCAAACTGCTCCAGCTCTTTCCGCAACTACAAGAAAAGAAAGAAAGAAAAAAAAGAAACATATACAAAGATCTTCAACCTCTAATCTCTAACTGAATGTTTCAAACCAGAAAGCCGAGCAACTCATTCTGTTCAAGGATTAATAGCAAGCTAGGGATTGGGGTAATGCAAAATTATAACATAAAGTCTCTCTGCACTTTGAAATTATCATCCTAGCTTTACTCTAGTCGCTATGTTACACTATATCTCACATCTCCCTTCCTCGTGAAAATATATTTATGTACATGTATGTTTGTATTTCTATAAATTGCATTCCCATTCCACCTCTCCCCCCTATCTCCTGATCTCTTTCTTTTGAGCTCTTTCTTGCATTCCATTTATTTTCTTCATTGTTTACATGGAGTATGTTCCTACTGTACGTACATGTCTCTCACTTTCTCTCTCTACAGTATGTCTCTCGCTCTTCTTTAAAGGCCCACTGCACTACTTGTAGCTACTTGCGCCCTCTATATAACAAACCATGCCTAATCGGTGACCATTGGTTCCCCATGATCCTCTTTTTCTTATGTTAACTGAGAGCTGAGTTGATGAGATAACCACCTGTCCAGTGACCTTGCAGGGCAGTCTAATCCCTCCTGTAAACTATGGCAGATACGCTTTAAAACTCATCCTCTCTCTGTCTCACTTCCCCTTTCCCTCTACCTTTAATCAATAACATCTCTCTGTTAGTTTCTTTCTCTTACTTCAACTGTATCAATTTCTCTCTTCAGGCTCATCTGGCTCTAGAAATCTGTTATCCCTTTTTGCTCTTTTCCCCCTATAGATCTCTCCCTCTATGTCTAGCCACTTCACCTTATTTTTTAAAAGCCTGTCTGCACTAGTTCGGCCAGGAGGGATTAGACCTTCCTGCAAGGTCACTGACAGGTTATCTCATCAACTAAGCTCTCAATTAACATAAGAAAAAGGGGACCTTGGGGGACCAACAGGCACCGATTAGGCATTGTTTGCTATATAGAGGGTGCAAATAGCTACAGGTAGTGCAGTGGGGCTTTAACTATAGGTTGTTCTCATTGGATTCAGGCTACCCGCACACAATGTATGCACATTGTCCACTCCCTGGGGAGCATTGGTCTCACCTTATCGTTCTCCTTGCGGAGCCTCTCCTTGTCCAGCTCCATGGTCTGTAGCTCCATACGGATCCTCACGTTCTCCTCCATCACAGTGTTATAGTTATGAAGCCTCTCAACCAACTCATCATCCTGATACCAGACATTAAAGGTAATACAAAGTTTTGGTATGGGGGTCATGAATTTGGTTCAAATGGAAGATATTGGAAGCATTTGCAATTCCTACAATATTCAATGATCGTTGTCGCGGGTTGAAATCTAGTCTAAACTGATTAAATTGTAAATAATAAACTCTTTAAGTTTTATAGCTCCCTCTCAAGACTGATATTACTTTAGCTTTAAAGCTATGTTTCTTGACTACAATCAACTGATTTGCTATTCCCGTTTGGAAATTATATATCAGAACTGCATATTCTGGGATTTTCTTGTTCGCAGCTATCATGGAATGGCCTTAGGCGCTATTTGGAATATTTGAAATTTACCAGGAGCAGGTTGATTATTCAATTTGCTCGAAAGCAGAAGCGTTTTAGGGGTTAAATTTTCTAGTGCTTATAATACATCCACAGGGGCATCCAAATATATCAACACTTTAAAGAATTACTATCCATCTAATTTTCAAAATTTCCCAAAACTTTGCATTACCTTTAACAAAATAATATAAAAATGAAACTATCCATCCAAAATTTTCTCAGCGCTTCATTTTGAGGCTTTGATTGTGATTGGAGCCTAGGTTGAAGGCATTGTATAACAATGTTCCAGTTTGACAAATCTGAGATGCATGGCCCTACACGTTATCAACGTCTGTGATATGGTGTAATATTGAAGCCCTAAAAAAATTGCGCTTCAAAATGATCATGAAGTGCCTCAAAAAAGTAAAATTTGTTGAGTGACAGGTATTACCATACTAATTTTCCCCAATAGACTGTATGGATGTTGCTCTCTGTAACTTCGTTGATTGAAATGATATATTCAAACTTTAAGACAAAGAAATGAAGGTAAATATTTAACTATCATAAAAATTAATAATGATATAACGTCCCTATGCGCTTCCAAGGAGCTTGGGAAATTATTACCCTAGCTTTAGCAGCTATTTTCAGTGCACAGTGCATTTCAAGGAATAATCCTACCAGGTACCCATTTACCTCACCAGGGATGAGTGTGGAAAATGTAGATTAACGTCTTGGCAAAGGACGTTAGTGTTGTGGCAGGGATTTGAACCCTGTACCTTGTGGTTAAAAGTGCGGAGACCTATCCACTGAACCACAACACCTCTAAAACTATAAAAGATTCTAAGGATCTATCAGACATCTTTCTTACCTGCATGGTTGTTGATTCGCCATACGGTGCTCCCTTTAATCGGAATAGTTTCAGTTCATTGAGAAGCTCCGCCTTCTCGTTCTCAAGCCTGTGATTAGTCAATCTAAAATGGAATGAAAATATGGTACATCTTTAAAAAAAAAGATGATCTTTGCACTGCAAGTTGAACATTTTTGATATGGATAAACATATTTCTAAATTAAAGGTACAGTAAATTTCTTGATAAAAACATTCTACAGCGTGGACAAGTCTTATATAACAATAATTTTCTCTAACTCACTTAACCCTGTTTTTCAAGAACAATTTTACTGAACAATTTTGATTAGTTTCGCTCTTTTTAAGAAAAGTTTTAAATAGCAGATGCGTATCAATAGAATTTCCACATTAAATGGAATAGAATGGAATGATAAAGCAATATACTTTGCTAATATTACAAATATTAGGACCTATAATTTATTTACAAGTACATGTAGGTATTTTGGGATTAACAGCGTTTCATTTTTTTTGAGAATATTTTTCTCTTCAAGTATGTTTTAACCTTAGTTTTCTATTGAATTTGTGATCAAATCAACATTTTAGGGCAGTTGTATGGTGTGCAGTATGTTTAAAAGATAGAAATAAAACGTAAAAAACATAATGGTTGGCAGCTCTGCACATGTAATGAGAAAGTATGATACATAAAATGAAAATATTTAGAGAGTGGGAGAGAGATGAATCGGTTTACTGAGAAAGTATCCTCATAATGTACATGTAGGCAATGTCTATGAGTATTCACTTTGTAAATATACGATACCTTGTCTGTTGGAGCTGTTGAAACGTGTCTCCTTCTATCCCACTTTCACCAACTGGGAATCTCTCTAAGATGTTTAACTTTTAACTATTATTATTTTCAGGACTCCTCAACCCTCCCTCTCTCTCACACATGGTGCACCCACGAGCCTACTGTATTATTATCATACGATACCTTGTCTGTTGGAGCTGTTGAAACGTGTCTCCTTCTATCCCACTTTCACCCACTGGGAATCTCTCTAAGATGTTTAACTTTTCTTTGAGCTCTCCTATATTTTTGATCATCATCTGCTCCCTCTGGGCAGAGTCCTTCAGGAGCTGCTTCATGTCTCCAATCACACCATTCTGGAGAAACAAAACAAAAAATAAATTCTCGGTAAACAAGAGGAAGTTATGGTTTTCAGTTTTAAGAAGCTACAACAACAATTCTTCTACCTGTATTGTGCCAAGCCCCAAATCCCCCCATGCCAGGTTGTTTTGGAGATAATCTGATTAACGCGATGGATTTATGAATAGCGAGTGCAAAACACACAGCACAGTTCAATAAGCATGAACAATAACTGCTATTACGAATGCGCCCTTGCATGCACATGGCACTCAAGCGATGGCTCTCTCGCATGTACAAAGCACTATAATGATAGCGTGCATGCATCCTTATGGCAGGCTATGGGTTAAATGATGTGTAAAGCAATTTGATCACCAGTAAAATGGCATGTATGCTTTCATCACAATAAAACCATCACTGTTATCAAGAAAGAAACCACCATATTACCCTTTGCCACCTAAACCACGAAAACATCTGCCACTACCACCATCATCCTCATCATCACTATCATCATCATCAGCGTCTCCACCACTATCATCATCAGTATGATCATAACTATCTTTGTTATCACTGTCACCATTATCATCACCACCGTAATCATTGTCATCATCATCACCATCATCTTCATCACTATCATCATCATCATCATCATCATCAACATCATCATAATCATCTCCACCACTATTTTCATCAGTATGATCATAACTATCTTTGTTATCACTGTCACCATCATCATCACCACCATCATCATCACCACCATAATCATTGTCATCATCATCACCATCATCTTCATCACCATCATCGTCATCACCATCATCATCATCATCATAATCATTGTCATCATCATCACCATCATCTTCATCTTCATCACCATCATCTTCATCACCATCATCATCATCATCATCATCACCATCATCACCATCATCATCATCATCATCATCATCTTCATCACCATCACCATAATCATTATCATCATCATCACTATCATCATCACCATCATCATCTCTATCACCAGCATCAGCATCACCACCTCTTTCCTCACCCTCACCTTTTTCTGCATGTCTTTCTCCATACCCCTCATCTTATCTTCATACATCCTGGTGACAGTGATAGACTTCCAACTCTTACTGTCCGTTCCTTCCAGCTTGGGTCCTCTGGCCTGCTCTATGGCTAGCTTCTCTTGAATCTGCATGAACACGGGAAAGCAACATATCGTCGGAGGGGTGACAAAACCTCGTATCTCAAAAATCATAAATTTTCAGGAGAGCGAAAAAACTTTCCTGTCTCAACAAATTTAGTGCTGTGACATCGTCCTTTCTTTTTAAAACTGGAATATTTATACAATTTTTAATGTCATTGTTGAAATACAGTAGAATAATTGTTTTTATATTTGAAAGTGAGTTACGAGGTTTTTGCGTTTATCTACATTGAGATACAAGCTTTTAGATTTTATTCAAATTGAGATACAAGTTCTTACTTTCAACTCTGAATGAGTTACAAGGATTTGGTTAATAAGTTACGAGGATTTGAATACACTAACTTCGGTAATGTTAGGCCGTGGGTGAGTTACAAGGAAAAGGAATTACGTATCTCATGTTACGAGGTTTTGTCAGTGCAGCTTCAAAGGGGGTTAAAATTACGAGGTTTAGTTTAAGGGTGTTTGTGCGAAATTTGTGATAAAAGCGAGGAGGCATTCCATGGATTTATCAGGTGGTGTCGTAGGCCATTAGATACAAAATTATGAAAAAAATAAAAATCTCAAAAAATTGAGATACGAGGTTTTGTCACCCCACCGACGATATACATTTAAAGTTGCACTGGCTTCCTGTAAGACATCGTAAAGTTTTTAAATTGCTATTTTTAGTTTATAAATCCCTTAATAAAACAGGCACCTCAATACCAACGTGATTGTTTGACCCTATACACCCCTCGCAGGAATCTACAAGCCTCCAGTGACCCACTCCATCTTACAAACAACATAACACGGAAACTAGCTGGAGATAGGACTTTCACTATAACTGCATTTAAATATTGGAAAAGGCTACCTTTAACACTCAGACAATCACCATCTGTCTCTTCATTCAAAAAGGAACTTAAGACATATCTTTTTTGTAATCCAGATTTTTAGGATTACATGTATGTAACTTTTCATTTTCATTTTTTTTGTAGGATTCTTGTTGTTGTAAGCGCTTTGGGACACTCTGGGAAAAGCACAGTATATAAATAATAATAATAATAATACAAATAATAATAATAAAGTGACTCAGTAACATTGTCTTGGATTCTGAAACAAAATCCTGGATTTAGCTCATGATGCAATCATAATTATTTAACCTGTAGGTCAGTCAGGAACCCCATGACTTTGCCAATCGCCTGTCTGATTATCAAGATATTTATGATTGTAAATCAAAATGTCAAAAAATGTTTTCCTAACCCTTTTTTATAACACTACAGTCGAAAGGGACAAACGAGTATGGTAAAACCGGTTACTCAAAGATTTTTACTTTTTTGAGGCACTTCATGACATTTTTGAAGCGCAATTTTTTTAAGGCTTCAATATTACACCATATCACAGACACTCATAACACATAGGGCCATGCATCTCAGATTTAACATTGTTAAACGATGCCTTTAAAAATTAAATCATTCATACCCTTACTAAGTATTTTAAATTTTCTAAGCATGTGAAAAAAATTGATCTGTCTCGATTTATGTTTCTTGAGAATGTGACACATTAAAGCTTACACCTAAAAGTATTCAACAAAGGCCCTAATTCAACCAGTTCCCCCTTCATTCTTGAGTTACGAAAAACACAAAACACATCAATTTTACTAGGGGTATGAATTATTCATTTACTGTAAATCACTAGTGACTTCAGAGCAAGTGTGCGCTTGTAAAATGGCGACTGGCTGGAATGCTCCCCAGGGAGTGGAAAATGTGCACACATTGTGTGCGGGTAAGCCTGAATCTGATAACAGGGGTAATAATATATCTGTAAAGCGCTTAGGCACATCGTTGGATCGATGTATTGAGCGCTATATAAAAAAATGGAATATTATATTATACTGTATATATATATATATATATATATATTATAATAACATTGGAAATTTAATTGCCTGCTTAGCACGTATTGATGCAATAGAATGTACCTACAGACAAAAAAAATACCTCCGACTACTTCGTTGCGGAGGCATAAAAATGTTCCACTTCTTAAATTGAACATTTCTTCATTTATAACGGTTATCAACTGAAATACACAGGGTTTGAATAACTTGATAGTTTGTGATAATCTCTGGCTTTCTTGTGTTTCTTCACTTATGCATATTCCCTTTTTCTTCGATCTCCTCAAACATTCATGTGCTCGGTGCCATTTTTTAAAACCATTTTCTTCATTAGTCCATATCATTTCCTACAGAAGTTTCTATTAATAATATTCGCTACTACTTGGACCAAACTAGTAATAATATAAACATGTACAGAACATATTTAGAAGAAAATAACTTCTATAAGGTATGAATAAATGAAAACACACCTCGTCCAGTTGTCTTTGCAACCTGTTCTTATCCGTGGTGATCTCCGCAAGATTGACCCTTAACCTTTGACCCGAGTCGACCTCCCTTTGAAGCTGCTGCCTCAGTCTCTCGTTCTCTGCCATGGCCTTAACAACACCCTTCTGGGTGCTCTCGTATCGGGTCGAGAGCTGACCTCCGATCTGGTGTTTCATCTTCGTTAGCTCCTCCTATAAGTACAAACAGAACAAAACAAATGATAATCAAGGAACATGTATAGCCATCATCATCATCAATAACAACATCATAATTTCAACATTATCATCATTAAAGATAAATTTTAGTACTGGTAATGCGATTGCATAGTGAAAGAAAAAGTGTGGAAAGGACCAGAATCAGTTGATCATGTAGCATGTAAGTATTGGTGTGCACTGCAAGGTTCTGGAGTCATCAAAATCATAATAAATTTGACCGAGTCTTGGTAAAGTAACAATCACTGTACACAGAAAGCTATATATGGGACAACACACATGGTGTCGGGGCTAGTACTACCTTGATTTCCTTGTCCTTCTTGGCTCATTACTCAGCTAGTATACATTTTCTTCCAAAATTGTTTGGCACATGTCATTTATTTGTAACCTTGAACATTCAGTGTAAGTTTCGTTTGATTCTCTGAGAATTAATTCTCTTTTTTTTTTACCAGAACTGGAGTTTATCTTTAATATCACCATCATCATCATCTTATCATCACCATCAACATTACTATCTTCATCACAATCGTCACCATCACCACCACCACCATCATCATCATCCTCCTTCTCCTCCTCATTAACATCATAAGTCTAACCACCATCACCACCACCCCATCGATCATTGTCATTATCATCATCAATATCATCACCACCATTATCACCATCATCTTCTTCATCCTCCTCCTCCTCCTCATCGTCACCATCATCATCATCGTCATCATCCTCCTCCTCCTCCTCTTCCTCCTTCTCCTTCTCCTCCTCCTCCTCCTCCTCCTCCTCCTCCTCCTCCTCCTCCTCCCTCTCCTCCCTCTCCTCCTCCTCGTCTTCCTCCTCCTCACCTTCAATGCTTTATTCTGGTCCTTGAGTGCATGTATCTCAGTCTGAGTGGTGACACCAGGAGCTTTCTTCAGCTGTTCATTCTCCTGTTGAACCCTCTCAACGACCTTCTTCATCAGGCCTATAGTTCTCTCCAGCTCCGGGACGGACTTCCCACTTGTACCCTAGAAAACAACAGTTAAAAATGAAATATGACTCTTAGAAAGCACTCAATACAAAATAAAATGTAAGATAAAAAAAGAGAACAAATTATGAGTTGCTTTGTAGAATAAGTAAGATTAAACCAGAAGCATACTATAGCAATTTAAAAAAAATCAAGAAAAAAAGTCTCCCCATATTGGGGGGATTAATTCTAATTACAGGAGCATCAGCTAGATACATGTAAGTTAGAGGTTTTAGTCTAAAGTGTTGGCACTGTTTTAAAGAAATTTAACCGCTATATTTACCTCTCGCCCTGTACAATGATTTTTTCTTCAAATTCAACAAGTACCTTCCTAGTAGGTTCACTGCTTGATTTACTACCTAGCTTACTCGCTTCTGCTCTACTTTTCTTTCTCTCCTGCTCCAGATCAGACTACAGAGCCTCGTTGTTCCTCTAAAAATATCTGTTAATTTCTTGCTCTCTCCCTCTCCTTTCCCTTCCTTCTTGCTCTCTTCTTTTTTTATCACTCTCTCTCCTCCCTCTCTCAACAATGAAAATGTATGTATACTTAATTATCTTTTTAGTAGTCCCACCACTGGATGTACCAGCTAGTTTACTAGCCACTGCTCTACTCTTCTTTCTCTCCGCCTTCATCAAATCGGACTTCAAAGCTTCATTATACCTCTAAAAATATCTGTGAATTTCTTTCTCTCTCACTCCTTTCTCTCTCTTCCGCTTCCTCTTCCTCTCTTCTTTTCTCTCTCTCTCTCTCTCTCTCTCTCTCCCTTAACAATGAACACATGTGATTTATTACCTTCTTTGTAGTTCCACCACTTGATGTACCGGCCAGTTTACTCGCCGCTGCTCTGCTCTTCTTTCTCTCCTTCTCCAGATCAGACTTCAGAGCCTCGTTGTACCTCTCCAGGTCCTCTACCCTCTGCTTGAGGCGAGGGCCATCCCTCTTGGCCTGCTCCGCTTCAAACCTCAGCTCCAGGTTCTCCTGCGACACCTCCAGGAGCTGACGCTGGAGCTCCGTCTCCCTCGAGGCTGATCGGAAGGCAGGAGCGCTGGCTGATGTTCTAACTTCATCCTGGATAAGAGAGAAAGGAAAATGACCTTAAATTTATTTAATGATCTCTATTTATTCAATAAATGACATGTGCCAAACAATTTTGTAGAAAATGTATAGAGTACCGAAGCTGTGACATCATAAAAAATCTATTTTTGGAATTTTTGGAATTTTTCAATTTTTCTTCATTTTCTGAAAGAGCATAAAAAATAATGTCCAAATGTCGAAAATGTAATGTTATGAGCCAGAGCAATATAACACTGAGTTCCTATAGGAAATCTATTAATTTAGATGGTCATATCTCAGCCAATACTTAACATATTCAATTGGTTTTCGACATTTGAACATCATTTTTGATGCTCTTTAGGAAAATGAAGAAAAAATTGAGAAATTCCAAAAATAGATTTTTGATGACATCACACTTCACAACTATATAGTGGCTGAGTAATGAGCATAGAATGATAAGGATATCTGGGTAATTAGCCCCAACACCATGTGCTTAACACAGGTCACCGCGGGCAAATGGGAGTTGTGGTTTTTATTGGAGATGATGCCCAGTGAGTTTGTGTGCGTTTGTTTTTATTTCACTGGTTTAAACAATCAATCTACTGCAGGATAAACAATCCAGAATGAATTATAGCCATGTTTTCTCAACATACGATATCCATACCAAAGATCAAGATTAGCTTTAACCATTTATAGATTTTAATAAACCACATAATGCCTGCTGAATTAATGTAAATATGAATTTATATATTGCTCGAAGTAGGCAACCTTGATTTCTAGTAATGACAAGAAGTTATGTTTGAAATGCCATACTTGTGTTGAAATTTACAACCCTTTTCTCCCGCCGTTGAATTTTCTCATGAATCTTAATCGTAAACTGGATAGTCCCCTTCCTGCGTTCAACGAGATGTACAGTGTACAATTAATAAAGTTGGGATATTTTTTCTACTGTGTCCTTGATTTTGTTTAAAATAACAACCAGCATGGCATCGACTTTGAGACCTGCGCAGCGAAGAAAAGGAAAGTTTTTGATGAAGGCAGATTGGTTTCTGAAGTATTTCTTCATAGAAGAGAAAGGTAAACCACTTTGCCTCATTTGTCACCAGAGTGTGAATATAATGAAGGTTAGTCGCACTAAAAAAGTAAGCCTGATTTTTTTCTCTCACTTATTTTGTTGTTTGCTTGTTTTTGCAAAATTGCAGGTGTGTACACGTATTGCATTTGTGTGTGTGTGTATGGGGGGGGGGGGGGGGGGGGAGAAGACTACCTACGGCCCGCCAAGTTATGCCAATCGTTAGTTGTGGCCCATTAGCTTTAAAAGGTTGGCCACCCGTGATTTAGACGATAATATTTCAAATACATTTTTTAACTTACTGTCGCAGTGATTCTTTCTCTTTCAGACACATCAAGTCTCCTCTGAAGGTTCTCTAGCTTGTCGTTCAGGAACTGGTTCTTTTGCTGCAGGTCTTGGACTACTGACCCATGGCCCAGGGCCTGCTGTCTCTGGAGGGATGAGATCTGTCACAAAAAGTCCAAATTAATCATGATTTTTTTTTCTTCTTCTATTCATTAAGATTAACAGTTAAAATACAAAACACAAATTTCAAATAAATAGGAGCAGAGACAATCACAAAGTCAACCCAAAATATAAACACCTTTATTCTTCAATCATACTTGTAAATTCTTTTATTTCTTCATCAGAAATAGTTGAGATCATCTGAATTTGGTTTAAAATGATGACTAAATTTCAACTCAATCATTAATTCAATCATAGCTTCATAGATTATCTCTATAGTTCATTCAACCAAACTCGATGAATGAATCTCACCTTAGTGCAGTAGAAAGGATAGCTGACAAAGATTCATCTTATGTCATCATGCACACTATAACAATTAATTTCAGTCATTCGTTCATCAATCCATCCATCATTAATTATTCACCTCTTCTTCCAATTGATGGTTCTTCCTTCTCAGATCCTCCATATCAGCAAGGGTGGCTGATGAGGGTTCATCTAATGACTTCATTCATTTACTCATTATATATTCATGCATTCTCTCATTCATTCTTCCATTCATACATTATATATTCATTTATTCATTCATTCATTTACTCATCCACCCACACATCCATTGATTCATCCACCATCCATTATCAATTATTTACCTCTTCTTCCAATTGATGGTTCTTCCTTCTCAGATCCTCGATATCAGCCAGCGTAGCTGATGAGGGTTCATCTGATGATGGTCTCTTGAAGGTTTCACCACGGACGCTTGTTTTCTGCCTCTCACTCCTTGAGATTAAGAAAGAAATGAAAAAAAGCAAGAGAAAAAAAGGTCATGAATTGATTGGCACATAATTTTTCTTTCTCTTATCTCATATTCAAAATTTTACTTGTCTATCTCATTTTTTGTTTATTTATGTTCCTTTTTTTTCTTCCTTTCTTTCATTCTCTTCATTACATTGTACTTGTCTATTTCATTTTTTGTTTATTTATGTTCCTAATTTTTCTTCCTTTCTTTCGTTCTCTGCATTAGAGTCAATTTTGTTCTTCTTCTTCATGAATCTTTTGCTAAATTCGCACATAAAACTTGATACTGTGAAAATGATAAGTAATTTTTATTGATGTCTTCATTAATCAATTTATTTATTTATTCCTTGCATGAACAACTAATCAAGAAACACTACAGGAACCTTTACCATTTGACATTACACTTTTTGTTTTGTCTTCAGTGAGACAAATAAGATTAAAATACAGCCCGAACCTTCTTAAACTTCATGTTTCAGACATGTTTAGGGCAAGTTAAGATCTTACCAAGGAAACAAAAAATACAATAACAAGAATATTGTTATTCTGATAAAGAAATTGTGTGACTCACCTATTGAGGGCCTCCTTCATCATCTTGTTGTTTTTCTGCAGTTGTTCGATCTCTTTATCTTTCTCTCTGATTTTGGCTTTCAGAGATTCTACTTTCTTCTCCCATCTCTTGCTCTCTTCCCATTTAGCCACCTCTACTGCAGACTGTATGATCAAAAATTAAAGATAAACTTGAGTTCTGGTAAAAAAAAAGAAAATTAAATCTCACAGAATCAAACGAAACTTACACTGAATGTTCAAGATTACAAATGAATGTCATGTGCCAAACAATTTTGGAAGAAAATGTGTACTGGCTGAGTAATGAGCATAGAAAGATAAGGAAATAAAGATATAGTAGCCCCGACACCATTTGTGTAGTCCCATATACATCTATCTGTGTACAGTGCTTGTTACTTTACCAAGACTGGGCCAAATTTATTATGATTTTGAAGACTCCAGAACTTTGCAGTCCACACCAATATTTACATGCTACATGATCAACTTTTTCTGATCCATTCCACACCTTTTCCTTCACAATGTAATCGCAGTACCAGAACTCACCATTATCTTTAAGTTGATAAAATATGAAGATCGAGTAAGAAGTGGATCACAGAGGATCACATGGTTCGTAGTTCGAGTCCCATGAATGTAGCAATAATGAGTGATTTCAAGTTCGGTGTTGAAAGCCAACACCGAACTTGAAATCAGGCTGGTGTTGGGATTGACCTCGGGAAATATGACGTATTTCCGGTAGTCTGTGTTGAGGGCATGAATCATGGGAGCTATATATGTTTTACAAGAGATATGATATTTCATCTATTGATTTTTTAATATGGCTTTACATTTGATATTCAAAATGATGCAATTTATTGGATTTTCTGAATGGATTATGCTTTTATCCCAAAACATTTCGTGTGCAGAGTAGGACGTCACTCGGTGTTGAGCCATCGATAACGCGCACACGTGATCGGTATTGTCCTTCTAAACTGACCGTAAATTATAATATTCAAGGGAACTTTTTTAAACAAGGCCACCATGGGCTTTTCCTTTGTTCTCCTATTTCATTTGAAGTTATTGTATAAACTGAACATTATTTGTATGAATATATACTTGTATGTTTATTTGCATTTGTTGTGTGTTTTATTAAAATGAAATGAATAAATGAACGAACGAACTGAAGACAAATCTACAGAAGTGATTAATGATGGAGGAAGGAGAGAAAGAGAGAGAGAGAGGCAAGTTTGAAAGTATGGTAATTCACCTGTTCTTTCTTACTGCCCGTTTCTGTGGTCTTCTTGCTGCTGATAAGATGAGCTTCCAGATGACGTATCTTTCTCTTCAACGCTGATACCTCATCAATATCTCCTACATCTCTCTCTGGTTCCTAGATTTATATCCAGAAGATACTTTAAAAAGTGGCTAGATATTACACACATCACCATACTTGGTCACACATAACATATTAAATGTAATTCCGATTATAAACACAAATTATTACTTTCTCGCATGACAAAGAGTTTCATTCATTAAAAACTAAGAAAAGAAAACAACAATAATAACAAAACAGTTACACTCATTCTATATTATACAAAAAGTAATGAAAACTTAGAATTGCCACTCTCCTGTCTCTGTGTATAGTTCTATAGATGCTGGAAATTTAAAAAACACCCCAACTCCACTACCTTCCTTTTCCTTTTCTCTAATAAAACTAAGCACGATCCAACTTTGATGCACTGCAAACCATCAGTTGGGTGGTACATAAAGAGTAAAAGTCTTAAATTCGGCTTTCAAGGAAAGCCCTGTGTTATAATTGGTGGCTGCTGTCTGGCCAACTTTGACAGATATAACAAGTACACAAATTTTCTTATCATCTTTTCCTCCCCCTCCCCCTCCTCCTCCTCCTCTTCTTCTTCTTCCTCCTCATCCTCCTATTCTTCTTCTTCTTAGAACACCCAAAGAGATAATTCAAGATGTTTATCTGACCTGTTGAGTTGTTTGAAGCTTCAAGACTTCTACTTCTCGGCCTAGATCATCTCTCTCTGACTCCATCTTGTTCACTCTCTTCGTCTTCTTTTCTAACTCCTGTGAGAACAACACCAACATAGGAATTATGTGAGAAGGTATTTTGGAAAAGAAAAAGTCAAAAACAACTTCACTTATACTGTTTTCACACTGGCAATATTTTGCTTAACCCCATACTATAGGTGGGGTTAAGGGGGGTCTTAGCCCCACCTATAGTACGGGGTTAAGCCTATTCCACTTTCTGTTCAGACTGGCTTTTACCAAAGTGGGCTAAAGTTGGCTAACCCCACCTATAGTACGGGGTTAACTAACCCTGCAAAATAGCAGGGCTAACTCCGCAATTGTGATGCTAACTCCTGCTAACCCTGCAATTGCGGTGCCAAGCAAATGAATGAGAATAGAAATGAAAAATAGTCCGGTACTACGCAACGGAGCGTATCGCAGCTGGCCAGATGCGAAGTATGCCCAATCATAACATTCACGATATCCGGGTTAACAATTTGCTGTGGGAATAGCGTGAATTTTCTTATTCCGGAATAGGCGCTAGTACGAGACTAAAAACAGCATGTGTGGAAAGCCAAAAAAAATAGTCCGGGGTTAAGGATAGTACGGGGCTAAGCAAAGTACGGGGTTAAGCAAAACCAGTGTGAAAAGAGTATTACAGTATGATCAATTTTGATTACATAGTGGGATAATGCAGAATTAGTCTCAAAATCTGGGTCCAAACTAAACAACAATACTTAGGAGATTAATATAATTTGCTGGATATTGTTTCTTTGCTTCTGAAAGGATTAATATATTTCGATCCATGACATTTCAATCTTTTCCTCTTTAAATCAAAGTGCTGTGTACTACAGAACACTGTTGCTATATTGTAAAGCGTATTATAATAAGCTTAAACACTTCAGTCAGACCACAATAAAACACACATTCATATGTTAAAAAAAAAGTAGCAGCCTGACATGCCATCATCATTATTTATTTAAGTCAGCATTTTCCCTCTTATGAGGCATGACTGACTGTCGTGCCATGATGACACTTTTTCTTGTCTCGAACATCCTCGTCATTTAGACCCACGTTACTGCTTTCTTTCTTCATCATATCTTTCCATGAAATCTTTGGTCTTCTTTTCCCTCTTATGCCATCCACTTCAGGATCCCACGCTCTTTTCACATGTTCACCATCTTCCCTTCTCATCACATGACCCATCCATCTCAATCCACTTCTCTTTATCATTTCCCATACAGTTTCTTCCAGACCCAACCTTTCCATGAGCTAATAAACTTGTGTTCTTTCTATCGGACAGCCTGTAGGATGAATTGAAAAATGTACTTTGCTAAACCCATATATTTAGACTAACCTCTTTGACCTCCTCCAGATCTTTTGTCATATTTGACACTTGACCTTTGAACTTTTTTACATCTCTCCTAGCATGGTCTAGTCTCCCCTGAGTCTCTTCTAGGACATCTTTTAATTTCTTGGTTTCCTTCTCAATCAGCTTCTGGACATTGATCTGTTGCTCCTGGTCAGAGGCCTGAGACTTGGCGTTCTGCTGCGCGGTGTCGACCATGTCAGCTCGTAGCTGTAACAATGCCTGGCTTAGTGACTGTGGATTGAAAGTATATAGAAACATAAAAATCCATTTATGGGACTACATTCAGGAATCATATGTAAAATTCTCCGAGGCTTGTGCTTTGGCGTTCCATTGGGCAGTGTCTACCATGTCAGCTCGTAACTGTAACAATGCCTGACTTAGGGACTGCGGATTGGAAGTATAGAAACATGAAAATCAATTTATGGGACTACATTCAGGAATAATGTCAAATGCTCCGAGACTTGTGCTTTGGTGTTCTGTTGGGCAGTGTCGACCATGTCGTAGCTGTAACAATGCCTGGCTTAGTTACTGTCCGTTGAGATCAAAATACCATAAAAATGAATAAATGGGACTACATCCACCACTCATTTAAAATGTTTTGTTTTTGAGGCTTCTGCTATGGCATTTCATTACATCCACCATGTCTGCCACACAAGTGATATGTGATTGTGACTCGATTAATGTACTGGAGCACACACAGGTGTCCTGAGACCTGCACTAGCTTGGCTAAGGTGGTGTTGAGTGACTAGTGCCCAACATGTCATTGTTGTATCCACAGAGGTTAAAATTTATTCATTTGAACATAATAATAATAAGTCACATTTGTATAGCACTTAATACGTTTTAAGGTGCTTCACATTGTATTTAGTATTACCCTGGTCATTGGACTAACTTGCTAATCCACACATGCTCCGCTCTCTGGGGAGTATTTCCAGACACCATTAGGCAAACCTCTGTGTTTCTGTGCTAAAATCTCCTGTAAATTAGCATAACTACACTGTTTGTGAAAAATTATACACTGAATTAAGTTAGCCCATAAATATTTCATGAACCTACCTTATGTTGTTTCTCTTTGAGAGAGAGCTCATTCTTCAGTCTATCCACCATGTTTTTCATGGTGGTCGTAGGCGCCTTAGAGTTTGCTGCCCTCTGTTGGTCAATCTCCATCTCTAAGCGTTCAATCTCCGCCTCCTTCTCTTTGATTGTCTGGAGATGGTTGGAGATCTCAGATTGTAGCTTTGTGACCTGGCCATTGTGCACTGCTGTGAGTCTAAGATATGATAACGAGTTAACGATAAACAAAATAAACAAAAGAAATAACAAAGGACCTAGAATCGATCCTTGAGGAACACCAAATGAAATATTAGAAAACCCATCTTTTTTCTACTCAGTTTCAGACATATTCTCTATCAAGTGAAATCATCTTGCAAGAAAGTAATTTACTACAATTCATCAAATACATGTTCTGTTTCTCATAGAGTGTCTTTTCCAAAAATAAATAATTAAATTAAAGAAACCAAATACATCCTTCATATCATCTTTTCAAAGTTGGTATCATGTAGGCATGGTAGAAATAATTCTATATTATTGCTCTTTATACTCAATCTGTGTATTCATTTTTGTTTCCTTCTTCTATTTTAAGACTACATCTAAATTGTGCCCTCCCCTACGCAAAGTCTTGTTGGCATAAAGATAAATTTACTTATTTTTTTTTTTGATCAAAAAGTAGTAGGGGTATTACAAAGCGGTATTATGTTGAATTCTGAAGACCATATATGGAAGGCTTTGTATTCTGTATTTCCTCAATAGGTGAGTTGAAACAATTTTAATCATACTTTTCTGTTTTTCTCTGAAAGTCTTTAGTCTTCCTGTTCAGTACATCTTTCCACTTAGCGACCTCTGTATGAGCAGCCTTGAGTTTGACCGACATAGCAGCCAGAGCATTGTCCTGCTGGGCTACCAAGTCTTCTAACTCCTGCAGGCGGGCAAACTCCTTGCTACCTGGGACCGGTGGGGCAGGCTTGTTCGCTAGGTCCTGAAATAAACATACGCATACATTAACTCATATCCTGCCGTAAGGCCTCATGCACGCTACCGTTATAGTGCTTTGTACACGCGAGGGCGCTATCGATATGCTGCATAGTTCACGCGAGCGAGCCACAGCTTAGCTGCTTTATGCATGCATGCTCGCATTCGTAATAGCAGTTATTGTTCATGCTTATTGTACTGTACTGATGAGAGCACTCTCGCAAACATGCTTCCTGTTCATCCAAGCGTGAACACATACCACACAAAATGATATTAAACAATTTGGGATAAAACACTCTTTCTTAAGATGTTTAATAATTTACTGCTCATAGATGATTTTTAAATTAGCAATTTTCTAGGAGTAAACTTGTTTTTGACTCACACTGTATAGCCACTTTTTTATTGAGTTTCCCTTGAGTGGTCTTTATGTACAGGTTTCACTGTTCCAAAATCACATTTTTTCTGTTCCTTTCAAGTTTCACTACCGTTTCCCATTGAAACGTGTACTAAAGGAACCTGTACATAAAAAGTCCACCTGCCTATATAGACTACTACTTGATGTTTCTTCTGAGTGGTCTTTATGTACAGGTTTCACTGTACCATTTGTTCTTTTCTCAGTTTTATATTTCATGATTTCAGTTTACCTACTTGACATTTTATGCAATAGTTTTTAAGCCAGAATTAATTCCTCATGTTTGTGTTCAGTATCGTGTCATGACCTAGTGTCATCGTACATATTAATTTGATTCCTCCTTGTGCTTTGTTTTTGTTAGCTGGTTTGTTGATGAAATGTTATACATTTTATTTACCTTCATGCTATATTTTGCAGGTCTTCTGGGTGCACCAGTTGGTCGGGAAGAGGGACCATTACAGTTACAGTGATTTCGTTTGCTTTCCTCTTCCCCGGCAGCCAACTGATGCACTCAGAGGACCTCCAGGAAGATTGTGCATTTATAACTGACATTCTCTTAATGTCTGTTTACTCATATTTACATTGTTATAGTTTTTGTGAATTGCTGAATAAATAATAATAATAATAATAATAACTAGAAATTTAATTCGTCACGAAGACGAATAAGGTGGTCTGTCTAAGTCTTATGATAGCTTTGAGAATGGGAGAAGTTATATAGACATGTAAACAATGATGATCATGATGAACATGGTGATGATCATGATAGTAAAGGTGATGATGATGATAATTATAATGTTATATGACGATAAAAACGATAATGTTAATGATGATGATGAGCATGAGCATGATCCTGACATCTGATTAAAAAAAATGAGGAAATATTTAGATAGCAAATAGTCTCAGCTACAACATACTAAAATTTGGGAGAAAACTGTTGAATAACAACCGAGATACTGGTCAAAACACCTTGTCATGCAGATTCATGTTTTGAAAAAAGTGACCTCCCATAGACATAACACGCAAATATGACAAATTATGCATTGTCGCCTTTAATCGAATTTTTTACTATGATGACGTCATCGAAATGAAAAATGAATGAAATATTTTTGATAGAGAATTATCTCAGCTACAACATATTAAATTCTGGGAGAAAATCGATCACCGATAAGTGAGATAACCTCAATTAAACAAAGACAAAAATGACGTCATCAACAAAATACATTTCGTTGAGTTTAGATGCCAATATGATGACTTTGTTTCACTTTGTACGAGTCAGGGTGGTATGAAATCATATCTACAACTCATGCTTTTTCCAACCATGATATAAAAAATTGGGGGTCGATGGACTATCTGAAGAGCTATTTCGATTTTTAAAATGGCATGTTTTTGATCAAATTTGCATTATATTGCCCATAGCAGTACGCGCGGATTTTGAACTTTGACGCACGCTCATTGCCTTATGAAATATGAAGAGTGACTGAAATTAATGTAAATTGTCAATTACGTTAAGAGGAATCCAAATCATGTAAACATTTTGAATTTGACATTTTCCGCGCGCAGTGAGCGCGCACAACGCTCGCGGGGACACTTACGGACGGAAAATTTTGAAATGCTTAAAATGACCTGATTCGTACTCTCCTTTAGTAGTTAAGTGATTTTGAGCTTTTTAAAATTTTGACGCGCACATACGCGCGCGTCATGACCTTCATGTGACCTTTGATGACATGACTTGTTGACCCTTGACCTGAAGTATATGTGATATGAATATGAATGACCTTTGCTGATGCATCATGAAGATATGATGGATAATGTGATTTCACAAAATGGCGCCTGGATGACGTCACGATGATTTGATGACCTTGAAAATGTTCATGTCAGGTCTCATGACAATGACCTATGAATGTGCCAAAATTTAATGAAATTAACTAAACCAAACTTAAGTTATCCGGGGCACAAAAAACAGGAAGAAATAAAAATAAAGAATAATAATAAATAAAGAAAATTCTGACGAAATCAATAGGTGGTCTGTTGATAACAGACCACCTAATAATAATAATAACAATAATAAGGGTTAGGAACATACCATTGCTGCTTTCTTGAACTTGTTAAATGCTAGATCATTCTGAGCATGAAGCTTGAGCTGTAAATCATGTATCTCTGTCATATACTGTGCGCTCTCATCAGCCGATTCCTGTCATATGAAAAGACATAAACAATTCTAAGGTTAAAGGTCATTCTGTGAAGATTGAGCTGCAGGTCAGGGTATAATTTCAGGGAAATCATCATGAGTACAAGTTTGCTGACATAGCATCAACATGCATGTATTAGAAGTTAACACAAGTTTCCATGGCACGAGTTTCCATGGGATGTTAGCAAACTTGTCTTCAATGTCAAAGGTTAAAGGTCATTCTGTGTAGATTGAGCTGCAGGTCAGGGTATAATTTCAGGGAAATCACCATGAGTACAAGTTTGCTGACATAGCATTAACATGCACGTATTAGAAGTAATACAGGTTTCCATGGGATGTCAGCAAACTTGAGCTGCAGGTCAGGGCACTACTTCATGAAATCCTCATAATAATAATAATAATAATAAAAATAAAACGGTGCTTATACTGTATAGTGCTTTCTACCGAAATCTCTAGGTTCGCCGACATAACGATAAAATGCATGTATCAAAGTTAACACGCATTTCAATAGGATGTCAGCAAACTTGTTCCTTAATGGGTTCATGAAACCATGCCAATGTTTGCTATGTAATTCATGTTCATCACCTGATTCCTACAATAACAGAAACAAACTGGCAAAACAAGTAACATACACCGAGGATAAAAAGAGTAATCACAAAACCAACTACCCAATCTATCCAACAAGGGAGGAGAGACTCAAAGATGTGTAACACACACCCACATTTGTAGCAACACACCTACATTTTAGATTACATGATACTGAATTAGAGACGATAAATCTAAAGTCAATGACTATTTTATAATAAGAGAGACAAACAAAAAGGAGAATACGAGTACATGCACAAGGAAGCAATTAGCTTGTAAACCTATACAAATAATGAATAACATAATATAAAAGATAATATTCATTTTACAACAAAAAATATAGACTAGAAACAAAATAATAGTTTTTCTTCTGGTTGTCTTACCTTTCTTGATTGTTCTAAGAGGTCAATGTACTTCTGCAACGCTTCCTCCTTCTGTTGTATACGATTCTAAAAAAAAGAAAAAATTAGAATAGATAATATTATTCTGCTTATAAAGCGCTTAATACAATGTCTCTTAATAGTGCTTTACAGATATGCTATTACCCCGGTCATTGGATTCAGTGCTTGCCCACAAACATGGATCTTCACCTTCTAGGGAGCATTCCAGCCAGGCGTTACTTGACGCTCAAAAACTGTTTGACCGACAATGACAGTCACATCCTACCAGATACCCATTTAACACCTGGGAGAGTAGCAAGTGTAGGTTAATATCTTGCCAAAGGATATTAGTGCCGTGTCGGGACTTGAACCCTCGACCTTCGCATCTCCAGTCAAGCGCATAAGATCACTGCAATATAGAGGAACCCTCCTCCCACCTTCCTTTACCTAAGATCCCACCTGCAGAGTGTCAATTTCACCCTAAAAAATGAAAAAGCTCCTCACTGTGAGGGGGGGGGGGGGGGCAGGAGTCTGCGCTACTCTGAGGGCCTGTTTATGTCCACACGTCACATAATCACACATGTAGGTGTTCACACAACATACCTGTAAGCCTTTTATCTGAGTCGACGCTACTCTGAGGGCCTGTTTGTGTCCACACGTCACATAATCACACATGTAGGTGTTCACACAACATACCTGTAAGCCTTCTATCTGAGTCGACGCTACTCTGAGGGCCTGTTTGTGTCCACACATCACATAATCACACATGTAGGTGTTCACACAACATACCTGTAAGCCTTCTATCTGAGTCTGCGCTACTCTGAGGGCCTGTTTGTGTCCACACGTCACATAATTACACATGTAGGTGTTCACACAACATACCTGTAAGCCTTCTATCTGAGTCTGCGCTACTCTGAGGGCCTGTTTGTGTTCACACGTCTCATGCATCTCCTTGAAGCGAACCCCTTCAGACATGGCGTCCTTGATGACCTCGTCTCTGTCAGACGACGCAGGTAATCTCATACGAAGCTCGTTGATAACACGGTCTCTAGCCAGAAGGTTCCTCTCGGTCTCTGCAAGACTCTTCTCCTTCTCTAATAATTTCTGTGAGAGAACAAAGAAGGAGGAGAAAACCAAGAATGAGAGGAGAGGGGGAGACAGAAGGATAATGAGAAAGAATGAGAGTGTGAGAGAGATAAGAAAGAGGGAAAGAGGATGAGAGGAGAAGGGAAGAAAGCGAGAGATGTAGAGAGAAAAAGAAAAAGAGAGCAAGAGAGAGTGAGAAAGAGATGTTTTGTGAACATAAAAACTGTCGTTGTTTTGCTCACTTTAGATCTGAATTAACAGCATTAAAAAATATGCCACTTCCAAGTGCTCTTTATCAGACACTTTCACACATTGAATATACTGGCCCGTTTCTCTGCTGGAAACTTTCAAGAATCTGGACCACACTGAATTTGTAAACGTTAAGAGCATGCCGAAGTTTCTAATTTTACTGTCTACAACCTTGAATACTTTGGGTTTATGAACATATCTCCTATGCAAAAGAACCCTGCTTTACTGGTCTGGTGTCCATCTGTCACATGTCAATAGAGATGCAAACAACAAGCAACCTACAACAACAAAATTATTCATACCCCTTGTAAATTTGATGTTTTTGTGTTTTTCTCAGGGAAGAAAGGTGGCGTTGTTGAATTTGGGCATTGCTGAATTCTGGCCTTTGTTGAAAACATTTAGATGTAAGCTAAATTAGGACTAATCAATTTTCACATACTTAAGAAATTACAAAACTTGGTAAGGGTAGGAGTAATTTAGGTGTTATCTGTATATGTATTGACAGACAGTATTTTTCTCCTTACCTTATGTAGTGTCTTGATCTCCGCCCTGGAGTCCAGGATAGTCTTAACATGGGTCTTGATTGTCCTGATGGAGTACTCGAGCTGATTGGCTACCGGTAGACTAGGGTCTGGTAGAGACCCTGTCACCTCCTCAAACTGAATAGGGTAAGAAAATGAAAGAATTATGTAACAGGAGCAAATGGCTTTTTGTACAATGTGTCGTAGCATGGGGAGAGGAATTAAGGATCTAGGATAAGTCTTAGTCTTCCTGATTGACTACCGGTAGACTTGGGTCTGGCAGAGACCCTGTCACCTCCTAAAACTGAAAACAGAGAAATAGGAGAAAGAGGAAGTAATCTTTAAAGGCATCGTTTAACAATGTTTAATCTAAGATGCATGGCCCTACATGTTATCAGCGTCTGTGATACGGTATTGAAGCCCTAAAAAAATTGCGCTTCAAAATGACCAGGTAGTGCCTCAAAAAATAAACATCTTTGAGTGACTGGTTTTAACATACTCATTTTCCCCTATAGACTGTAGTGTTATAAAAACCGTTAGGAAAACAAATTTTGAAATTTCGATATCCAATCATAAATATCTTGATAATCAGACAGGCGATCTGCTTGTAAAAGTCATGGGTTCCTGACTGACCAACAGACTGACTGATCACTCTGATTTGAAGCAATAAACTTAATATAAATAATGAAAAAGAATAGTTCACCTTGACTGCTGCATCAGCAATCTCTCTCTGCTGCCTCTCTAAGTTGTCAATCATCCTCTCAAGCTCCGCCTCTCTCTGTTCCCATAGCAACTGTCTCTCCTCCGCCTGTCTGTTGATGTGAACGTTCTCCTGCTCTAGGCTCATCACCGTCTGCTCGTGGGTCGTCACCATGTTATCAAAATACTTCACCTGGAGACGATAAAGACAAAAATTAATCAAACTACCGTATTTGCCGGCGATAAGGCCGCAGCGCCGCATAGGCCGCACCCCCGATTTTGACCGCTCGGCCATCCCGACCCTGACGCTTTCTCTTGCAGCTTTCTCTTGTGTAGGCCTATTGTGCCATAGCTTTGCTCGCGCGAGCTGAGAGTGAGAGGATTGAGGTTGCTTTAGCTATGGCAAAAACTTAAATCTAGATCTACCAGTAGAGTTTGGTTGGTTAGTTATGAATTTTATTTACAAGATTGACAAAACTTTGCCCTTCATTTAAAAAATGTAACACATAACTGTCGGTAAGACATGTGTTAATCTAGACAGTTATTCTAGAAATGTCCATCACCCTGCATTGTTGTTCCATATGTTCAAATTCGTACTGCTTTTCATGGTTTTGACTTGCGATTTTTTTTTTTTTTACTCTTTCGCCGCAAAGGTCACACCCCGACTTTTTGATATTTTCTCTTCCAAAAATACTGCGGCCTTTACGCCTGCAAATACGGTAGAATTATTATTTTTTTTTTTTTTAGTGGTGGTTATTTTATCTGACTGCTAAAAAAGCAAAGATGCTTGTAAGTAAGCAACCAGATGGCCAACGGCTTTAGGTCCTCTCCAAGGGACCTGGTAATGAGGATTAATGCCTTACCAAAGGGCACTAGCGCATCGACTTGGTTTCGAACCCGGGTCACCGGATTACGAGACCACTGCTCTACCGACTGAGCTATCTGTACTTGCATGCAGTTTTATTTATTGAATTGTTATGTCATTAATTCTTCATTAATCAATGCTCTACCAACTGAGCTATCGCGCCTCCTCACTTTAGTTACATTTGTATATAATAGTGCTTCTTACTTCATAAGGAATTCTACTTTATCTCAGCTTCATCGCTACTAATTTGAACGCGTGTTTTGTTTATGTTTTTTCTTCTTCAAGTACGTGTTTAATACTACTTATCCAAGAACAAGTGTGTCAGTAAACATCAATCAAAGCATGTGGGTCTTTAAGCCCGTCTGCACTAATTTGGCCAGGAGGGATTAGACCACCCAGCGTGGTCACTGACAGGTGGTTATCTCATCAACTCAGCTCTCAATTAATGTACGAAAAAGAGAATCATGGGGGACCAACGGGCACCGCTTGGGGATGGTTTTCTTTATAGAGGGGGCAAGTAGTGCAGTGGAGCTTTAAATAAATGAAATACACACAGGCTGCAGGTACATGTATAGTCCATTGTAACATGGCAAAATTGCATTTGCATGAACTGTCGTATATCTTTATCAAAACTTGTCATCAGAGACAAATGACAATTTCTGTTATAAGCTACTGAAATCCTTGCTTCTGATTGGTTATCAGCAGGCTTTGTGTTGTGAACCCCCCCCCCCCCAGAACTGCAAACCCTGTGCCACCATTACCTCAACATCTACTCTTAACTATCCTGAGGACAATATAACACAATAATATATATATAATACAATACAATATAATACAGACAATTGCCTAGGGGTAGTTGTCTAGTGAAGCTATCCTAGAATTGATATTATTTTATTTTTTGATGAAAAAAAAGGCTATCATATGTTAATAATAATAATAATAGTTTGTCCTTATATAGCGCTTTACAGATATATATAATTGCCCCGGTCATCGGATTCATGCTTACCCGCACACAATGTATGCACATTCTCCACTCCTGGGGAGCATTCCAGCCAGTCGCCACTTTACAAGCGCCCCTTGCTAATCAGACATTATCTTTCGCATCTTACCGGGTATCCATTTAACAGCTGGGTGGAGAGTGGCAAATGTAGATCAATGTCTTGCCAAAGGACATAAGTGCCGCGGCGGGACTTGAACTGCGGACCTCGTGATCCACAGTCCAGTGACATATCCACTCGGCCACCACACCTTTTAGGATGTTTCTCAAAGATATCAAGCATTCATACCTGTTGCTGAAGCCTGGTTATCTGTCTGTTGAGTTTCATATCTTGAAGTCTGGTCTCTTGCATTTTGGCGTGCCACTCTGCAACTTTCGCTGCTCCCCTGCTGTCCTTCAGTGTCTGCATCAGTTCCTGTAGCCCAGAGTGCTTAAGCTCCAGATCAGCGAACTGCTCGGAGACCTTCTCCCTCTCATGCTTCAGCTGGAGAAAAAAAACAGCGATATTAACCTGTTGCCTACGGAAACCGGGAGGTCCCTGTGTTAAGCCTATGGGACTTGACAATCCAGTAGTCAACGGGTTAAGGAATTTGAGAGCTTGGAAAGAGCAGAGAGATTTCTCACTTCTCAGTTGTTCCCAAATGCACTCATGAGGTAAATCCTAAGCTTAAAGATAAAGCTGAGTTCTGGTCATGCGATTGCATTGTGAAAGAAAAGGTGTGGAATAGATCAGAAAAAGTTGAGTATGTAGCATGTAAGTATTGGCGTGCACTGTAGTCATCAAAATCATACTAAATTTGGCCCAGTCTTGGTATTAAAAGTAACAAGCACTGTACACAGAAAGTTGTATATGGGACTACACAAGTGGTGTCGGGCCTAATTACCTTGATTTCTTATCTTTCTATGCTCACTACTCAGTCAGTATACATTTTCTACCAAAATTGTTTGGCAAATGACATTTATTTGTAATCTTGAACATTCAGTGTAAGTTTCGTTTGATTCTGTGAGAATTCATTTTCTTTTTTTACCAGAACTCAAGTTTTTTTGTAAATAGAAGATATCCTACTGCAGAGTGAACAACAAACCATCATAAGAGATATGTCAGGAATAAAACAGGAGATGGGATTCTAACTGTTTTACATGTGAGCTATAAAGAACAGCACTAATAATGTATGTTCACTCCACCAGCAACATCTAAACCAACTCTATAATGAAATCATGATATACATGTACAGTGAAATAAAGACTACCCAAGGGAGACAAGAAAAGTAGTCTTTTTTGGAAGGTGGTCTTTATGTACAGGTTCATTTAGTACATGTTTCAATGAGAAAACATTTTCAAGGGACACAACAAGTGTGGTCTTTGTAGACAGGTGGTATTTCTATACATGTGGTCACTAAAGCAGGTTTTACTGTACTTGTCTCTCAGTCATTTTACTTACAACTTTCATTTCTTTTTCCATTCTCTCTTTGTCGAGCCTGAGTTGAATCATAGCTTTAGAGAACTTCTCCTGCTCTTCCAGAGGAACTGCTCCACTGAACTGTCTCCTCAGTCCCTGCATAGGAAAGATATTGATTTCTTTTTTAATAGTAGAAGGTATACTCATTAGCCATTCCAACTGTTATAATACCATCTAAACCCATGTAACAGATATAAAGCATTCTAAGAAAAGAATACAATATTATCAAATTTCAACTGTCAAGGCATCTCAGTAGATCCATGTGATCTGATGGTTTAACATAAAATGGTGATAAATCCAATCTCAAATTTCACATTTGATAAAAACATAATAAAGATGCATATCTTCTTGTATAACAAGTCGTTTTGTTTCCTTCATTCAGACATTTATACGAGTATCTGATCATTTCAAATAATTTCCAAGTAATGAATGATTGAATTTTCAATGAATTACATCACAGTGAACATACACTCATCATACAAATTTCAGAATATCCCTTATCAAATCACCAGATGAAGACTACCGGTAGATGAATTAATATATTTGAATTTAAGTGAATTGAATGGTTTATTATGATTACTGAAGATGGCATCCCGAAGGTTAAATTACATTCAGTTCATAAAAAAGTACAAAATTACCTGAACAGTTCCTCTTAGATGCCTTGCTTTGTTTCTCGAGTCGACCTGACAGTGATAAAGACTCTGTGCCTTCTCATCCAGCTGTTTCTCTAATCTTAAGACCTTGGCTTCGAGCTGTCTGTTCTTCATGGTAGCAGCTTCTAGCTTCCTGACAGCTGTACCTTCGCTCACCTGAAGGGCTACAATGTGATGGTGAAGCTTCCCTGATGGGAGGAAGAAAAAGGATAGATAGTTTGGACAATAAGCAACAAGAATGGTATTGTAGAGATGTTGTGGTCTAGTGGATAAGTCACCGGACTGTAGATCGCAAGGTACAGGGTTCAAATTCCAGCCCGACACTAACATCCTTTGGCAAGACGTTACACTACATTTGCCACTTTCTACACAGGTGTTAAATGTGTACCCGGTAGAATGCGAACGTTAATGTAGTTTGCTCAGCAGTGGGAGCGTTTGTATAATGACGCCTGGTTGGAATGCTCCCCAGGGAGTTGAGAATGTGCATACCGATGTGTTCTTTGAAGTCTAACAACCGAACATCTTCACTTTGCTGAAGAGCTTGAATGTGGTGGTAAAACAGCTCCAAACCTCAAAAGAGGACAGAAATAGTTAACAATACCTGCAGTTGTGTGCACTGAACAAGAACGTCTAATCATCCAAATATCAACAAAATTAAAACCAAATATAAGTTAAGTGTGCCTACGAATATACAAATAACAACTTTTACTGATCTCATTTTACCAATATTTAGTTTGTTCTGGATTTTGAGGAGACATGGCATACATATAATTCCTTTCTAACGTGTCTTGTCGTTGGAGGTGATGGTAGTGATGGGTGTATTGGTAATGATGAAATACATTCAAGTAAAGCTACATGCAGGGATAAAGAAATCTTATAAAGAATATCCTCCCAAGAGACCAACGCATGATGTGCTTATTTTCTGTCTTAACATTTGCATCATCCAAACTAAAACTGTGCTCCATATGTTTCAACCCTTTGAGGTGTTAACACTTGTACAAGCATTGCTTTTTAGTGGACCTCTCTGTTTCCAGCATGTATTTCTACATTTGCTTTAAATGCTTATACTAGATTTGTAAAGTTTTGTTGGAAACATGAATAAATTGATATTGAAATTGAACCCTGTCTATCACAATCATTATTTTCATTCATTTTCAAAATACCTATAATGGCCTTCTCATCGCTCTGGGTCTGTATGTCTAGGAGCTGTTGCCGTAGCGATTGGACCTCCTTGTCTCTAGATACCTGCTGGGCTTCGAGGGCCTTGGTCTGGAACGAGGCTACGTCAACCATTTCCTGCAAACGGGAACAAATCAAGTGAGATAAGATTAGGGTTGTATGTTTGTTTGAGTTTGTTGTTTATTTTTTATTTTAGCACGGTGGCAAACTTCAGCCAAAAGCTCTTCTTCAGCATGGCCATGCATATCTAAAAGCAATCACAATTTTACAAAGAAACATACATTATAGATTAATATGGTTTAGATACAAAGTAAAATAAAACATACACATAGAAGGCGAGAAATCCAAATTTAGAAAAAGAAAAGTAACAGAAGAAAAAAAACAAAAAAAACATCTACAGTAAAGGAAAATCCAACTTTGAAAGCAAACTTCTCTAGAGGAAAGCAGAAAAAAATCAGAGAAGTAGCCTGGTAAAAGTTCGAAAGAAATCAGACAATTTTTTTAAAAGATAGTTATGAATTTTTCAAAGTTGTAATCACTATAGGTATGAGCTCTTCAAATTGGCTGAATCGGTAATGCCTCTGTGATGTGGTGGCAGACAACCAATCCACTGACCAAACTGCCAAATTCGAGATTCGCATTCATTTTTCACCTCTCCCCAGAACTCAACCTTCTCTTTAAACAGAGCCCCTCTCTACCAATCCTAGATCTGTTAATAAGTTGTAATCATCGAGGATAAGATTCTCAGTTCTTAAATTTACCTTAAGCTTATCATTCTCATTTCTAAGTGCAGCTGCTGATCTTTCAAGCTCGGTGATGTTTCTCTTGTCAACATCACTCGCTGCCTTGGTAACGCACTGCGAGAGTTCATCCCGGAGCTCCTGCTCGCTGCGCTGTAACTCAAGGTTCAGCCTCGTCAGCTGGTAGTCAAAATAGAAAATGTAAGGGATATATCTTTTAAAGATAAAGTTGAGTTCTGGTCATCCGATTGCATTGTGAAAGAAAAGGTGTGGAATGGATCAGAAAAAGTTGATCATGTAGCATGTAAGTATTGGTGTGTACTGCAAAGTTCTGGAGTCATCAAAATCATAATAAATTTGGCCCAGTCTTGGTAAAGTAACAAGCACCTGTACACAGAAAGATGTATATGGGACTACACAAATGGTGTCGGGGCTACTAACCTTGATTTCCTAATCTTTCTATGCTCATTCCTCAGCCAGTATACATTTTCTGCCAAAATTGTTGGGCAATTGCCGTTTATTTGTAATCTTGAACATTCAGTGTAAGTTTTATTTGATCTGTGAGAATTAATTTTTTTTTTACCAGAACTCACTTTTATCTTTAAAAACAAGCATCATACATATACATACATTTTATATGTTACAATATGACAGTTTACAAAGTGACCACCTCAAATGTAAACCTGCTTTGACTGTGTGTACATTATATCTATTAGTTCATTGTCACCACTGGAATCAACATTTTTATCTCGACAACCACCACCACCATCATCACCAACACCACCATCACTACCAGCATCATCATCATCATCATCACCACCACTACCACTACCATCATCATCATCACCCCACCATCACTACCACCACCATCATCATCATCATCATCATCATCACCACCACCATTACTATCACCACCATCACCACCACCATCATCACCATCATCACCACCATCACTACCATCATCACTACCATCATCATCACAACAACCATCACTACCATCATTATCGTCACCACCACCATCACTACCACCACCACCGCCATCAATACCACGAGCATCATCATCACTACCACCACCATCATCACCACCACCATCATCATCATCATCATCATCTTCACCATCATCAACACCATCACTACCATCGTCATCATCATAATCATCATCATCATCATCATCACCACCACTACCACTACCATCATCATCATCACCCCACCATCACTACCACCACCATCATCATCATCATCATCATCATCACCACCACCATTACTATCACCACCATCACCACCACCATCATCACCATCATCACCACCATCACTACCATCATCACTACCATCATCATCACAACAACCATCACTACCATCATTATCGTCACCACCACCATCACTACCACCACCACCGCCATCAATACCACGAGCATCATCATCACTACCACCACCATCATCACCACCACCATCATCATCATCATCATCATCTTCACCATCATCAACACCATCACTACCATCGTCATCATCATAATCATCATCATCATCATCATCACCACCACTACCACTACCATCATCATCATCACCCCACCATCACTACCACCACCATCATCATCATCATCATCATCATCATCATTACTATCACCACCATCACCACCACCATCATCACCATCATCACCACCATCACTACCATCATCATCATCATAATCATCATCATCACCACCATCACTACCATCATCATCATTATCATCATCACCACCACCATCACTACCATAATCATCATCACCACCATCATCACCACCAGCATCACCACCAGCATCAATACCACCACCACCACCATCATCAATCACCAACACCACCATCAATACCATCACAATGGCCATCCTTACTTACATCAGCAAACTTCTGCTCCAGCTCTGTATTTCTCATCTCCATCGTATGAAGACTGTTCCTCATCTGAGTCTGCATCCGGACTGCATGCTCCGCCCTCTGTCGCTCGTTCAACTCCTTCATCTCCATGGTAGTCAGCCTCTTAGCCAATGAGAGCGTCTCGCTGCCGGGGTAGACACTCCCCCCTTTCTTGCCAAGAGCCTCTGTGTGAAGACCATTTGGAAAGATGGAGTAAGTAATTCTGTACCGACACTCCAGTAAACTTTCTCATCTTTATTCAGATATTCAGATCTTTCTCCAAGCTCAGCTCAGCTCAGCTCTCTCTCTCTCTCTCTCTGCCTCTCTTTCCCTCCTTCTTCCATTTCTCTCTCCAACATACCTTGGAAGTTGCCATAGTCCTGCATTTTGTGATCCAGTAAGTAGTTTCTCTTTCTCACAGCTCATCTTTCTAGCTCTCTCTCTCTCCCATCCCTCTCTCTCTCTCTCTCTCTCTCTCTTCCATCTCTCTCTCTCTCTCTCTCACACTCTCCAACATACCTTGTAAGTTGCCATAGTCCTGCATGGCTTGTTCCAGTGTATGTAGTTTCTCTTTCTCCATGGTCAGTTCTCTCTTCAGGCTGTCAAGGTCATCTTCCAGTCTTTGATTCTCACTCTGAATAAAAACAAATATATTAACATTAGTTTTTCTCTCCTTTTTTCCTGTATGTGTGTGTTTAGGGGTAGGCTTTCATATAAGGAATCCCTCCTTTCTGCATATACCAAATGCTCTCCTAAATTGCCATTGTAATTTTTATCACTATCTTGTTTTTTGTTTATCATTCCATTCTGTATTTGTATGTTTTAAATGTTTTTATGAAGAGTGTTGAATAAGCTTTGAATTTGAATTCGAACTATCCAATAAATATTTTGGTAATGGTAATATTTTAAAAAATTGTGTACTGATGGAATATAACAGTTAAACACAATCCAAACAAAACTAACACTAAATGTTTAATATAATCAATATATGACATATGCACAAAAATTTGGTAGGAAAATGTATCACGGCAGAGTAATGAGCAAAGACAGTGAGAGCCATACTTTCAAAGTGTTGTTTTGCCATTTTTGTTTTTAAGTGGACATATTTCATAGACTTATGTAGTCATAAAAATATGATTGTTTGAATGCTAAAGCCTGCCCCCTCAGAAACACTCTGCAGCACCTGTTGATAAGCACTTTATAAGTAACGTTTTTATTATTTATTATTATAATTATTATTATTATTGTCCATACATACAGAATGAAGTCGCAAATGAAACCTCACCAATCATATTTCAATCCCCATACCGTGCGAAGAAGGTTACAGAGAAAGAATAGAAAGGAGCGTTTTATCCCAAATCATTTAGTATCATTTTTGTGTGGTATGTGTTCACGCTTGGATGAACAGGAGGCATTGTTTGCAAGAGTGCAAAAATCGACTTGCGCCAAAGTGATGCCTACTGATAGTATGTGATATGTTGGGATTAAAGTGAGAGAAGCAAAGTCACACAATGCACACACACAGGCGCGCACAAATGTTTGTTGATATTTGATATGTGTGGCATGATAAATTTTGATAGGGGGTGTTATGTGGATCTGCAATGACCGAATTAATACCCAAATCCCTATTGTTTTATTCAAACATCACATAAGCAACTTTGGCGCAAGTTGATTTTTGCACTCTCGCAAACAATGCCTCCTGTTCATCCAAGCGTCAACACATACCACACAAAAATGATATCAAATGATTTGGGATAAAACACTCTTTCATAGGATGTATAATAATATACTGTTGATAGATGATTTATAAAATAATTAGCAATTTTCTAGGTGCTAACTTTTTTTTGACTCACACTGTATTTACTGACACTTTCAAATCTCACCAAGTTATGTTTGGTGTGATATCAAATGTTTTGATACGTTTACCAAAAAGCTGCAAAATGTTTTAGGAAAGAAAATGATTGACTAGCCACACTCTCGGTGCATGAGGTGTCGTGGTTGAGTGGATATGTGACCGGACTGTGGATCACAAGGTCCGCGGGGTTCGAGTCCCGCCGGGGAACAATGTCCTTTGCCAGACATTAATCTACATTAGCCACACTCAACCCAGGTGAGGTAAAAGGGTACTGTACCTGGTAGGATTATTCCTTGAAATGGACTGTGCGCTGATAACGGCTGCCGAAACTAAAGCTAGGGTTATAATTTCTAAAGCTCTATGGAAGCGCATAGGGACGTTATATAATATGATATAATATAATATAACTAAATATTATTATTATAATCATTATTATTATTACTATTTTCCAATTGGAGAACTTATTAGACTCACCTCCAGCTGGTCAATGCGAGTGTTTCTAGTCACCAGCTGGTTGTCTGTCTGTAGTAAGTCTCTGTATTTGGCGGCTAATTCATTGTACTGCCTGTTAGCGGAGGCTAGCTCTGCTGCAGGTACACTGTCATCTAACGCTCTCTGTAAGGCTGCCACTTTGAACTGTGATGCTTCCTGGTAAGAAGAAGAAAAAACAAGTCTCTCTCTCTCTCTCTTTTATTTTCTTATTGCCTTCTGTTATGCGATCGTTCTCCTTCAATTATCCTCTAGTCATCCGTTTCAATCTCTTCTCTTGTTTCTCTTTCTTTCTTTGATCATATCCTTGATTATTTATTGTGAATTGCCATTTATATTTA
Source organism: Strongylocentrotus purpuratus (assembly GCF_000002235.5). Classification (NCBI taxonomy): domain Eukaryota; kingdom Metazoa; phylum Echinodermata; class Echinoidea; order Camarodonta; family Strongylocentrotidae; genus Strongylocentrotus; species Strongylocentrotus purpuratus. The sequence continues at coordinate 6,252,010 of NW_022145602.1, read as the reverse complement.
TATGTTATGCTTTTGTATGTATCTTTTGTGAATTCAATTTGTTTCAGCCTCTGAATGTTTTTTAATCAATAAACCATATCAAATCAAATCAAGGCCGACATAAAATTCAATTCAATCCTCATTTATTTAATTCTTGATTAAAAAAATTACATTTATACAAAAGATACAAATAATTCATAAACAAATTTTGAAAATGAAATGGGAAACTACATAAATAGAGTCCTTAGGCCTTGTACGAGCGTAGTTCCCAAAGCATTCATAGCATAATGTAAAGCAAAGATGAGAAGAAAACCATACCCCCCCCCCCCTCCCCCCCCCCAAAAAAAACAACAACACAACAACAACAAAAACATTAATAAAAAAAATATAAAAAGAAGAAAAAAATAAACAAACACATAAAACAATATAAACAAAAGATGAATAACTATACATATTTGAGATAAAGAAACTGCTTCAAATGAGATGTCCTTATTAATTTTTCTTTTTCAAATAAAGAAATGAATGCATAAATGAATGGAATGCGAATGAAATTGCAATACGAGGGGAAAAAGGAAATATTGGGTCTTTTTGTTTCCATCAGATTTGTTTCAGATAGAAACTGCTAATAATATTTTAGCATTAGTTTCCAAGTATACATTATTATTCCAATACTATTTCAAAAATTAAACAAAAGCAAAGCAAAATTTGGATGTTCTAGAGAAAGGATTTATGTTTGATTGTGATGTTACATATTAATCTGACGTGTTCATTAAATATTGTATTATAAAACATAAACTTCTGAGGTCAAAGAGATCATCCTAAGTTCTAAGATTTCATGCAGGTCACCAATTTTTTTTTCTTTTGGACGTACCTTGTGTCGTTGTAGATATCCCATCCTCTCTGTGATAGCGCTCTCCATCTGCACCATCTCATTACGAAGCTTGTTAACTTCCTGTCATAGCAAAGAATAACAATAAATGGTCTTCAGTGCATCATTATCATCATCACAATCATCATCAATACTATTATCAACAACATCATCACCATTATCAATACCATCATCTTTGTCGTCATCATCAATTTTACCTTCATCGTCACCATTATTATCACCATGAACATTCTCTTTCATCATCATAGTCCTCCTCCTCATCCTCCTCCTTACTATCAGTCATCGCCTCTAATACCATAATCCCCATCCTCATCCTCATCCTCATCATTATTGTGATCATCATCACCATCATCAATACCACCACAACCATCATCATCACTATCACCACTACTGCCGCCATCACCACCACCATCACTACCATCATCATCATCATCGTCATCATCATCATCACTACCATCATCATCATAATCATCATCACCACCACCATCACCATCACCATCATCACCACCATCATCATCATCATCATCATCATCATCATCATCACCATCATCATCATCATCATCATCATCACCATCATCATCATCATCATCATCATCATCATCAAACATCATCATCATCATCATCATCATCAAACATCATCATCATCATCAAACATCATCATCATCATCATCATCATCATCAAACATCATCATCATCATCATCATCATCATCATCATCATCATCATCAAACATCATCATCATCATCATCATCAAACATCATCATCATCATCAAACATCATCATCACCATCAAACATCATCAAACATCATCATCATCATCAATACCACCACCACCATCATCATCATCACCACTATTATTATCATCACCAGCACCAACACCACAATCACCAGCACCAGTACCATGATCAACAAAAAAATCATCACCATCACTGCCACCATTACCACCACCAGCACCGCCGCCACCACCACCATCATCATCATAGCGACCAATATTTTCTCACCTTCCTGAGAGTGGCCTCCCCCTCCTGGCAGGCCGTGAAGCGCCTTGTCAGAGCTTTCTCGTTCACCCTCAGTACGGTTACCTTTCTTGTTGCCTCACCAAGTCTTCTCTGCTGCTCGTCACCATTCACCTCCAAGGATTCCAACAAACGCTGCAGGATCAAATAATAAATAATAAATGATAAAAACGGTGCTTTTAAAGCGCTTACCACCTAAGTCTCTAAGCGCTATAGCGAACAAAATACAATGATCAACAATTACAGAGTAAGTTAATCATCAAAAGCAATTTTGAATGAATTTTGAATCAACAACAAGAGATTCAAGCCTTTCTTGTTGCCTCACCAAGCCTTCTCTGCTGCTCGTAACCATTCACCTCCAAGGATTCCAACAAACGCTGCAGGATCAAAAATTAAATAATAAATAATAAAAACAGTGCTTATTGATTGATTTTATTTTATTTATTCATTTCATATAACAATTCTTTGCACAATAAAGAATATAGTTGACAAAGTAAGATCCAAATAATGAAATGAAACAGGAACCTACTAGAAAGCATAGCTTGTTTTTGTAGGTTCCCAAGAATAAATATAATGTGAACATTATCATAAATCATTTTAAAGTGTCTTAATAATCACAGTAAAATAAATATAATATAGTAACATATTTTTGTAAACCATTTTAAAGTATCTAAATAATAAAAAAAATAAACAAAAAGAAAAGAATGACAAAACGGGACACAAAGTGCTTACCACCGAAGTCTCTAAGAGCTATAGCGAACAAAATACAATGATCAACAATTACAGAGTAATTTAATCATCAAAAGCAATTTTGAATAAATTTTGAATCAACAACAAAAGATTCAAGCCCTTTTGAGATGTTTTATTTGTCAAGCCTGGGCCCCATCTTATAAAGAGTCGGATTGATCCCAACCAATCGCAAGTCCTCTGATCAATCGCAAGTTTGCAGTCTCCTATCTCTTATCTATAAAGTTGCGATTGATGTCAACACTTTATAAGACAGGGCCCTGTACGATTGTAAGAATGGGCGGGCCTACTCTCTTCTCAATTTATTTAATTGGATTGCGACAAGTTTTGTTACAACATGGCATAGATTATCATATTTATGCAGACGATATTCAACTTATGATTTCCTTCAATTCAGATCAAGCCGCTGCAGAACAAGCCGTTCATCGCCTTGAATCTTGCATGGCTGATGCTCATGATTGGATGCTCGCACGTTCCTTGAAATTAAATTTAGACAAATGCAAATTCCTTATATTTGGTTCCAAAGTACAGCTTAGTAAAGTTAATATCAATTGCATTTCATTTTCTGGCCACATAATTCACTTGTCACAAATGTGTCGCAATCTCGGTGTTATGTTTGACTCACATATGACAATGTCTGACCAAGTTTCTAATATTTGCAGATCAGTAAGGTACCAATTGCGTAATATCGGTTTTATTCGTAAATATTTGTCTAAGTCTGCCACCGAAAAATTTGTACATGCTCTGATTTCCTCCCGTCTTGATTTTGGCAATGCCCTCCTAATCAATCTACCCCAGAATCTACTGTGCAAACTCCAGAAGCTTCAAAACGCTGCAGCTCGTATTGTTTCTCTGACCACCAAGCGTACCCACATTTCCCCAGTTTTGCAGTCGCTACACTGGCTCCCAGTAAAAGATCGCATTGTTTTCAAAATTTTGTTGCTTACCTTTCATTGCGTTCACGGCTCTGCTCCTCAGTATCTTATCTCTCTAATCCAAAACTACACTCCTGTAAGACCTCTACGCTCATCCACTTCCAATTTTCTTGTGACCCCCAAAATTACCAAAACGTGGGGGAAAGATCATTTGCATACTCCAGTCCTAAATTATGGAACGGCCTTCCTGAAGACATCAAAAAATGTTTATCTTCTGATTCTTTCAAAACTCATCTCAAAACATTCCTTTTCAAGTCTTGATCGTTTTTCCTGTTTACACGCGCCTTGAGCACTCCACAGAGTGGATTTGGCGCGATATAAGTTACATTATTATTATTATAATGACTCAAGGTGAACAGTTATTGTGTTCTTGCCACACACTAACTGTCTTCAGCTGATAATCTCATCAACTCAGCTCTCAATTAACATAAGAAAAAGGGGACCATGGGGGACCAATGGTCACCGATTAGGCATTGTTTGCTATATAGAGGGCGCAAGTAGCTATAAGTAGTGCAATGGGGCTTTAAAAGATTATTCACATACACACATACCATAGATTGTAGTATAAATGTATTCATAAATTGGCAACTTCACAATTAAACCTCATGCTACTTCAGTGTCATCTCTTTCTCATGGTCATCTCTCTTTTTGAAAAGCTCCTGCTGAACTTCGGAACAAACTACCTTTACATGTCAAAAAAATGTCAGACTGTCAACCAATTCAAAACTTGTCTTAAGACACATTTATTCAAAATTGCTTTTGATGATTACCTTACTTACTTGTTCACATTGCTGTATATTTCACATGTATTGTAATTTCTAGGTATATTTGTAATTTTTTGTTTAATATATAATTTTTTGTCATTGTATTTTGTTTGTATAGCGCTTAGAGACTTTGGTGGAAAGCGGTGGAAAGCGCTTGTAAATAAACGTTGTTTTATTATTATTATTATAATAAAATCTGTATAAGAACTTACATTGAATTCTTGGTGTCTCGCTTCATGGCCGTCTGCGGCATCCGTTAGCTTCTGTTTCTCCTCTCGCCAAGCCTTCTCTTGCTGCTGCCAACCATCAACCTACGAAATACATCACAATGACAAATCAGTAATGAGATACCAGCATCAACTTGGCATCACGATGTCATAAGTGCAATTTAATTCATGTCTACATGCATTAGAGTTGCCAAGAGTTACATCTAAACTCTCCAAAACTTCTCTTGCTACTGCCAACCATCAACCTACGGAATACATCACAATGACAAATCAGTAATGAGATACCAGCATCAACTTGGCATCACGATGTCATAAGTGCAATTTAATTCATGTCTACATGCTTTAGAGTTGCCAAGAGTTACATCTAAACTCTCCAAAACTTCTCTTGCTGCTGCCAACCATCAACCTACGGAATACATCACAATGACAAATAAGTAATGAGATATCAGCAAAAAATTGGCATCATGATGTCATAAGTGCAATTTAATTCATGTCTACATGCATTAGAGTTGCCAAGAGTTACAGCTAAACTCTCCAAAACTTCTCTTGCTGCTGCCAACCATCAACCTACGGAATACATCACAAATTTTTCAAAATATCAATATTTGTGGTGGTACACAAGTATTAGAAATCGTTATATTTCAGCCGTCTCTGAACCGATTTTGATCAAACAAGATGATCTGGTCATTTAAATATTATGTTCTTTCAAATTTGACACTCAGTTTTTCATTATCTCACAAAAAAATATTTTGTGTAGCGCCCTCTGCAACAAAACTCAACTATCCCTTTAAATCAGGTAATTGTCAGGCCTAAAGATAGAGACTTACCTTCTGTTGGTATTCTTGATAGAGTAACCCTTGTTGATGCCGAAGCACAGCAAAGCGTCTTCTGTACGTCTGGAGGGCCGTCTCACACTTCCCCAGCTGGTCTTCTCTTACAGACAATTCCTTTTTAACAAATAAACAAACAATTAATGCAGCAATTAAAGAGAAGGTTGAGTTCTGGGAAGAGGTGAAAAATAATATGTGAGCGTTACTCATTCTTATTATGCAAGTGTGGAAGAACATCAGATAAGACATGTTCCCTGAAAAGCATGGCTCTTCAAATGCCTTCATATTCTAAATATGCATGTAACATCGTAAAAATCGGGGTGCCGGCTTTATACGCCACATGTTCGTGTAGTCCCATATACATCTTTCTGTGTACAGTGTTTGTAACTTTACCAAGACTTGGCCAAATTTCTTACCATTTTGATGACTCCAGAACCTTGCATTACACACCATTACTTACATGCTATATGATCAACTTTTCTGATCCATTCCACACCTTTTCTTTCACAATGCAATTGCATTACCAGAACTCAAGTTTATCTTTAATGCAGCAATTAATGCAAATCATCAACAGAATATTCAACTTGAGATAAGACTCTCAAAAAAATATTCTAATGGCCCTGCTCAATGGACTATGTCTTAACAGTTTTGATATTTTATAAACAATGATTTATTAATTTGAAAATGGACAAACAAAAACACAACTTCTTTCACTACAAGCGTTTTTCATGTTAACCATTTTCCAGTTCATTGCTAAATGTTTGTATATTTACCATTTTCTAATATTTGATTGTTTTTTCTTTTGTGCTATACTTAAGGATGAATGGTACAATCATTTCTTTGAAATGCACTGGAAATATTTGCTAAAGCGAAAGCCAAGAAAATAGATGTCTAATCTACTCTGTTCTAAGGATTACGAAAGAACAGAATATTGTAACGATCATCATCAGATCATCACCATCTTCATTATATCACCACCATCATCATCATCATCATCATCATCATCAACATCATCATCATCATCACCATCATCATCGCCATCATCATCACCATTGTCATCGGCATCATATTGTTATCGTTATCTGTATAAGGCATCTCTCCCTCACCTGAAGTGAATGTACAAGCTGTTCATTAAGAGAGGCAATGATCTCCGCACTGGACACAGCTAGACCCTGCGGTAGGGCCATCTGGTGAAGGGTCATGACCCCTGCTCCTTGACCTAGGTCGCGCAGGTCCTTCAAGTCCTGCTGTAGCCTTGTGATCTAAGGATAGATTGAAATATATTTGTATTTTATTTATTTGTATTTTTTGTTACTGCTTTGATGTTTTGATGTAAACATTTAGTTATTTTGATATATTTTTCCCATTTGCTATGATTTTCTTTATTATATATATTCCCTCTGAATGCTTTTTTTTTTTTTTTTTATATCATTGTATGTTTGATGTTAACTCACAATTTTAGTCTTTGGACTTTTTGACGAGATTGAATAAAACCTAATTGAATTAAATGGATATGATTGTGTTGTGTAATCGTAAACCACCAGTATAAAAAAGACTTAACTAAAGTGTAAGTGGAAAGCATTGAACAGGCCACGTAAAATGTTAAAAAAGAAATTTACAAACATCCAGGGCCCCGTCTTACAAAGAGTTGATATCACCCGCAACTTATTTGCAATTGATATCAATCGCAACTATGTACAAAAGAAATAGGAGACTGAAAACTTGCGATTGATTGGAGGACTTGCGATTGATCCAAATCAATCGCAACTCTTTGTAAGATGGTGCCCTGTTTGATACAATTGAAAGCTGTTTCCCTTCAGGAAGGCTAGTGCATGTTTGATAATGACACTAAACAGAATCATTTTCTTTTGTGAATATGAATAGTAATGATATGTTTATAAGATTATTATTATGACCTTTCAAAACAAAAATGATAAAATCAATATACCACAACAAATATGATAAAATCAATATATCCAATCCTATTAAATCGGCTAAATGAACACTGCATACGTTCAAGGAACATGTAGGTGTAATATTTAAAGCCTGTCTGCACTAGTTTGGCCAGGGGGAATACACCTCCCTGCAAGGTCACTGACAGGTGGCTATCTCGTTAACTCAGCTCTCAATAAACATAAGTAAAAGAGGATCATGGGGGACTAACGTGCACCGCTTAGGCATTGTTTTCTATATAGAGGGAGCAAGTAGCTACAAGTAGTACAATGGGGCTTTAACAACACAGTATTATTTCTTCTTTATATAATGTACCTTAGTCTCTGCTCTATCCAGTGCCACACTGGTCTTCTCTGCTTCATTCCTCGCCTGCCTCAGCTCTCTTCTCAGTTCTTCATTTCTTCCAGTCAGCTGATCAACTTGTGCTTTCAGGTAAACCTGAGCTTCGTAAGACTCCTTAGAATCTTTAGATTCAAACAGCTGAAAATATAAAGGTATAGTAATAATGAATCACTTTCGGGTAAACCTCGATCCTCCTTCCTATTTAAAAAAAAAACAGGATGCTAAACATGTTTTTTATTTTTATTTGGCCTAATAACGATGCACTTTCAGGTAAACCTGAGCTTCGTAAGACTCCTTAGAATCTTTATGACTCAAACAGCTGAAAATATAAAGGTATAGTAATAATTATGCAGGAATTAAAACTCAAATATAATATCCACTCATCTACCAGCCCCTCCTGTACATTTCATTCTCAGCTTGTCTGAGTTCTGTATTAAGTTATTAATTCCTTCCTAATTGTGCCTTCAGGTAAAGCAGGGGGGGGGGGGCATTTCACAAAACTTGTCATCAGTGACAAATGACAATTTATGTTATAAGCTACTGAAATCCTTGCTTCTGATTGGTTATCAGCAGATTTGTCACTGATTTTTGTCATTTGTCATTGAAAAAAGGCTTTGTGAAACGGCTCCCTGGGCTTCATATGCTCACCTAGAGTCTTTTGGTTCAAACAGCTACAAAGATATTGTTTAAAAAAAATATATAGGAAGTGTTTCAAAATAATCTAAAAACATATCTGTTTAATTGGGCATATAATTAATTGTTCTATCATTTTTGTATGTTCAATCTAACTTCTGTTACTTCGTTTAACAAACAAACTTCGCTGTATGAGTATGACGATATGTTTGATGATGGACCACTGACTGTTGGAAAACACATTGTGTTATCAGTCATCCTTTCATCCTTCTCTTCGAACCATTCTACCCTTAGATTTAAAGTGACTCGGTAACATTGCCTCAGATTCTGAAACAAAATCCTGCATTTAGCTCATGCTGCAATCATAATTATAAACCTTTAGGTCAATCAGGAATCCCATGATTTTTACAAGCCGATCGCCTGTCTAATTATCAAGATATTTATGATTGAAAATCAAAGTTTCATTTTTCGTTTTCCTAACAGTTTTTATAACACTACAGTCTATTGGAGAAAATGAGTATGGTAAAACCGGTCACTCAAAGATTCTTACTTTTTTGATGCGCTTCATGATCATTTTGAAGCGCTTTTTTTTTTTTAAGGGCTTCAATATTACACCATATCACAGATGCTGAAGACACTTAGCGCTATGCATCTCATATTTAGCATTGTTAAACGATGCCTTTAAAGACCGTCAATACTACTGGGCCTGGAGGGTGTTTCATAAAGCTGTTCGTAAAGTTACGCATGACTTTACGAACAACTTGTAAATGAAGTGCCAGATAGGATGCCCAAAATTTGTTCTGATATTTTCAATAACCTCAATTGAATCATGGCAAAAAATATACTTTGCAATAAAAATGTTTGTTATCATAAGAATGTTAATCTACATCTGCACAGTTCAATTTTATTTGATATATTTAATAATGATTGAGCATCCCATTTGGCTTTTCATATACAAGTCGTCCGTAAAGTCATGCGTAACTTTACAAATTCTTTATGAAACACCCCCCAGAAGGGATTAGACCACCCAGCCAGGTCACTGATAGGTGGCTATCTTATCAACTCAGCTCTCAACTAACATAAGAAAAAGAGGATCATGGAGGACCAACAGGCACTGATTGGGGAATTTTTCTATATAGAGGGAGCAAGTAGCTACAAGTAGGACAGTGGGGCTTAAGACTCACCAAGCACAGCCTCTCAAGGGTCGGCCCCAAGACCTCTGGATCCACCCCTCCACCACCTCCTCCTCCGCCTCCTGCCTGCCCCTCCTTCAGGGCCTGGAGAATCTCCTTCATGCTCTTCTCCACCCGTTGATTGTCGTTGGTGAGCTTCTTGTTCTCCGCTTTCATCTCGGTGAGCTGGGTGCGTAGCCTCTCCATGGACTGCTCTGACCGGGCCACCTCCTGCTCTAGCTGGTGGGTCTAGGATGGGAGAATATAGTCAATGATCAGTTATGCCGAGTGCATTGACGAGCATCGTGCAGGAGAAAGTTTGCAATCTTCTCCTTTGACATGATGGGTCTAGTAAGGGAGAATATAGTCAATGATCAGTTATGCCGAGTGCATTGATGTGCATCGTGCAGGAGAAAGTTTGCTATCTTCTCCTATGAGCTGATGGGTCTAGTAAGGGAGAATATAGTCAATGATCAGTTATGCCGAGTGCATTGATGTGCATCGTGCAGGAGAAAGTTTGCAATCTTCTCCTATGAGCTGATGGGTCTAGTAAGGGAGAATATAGTCAATGATCAGTTATGCCGAGTGCATTGACGTGCATCGTGCAGGAGAAAGCTTGCAATCTTCTCCTAGTATGAGCTGATGGGTCTAGTAAGGGAGAATATAGTCAATGATCAGTTATGCCGAGTGAATTGACGTGCATCGTGCAGGAGAAAGTTTGCAAGCTTCTCCTATGAGCTGGTGGGTCTAGTAAGGGAGAATATAGCCAACGATCAGGAATGCTCCAACATTAACTCCATGGGCAATTGCTGCGGGCTTTATCTCGTAAAAGTACAAAAGGAAAAGGGGTCAGGGTAAAGATTGCAATTGGGGTTATGTTAGGTTCATGTATACCCACACTTGGTGACAGAGCCAATTGCCACTCCCAAACTGTGGAATATTAAACCTAACCATATTTTTTTGGCAACCAGCAATCTCGCAATACCTTAAAAGAATATCTCAGAACTCACCTATTCTGTAAATATAATTGTAAAGCGCAATTGAAGATGTATATGGAAAATGCGCTATATGAATACATTATTTTATCATTACTATCAATGTTTGCCCCAAGATTGAAGTTTGGGATGCATAGGAAAGATCAATTATGGAGCACAAAGCCTATTTCCAAAAACAAATAACAAAAAATCAGTGACAAATCTGTTGCTAACCAATCAGAATCAAGGATTTCAGTAGCTTATAACACAAATTGTCATATGTCACTGACAAGTTTTGTGATACGCCCCCCTGCTCTAAGCTTTTTGACCACTAGACGAAAGTCAAGGTATGCTTTAGGTCCTCCTTCTTACTTTCATTATATTTCTTTCTGTTTTTCCCCTTTTCTTCCTTTTTTTCTCATAATGTCACTATGAATTGCAGCTCCTAGTGAACAGAAAGCACATGGATTTTGCTCCGATTCATATTGAATACGAAGGAAGAACGTACCTCGCCCTTCTACTGGTAAATGGAAAATAAACTGGGGGTGTTTGATAAAGCTGTTCATAAAGTTACGCTGACTTTAAAAACGACTCGTATACGAAGTGCCAGATAGGACGCCCAAAGATTTTACTGATGCTTTGACAAAGTGTGGCTATATTTCCAATAACCTCAATCAGATTATGGCAAAGAAGTTACTTTGCATTAAAAATGTTTGTTGTGATAAGAATGTTAATCTACATCTGCAAGGTTAAACTTTAGTTGATGCAGTTAATAACGATTGAGCATCCCATTTGGCTTTTCATATTGAAGTCATTCGTGAAGTTATGCGTAACTATACAAACAGCTTTATGAAACACTCCCCTGGGGGGCGTTTCACAAAACTTGTCATCATTAACAAATGACATTTTTTGTTATTAGCTACTCAAATCCTTGCTTCTGATTGGTTATCAGCAGATTTGTCACTGGTTTTTGTCATTTGTCATTGAAAAAAAGGCTTTGTGAAACGGGTCCCTGGTTTTTTACCCTAACTCTGACTGAATCTGAAGGTCCCAGGCCTTTGTCTTTGAGGGCTTCAGCAGCCTTTGAAGGAGCACTGCCCGGCTTGCGGCTATTCTTCAGCTCCTCGGCAAAGTCATCGACAGCCAACATCTCATCAGATGTGAGACCTAGAGCAACACCCCTGGTAGGAGTGGAAGAAAAATGGTGATCATCAAAAACTGTTGAGGTTTATTTGAGCCACATTTACATCAAAACACAATTTTGTTTTCTTCTTTTAATATAAGCGCATAATCGTAGATTACACACAACAAAAATTAAAGATTTCAAATCAAGTATAATGTGCGGAAAATAGGTACAAAGTTCTGAAATATATAGTTATGGACATCACACTTATCACCATCTTCATAATATCACCATCATCATCATCATCATCATCATCATCATCATCATCTTCATTTTATCACCATCATCATCATCATCATCAACATCATCTTAATTATATCACCATCATCATCATTTTATCATCATCCTCATTATCATCACACTTATCACCATCTTCATAATATCACCATCATCATCATCATCATCATCATCATCATCATCTTCATTTTATCACCATCATCATCATCATCATCATCATCAACATCATCATACCATTATCATCACTATCACCACCATCATCATCATTTATATAATCATTAACACTATAATCACCAACATCATCATCATCATCATCTTCATTGTCATGAACATCATCATCATCTTCATCGTCATCACCATCTTCATAATATCACCATCATCATCACCATCATCATCATCATCATCATCATCAACATCATCTTAATTATATCACCATCATCATCATTTTATCATCATCCTCATTATCATCACACTTATCACCATCTTCATAATATCACCATCATCATCATCATCATCACCAACATCATCATCATCATCATCTTCATTGTCATGAACATCATCATCATCTTCATCGTCATCATCATCTTCATCATCAACATAATCATGACTATCATCATACCATTATAATCACTATCACCATCATCATCATTTATATCTTCATTACCACCAACATCATCACCATCATCATCATCATCATCATCATTTTCATCATCAACATAGTCATCACTGTCATCATACCATTGTAATCACTATCACAATCATCATCATTTATATCTTCATTACCACCACCATCATCATCATCATCATCATCATCATCATCATCATCATCAACATAGTCATCACTATCATCATACCATTATAATCACTATCACCATCATCATCATTCATATCTTCATTACCACCAACATCATCATCATAATCATCATCATCAACATCATCATCATCATCATCATCATCATCACCATCACCATCACCATCATCATCATCATCATCATCAACAACATCATCATCATCATCATCAACATAGTCATCACTATCATCATACCATTATAATCACTATCACCATCATTTATATCTTCATTACCACCAACATCATCATCATCATCATCATCATCATCATCGGTAAAATTAACATCATAATCCTTACCTCTGTGCTCTTTGCGTTGCTAAGGCTCTGATCTGCTTCTTAAGAGTAACCCTCTCTTCTTCCAGTCTCTCCACCTCTTTGGCCAAAACCTAGAGCATGATGAGAGTTTTCAGAAAGTCAGGTGTAATAGTACCTGCTTTTTATCCTTTTTCATTCATCTACAAGGGTCAACTAGGGTATTGGGGAATCCCCTCCCCTCTTCCTCCACTCCAGAAAGATCCTTCCTCATTTATATTCCTCTCATGTTAAAAAGGATTCAGAAAAGAGTATGACTGATATCCTCAAAATTCCAACGCATTCTCTTAATATACTGTAAATCTATTCAGACTACTCTAACTTTTAGGTTAAATGGTATTTATTCTTTCATGTAACAATATGTAGAAGAGATTACATCTACAGCAACCCCTGTATTCAAAGTCTACCATACCTGATTCAGCGCCCTGTCTTGTTGATGTTGCTGCCCTCTATAAAGACGAGCCTGCTCCATATCAATGGGTTGCTTAGGATCGAATCCCAGCCTGCTTCTCAATTCTTCATTTTCTTCTAACGGTTCATTCATTCACAGTAAATATAGTAGATATAACAATTCAAGAAACACCTGTATTTAAAGTCTATAATACCTGATTCAGCGCCCTGTCTTGTTGGTGTTGCTGCCCTCTATAAAGACGAGCCTGCTCCATATCGATGGGTTGCTTAGGATCGAATCCCAGCCTGCTTCTCAATTCTTCATTCTCTTCCAGGAGTTCGTTCAGCTGGATCTCGGCTTTATTCACATTCTGTGTCAGCTGCTCAATATTTCTAATGGAGGAAGAAAGAGGTAGAGGTAGAGTTGTCGTGGACGAGTGGATATGTCACCGGATCACAAGGTCCATGGTTCAAGTCCCACCACGGCACTAATGTCCTTTGGCAAGATATTGATCTACATTTGCCACTCTCCACCCAGGTGTGAAATGGGTACCCGGTAGGATGCGAAAGCTAATGTGCTTAGATTAGCAAGTGTGCGCATGTAAAAATGATGCCTGGCTGGAATGTTCCCCAGGGAGTGGAGAATGTGCATACATTGTGTGCAGGCAAGCCTGAATCCAATGAACGGGGTAATAATATTTATTATTGTATTACTGTAAAGTGCTTTGAGAGGGCCTTCGGTCCTGAAAAGCGCTATATACATGTAAGAACTAGCTATTATTATTATAGTATTTGCTCATTAACAAATTCAGATTCAGGTTTGGACTCAAAACATGTGTATTTCCTTCTTGTAATAAATTAATATACAGTGAAACCTGTCTGTAAAGACCACCCAAGTGAGACAAGAGAAGTGGTCTTTATAGGCAGGTGGTCTTTGTAGACAGGTGGTCACTAAAGCAGGTTTGACTGTAACATTCATGTTGAAATTTAAACATGACGAAGACTCCATTTGACTTTCACTACTCCTAGAGCTAAGCTTAAAGTAAACACTAGCGCTGTACAATGAATGTAACCCCCGAAAGTGGGGTAGTAATACCCCACCTGATTTACATAGTGGTGGGGTATAGTTTTAACGAGATCTTTTCGTAATGATATATAGAAGAGGGATTCAAGCTTACTCAAAGCACAACACTTGTGAAAACAGCATTCAAATGATTTTGAACAATTAAAATTGTTGTTAAATATTCACAGCATAATTTTTCTCGACTGTATGAATGATATGAAATGGATATATAGAGGGATAAAATCATAAAGCAGCTATGTTCCAAATTAAATCTGAATACAGTAGTGAAATAACATGTACTTATTAGTTAGAAGTAATTATATTATATTAATACATTACATTCAGAGTGAATTATGCTGGAGGCTGGAAATATTACATTTAATCATATCTGAATGAACTTTAAATAATAATAATAATAATAATAATGGTAGAAATATTAATGACGATTAACTTAATTTTCATAAAAAGTCAAATCCTACATTTCATTATGATAATAGACCAGTTCAAGGTTAGCACATGTCCCAAATGACCCTGAATATCCACAGATCTTCAAACCATGAAGAGGTCCCACTTTGTACATTTTGAAATAATCACTCCTAACAGCGATGGAGGTGCTACATAAATATCCTTTGTTTCCCTTTTCAAAGAATACTTCCACACCTGTGTATCATGGAGTGCACTGCTTGTGCATAAATGAATAATGATTACATAACTTTCATGAGCACATATCCAGTATATTGTCTCCGTGTATTTCACAATTTGTTCTGCAATGACCTTTATCTGCTCATGCTCAGACTGCAACCGTTAACTGGCTTATTAGATATCTATGACATGAATAACCTGTCTCGTAGTGCTATTTGTTTCTTTCCAAGTTTAATCTCCTGTACAGCTTCAGCCAATCCATACTCGCCCTGAAATTTAAAACAAAATGCGGGAAGACACCTCTCGTCAACTTGATCTCTCAATTAATAATATGGAATTAATTTCCAGCTCTACATAAAATAAATGCAAATTCATTCAGAAATGTACAGAAGCAAACATTCAAGCAATTTTACGTGATTTATAAATAATTGCATGTGATGCACCACAAAACATACCAGGTAAACTTTAGTTGGCTGTATAGTCGATTGGTTTGAGATAGAAAGGCAACTTTTAAAAGAATCACTAAAGAAAATTCACTACAACTGATAATTATGGACAAATTATATATAGATTGAAAGATTTTCTATGGAAGAACAAGAATAACTTGCTGAAAAATCATATAGATATCATGGAAAGGAGTAAAATGCAATTTTTCAAGACCCGTCTCAGACCCCTGAATGTGAGCCAAACACAGGAGCGTAGCGAGCTCTGAATTGTGACGTCACATTCTAGACAAACACACAGCCAGCTACTCAGTAGTTGACTTGTTAACCTATAATATCTATGGCTAATTGCTCTTCAC
The DNA here is from genome assembly GCF_000002235.5 of Strongylocentrotus purpuratus. Classification (NCBI taxonomy): domain Eukaryota; kingdom Metazoa; phylum Echinodermata; class Echinoidea; order Camarodonta; family Strongylocentrotidae; genus Strongylocentrotus; species Strongylocentrotus purpuratus. Next base: position 6,236,072 of record NW_022145602.1, on the reverse strand, counting down.
TGTTTTGTTGCTCTTTCGCATTATTTGACATTTCATTAAGGAGTGTGTCATCTTGAAACGTTATCGAAAACATTTGCAGGACTATTTACTCTTTATGAAGGAATTATAGGCTATATATGTCATTAAGAATAAATTCAGACTAGATTTTCGTGTTTGAAAACTTGATCCAGCTTATAGCAGGGCCTGTGGAGCTCCGGGGAGCTGATGTTGCACGTTTCGTTACCTACTCTAAAACTTACGGCACTTGTTCACTGATGTGACCACACTTTGGATCTGTAACTCCAGCGTGGACCAAAACACACCAAAAATCATATAAAAATCTTGTTCAAGTAATGGTCATGATTAAAAAGTCATTATCTTTCTTACCTGCTTTGTTTCAATTTTCTTTCCTGTTTTGGAGACATTAGTATATACTTTTTTACAGGTTTCACAGCAAAAAGTGCATACCCACGGTGGGTTGCGGGCACACGCGCCTGCATGAAGTAAATGACTGTCATCTCAGATCCTCATTAAATTCATGCAAGTAATTCACATTATGAATTGATGATGATCATTATGGTCGCTAACTTCATGCACGTGTGCGTGCCTGCCTGAAATCCACCGTCGGTACACACTTTTATTGTGCAGCAGTTTGCCGTGAAACCTCTAAGAAAGTTTATACTAATGTCTAGAAGGTTACCTATTCCTAATCCTTAATATCAAATTAAATATCGCCTATGAATCATTTAATCCAACTAGAAAGTCACCTCTTCATAATCCTTCATTCTGTTGATAGCTTCATTTAGTTCTTTATCTTTTTTTCTCGCATCGGTCTCGGCTTGCTGGACCCTCCCCTCGGCCGCTTTCATCTCTTTCTCTTGCTCTCTCAGGGTCTCTCGCAGCTTGGTCACCATGTTCTGAAGACGCACAGTGGGAGCTGAAAGATCAATGACAGGAGGAAATATCCTAGTACAAAGTCATACAAAAACATCAAGGAGGCGCGATAATAATGATATTTAATAATATTTAATTTTTATATAGCGCTTAATACAAATGTCTCTAAGCACTTTACAAATATACTATTGGCTCAGTTGGTAGAGCAGTGGTCTCGTAATCCGACGACCCGGGTTCGAAACCAAGGCGATGCGCTAGTGCCCTTTGGTAAGGCATTAATCCTCATTATCAGGTCTCTCGGAGAAGACCTAAAGCCGTCGGTCCTCTGGTTGCTTACTAACAAGCATTTATGCTTTCTAATGGGAATTCACATATACACTCCGGGGCCCCAAATCAAATCTGTAGTATATTTTCCAAAAGAAAATCAATTCCTTCTTACGTTTAAAACTTGACTGAAGTAAAGCTCTGTCATATCCCCATAAAGTAACATTAGTTTAAAAGTCTAAATCAATTTAGCGGCTCCAGTTTGGCCCAAAGTACTAGTAGCCTGTGTAACTGTAACTGTAACTGACCTGCTCCGCTGGATGCATCATTCTTCAACATCTCCAGCTCCTCAGCCCTCTCGTCCATCTCCCTCGCCGACTCCTCAAGTTGATGTCTGAGAGCAGTTAATTGGGCCTCTTTCTGTTGCAAAGCCTGCAAATGCAGATAATACATCAAGTAATATCAGTCTCTTTCTGTCCCTGTCTGTCGGTCTCTCTCTCTGCTTGTCCATCTCGGTTTCTTTTCTTCTCTCTCTCTTTCTACCATCCATTCATCTACGTAGAACACACCTGAGATGTCAACTGAGCATCCACTTCCTACAAGGCATAAACACTTTAAAATATATGTATTATCTCTCTTCTCTCCCTCTCTTTCTCTCTCTCTCACTCCTGTTCTTTCCATCACTAACACTTTGATCCATACCTTAGCGAGAGATACGACTGAAGTCTTATCTGTATCCCACTTCTCCCCCCCCCCTTCTCTCTCTCTCTCTCTCTCTTCTCTCTCTCTTCTTTCCCCTCTCTCTCTCTCTCACTCCTGTTCTTTCCATCACTAACCCCTTGATCCATACCTTTGCGAGAGATACGACTGAAGTCTTATCTGTATCAATCCCACTTCTCCCCCCCCCCCCCACCCTCTCTCTCTCTTCTCTCTCTCTCTTCTCTCTGTCTCTTTCTCTTCTCCCCCCTCCCTCTCTCTCTCTCTCACTCCTGTTCTTTCCATCACTAACCCCCTGATCCATACCTTTGCGAGGGATACGACCGAAGTCTTATCTGTATCAATCTCACTGGCGGTGATCTGATCCTTCTGTTGATGTATGATGAGATTCAGACGGTCGATCTCCGCATCTTTCGCTTCCAGTGCAGCCTATGTGTAAAGATAATACAGTCAAACCTGGTTTAGGCACTACCTGTCTACAAAGATCATCTGTCTACAAGGACCATTTTTGAATATTTCCCTTTGAACATGGTTTCTCATTGAAACATGTACTCAACCTGTCTAAAAAGACCACTTTTCTTGTCTCCCTTGGGTGGTCTTTATCGACAGGTTTCACTGTACAATAGCCAATAGCCAAGATCATAATAATTCAATAATTGTAATAGACAGAAATTAGTAGAAGTACCATGATTTGAAAGTTACACATGGTTAGGCTTCCTTTGGGGCATTTTGCAATACATGAGGTTTGAAATGTCACAGACAAATTCACATGACAAAATATCTTTGTTCAATTTAATCACATGAAAAATTTGTGATATTTGTTTCATTTTTCCCAATATATAATTTTGCAGAAATCTGCATAATGACGCAATGTCTAATATCATATGTATTCAGGGAAAAAATTACTTTTTGGGGGCTACTTTTCAAGCTTGCTTCCATGAAAATACCATTCTTTAATTTGTTTTGCATTGAACTCTATGCAAAATTTGGGGGCTCTTTTGGGCATTTCGGGGAGCCCCCGTGTATTTTTTCCCTGTATGTATTGTAGTACATTGAAACTCCCAAATCTTCTACACACAATGATAGGTGGGCATGCCTTGTGAGTATCAACCAAGCACATGATGATCAGCAGATAATTGACTTGGAAATCAAAGCAGTCAACCACAGTAGTTCTGTTCTAGCTTTACATCATGGCCAACTGGACTGAAGGTTCTGAATGCACCAAGACCTTTAGCGATCAAATCAACCAATCAAATTGCTTGTTACATCATCTTGACAACAATGACCTTGATGTTCAATCCCATCATGGACTTAGCCAATCAGAACGATGGATATGAACAAAAATACTACCCTAGGATATCAGATCAGCCCTATAGGATATATGGATCTACATGTAAACACAGAAATGAAGTGGAGATCAATTAACCAATCACATTGCTTGTTACAAAAGTGTAAACTTCACAACAATGTCCTTGATGTTCAGTCCTGTCCCTACATTGGCCAATCACACTGAATGTTCTTGATACACTAATACCAGAAGACATAAATTCAACCAATCAGACTGCTTGTTACATACCTTCCAGACCTCCACCTTGTTATTCAGTTCAGTCATGACATCATCATCACCTTGAAGCTGATTCTGAAGCTTGTCAGATAACTCTTTGATCTGAAATGAATAAGATTTGATTTTGATTAGATTTATTGGTTTCTGCATCTTTTTTCTTTTTTTCATCATACATTTTCATGAACATAATATGGTTTGATACAATATTTTAAGTGTATATAATTTTATACAGATAATAAAACAAAATTAAACAAATATATTGAATGCATAATTAACATACATTAAATGCAGGAGGGCTACAGAAATAAGCAAAGTAGCTTGACGTGCCCGCAGCCCTCAACTTAGATACAACAATAAAAATAAAGAGTGACTTGCAGAGAAGAAAAGGAAAGGGGAGAGAACGAGCGTTGGTAATAATACAATAAATCTCATACATCTGCTGATTGAAAGACAGTGACACCAATTTCATGTACCGTAATGACTAACGATATTCCATGTTTATAATGTAAATCATTAATGACCCTGTCGGAAGTGAAAAATAAGTATATAAGTATAAGTATAATAATTTATTGTCCTTTACAGGAAATTTGTTTTCCACTGGTTACAGAGTATTACAATACAAATATATACATGAAATATTACAAGACAGTGATAAACATGAACATTATGATAAGCATACATAAAAAATGAGATAATATGTGAGTAAGCCACTGTATATATGGCAGTATGGTGGTTGAAGAGATAATATCAGATTCCATTTTACAAAATATGAAGCTAAATTATTTAATATTCATTGATTATTCCATATTAAATCTTAAAATGATAATAAATACATGAATTATTATTATTATTATTATTATTATTATTATTATTATTATTATTATTATTATTGATTACCATTTTCAATAGTATAATTAATACCGGCATCGTTATTATTGTTAAGTTTATTGATGACACATAAGTTGTAGTTACTGGCTCAAACGTTAGTAAATAGTTGGATGCAGTATTCATGGCATATACATTTATATTGATACATTACATGGTAGGTTCATAGTAATCAAACACGTTTTGCTTTGGAATTGAAAAGATGAATGGAGTCGGGGATAAAGGATCTTCGGAAACGTGCACGTTGGGTTCGTGGTGTGCACAGGCGTATTCCAGATCTGTTATAATTGAAGTGCTCATTCAGTGGGTGCGAGGGGTCATGCATTATTTGTTTTACTTTAGAAAGGGCATTTTTCTGATACAGATCTTCTATGGATGTTAGATCGGCTCCTGTGATACGTTTTGCTGCCTTTCTGGGACGTTCGAGTAGTTTCTTGGCAGCAATTTTAGCGTTTGCATAATAGCAAATTAGGTTGAAGGTTAGGACACTCTGAATTAGGGACTTAAAGAACAGTTCTATCAACTTACTATCTACTCTTAAGTTTTTCATTACCCTAATAAAGTATAGTCTCTGGTTGGCTTTCTTTTGGATGTCTACAATGTTCTTAGTCCAATCAAGTGACTTTGAGATAGTAGTACCTAAATACCTGTACTCTGTAACTTGTTCTACAGGAGTATCATTTATCAAAATCGGGGTATGATCGAAGGGGTTTCGGCGGAAATCAATTATGATCTCTTTTGTTTTAGTTACGTTTAGTATTAGGAAGTGGTCATTGCACCATTTAACAAACTCATCTATAACCTTAACGTATGGGTCTACATCTTCAGAAAGATAACCTGTGATTACAGTATCATCCGCATATTTGATGATACTGCACTCTCCTACATTACATAGACAGTCACTTGTGTAGAGGGAGAAGAGCGCGGGGGAGATGACACAGCCCTGGGGCGCCCCTGTATTTACAATTCTTGGACAGGATAAGGCGTTACCTAAGACCACTCTCTGTGGTCTGTCACTTAAAAAACTCTGTATCCACAGACTTAACTGGGGAGGGACTTCCATATCAATGAGTTTGTTTATCAGAAGGTGGGGGATAATAGTGTTGAAAGCACTAGAAAAATCCACGAAAGTGGATCTTACATAGGTCTTAGCCTTGTCTAAATGGGCATATACCTTATGTAGGTATGTTAGTACTGCATCGTCAACTCCTCTCTTACATCTGTATGCAAACTGCATGGGGTCAATGTAGGGGGAAGTGTATTCAAGAAGGTACTTCATCATGATCTTTTCGAAACATTTCATAACACTACAAGTGAGTGAAATGGGTCGAAGGTCATTAAGTTCCTTCACTTTCTTCCCTTTAGGAATTGGTTTTATCAGGGATGTTTTCCAAAGAGTCGGGATATGTCCCTTTTCCAGTGAATGGTTGAAAAGTTCATTAAATACCCCGGCTAACTGATCCCTACAAAGCTTGAGTACTTTGTTACAGATACCGTCAGGCCCTGGGGCTTTATTAGTTTTAAGTGCCCCAAAACATCGCCTAACATCATGTTCAGAGATACAAATTACATTTTCAGATTCACTTAACATTTGCCTTAGTCTGAGTGCAATTACGTCATTTTCAACTGTAAACTTTTTATCATATCTACAATAGAAGTCATTCAGTTCATCGACAAAGTCCTGTGTTATGTCAAATCCCAGAGTCTTGGGCTTTGGTTTATACCCAGTAATCACCTCCATCGTTTTCCAGGCAGCAGCAGGTTTGTTATTTCGAAAGTTATTTTCGAGCTTGTTTTTATAAGACATTTTACAAGAGTCAACTAAGCGTTTAATTTCCCTTTGTACCTCTTTGACACGCGTCTTGTTACCGTTGATGAGTGCACCATTCTTTACCTTCAGCAGGTCCCGGAGTTCCTTTGTAACCCATGGCTTATTGTTGGGAAACATTTTAAACGTTTTAAGGGGTATAATCGAGTCGACACAAAACTTGACATAACTTGTGATAGCATCAGTGGCTTCGTCTAGTGAGCTCGCTGAGTTGAACAATAGATCCCAGTCCGTACAGTCAAAGGCTGCTCGGAGTTCCTCCGTTGAGTCATCAGTCCACGCGTACCGTTGCTTAGTGACGGGTCGGCTTCTTTTCAACTTTTGCTTGTAAGCCGGTAGTAAGCGGATGTTTTGGTGATCGGACTTTCCTAGACGATGACACGGTTTTCCAACGTATGCTTTAGGAATGTTACCATAGCACTTATCTAGGGTAGCTCCATTTCTTGTTGGTATGTCAATATATTGTTCAAACGTGGGAAGTACACCATTCAAGTGACATTGGTTAAAGTCACCCATTATGAATGTAGGGGCATCAGGGGACAACGAAGCATGATGATTTACTTTAGCAGCTAGTAATTCACTGGCAATTTCAACATCAGCCCGGGGGTGAATGTAGACCACAGTAATGAATATCTGGGGAAATTCACGGGGAAGATAGAAAGGTCGGAGTCCCACTGTAATGAGTTCAATATCGGGCAGACAAACGACATCCTTGACATCCCAATTATTACACCACTTTTGGTTGATATATAGACATACGCCTCCTCCTTTGCTTTTCCCTGACTGTTCTGTTCTGTCTCCTCTTACTACATCAAAATGTGGAATATCAATAACATTGTCGGGAATGCTTTCTTTCAACCATGTTTCTGTAAATGCTAATAGACAAGAATCTCGGTATTCGTTCATGTATCTAGAAAGTGTTTCAAGTTCTTCCATCTTATTAGGCAACGAGCGTACATTCCCCAATATTATTGAAGGGAGGGCCGGTTTTGTTCCTCTCTTTCTCAGCCTTGTCCTTATTCCGCCCCTCTTACCTCTCTTACGTGGTTTGATCTCGGGTGGAAAGTCCTCATATCCGAGGGGTCGAGCATCCCCGTGGCGCCGCGTAGGTTGAGTATCTCAGTCCGTGTGTATACAAGGCTATTCAGTTGGTGTTCGACTTTCAGGGCAGAACCAGTCAAAAACACCGATGCGAGGATCAAAAATATCCAAAAGGTAGCCATGGCTAATCTCACAGTTATGGAAAACATGATGAAGGTCAAAGTGCACTCACAAAATAAGACAAAATAGTAACAAATAATCCAAAAGATGGGGAGAACAAATCCAGTGGTGGTCGCCACTGAGCGGCGCCCTAACGAGGGAAAACTCGTTTTGGTAAAGGGCCCAAAAATGATATATATGTATATCAACGGAAAGTTAATAATTCATATATTACACTGATATCTAATAATATCTAATATATGCTATTTTAGTGTCTGTCGGAGGAGTAACAGCTCTCTGAAAACTCGAAAATCAGAAGTTATCGATCTAAAAATGAGCTTTCGACTTGATGACATCATCTTATGTGGAGTACGCATAATTCATAATGACTTTGCATTAATTAAGCACAGTTGATAGCCTCAGCTATAAAGGTGAGCTAATCAGATCCAGACGTTATAACGTCACCCTAACTGCGGCACATTTGACTCCTGCTAAGTAAATGAAATTCTACTGGGTGGTATTCTTGAAAGCTGAGGAACTTTAGTCCATGGTTTAATCCCCCCGACTAAGTTTGGAATGCCAAGTGTCCATATGAACATGTTTTTGAATAATAAAATTTGACACTAAATTGAAATAAAATTTAATAACTTAATTAATAAACAACAATATAACTATGAAATACTTATGTTATCATGGTTATTTAGGGACCTATCAAATTATTCAGAAATATACTCATATGGACACTTGGCATTCCATACTTGGTCGGAGGATTAAACCATGGACTTCTTTTAAGAGCAACCTTAAATTCCATTTGTTTAATCTCGCTTTTTGAAGACAGATATTCACTCATTCTTTCATTTTGCATTTTCTTTCTAATGTAAATGTACACGATTCTTTGTCATGATGTAATGTGTTCCCTAATTTTTTTTGAAGCGCCTTGAGCATTTAATCAAAATGGATAACGGCGCTATATAAATCTCATGTAATATTATTATCATTAAAGTTAGTCCGCTTGCGAGAATACCACACAGTGTGGCTATGCTAGGTGGTGAATCCAACCATGCACTGTCCTTTACACGTATTTCATCATCCTAATAGTCACCTGTTCTTTGAGCACATCATTCTCCTGCTTAAGGCGGGTAGCTTTGGAGTCGGACTGTCCGGAGAGTTTCTTAATCTTGACGTAGTCCTCGGCAATGCTGTCCATCTCCTTAGCCGCTTCTTTCAGTTTCTGCTCCATGTCCTTTATTGTCACGGTCAGGAGCTCACTGTGATCGGTCAGATTCTGGATGGGGAGAGAGAGATGGGTCAAGTGGATGTTCATGAAGGTCAGACAGAGGTCAAAGGAAGGTCAGTGGCAGTCAGTTCTACTCAAAAGATTCATTTTCTGCTGCATGTCCTTTATATTCACGGTCAGCAGCTCACTGTGATCGGTCAGATTCTAGATGGGAAGAGAGAGAGAGAGAGAGAGAGAGATGGGTCAAAGTAGGGTCATGAAGGTCAGACAGAGGTCAAAGAAAGGCCAATGGCATTCAGTTCTACTCTAAAGATTCATTTTTTGCTCATTTCCTTTATATTCTCGGTCAGATTCTAGATGGAGAGAGAGATGGGTCAAGTGGATGTTCATAAAGGTCAGGCAGAGGTCAAAGAAAGGTTAGCAGCAGTCAGTTCTACTCAAAAGATTCACTTTCCGCTCCATTTCCTTCAAATACCTTGGTGAGGTAAGCAGATTCTGGGAGAGACGAAGGTTTATGTCAAGTAGGGGTTAAAAAAGAAAAACAAAGCATTGTTCCTCCCCTGGGACTGAATGGAATAATCCACAAACCAGTACCTACAAATTTAAACCTGGTACAATTCACTTAAAGAGAGGGGTGTTTTCAAGCCACAGAGGGGCTAAATTACCTTGATTTCTTCAAGCTGGGAGTTGATCTCCCGGTTCTTCTGCCGAATCTTATCCGAGTACTCCACATCGTCACCGCGGCGCGTCCTCAGGCTCTCACGCTGCGATTCCATCTGTTTCTGGTAATCACGCAGATCGTTACGAAGCGCATCAATCTAGAAAAAAAAATGTGGTAAATATGACTGACTTAGTAACTGTAAGCCCCATTCAGATAAGACGCAGAAAACGGAGGCATTTTTTCTTTGTATGATGACGTTAGTGTATTTAACACAGAGCTCAGTGAAAACCAGTAGACCCTTGTTACCATTAATTTCCCCGCTAAACAAAAAGCCCTAGTTTACCACTTTGTTTCTGAATGAACTTTAAATCAGAATAATAATTATAATAGGAGCAGTATATTAAAATGACATTATCCTAGCTTTTAAAACTATATACAGTCAAACTTGTCTATAGCGGCCACCCAAGGGAAACACAAAAAGTGGCCTTTGTAGACAGGTGGTCTTTGTAGACAGGTTCCTTTATTACATGTTTCAATGAGAATCCATTTTCAAGGGTACCAACAAATGTGGCCTTTGTAGACAGGTGGTCTTTGTAGACAGGTGGTCACTAAAGCAGGTTTGACTGTATTACAACCTATTCAGTAACTGTAGTGTGATTTTTTAAAATTTATTTTTTGTACACTGCAAACTGTAAGAAGGAGAGGAAGGGGGTGGGGGGGGGGGGACCAAAGCAATTTTGCACATGGACAGCCTGCATTATTAAACAGATTTCCTACACTTAACAGTATCCTTCGCCTGGGAGAGTTTGCCCTTAATATTTCATTCCCCCCCCCTCCCCCTTTAAAAGAAAAAGTTCCCCCACACCAATGCTGTTTTAAGAGCTGACAAAAACCCTAGATGCAATGGAAAAGCTTACCTCTCTTTTCATATCTCTGCTTTCCTTTTCGGTTTCCTCTAGTCTTGTGTGTAGCTGTCATAGATAAACAAATACATAAAGAAATCAACCAAATAAAATTACTATATCACCATGAATAAGGCAATAAACTATACAATGATCCATAACGAATATATTCCAAATATGATATTCCTTCTTTGGGTTAAAAAATTGATTGTGGTAACTTCTACAAAGTGAAAAATCAATGAATTACAAAGGTGAGGATTTTCATGAGACAGATGAACCTTTAACAGTGTAAGCCTATTTGGGGAAGGGCAGTTGAACTTAAGAATCGAGTTATTGTAATAATGAGACACAAATTACTTCAGGGGGTGTTTCACAAAAACTAAGATCGACTTTGAGTCAGACTTAACTATGGCAGGCCGTTCATGGTCACAAATCTACAGAATTTGAATTTGTTGATAGTTCATTATTGAAGGACAAAATATTATCTAAAGATCATCATTGAGAGACCAATGGTGAGAGCAACCAGTGACATGAATGGCCTGCCATAGTTAAGTCCAACTTAAAGTAGATCTTAGTCTTCGTGAAACACCCCCCAGGAAACATAGCAGAACATGCACAACTTCAAAAAAGTCAAAATATAGGGAATGGGATACAATCCATATTTTTGTCAGCCTTTTTTTTTTTTTTTTTTTTTTTGGGGGGGGGGGGGGGCGTTTTTGGCTTGCCATACTAAATCAATGCTTTAGAGCTAAGGTCTTAACCACCAAGATGAGTTCTGGCTCATAGATGTCTTTGCATCTTTTATTCTACAGATATTTTACTGGTGTATCTCTACCAGATACCAAATTCAATGACTTTCCATAATTTTTCATGACCAGATAAGTACCATTTTGGTATGGGTAGCAGCATCCAAGAGGCGTATGAATACCATGCCCATTGTCGGTTCAAACTGGAAGGCTGCCATACCCATACATGACCCACAGTACACCCACAATCGACTTTCATCAGGTGGGCTGTATCTAATACAGACCACCTTATATTTTTGTTAAAATCGTCTTTATTAGGTGGGCTGTATCTAATACAGACCACCTTATATTTTTGTTAAAATCGCCTTTCTTTATTATTTATTTTTCTTAATTCTTACCACTTTTTTGTTAGCAAGATAACTTGAAAATGGCTGAATCAAATAAATAAAAATTTGGCACACATATGTATAGGCATATGGACAAAACACGGTAAGGTTTTCAACCTTGACCTTGACTGATGATGTCATCTAGGCGCCATTTTGTGAAATTTTCTGAAAAACAACTCATGATCATATCTTCATAACCAAAAGGTATTTCTCATTCATATTTATCATGATCAAGGTCAATATCTGTCCAGTCAATTTCAGGTCAAAATACGCGCGCGTGCGCGTACGTCTGCGCGTCAGTGCGCGCGCAAAATTTTAAAGTGCTCAAAATCGTCTCAAATATTTTTGGCATACGTTTTAGGCCATTTTAAGCATTTCATAAAAAAATGCGCACACGCGCATGCGCGCGCGTTTTCGCGCGTTACACCATTACACAACATAAAATCGCCTTTTTTTTTTCTTTCATGTTATTTCCCATATTTTTTCGAACAATATGATACCATGTTTATTTCTTTATGACCATTGAGAACAAGATGAGCGTCCATTCAAGATAAATGTCTGTGCGCGCGAGCTCTTGTAATACATAGCATATGTGGGCAAAAACATGCCAATACAAAATCTATTCTAGCTCTTTGGGATGGAACTGGAACCCCAATTTTGTTTCATATTTTGATAGAGAATGATTCGGAAATATGATTTAATGTCTCATTTGGCTATTCAAAATATTATTATAAACATTATAAATATTATAAACATCATCATAATGGCTTTCGAACTAAAAATACGAATTTGCATATTATGAAGTCAGCATATTTATGGAAAATTTATTGTATCTCTGTAAATATTGATCGATTTTCTTCAAAATTTTGATATGTTGTAGCCAAGACAATTTTCTTTAAGCTCAATGTCACCATTTTTCATTTTGATGACGTCATTATAGTGAAAATTTCTATTAAAGGCCTCATGTCAGAAATTTCATAATTTGCGTGTTATGCCTATAGAAGGTGAATTTCGTTCACGTCATGAATCTACATGATATTGTTTTTTAAGAATTTTTAAGCAGTATCTCGCTTATTTTTGCTCTATTTTGTCTCAAATTTTAGTTGACCAGCCCACCTATACTTGTTCTAAACAAGTATTACATGTCTAGTTTATTATTTATTTTTCTTAATTCTACCCACTTTTTTGTTAACAAGATATCTTGAAAATGGTTTAATCAAATGCTTTGATATTTGGCACACATATGTATAGGCATATGGACAAAACACAGTAAGGTTTTCAACCTTGACCTTGACTGATGACGTCATCTAGGCGCCATTTTGTGAAATTTTCTGAAAATAAACTCATGATCATATCTTCATAACCAAAAGGTATTTCTCATTCATATTTATTATGATCAAGGTCAATATCAGTCCAGTCAATTTCAGGTCAAAAAACGCGCGCGTGCGCGTACGTCCGCGCGTCAATGCGCGCGCAAAATTTTTAAATGCTTAAAATCGTCTCAAATTTATTTTGCATACGTTTCAGGTCATTTTAAGCATTTTATAAAAAATCGCGCGTACGAGCATGCGCGCGCGTTTTCGCGCGTAACACCATTAAAAAACATAGAATCGCCATTTTTTTTTCTTTCATGATATTTCTCATATTTTTTCAAGGAATTTGATTCCATGTTTATCTCTTTATGACCATTATTAACAACATGAGCGTAAATTCAAGATAAATGTCAGTGCGCGCGAGGTCTTTTAATACATAGCATATATGGGCAAAAACATGCCTATACAAAATCCGTTATAGCTCTTTGGAATGCACCAGGATCCTCAATTTTTTTTCATATTAAGATAGAGTATGAGTCGGAAATATGATTCCATGTCTCTTTTGGCCATTAAGTGTATCGTGACATCATCACAATGGCCTTGGAACTCAAAATACGAATTTGCATATTATGACGTCAGCATATTTATGTAAAATTGATTGTATCTCTGTAAATATTGATCAATTTTCTTCAAAATTTCGATATGTTGTAGCTAAGACAATTCTCTACAAGCGCAGTAATAACCATTTTTCATTTTGATGACGTCATCATAGTGAAAATTTTGATTAAAGGCCTCATGTCAAAAACTTCATAATTTGCGTGTTATGCCTATAGAAGGTGAATTTAGTTCACGTTATGAATCTACATGATATTGTCTTTTAAGAATTTGTAAGCAGTATGTCGCTTATTTTTGCCTTATTTTGTCTCAAATGTTTGTTGACCAGCCCACCTATACTTGTTCCAAACAAGTATTATATGTCTAGTCAGGTGGGCTGTATCTAATACAGACCACCTTATATTTTTGTTAAAATCGTCTTTATTTATTATTTATTTTTCTTAATTCTACCCACTTTTTTGTTAACAAGATATCTTGAAAATGGTTTAATCAAATGCTTTGATATTTGGCACACATATGTATAGGCATATGGACAAAACACAGTAAGGTTTTCAACCTTGACCTTGACTGATGACGTCATCTAGGCGCCATTTTGTGAAATTTTCTGAAAATAAACTCATGATCATATCTTCATAACCAAAAGGTATTTCTCATTCATATTTATTATGATCAAGGTCAATGTCAGTCCAGTCAATTTCAGGTCAAAAAACGCGCGCGTGCGCGTACGTCCGCGCGTCAATGCGCGCGCAAAATTTTTAAATGCTTAAAATCGTCTCAAATTTATTTTGCATACGTTTCAGGTCATTTTAAGCATTTTATAAAAAATCGCGCGTACGAGCATGCGCGCGCGTTTTCGCGCGTAACACCATTAAAAAACATAGAATCGCCATTTTTTTTTTCTTTCATGATATTTCTCATATTTTTTCAAGGAATTTGATTCCATGTTTATCTCTTTATGACCATTATTAACAAGATGAGCGTAAATTCAAGATAAATGTCAGTGCGCGCGAGGTCTTTTAATACATAGCATATATGGGCAAAAACATGCCTATACAAAATCCGTTATAGCTCTTTGGAATGCACCAGGATCCTCAATTTTTTTTCATATTAAGATAGAGTATGAGTCGGAAATATGATTCCATGTCTCATTTGGCCATTAAGTGTATCGTGACATCATCACAATGGCCTTGGAACTCAAAATACGAATTTGCATATTATGACGTCAGCATATTTATGTAAAATTGATTGTATCTCTGTAAATATTGATCAATTTTCTTCAAAATTTCGATATGTTGTAGCTAAGACAATTCTCTACAAGCGCAGTAATAACCATTTTTCATTTTGATGACGTCATCATAGTGAAAATTTTGATTAAAGGCCTCATGTCAAAAACTTCATAATTTGCGTGTTATGCCTATAGAAGGTGAATTTAGTTCACGTTATGAATCTACATGATATTGTCTTTTAAGAATTTGTAAGCAGTATGTCGCTTATTTTTGCCTTATTTTGTCTCAAATGTTTGTTGACCAGCCCACCTATACTTGTTCCAAACAAGTATTATATGTCTAGTCAGGTGGGCTGTATCTAATACAGACCACCTTATATTTTTGTTAAAATCGTCTTTATCAGGTGGGCTGTATCTATACAGACCACCTTATAATTTTGTTAAAATTGCCTTTATTATTATTTATTTATTTTATTTCTAACCACTTTTTTGTTAACAAGATAACTTGAAAATGGCTAAATCAAATAACTTGAAATTTGGCACACATATGTATAGGCATATGGACAAAACACAGTAAGGTTTTCAACCTTGACCTTGACTGATGACGTCATCTAGGCGCCATTTTGTGGAATTTTCTGAAAATTTACTTATGATCATATTTTCATAACGGTAAGTTATTTCTCATTCATATTTTCCATGATCAAGGTCAATATCAGTCCAGTCAATTTCAGGTCAAAAAACGCGCGCGTGCGCGTAAGTCCGCGCGTCAATGCGCGCGCAAAATTTTTAAATGCTCAAAATCGTCTCAAATTTATTTTGCATACGTTTCAGGTCATTTAAAGCATTTTATAAAAAATCGCGCGTACGAGCATGCGCGCGCGTTTTCGCGCGTAACACCATTAAAAAACATAGAATCGCCATTTTTTTTTCTTTCATGATATTTCTCATATTTTTTCAAGGAATTTGATTCCATGTTTATCTCTTTATGACCATTATTAACAAGATGAGCGTAAATTCAAGATAAATGTCAGTGCGCGCGAGGTCTTTTAATACATAGCATATATGGGCAAAAACATGCCTATACAAAATCCGTTATAGCTCTTTGGAATGCACCGGGATCCTCAATTTTTTTTCATATTAAGATAGAGTATGAGTCGGAAATATGATTCCATGTCTCATTTGGCCATTAAGTTTATCGTGACATCATCACAATGGCCTTGGAACTCAAAATACGAATTTGCATATTATGACGTCAGCATATTTATGTAAAATTGATTGTATCTCTGTAAATATTGATCAATTTTCTTTAAAATTTCGATATGTTGTAGCTAAGACAATTCTCTACAAGCGCAGTAATAACCATTTTTCATTTTGATGACGTCATCATAGTGAAAATTTTGATTAAAGGCCTCATGTCAAAAACTTCATAATTTACGTGTTATGCCTATAGAAGGTGAATTTAGTTCACGTTATGAATCTACATGATATTGTCTTTTAAGAATTTGTAAGCAGTATGTCGCTTATTTTTGCTCTATTTTGTCTCAAATGTTAGTTGACCAGCCCACCTATACTTGTTCCAAACAAGTATTATATGTCTAGTCAGGTGGGCTGTATCTATACAGACCACCTTATAATTTTGTTAAAATTGCCTTTATTATTATTTATTTATTTTATTTCTAACCACTTTTTTGTTAACAAGATATCTTGAAAATGGTTCAATCAAATGCCTTGAAATTTGGCACACATATGTATAGGCATATGGACAAAACACGGTAAGGTTTTCAACCTTGACCTTGACTGATGACGTCATCTAGGCGCCATTTTGTGAAATTTTCTGAAAATCAACTCATGATCATATCTTCATAACCAAAAGGTATTTCTCATTCATATTTATTATGATCAAGGTCAATATCAGTCCGGTCAATTTCATGTCAAAAAACGCGCGCACGCGCGTACGTCCGCGCGTCCTTGCGCGCGCAAAATTTGTAAATGCTCAAAATCGTCTCAAATTTATTTTGCATACGTTCTAGGTCATTTTAAGCATTTTATAAAAATCGCGCGTACGAGCATGCGCGCGCGTTTTCGCGCGTAACACCATTAAAAACATAGAATCGCCATTTTTTTTTCTTTCATGATATTTCTCATATTTTTTCAAGGAATTTGATACCATGTTTATCTCTTTATGACCATTATTAACAAGATGAGCGTAAATTCAAGATAAATGTCAGTGCGCGCGAGCTCTTTTAATACATAGCATATATGGGCAAAAACATGCCTATACAAAATCCGTTATAGCACTTTGGAATGCACCGGGATCCTCAAATTTTGTTCATATTTAGATAGAGTATGAGTCGGAAATATGATTCCATGTCTCATTTGGCCATTAAGTGTATCTTGACATCATCACAATGGCCTTGGAACTCAAAATACGAATTTGCATATTATGACGTCAGCATATTTATGTAAAATCGATTGTATCTCTGTAAATATTGATTAACTTTCTTCAAAATTTCGATATGTTGTAGCTAAGACAATTCTCTACAAGCGCAGTAATAACCATTTTTCATTTTGATGACGTCATCATAGTGAAAATTTTGATTAAAGGCCTCATGTCAAAAACTTCAGAATTTGCGTGTTATGCCTATAGAAGGTGAATTTAGTTCACGTTATGAATCTACATGATATTGTTTTTTAAGAATTTGTAAGCAGTATGTCGCTTATTTTTGCTCTATTTTGTCTCAAATTTTAGTTGACCAGCCCACCTATACTTGTTCCAAACAAGTATTATATGTCTAGTTTATTATTTATTTTTCTTAATTCTACCCACTTTTTTGTTAACAAGATATCTTGAAAATGGTTTAATCAAATGCTTTGATATTTGGCACACATATGTATAGGCATATGGACAAAACACAGTAAGGTTTTCAACCTTGACCTTGACTGATGACGTCATCTAGGCGCCATTTTGTGAAATTTTCTGAAAATAAACTCATGATCATATCTTCATAACCAAAAGGTATTTCTCATTCATATTTATTATGATCAAGGTCAATGTCAGTCCAGTCAATTTCAGGTCAAAAAACGCGCGCGTGCGCGTACGTCCGCGCGTCAATGCGCGCGCAAAATTTTTAAATGCTTAAAATCGTCTCAAATTTATTTTGCATACGTTTCAGGTCATTTTAAGCATTTTATAAAAAATCGCGCGTACGAGCATGCGCGCGCGCGTTTTCGCGCGTAACACCATTAAAAAACATAGAATCGCCATTTTTTTTTCTTTCATGATATTTCTCATATTTTTTCAAGGAATTTGATTCCATGTTTATCTCTTTATGACCATTATTAACAAGATGAGCGTAAATTCAAGATAAATGTCAGTGCGCGCGAGGTCTTTTAATACATAGCATATATGGGCAAAAACATGCCTATACAAAATCCGTTATAGCTCTTTGGAATGCACCAGGATCCTCAATTTTTTTTCATATTAAGATAGAGTATGAGTCGGAAATATGATTCCATGTCTCATTTGGCCATTAAGTGTATCGTGACATCATCACAATGGCCTTGGAACTCAAAATACGAATTTGCATATTATGACGTCAGCATATTTATGTAAAATTGATTGTATCTCTGTAAATATTGATCAATTTTCTTCAAAATTTCGATATGTTGTAGCTAAGACAATTCTCTACAAGCGCAGTAATAACCATTTTTCATTTTGATGACGTCATCATAGTGAAAATTTTGATTAAAGGCCTCATGTCAAAAACTTCATAATTTGCGTGTTATGCCTATAGAAGGTGAATTTAGTTCACGTTATGAATCTACATGATATTGTCTTTTAAGAATTTGTAAGCAGTATGTCGCTTATTTTTGCCCTATTTTGTCTCAAATGTTAGTTGACCAGCCCACCTATACTTGTTCCAAACAAGTATTATATGTCTAGTTACTTTTCATTCCTTTCCATTCCTTTTGAGAAGAATTCGTTTTTTGCTATGACTTTCCAGTCCTTTCCGTTACTTTGCATTCCTTTGCATTCCTTTGCATTCCTTTGCATTCCTTTGCATTACTTTGCATTCCTTTGCATTCCTTTGCATTCCTTTGCATTCCTTTCCATTCCTTTCCATTCCTTTGCATTCCTTTGCATTCCTTTGCATTCCTTTCCAGTCCTTTCCATTACTTTCCATTCCTTTCCATTCCTTTCCATTACTTTTCATTCCTTTCCATTCCTTTTGAGAAGAATTAGTTTTTTGCCATGACATTCCAGTTTTTTTCCATGACCTTTGATACCCTGTCTTTAACATGATGTTGACCACCAAGGACTGGTCACTCTGCAAAGAAAAAGATCTCTCCAACTCACCCTCTCTGCTTCAGACTTCTCCTTGTAAAGATCCCTCTCTTTCTCCTTGAGCTCCCTCTGGAGCAGATCCCCCTGCCTGCTGAGTTCATGGACCTCATTCTGGAGCTGACGGGTGTCTCTGGATCCCCCGGCTCCTCCCATGCGCTGGAAAACAGAACAAACATTGAACATTAATACCTGAGGTACACCGACAAGACCGGCACCAGGAAGGTGTTTCACAAAGACCTTAAGTTGAACTTATCTCTAAGTTGGACTTAAAAATTATGGGAAGCCGTTAGTGTCTATGAAAATTTAAAAAAAAGTTATTTTAAAAGGCATAAAATGTTGATTCAAATCATTCATATCTTCTCTTATCCTGAAAGATTTCATGTTTTTGATGTGGAATTTATGAAAAGTCTAAAATACATAAATTTTTGCTTTTGAATATATTTCATTATAAGGCTACAAATGGCTCTCCATAATATTTAAGTCCAACTTAGAGTTAAGTTCGACTTAGAATCTTTGTGAAACGCCCCTCAGACCGACCCAAAATATTGCATTACCCTTAACATGGCAGAAAATAAGTCAGTCTGAAGTCGGTTTGGCGGTGTGTCTGGGGTATAAAACTAAATTTACTGGCATAATTTATAATGATCGAGACTCATTAAAATGTGCATAACATCGTTGCCTGCCCACAAGAAGAGCATTACTGCCAATGATAATGAATATGGTGGCCCTTACATTTTACTATTTGCGGGCAGCAGACATATATGCTTGAGTTTTTTAAAAACTCATATCCTGCCTTAAGGCCGCATCCACGCTACCATTATAGTGCTTTGTACACGCGAGCACACTATCGATTGGCTGCTCAATTCACGCGAGCGAGCCACAGCTTCGCTGCTTTATGCATGCATGCTCACATTCGTAATAGCAGTTATTGTTCATGCTCATTGTACTGTGCTGGGTGCTTCGCACGCACTATTGATCGCACCATTAGATTATCAGATTATCTCAAAATAAACTTGGCACAGGGGGGATTTGTGGCATGTGTGGAGCACACACTGTGTATTCGTTGGAAGTTTGGTGGCATCTTGATAAGCTCAGTTGTACACTATCTAAAGGGAAACCTTCTGCTGTATTCATTGCAAAGTGTTAGTAAAGTTTTTACCTCTAATCTCTTATTTTCCTCCTCCAGCTCTCTGATCTGGTCGATTAATCCTTGTTCTGTAATTTAAAAAAAATAAGAAAATTAAGAAAAAAATACTCTCACAAAAAAAAACTGCATTGTAACTTTCTATGCACAATTTCCTCCTTCTTCTTCTCGAGATATAAGTTCAGTTTCCAATAAAACACAAATATTAATCATTTAATGTGGTAAGCAAATGAATACTAGATGTATCATGAAGGAAACCTTTAAAAGTAAAGCTTGTAATTCAGGTTTCCTATTCTAAATATCATAATATCATTTAAAGGCATTGTTTATCAATGTCTCCAGTTTTACAAATCTGAGACGCATGGCCCTACATGTTATCAGTGTCTGTGATATGGTGTAATAGCCCTACAAAAATTGCGCTTCAAAATGATCACAAAGTGCTTCAAAAAAGTAAAAATCTTTGAGTGACCAGTTTTACCATACTCATTTTCCCCAATAGACTGTAGTGTTTAATAAACTGTTCAAAACTGTTTGGCAAACAGTTTTTGACATTTCTAATTCCAATCATAAATATCTTGATAATCAGGCGATCGGCTTGTAAAAGTCAGGGGATTCCTGACTGACCTAAAGGTTTATAATTATGATTGCAGCATGAGCTAAATGCAAGATTTTGTTTAGAATCAGAGGCAAAGATACCCAATCCCTTTAATAAAAACAACAACAAATACATGAAGGATATAAACCCCACCCAACGATACTTAGGAAAAAAAAAAAAAATTATTTTTCGGGGCTACTTTTCAAGCTTGCCTGCATGAAAATAACATTCTAAAATTTGTTTTGCATTGAACTCAATGCAAATTTATGGTGCTCTTTTCTGATTTTCGGGGGCTCTTTGGGGGCATTTCGGGGGCTAAATCGCCCCGAGCCCCCATGTATTTTTTTTTTCACTGACCACAAGGAATGGGACCTCTTTTGAAAATGACCCACCATTCATGACACCTTCCTTGCCCTGTTCAGTGGCTAGCTGCTCAAGCTCCTCGAGGGCAACGTTAGCTTGGGCAGACTTCATCAGCATGATGGCCCTAGTCACATCAAACAGCTGCTGCCATTGCTCATCATCCTTAGCATCAGCCTGGTCAACCTAAAATTAACCAATCACATGATTGCTTATATAGGTGTAGAACCAATCAAGTCATATCAAAGATATATTTTGAACCCATGAAATCATTATCTTTCATAGGTAGGGCTTGAATATTCAGGGGTACTACAAGTCAAATTTCTCTTAGCTTGATTACGTATTTTAAGTATGATTTTAAGTTTTCTCATTTCTTTTAAAAACAAATATTATGTTAATGGTACTGTTTTCTGACTTTCGGGGGCACATTTTCTTTTGCTACATATTAAGAGAGATGGTTGTGACACGCGCATGCGTACGCAACCACATAGATTGTATGTGGAGGGAATTATTTGGAGCTACGCGAATTGACCTTTGATTGCGCAAGTCACAACGATCTCTCAATGTGCTTTGTTTTGCACTAATCTCTGTTTATAAACCAATGCTAGCCTTAAAAGGGAACCAATTGCCAACTAATAAAATGCATTTCATACATTACTTTTAGATTTATAGACATTAACAAAAATAAGAATATTTTTTAAATTTAAAAACAAACACCAAAACAAGAACATAAAAGACTTTCAAACAGTTAGTGAATATACATGTATACATACATGTAATAATAAAAATAATAATAGGCATTTCTATAGTGTCGTCTATCTAGAAATTCTATTCCGAGGCGCATTTATTATTACCCCGGCTTTAGCCTAGCTGCCGTATACAGCGCTCCAGCATTTCAAGGAATCAATTCCTGCCAGGTACCCATTTACATCAACTGGGTTGAGTGTGGCAAATGTAGATCAATGTCTTGCCAAAGGACATTAGTGCCGCGGCGAGAAAAACACATTTTTGGTGATTTGTCTCATTTGTTATCATCTTCAAAGTGTTTCATATTCAGGTTATCCTTACCTCGGCTAACATTTCAAAGAGTTCATCAGCCATCTCGTCAGTCATCTCCGTACTCTCCACCTCCATGATGGTCTCCCAGTTGATGGGTGCCATGGCGATGGATCAGTCCACTCTCCCACGGGTAACTAACAGAGCTCCTACGGATGTGCAAGCAGATACAGAATAATCATCAAAGTGTGATTTAAAGAGAAGGTTGAGTTCTGGGAAGAGGTGAAAAATAATTTGTGAGCATTATCATTCTTATTATGCAAGTGTGGAAGAACATCAGATAAGACATGTTCCTTGAAAAGCATGGCTCTTCAAATGCCTTCATATTCTAAATATGTCATGTAACATCGTAAAACTCGGGGTAGGATTTTTACGCCACGTGTTCGTGTAGTCCCATATACATCTTTCTGTGTACAGTGTTTGTAACTTTACCAAGACTTGGCCAAATTTCTTATCATTTTGATGATTCCCGAACCTTGCAATACACACAAATTATGCTAGATGATCAACCTTTTCTGGTCGATTCCACACCGTTTCTTCCACAATGCAATCGCATGATCAGAACTCAACTTCATTTCTAAGGCTCCTTCACATATGCTGGGTAAACCCAGTTTTTTTAAAACATGTTAGTGCGTGGCCTCAGCATGAAACAGAGGTCCTACGGGCATCTAAATCTTATTACAATATACTTTAAAATTGAGATTATTGATGATTGTCAAATGTTATGTTAAAATGTATTTATATATTTATTTACATGAATGCACTTTCAAATGTCTGAAAAAGAAATTTTATGTATTTTTTACATGGCAATAAATTATCTGAATCTTGATTTCTTACGAAGCCAAATTGTTGTAGTCTAGATCTATGTGTGTTATATGATAGGAACTGTGAAGCGCATATACTTGACGTCATCACAAAAGAATATAGAAACATGCTATGGTTTACCGCTGCAAAACGCAATTGCATACCGTACCTAGCTATAGATCTAGATCTACTAATAATAATATGGCGGGGTAGGCCTACTGACTCAATTCTAAAATGTTCTAGAAGCAACAAACACTCTCTCTTAAACGATAACGTTCTTATTGGTCATCTATATATCCCTCTTGAGGATCAGGACCAGGATCAGAACAGAATCAGAATCTCAGCGGAACAACCGTCGATATTAGAGACTGAAACTTTCGGTCATACTAGGCTAGCGTGCGCACACTAGCCAAATCTAACGTACCGTAGTTCATTCCTAGGCCACCAGTTCAGGCGCAGCGCGCAGGGTGGCTTCGATGGAGCTCAATTCCAGCTCCAAATTACGAGTAGACCTCTAAACAGAGATTTCAACAGAGAAAAGGGCATTAGCAGAGATATAAAAGCTAATGGAATTTATGAGTATATTAGAAAGACCTAGGTTCTAAGAAGTACATTACCTGCTGAAAAGCTAGGAGTCTTCTAACACTTGTTGTTTTAACGATTCTAGTTTGGATCCGAAGGTTTGAATCGGCATCAACGGAATGTTGACGAAAGAGCCATTTTTCATTCAGCGTCCATCACAACGAATATCGACGCAGATGGCAGCAGACTGATTGCGAATGTTTTCGATTTATTGGCTCTCCCGAATTAAAAAAAAAAAAAAGACACCCCTCCCCCCCCCCCCTCCCCACCCCACTTCCTGCAGTTGAATATGGGCATCGTAATCGAGGTTGAGAATGGGTTGGGCACTGAAGAAAACATTTTATTGTACATTTGGTGCATATGAGGTTCTATGACCACATGCACTCCCCCCCTTTCTCTTTCTACCCCCCCCCCTCTCTCTCTCTCTCTCTCTCTCTCTCTCTCTCTCTCTCTCTCTCTCTATCTCTGTCTCTGTCTCTATCACCCCCTCCCCCGCAGTAGGCTCTTATGCTTATAAATAGATTATCATTCAAGTTTTATAGGTTAAAATCGAAACTGCTAAACATCTCATACGTTATAAAAGCTTTCCCAAAGCTAGCAATTTTATTTTCGACTTCCTGCTATAAAATAAGGAATACCAAATGCATCGATAAAAGATGGGCAGCTCTAATGTGCTATTCTTATTATTTTGTTTGAGCTTATCGCCACTTGAAGGTAAGCCTACAACTAATTTGAAAGAGAATATTTACTTTTAATTGTTTAAATGTGATGTAATTTGTATTTTTTTTTTTACTATAATGATATCATGTTTATTGGTTATGTTAGTCTTTACATTAGTAGTTTTAATCGCTGAGAAACAATAGTGAAGGCCTATTAAGTGAAAATATTTTAAATGTTTGTAGTACTTCTATCCTTTTATTGTTGTTGCTATTTGAGTCATTAACACCATGATTATCATTTTACGAATTATTGTTTGATATATATTGCGTTTAAAAAGTTTGTTGCAATAAGAAATACATTCGGGGAAAATACTTTTGTCAGACGTTTGCAATCCATCAGAAACTGAATCTTGCATGTCAACTTTCGATCTAATTAGTTTAATTTCATTGCTCTCTCTCTTTTATATCTTCATATTGCTTTTTAACGAATGATTTATCTTTTAAATATCATATGTTGCTTGGTTTTGTCAGTTTTTTTTTATGCACGAAAGATATTATATCATTACACATTTTTAACGCTTTATTATACTGCAGGCCTAATATGAGCTAGTTTTGAATGATAAGTCGTAACGATGGTTTCTCTAAAGCCCCACTTGTAGCTTCTTGCTCCCTCTATATAGAAAACTTCCCCAATCGGTGCCTATTGCTCCCCATGATCCTCTGTTTCTTATGTTATTTGAGAGCTGAGTTGATGAGATAGCCACCTGTCAGTGACCTCACAGTGTGGTCTAATCCCTCCTAGCCACACTAGTGGTGATAAGCTTTAAAGGAAAAGATTAACCTTCGACCATGCAGGGCCTTTGCTTTTTATTGCTTTTCCTCGATAGGTATATAGGGCCTACGTTAGAGCAGCTCAGTTGAAGTGTTTAAAGCTTATCAGTACTAGTTTACAGGAGGGATTACACCGCCCTGCAAGGTCACTAGACAGGTGGTTATCTCATCAACTCAGCTCTCAATTAACATAAGAAAAAGAGGATCATGGGGACCAATGGTCACCGATTAGGCATTGTTTAATATAGAGAGGGCGCAAGTAGATACAAGTAGTGCAGTGGGCCTTTAAAGAGAAGATTGAGTTTCGATCGGGGGAGAGGTGAAAAAGAATCTGCGAGCTTTTTCGTTGTTATTATGCAAGTTTGGAAGAGAATAAATGTTTCCTGAAAAGCACGACTCTTCAAAATAATTCATGTTCTAAAAATGACTTGTACCAGCTTTAAAATGTGGGCCTCATGTTTATGCCGCATGTCTGTGTAGTCTCATATACATCTTTCTGTCTACAATGCTGGTTACTTTTACCAAGACTGGCAGGGCCAATTTCTTATCATTTTGATGATTCCAGAACCTTGCAGTATATACACACCAAAGCTATATACATGATCAACTTTTTCTGATCGATTCCACACCGTTTCTTTCACAATGCAATCGCATGACCAGAACTCAACTTTATCTTTAACATTAATCTTAAAACATATCTGTTCAATTCAGCCTATAATTAATATTGTTCTTTAATGTTCGTATGTTCTACCTTACTTTCGTTCCTTTGTTTGTAATGCAGATACTTTTAAATGATCTCGTTTTCTTACTTTTGTCTTTTCTGTCTCACAAGTGCATGCGCCTTAATTGCTTTATAATGGATTCGGCGCCTGACAAAATAATCTCAATATTATCATTTTGCACTCTACATCCTCGTTAGTATGCACGTCGGGATAGATTTACTTGTTTTTTAAAATATCTATTAGTTTGAATATTTCACCACTCACTCTCTCTCTCTCTCTCTCTCTCTCTCTCTCTCTCTCTCTCTTCTCTCTCTCACTGACACGAGTCTACCGCACACGGTCGTCAATATACTCCACGTCACTTACCACACCATTCTCTTAATGTGTTAAAAACAAAACTCATGTTTAATTGATTTCAAATTGATAAATATTTCTAAAATGTTAATTATCTCGTTTATTATCTAATTTGACTATGTATTGTATCTGTACAACTGTTTATTTTGTGTCTATTTTATGTTACGGTCTGCTTTGGCAAATCTAATGCCATCATGGGCCAATATGCAATAGTGTGATATATGTATATATTTGTATGATTATGATCTATTTGTACCACTGTCTATTTTGATTATGAAATAAATACTTACTATATTAACATTTACTATAGACAAAACTGCATAGCTGTTAAAGCACACGACGCCGGTGACAATTACTATTATCACCAGCCATTCTGCGCCCCGACAATAGCATGAATTGATGGTCATTGTTTTTGTCTGTATGTCATCATTGGGCTATTATGCTTTCGGTTCTTATTAATAATAATTATAACAATAGTTAGCTCGTATATAGCGCATTTAATTACCGAAGGTAATACCAATGCGCTTTACAAATTAATGTAGAAGACAATAGAAATAAAGACATATATAGAAATAATTACATTATAATTATAATCAAAACTTACAAGTAAGAAGGCATACATTATACATTAGAAAAATCGAAAGTAGCTTCTATTAAAGGTACTATGTCCCTTTTGCAGCCAACCTCAAATTCTGTAGAACTTTGCAGGAATTATGAATATGTCATGTATGTCCTATCAGTGAAATTTAAACGTTAGTAGTGTCCTCATGTTCAAATTATGCAAGGAAACCCGTTTACTTGCTAAACTTCACTGTCAGACACTATTGAGTGACTGACTGGCTTTTTTCTTCTTTGGTATAACATAAGTAAAAAGAGTTGTAAAGGATGCATGAGCATTTGTCTACATCAATAACCCACTTCTTGTGATGGCCAAGATTAAACTGATTGAATCTTTGCGCAGCATAAAACGTATGACCATTCGGTACAATTGTCTGAAAATCAAGACTATTACTTTTGGGCTCTATAGCCCTAAAGTCGATTTGACAACTAATGGTCGTTATTTTCCCACTTGAAGACATTTTCAAGCCCCACCTTTTTTAGGGAATTTCTAAATTAGTATGATCTTTCAAATACAGTTGGAATTTAACTTTTTCATTTTTTTGGCCTGCAAATGGGACATAGTACCTTTAAAGGTAATACATGTAATATTTGAAAATTATTATAATGGTGAGGAAGGCCCAATACAACAATATAAATATGAATAGATAAATAAACATCAGCATTCAGTCAGTCACAAAGATGGTATGTGCTGCACCAAACCCTTTGGAACCAGTACAAAATTAAAAGGAAATGTTGAACAAATATGTCTTGAGTTCTTTCTGGAATATGTCTATGTTTGATTGAGCACGTACACTCAAAGAAAAAAGGGTGCAAAAAAGGGTGCAAAATAAGAGTTTGCACCCTTTACATAAAAATGAACCCTATTGAAGGAAAAGGGGTTCATAAAAGGGTGCAATATAAGATTTTGCACCCTTCCCACAAAATGAACCCTAACGACCCAAAAGGTGCAAAATAAAAGTTTGCATATTGCATGCATATTCATGATTACTTTCCACGTGTTCACATAAAAATACATTTATCATATGATTTGTTAAGCAAATTATGACAATGCACATCAATTTTTGTGATTTGTATTTTCCTTCGGCAATCATTAACCATAGATTAGTTTGTCTGATCATGTTACAGTTACATTCACGTTTTAGCAATATATATATTGATTATATGATTACTAACCAAGAAACATCATGCATGTTTAATATGTATTTGTGTACGAGCAAATGTCACGAGTATTCCTCGATGATGGGTGCAGAAGTGCACCTTTTACAGGTGTAGGATTGAACCCCTTAATGTGCTGCTATTGCATCGGTTTGCACCCCTAAAGTAGCAGGATTGAACCATTAAGGGAACTAACAAGTCTCCTAAAAGGTGCATTCTGGCACCCTCCTAAAGGGTGCAGGATTTAACCTCTAAAGGTGCTGCTATTGTTGCATCGGTTTGCACCCCTAAAGGTGCAGGATTGAACCATAAAGGGTACTAACATTTCCCCAAAAAGGTTCAATCTGGCACCCTTTTGAAGGGTGCAGGATTGCACCTTTAAAAAGGGTGCAGGATTTAACCCCTAAAGGTGCTGCTATTGTTGCATCGGTTTGAACCCCTAAAGGTGCACAGTTGCACCATTTTTTCTTAGTGTGTAGAGTGCTAGGAAGAGAGTTCCAAGGGTTGGTGCAGCACATTCAAACGACCTGTCACCGAAAGATTTGGTTCTGCTTCTATTTACTACTAGCAGATTTTGTTTGTTATCTAATTCGTAGACGAGAATCGTCAAACTACAGGCTACTATCCATTTCAGGTGTGGATCCAAGGGGGGGGGGTGCCTCTTACTACTCCCCCCCCCCCGCTTATTCACCGGCTGGCTGAGTCGGCGCAAAATATTTCCAAATCTTGCGATTTTCATTTTCGACTTCCTGCTATAAACAAATTATGATCTACATGTATTTGTACCACTGCTCAATTTTATTATGAAATAAATACTTATTATATTAAAATTTAGACAAAACTGCATAGCTGTTATAGCACACGATGCCGGTGACAGTTATTATCACCAGCTATTCTGCGCCCAAACAAAAGCATGAATTATTGATGGTCATTGTTTTTGTCTGTATGTCATTGGGCTATTATGCTTTCGGTTCTTATTCGTTTGTTATCTAATTCGTAGACGAGAATCGTCAAACTACAGGCTACTATCCATTTCAGGCGCGGATCCAGGGGGGGGGGGTGGAGTGGGGTGGGTGCCTCTTACTACTCCCCCTCTTATTCACCGGCTGGCAGAGTCGGCGCAAAATATTTCCTAAAAAATGGACCCCCAAAACAAAACAAAAAGTGCCTCTTACCCCCCCCCCCCCCCCCCCCCCCCCCCCCGCTTATTCACCGGCTGGCAGAGTCGGCGCAAAATATACCGGCTGGCTGATTCGCAACTAAATATTTTCTCACGGATCGGTCCCCCCCCCCCCCCCCCCCCCCTTTGTCGCAAGCTAGATCCGCTACTGATCCATTTCCTATATAGATCCTAAATGATAATGGTTCTAATCGTATATAAATTAGGAAGAAGGTCATTATTTTCGATTTTTAAATGCCATATTACCTTTAACTCTTAATGCAAACGTTTACGTCACCAGGCAATATTGTATTCAACTAGACGTGGCGTAAACAGCATAGGGTGAAAACAAAGTACGCCCCTCCCCCGCCACCGCACGAATATTTAGAATAAAATACAACTACCCCCGCCCCCATTAATGGACCTTGTCAGGTTGCATGACCGTGGTGTAAGACTAATGCCCCTCGGGTGAATTGCCGTTTGGTCTAAACCAGTTTGTCTAATTTCCATATGGTCTAATCTCCGAATAGTCTAGGGGCCCGTTGCACGAAACTTTCCATTGATGGTAACTTTGCCACCAATGGTATACATGGAAACCTTGATTTTGATTGGCTGTTGAGCTCTGTTACCATGGTAGTTGCCATTGATGGCAAAGTTACCATCAATGGTAAGTTTTATGCAACGGGGACTAGATCTACTACCCATTTGGTCTATTGTTCATTTAGTATAATTCCTAGTTTGTCTATGGTGATGCCCATTCCGTTTACCGTCCATAATCAACATGATTATTAGACCATGCATGTGGATAGTAGACGGGCTGGGTGTAGACCGTATGGGATATGGACCCATATTACTACACCGGCCAACTGGTTGTAGGCTATAGACCAAATGGCAATAAACCATCGGACCCTTCCCCTTGATGTCGGTTGCCCTGGCCCACAATATCTAGGCCCATGTTACGTATACGACATTATCACAGTAAACAGCATGATTATCATTCTGCAGGACTTGCGGAAGCACGGCGCGGGCCTCACCTGGAACCTCTCCCTCTGTACCACCCGGTCAATGAGGGCGACCCGACATCCTTGGACTGTCAGGTGACCGACGCAGATAGCGATGAAACCGTTGAGTGGTATCGCGGGGATGATGTCATCAGCTTTGGACCATCACTCCTAAGGAATCCTGGGGGCGTTTACACGCTCGAGATCAGACAGGATCCGAGCAAATCATCTGTGTTTCATTGGATACTTATGATTAACAAGATGAATGCTTCCAGGGACGTGGGAACATGGTCTTGTAAGCTGGAAGGACCGACCTCCCAGGAGGTATCGACAGAACTTATTAAAGGAGGTGAGAGCTATAGAGTTGAAAGCTTAGGAGCACTAGTGTATACTTGAAGAGAGAGAGAGAGGGGGGGGGGGGGCAAAGGGCAAGGGGCAGTCATCCCCCGACAAATCGTCCTTGTTTTCACGAAGTGACGGTAGTGAGGAAAATCGTAATGCAAAGTGAATGCAATTTTTTTTCACTACCGTCACTTCGTGAAAACAGCGACGAAATTTCCAACCGCGAACAAATTGTATTACCTGACTTTTCAGTTTACTGAGGAAAATTATTATACAAAGAAATAAAATGATGAATTAATTTGAATCAACAAAAAGACCTTGGCCAATCGAAAACTGATTACAATTTAACCGATTGAATGGTTGTCGGTTGACTAAACTAGCAATGATACTTTACAAAATAAATATTATACTCTATAGTCTGTCAGTCATAACGCACTTTATTTTCTGCTTCACCAAGATAATTGTTGATTGTGTGTTTCTTTGTTCGTTTGTTCTTTGTTTCTTCTTTTCCAGTCATGGAGCTTTCGAAAGGTATCTTCAACGTAACATCAATCTCAGCAACATGGGAGATCTCCAACGATGAGGTGGATGCCTTTAATATCACGTGCACCGGTGGTGCTGCCTCCCCGGCATCCATATCTCTTACGAACATCAGTCACATCGGTCAGACCTTCATAGCATATTGTACTGATCTACCCACACCAGGCGTGCAGTATAAACTATCCGTGGTGTCTATTGTCTCGGATAAAGTGATGTTTATCAACACGGCGGTGATGTATGCATGTAATAATAGCAATGTTATAACAATATCAATGTTATATTGTAGAGGTCTTTGCACGGACTGGCTGAAGAACAGCCATTGGCTGAAGCAAGTGGTCCGTGTTGAAATAAAATAAAATGAAAATGAAATGAGGTGATGTGGTCTAGTGGATAAATCGCCGGACTGTAGATCACAAGGTACGGGGTTCAAATCCCAGCCCGGCACTAACGTCCTTTTGCAAGAGGTTTGATTAAGATAGTCTAGTCTATAATTATTATAAAATAATAATGATATTAGTATTCTGGAATTGTATAGCACGTAATACATTGACAATTAATGCCACTAGACCTATATATTAATACCCCTGTCATCGGATTCAGGCTTACCCGCACACAATGAATGCACATTCCTCACTCCCTGGGGAGCATTCAAGCCAGGCGCCATTTTACAGAGGCTCACAATGCTGAGCGAACTATACACCGACTTTCGCCTCCTACCGGGTATCATTTTAATTGGGACTTTTAGATTTGCACGTCGACAGCTTTGACTGCAACGTGTGACGTAATTTTCAGGCACTGCGCATGCGTCACGTCGTCTCAGTCGGCGATCGAGAATGCGTCAACCTTGATTTTCCTAAATCTAGTACATACATAGATCTACATACATATTGATATTTATATAGCGCCTTTACGTAAACATGCACAAGGTATGCCACGTGCGCATAAAATATACAGTTCCTCAGGTAGACAAAGGAACATCCCTTCCCTGCTATTATGTTAAAATGTGTAGAACAGGTGTCACATGCATATTCACCTGTTCTAATCATTTTTACATAACATCAGTGAAGGGATGTTCTTTTGTCTACCTCAGCAATTGTTGAGGGTAGAAAGAGGAACTGTATATTTTGTCCTCTTTCTTTGTCCGTCATAACTTCCTGCATGCATGTATATCGTCGAGTTCAATCTAAAAGATTTCTAATTGTAGTCAACATGGGCAGTTGAGTACGTTGACACGCATGATCAGTCGGCGTTCGTCGTGTTCTCGTCCACTCAATCTAAAAGTCCCTATTACCTGGAAGTCGAGTGGCTAATGTGGATTAATGTCTTGCCAAAAGACGTTAGTGCCGGGCCGGAATTCGAACCATCGCCACTTGGATTGAGAGTCAAGTGAATTATCCACTATACCACGACACCTATCATGACTATAGGTCAAGAACGTATAATCACTATGAACATGACGGACAAAGAAAGAGGACAAAATATACAGTTCCTCAGGTAGACAATGGAACATCCCTTCCCTGCTATTATGTTAAAATGTGTAGAACAGGTGTCACATGCATATTCACCTGTTCTACACATTTTTACATGATAATAGCAGTGAAGGGATGTTCTTTTGTCTACCACAGCAATTGTTGAGGGTAGAATGAGGAACTGTATATTTTGTCCTCTTTCTTTGTCCGTCAGGTTCACAGTGATAGCACCCGGTGGAGGTGAAGGTGGAGGTAGTGTCATCCAAATTATTCAGATATGGCGCGGTAAACCGCCGAAAAAAAAGCCAACGCGGGTTTTTAAAAAAACTTATAAACGAAATGGCAATTGCGCGTAAGCATATAGAGCTCTGTGCTATAAGATCATGAATTTTGAAGAGTACGTCGTATAACATTTTCACGTCATTGTAAAAATAATAAAAATCGCAGCGGTTTTGCCGCGTCATTTCCGGAAATAAAGTGGTTAAGTAGACAGGTATATGTGATTGCAAAATGGAAAGCTCTATATAGCAATTAATAGACACTTAAAATCTGACCCATGAATAGATAAAAATTTAATGTCTGCATAAAAATAATCGAATAAATAAGTGAATAGAATGAATAAAAATGAAATGAGCGTACATTATGAATAAAGCAATTTAATTCTTTACCCTTTCTTTGCAGTGCCCCAAACAGTCGTTTTAACAGAGGACAGAAATGAGGTAACATCGACGTCCATCACTGCAACATGGAGTAGACCCGAAGGTGTTGTGGAATACTTTCAGGTGTCTTGTTCAGTCGGAACTCCTTCCCCAGCCCAAGTTGATCAGTCGGGCGAACTTGAAGCATCGTGTGTGAACCTGCCAATACCTGGTGAAGATTATAACGTGTCTGCGACGTCAGTCAGCAATGGTCTACATAGTGAGAGAGATACCCTTACAATCACTGCATGTAAGTTTGTGATCTAACCCGATAGGACAACTATCCTCCTAGGACGGATAATAAATTAACTTGATTATTTGTTTAATCATTTATCTCACTCTCTCTCTCCCTCCCCATCTCTCTTTCTCCCCTCCTCTCTCTTTCTCTCCTGGCCTCCTCTCTCATTTGCTTTCTATGTCTCGTTCTCTCTCGGTTTGGTTTCTTCTAGTGCCTGACGCGGTCACCTTGAGGGAAGAGAGTGACGCGGTTACGACGACGACGTCCATCACCGCAGCATGGCATGTCCCCATGGGCGTGGTGGAATACTACGAAGTGTCCTGTACGTCTGGGTCACCTTCTCCGGCCCGGGTCTATCCCCTGCAGGATGACCTCAGAGCATCATGTACCGACCTACCGACCCCAGGCGATGATTATGACGTTTTTGTGACGTCAGTCAGCAATGGTCTACGGAGTGAAAAGTCTGCCATCAGAATGACTGCATGTATGTTTTAAAGGTCATGGTATACATTAGGGGCGTTGCTAAAACATTACTTTGCAGAATAAATGGGAGTTAAATTTGTAGACTCTGAATGCTGACTCTCCTCCCTCTCTCCTATCCCCTTCCCCCTCTGTCCCTCCCTCCCCTCCTCTCTTTTTCCGACAAGAAATGAAGACGAAGAAAGAAAAAAAAACAACAACAAAACAAGCAGAACAAAGAAACTGGGGACCTCGTGAATGTCGTTTTCTTAATTGTGTTTTGCTGACACCATTTAAATAGGGGTAGGTAGCTATAACAGAAACTTTGAACGGTGCAGCCCCCACCCCGCCCATGTTCAACCCTAGCTTCTCCAGTGATGCCCTACCAGGACGTCGTCCATAATCATCAGTGACGGAAGAAGAGTCCACCCATTGAAGGGGCACTGGGACGATGGGGGGGGGGGGGGGGGGGGGGGGGGGGGGGGGGGGGTCCTGCTCGGAAAATAAAATGCGAATTTACAAAGAAAAAAAGGAGGTGGTCATCTGTTCAAATCTTATGAAAGTTTGTTTCGTTAACTTACTCTCTTTAATTTTTGATTTATTTTTAACCTATTATAATACATGTACCGTAGGTTTTCCCCTTCGTTTTGACACTTTTTTCATTCAATTTCGTCCCAAATTTCCTAATCTTGCAAATCTCATTGTCAATTTCGTCTTTGGTCATTCATTTTCGAGCCTTGTCTAATTATTTTCATCATTTTGCATCCGATTTCATCAAAGTAAAATCAAGTTTGTCATCCTCAGCTGCCAATATATAATATTGCATGAATCAATTTCGTCATTGCAATTGATTTTGTCGTAATTATTGTCATTCAAATTCGTCACTCATTCGTTATAAGGTCTAGTCTATGCGACGAATTTGATCGAAATTCTCTTGAAATTGATTGCACAAGACGAATTTGATTATTGTATTCTGCAGCTGACCACCAGGTGAGACGAATTCGAATGACATTATTCTAAAAATGAGTGGGAAAGTGTTGACATTGATCAATAATCGACTAAACTTGAATGACCAATGGCTAAATTAACTTTGACATATTTTGCACGATCCTGGATTCCTAGGGCGAAATTGAAGTGTACAAAGGTGAATTTGAATGAAAAACGTGTTAAACTGGACGCATAATTATATATATATATATTTTATTTTTTATTTATCTAAACTGCATTTAGTACCAGAGCCTGTGATCCTCACAGGGGGTTTCTTCTTCGTCCCGCCAATTTCGGTAAAGTGGGTGGTCCCAGATAGTGTGGTGGATGCCTTCAATATCACGTGTAGGGAGGGTACTGCCTCCCCGGCATCTATCTCTGTGAACAGCAGTGACATCGGGCAGACGTTGATAGCTTATTGTACCGACCTAAAGCTCACTGGAGTGCAGCATTGGATGTCAGTGGTTTCTATTAGCAACGGCAAGCAGAGTGATGTCAGCACTGCTCAAGTGTCATGTAAGCTTAAATTTATTAATATTTTTTTTTTGATTATTAGGATCGAGGTGGGTTTTAACTGTATTTCATCATTTTGGCCAATTTCAATTTATCATGTTCGTGTTCATGTTCGTGTTATGCAATAATTAAAGCGCTGTTTAAGTGATGACATGCAATGTTATGAATAAATTATCAATAAGATCAGGATGTTGTTAAATTTCTATTTCAGCGTTTCTTTAATTTGAATTATTTTATTATGTTTGCGTAATGAACAATGATTTCGTGTTTGAAAAAAAAAAAAAGTCGATCGCTAAACTGGGGCGCATTGAAGAAAGTCATCCTTCCATTTCCTCTGAGATTATGTTTAGTGATCTTATTCAAATTATTTCCTGTTCAGATTTCTTCATTGTTGTTGTTGCTCTTCCTGCATTCGTCATCATCATCACCTGTATAGTAATAGTGGTGCTCTGTTATAAACGACGTAAAACTGGGTAAGATCAAGCCTATATTTACCCCAAAACCGTTCTGTTCGTATTATTTTGGCTCGATTCTATAGTCCTGATCCAGAAAGAATTTTACCCGAAGCGGGGCAGAAGAGTGTGTCAAACTAAAATTAATATGTGCCAAATATTTTTACAAATGAAATTTGTATTGAAGTCCGGTTACACGTGACTCCTCCCCCGTCCCACTTCTTCCCACGCCCCGCCCTTTCACCATTTTTTGTTTGTTTTGTAATATTCTTTATTGTATTCACTCAATAAATAATATTAATCATACAAATTGTAATATATAACATATTGAAACCAATTACAGAGTACAAAATACAGTAATCTCAATTATATTGAATGAATTAATATTGTTATAACCCCCCCCCCCCCTCTATATTTTGTTCTGCAGTACTATAGTATCCCTATTACATATTATAATTTATAACATTTTGGAACAAAGTACAGACTCCAATCAACCTAGTATATCGAATAAATAAAGTTTGTTATATCCCCTACCCCCTTTAAAAACAAAACCAACAACAACAAACACAAAACAAAAACAGAAAACAAAAAAAACAAAAAAAACAACAAAAAAACAAACAAACAAAAACACAAAAAAACAAAAAAACAAAAACAAAAAACGATACAAGAAGACCATTGGTTTTTAGGTCCATGCATTCACCCACTTCTGATATGATCGCAACAGAGGGCGCTTTCAATTAAATAATGTATCTCGGTAAAAATGTATCAACGAATAATTAAAGAAGTCGTGAGTCCCTATAGGTAAAAGGTGATATAATATCCTCTTTGATCTTAACTCATGGAAATTAATATTTAATTTAATTCAGTTTCAGTTTAGTTGGCATCATACAAAACATTAAAAATCATAAATACAGAACAAAATGATAGGCCAAGACCTCTAAATAGCAACTTGTGCTTGTACATGAAGCCCCTATGAAGGTAAACACCATATTAAATTTAATAGTAAAATGAATACAAACTTTGTAGGTTACTTATTTTGTAATGCTCTTGGATAGGCGCGCCGATTTTTTGGTGTTATTTTGAACCCCCGTAAGTGATGTTTTCCTGGCATCTACTAACACAATGCCATTGTGTTAGTGCCATCACATTTCGATTGGCAGCCCAGGGG
Organism: Strongylocentrotus purpuratus; assembly: GCF_000002235.5. NCBI lineage: Eukaryota > Metazoa > Echinodermata > Echinoidea > Camarodonta > Strongylocentrotidae > Strongylocentrotus > Strongylocentrotus purpuratus. The sequence continues at coordinate 6,199,402 of NW_022145602.1, read as the reverse complement.
GGGGGGGGGTTAGATCCCCCGTAGATCCGCCCCTGCAAGCAGGCCCCGCGGAAACTTTTTTCAAAGTGGAGTATTAACGATCAGGTAGAGTGTAGCGAGCGAAGCGAGCGAAGCGAGTGGAGCATAAATTGGCGTGGGGTCCAGGGGCGGAGCCCCCGACATTTCAGATGTTTAGGCATTAAATTACGGTCAGATATTTAGAAACCTTATTTGTGACACTGGCAGGTCATTGGAGTGCGGTCCAGGGGACTGAGCCCATGAAGCTCAGGGGTTTTAGACATTTATTTACGGTCATATGATATTCACGGGCCCGTCTTAGGAGCTCAGGGGTTTTAGGCATTAATTACAGTCAGATGAGCATATTTTAATACCTTATTTGTGACACTGGCAAGTCACTAATTGGCGGGGGTCCAGGGGGCTGAGCCCTATGAAGCTCAAGGGTTTGAGGCATTTAATTATGGTCAGATGAGCATCGAGTGGCCACCATAAATTATGTATATTCATACTTATTACAAAACAACTACAAATAATACAAACACACTCAGTCATACTCACACACAGTGCAATGCACTTTAAATCATATTATAAGAGAGAAAGAGAAGAAGAGAGAAGAATTTTAAAAAGAAAAAGAAAGAAGAGGAAGCACATGAAAAATGCGAAACATGAGATTAAAACTTATAGTCCTACCAAGTTTTTCAAATTAATAAATTATAGTTCCCTTTTGCACAAAACTTAAAATCTAGACAAAATTGAAATTGATCTTATGTCCTCGTTTATATCATTCCATTTGCTTATTCCCACATTAACATTTCAAATCTACAAACTGATCAAGTTTTTTTAGATTTGTTTCAATGGGATCTGAAAACTTTGTTTCAAATTCGATTATTATATAGGCCTTTTTTTGGCCGTATTTGTTTTTGTTCTGTCTCTGTGTCTCTCTCCCCCTCTCTCTCTCTGAGATGTCTGTCTGTCTGTCTGTCTGTCTCTCTATGCATCATAATTATACAAATGTATATATTATATAGGCGTGAAGAAAAAAGTCTAGGAACGTGAGACGTAGCTGTACTTCATAAGTTTATTACGAGCTTTCGGCTTGGGAGGCCTTCTTCAGGTTCTGAAGTGCAAACACATACAAAAACAAACAAAAACAAATACATTGTATGAACAAATGTACATGTCATACAGACTTAATATCACTCAATCATAGTCAAGCATCATGAACATATTAAAAATTAGTACGAGAAATACTTTCGGAATAAACTTACTACGTCTCACGTCAGGCGCGTACACAGGGGGGGTGTTTGGGTAGTTTGGTAATTTTTTGTGTGTAAACCCCCCCTAAATTTCTCTAAAACCCCCCCCCCCCCCTTTTGGATTTTTTTTTTTTTTTTTTTTTTTAAAAAAAAAAAAAAAAAAAAAAAAAATTCCCATGGTTGACCTAAAAAAGCTGACCTTACCCCCCCCCAACGGAGCAAAATGTCAAATTTTCAAATTTCGAGACCAAAAAAAAAAAAAATGTGTCCTCTTACCCCCCTATCTATTTTTAGAATTTCTTAATCTTTTCTTCATTTTCCTAAATAGCATCAAAAATAATGTCCAAATGTCAAAAACCAATTGAATATGTTAAGTATTGGCTGAGATATGACCATCTGAATAAATAAATATTTCCTCTTGGAACTCAGTGTTATTTTCTCAGGCTCGTAATGGTTAGGAGCCAGAGCAATTAACAACGAGTTCCTATATAGGAAATATATTTATTCAGATGGTCATATCTCAGCCAATACTTAACATATTCAATTGGTTTTCGACATTTGGACATTATTTCTCTTTGGGAAAATGAAGAAAAAATTAAGAAATTCTAAAAATAGATTTTTGATGACATCACAATTCACCACTCTATACTTCTTCATCATCTCTCGAAGTAATTTCTTTGATATTATCAAACTCATTCGTCTTCTTTCATACTAAGTAAAACTGTTATTAGTTATTGTGCCAAGAGAGCTTTTTAGCACAATATACTAATTTGTAATCTTTCAAATTGATACTTAACTAAGTATAGACTCTTTGATCTTTTGTTTTGATACTGAGTAAAACTGTTATTAACTGATGAGTTATGCTAGGATAAGCTATATAGTATTGTATACGTCTTTGTCATCTTTCAAACTTATACTAAATAAAATCTTTGATATTATTTTAGTCCTTCGTCTTCTTTAATACTAAAAGTAAAACTGTTATTAATGAGCTATGCCACGATAAACTGTATAACGATGTTTATTTCTTCATCATCTTTTAAATTGATGCTAAATAAACTCTTTGATAACGTCTTCTTTGCTACCAAGTAAAACTGTTATTAATGAGCTATGCCACGGAGGGGGGGGGGGGGGGGGGGGGTTAGGAGGGGATGCTTAGATTTGGTTTTCACGGGGGTGTATACGTGCCGCTAAAGCCTCGAAACCCTACTCATTTTTAAGGGGGATTTTGGCTGAATTTTCTAGAAATAAAGTCTATTTTTCAAAATTGTGAAACATTCGAAAAAGCTGTTTAGGGATTTTTGGGGAAAAGGTTAGCCATTAGAGCGGCACACCCCGTATGTCTTATTATGTGAGTACCCCCCCCCCCCTTTCCGGTTATGCCACGGTAAACTGTATAACGATGTATATTTCTTCTTCATCTTTCAAATTGATACTAAGTAAACTCTTTTTGTAGATGTTGTTTTTGGTTATTTAAAAAAAAAAAAAAATCTTTATCACTCTCTCTCTTTCCCTTTTCAGAACTAGTACTGTTTTTTTTTTTGTACTGACAGATTATAATATTACAAGCATTTATTTATATTGTTTCCTTCAACAGATAAAGCGATTTTGAAGAAAAAAAATGAACATGAAATGATGAAGTAATTTATCATTATCAACTTTACTATAATTGATTTAAACGGAAATGTATGACGCGAGGAGAGGGTCTCTACGAGAATGTTGGATCTAAGATCGTCTTTCAAACTCGTACATACTCCACCGGTGGATCACAAAACTCTGCTTGGGCTACCTAGGGCCCGTTTCACAAAGCCTTTTTTAAATGACAATTGACAAATGACAAAAATCTGTGACAAATCTGTTGATAACCAATCAGAAGCAAGGATTTCAGTAGCTTATAACAAAAACTGTCATTTGTCATTGATAACAAGTTTTGTGAAACGCCCCCCTGGTCTGAATAACAGCTCACTGCCGTGCGAGGCAAGTTTACACTCACACGCAATTTTATTGACTAAATTTACTGCACTTTGCTGAAAGGAACTTGTAAAATGATCAACATTTAACCTGATCGTTTCAAAAAATATTATGAACTGTACTATACTGAAACTGAAAGCAACTTGTAAAAATAAGTAAACTTTTCGATGTCCAATGGTGGCAAAAATGAATGCGGAAATTTTGTTTTGTTATATGAATTTGGACTCGCTTTATCAATACTAAATGAATGTCAATAAGTTATCCGTTTCATTCTTAATAACCCTTTCTCTGAGAACATTCTAAGTCTACGTCGTTGGCTTCCTTTCTCAACCCCTCCACCATTACAATAAAAGCGAAGCCATGTTTGACTTTGAATTTTGAACGATATTGGCTCATAATATTTGCATAACTTCTTTTTTTCCCCTCCATTTTCACCAGTAACGTTGGTACGAATAAATCTGTATATCTCTATGCTAAGATGCTAAGATGCTACGATGTTATTTCAATTGATTGTGTATGATTGTTTGTTTTGTTCAAATGCATATATTTATCAATAAATTCATTTTACAAAAAAAAAAAAATAAATAAATAAATCTGTATAGAACTTCGTATGATCCTGTGCATTTACAATGGTACGTGTATATGAATAATCTGGAAGCATCTCACAACTCCCGGCGTAATTATATCTTTTTGTTTCAACCATGACTCATGAGACTGGGTTGCTTAAGAACCATTCTCTTGTTCTGGTAATCAGATATTTCACCCTCATAAAATTATGTCTCTGAATTTAATATTTATACAACCATGGTGCAAACCTAAAATCGTAATCTACGGTTGCCATATTGCTATTCTTAGCTATATAGGGTGAAATGCTTCACTCTTGATTCAACTTACAGGTGCACTGAAGTACAATACATTCCATTTCGTTGATAATCAGCCATGCATGAAGTCTTTCGTCTACGGCTGATTGCAGGCGCGTACGTAGGATTTTTTTTTCGAAGGGGGGGGGGGGGGGGGTGGGGCAGGCGCGGATCCAGGGGGGGCCGAGCGGGCCTTGGCCCCCCCCCCCCCCCCGCAAAAAAAAAAAAAAAAAAAAAAAAAAGAGAGAGAGAGAAGGAAAGAAGTGAAAGGGAAAGAGGAGAGAAAGGGAAAAAAGAAGAGGAAGAAGAAAAGAAAAGAGGGAAGAAGTAGATCGGGGGGGGGGGGGCAAAAGGACTTGCCTCCCAGGCTGTTGCCCCCCCCCCAATCAAAAAATAAAAGAGAAGCAAGGAAAGGGAAAGAAAAAAAGGAAAAGAGGAGATACAAGAAAGGAAAAAAGAGGAAGAAGAAAAGAAAAAAAAGGGGGATAACCACACAACAAATCGTCTTCTTTCTCTAATGATTTAATGAAACGTAAGCTTCCGCTTAGCGCGGGAGGAAGAAAACTCAATTCAGACGAGGATTATTTTTTGGGAACGGTACAGCAAATCGTCTTCTTTCTCTAATAATTTATTGAAATGTCAAAGCTTCCGCGTTTCGCGGAGGAGGGAGGGGGAAATCGCCCCTCCCTGCACCCACCCACCCACCCCCAATTACGTCACTGCTGGTCACCATTACGAACCAATATTTGGCTCGCATAATTTCAAATTTTGCCCCCCCCCCCTAAGAAATCCTGGATCCGCGCCTGATGTATATATACAGCGGCAACAGTTTTAATATAAAATGTAAGTTCTTCTTACTTAAATCATTGGTCTGGAAACAATTATTTGCCCATTGTTGTGTATTGTATTACATTTTCACTGACAATGAATTCACATTGTAATGCAATTTTTAAGTTTCCCAGGCCTATTTAGGAGTACAGAAGATTGATATTGTTTAGTTGTACGATAACATTACTCAGTTTGATTTGATTTGATTGGAGATATATCTCATTAAAAACAGAGTAAAGGCTATACAGTTTCAAACAAACCTACACCATTAAACTTCAAGCTCACTCACACATGATTTATTGCGACACTTTCAAGGCTACTTATTATTTCAAGTTCATGTATATACAAAGGGCAACAGCTTCAATATTAAACGTTATTAAATCAATGGTCTGGAAAATGTTAATGCCCATTGTTGTATATTATACAACATTTTCCATAACGATGAATATACATTGTATGATGCAATTTTCAGGAAAACCATACTTGTCATTACTGTTATATTTGTTATATGATACTAAAGCAAATCGTTTCGCTTATCGATAAGATAAATCAATGTGAAGTACGTGTCAAATAATGAAATCATTACGTGCTATTTTTAACCAGACTAGACATTTGAAACGTATAAAAAATGTATACACTATTGACAGCAAGCAAGTTTTTTAAACAAAGAATTCAGAAATTGAACAACATTGCACATTTTAGTCTACACGATATGCTCTACACCCTTAGTTGGACTGTAAACAGTTGTCTTCTTAAAAAGTCTTCCATATAAATATAAATTTAAAGGAGGTCAATAATCATTACGAAAACACCACTTTCGTAAGGTTGACACATCAATATATATTGTGCACACATGTAACAATGTGATAATATTTTTTCTGGGGGGGGGGGGGCGGGAGGAGGGCAATCCAAAAAGGGACTGATATGTGAACATTAATATTGATAGGTCGCTTCACAAAAGGGGCATACATAGTCCTTTTTTGTGGATAGTTTTTTGAGCAAAACACAAAATAGGTGGAAGGACGGGGTACACGTCTTTCTTCAATTTTCTGAGGGGGATCGTCCCCCATGGATAATTTGAAAAAGTGCACACCAACAAAATGTATAGCAAATACTGACTAAAGACTGCAACACGCTTTAAGGCTCTGGTGGGCCCAAGAGTACAGCGTTTAGACTAATAGAAATGCTAAAATCTTCTCGCTCGGTCGCTACGCTCCTTCGCATAATATCCTAAAAATATACAAGTAAATATTGAAGAAAATATGTATTCTGTTGGTATCACGTATGTACAAATTACACTGTATGTTAACAAGATTAAAAGTTATAGAAGTAGATCAGTGTTCCAAAAATGAATATTCAGCTTGCTCTTTTAAGAAGTCCCTTCCTGCTCAGTCAAACTAAAATTTACCTAGTAAATATTTACAACCCTTCGGACTGCACACTAGATATCGGCAAAGTAAAAGTGAAGCGTGAAAAAAGTATATTGCTTGTTTTTATGCTGTAGTTTTGCTAAAGAATGTAATTTTGTAACACAACAAAACTTCAAAAACCTGTGAGGGGTTTACATATAAGACTTATCATACAGCTTTATGGGGGTAGTCCCTTCCGTCACCTCCGCCTCTTTCACTGGCGTACTGATGGGGGGGGCAGTAACCCCCCCCCCAATACAATTTAAACATGGGTTATTTTAAATTTGATACCAGTGATTTACAAGTATTGCTAAAATGGCAGTATTTTTCCATGAGCTCCCGGGGGCTCTACCCCCTGGAACCCACCAAGGGCCCTAAGGCGGGCCCTGTTTGCTCATCTGGCCGTAATTAAATGCCTAAAGTCCTTGAGCTTTCGGGGGCTCTGCCCTTTGGACCCAACCAAGGGGCCTAAGGCGGGTCCCTAGATGCGTAATTTGGTGCCTAAAAGCCCTTCCGTTATGTATTTCTTATGTATTTCTTTGTCTTTCTTTCTCCATATCCTCTGCACTCTCCTTATGTATTTTTTTGTTTTCCCTTTTCTATTACCTTCTCTTCCCTGGGTATACGTGCTTGCACATGAACTATATATGGCTAAACAGTTTTGTAAAAAAAAATATGCGCGAACGGTCAAGGAGTAAGAAGAAGGCAAAAAGAGAACAAAGACGGCATCCATGGAAGCCATGTGAGAGTGTCCACTTTTTTCGCTTTTACTTTCACCCTTACGGAGCCCGGGAAGGGACATGGTAAAAATATTTTTATCTCGTTAAAACGAGATAGTTATCTCGTTTTAATGAGATAGTATCTCGTTAAAAACGAGATAGTATCTCGTTAAAACGAGATAGTATCTCGTTAAAACGACATAGTATCTCGTTAAAACGACATAGTATCTCGTTAAAACGAGATAGTTATCTCGTTTTAATGAGATAGTATCTCGTTAAAACGAGATAGTTATCTCGTTTTAATGAGATAGTATCTCGTTAAAACGACATAGTATCTCGTTTTAATGAGATAGTATCTCGTTTTAATGAGATAGTATCTCGTTTTAATGAGATAGTATCTCGTTAAAACGACATAGTATCTCGTTAAAACGAGATAGTTATCTCGTTTTAATGAGATAGTATCTCGTTAAAACGACATAGTATCTCGTTTTAATGAGATAGTATCTCGTTAAAACGAGATAGTTATCTCGTTTTAATGAGATAGTATCTCGTTAAAACGAGATAGTTATCTCGTTTTAATGAGATAGTATCTCGTATAAGTCCATTGCATACTGGAACCGGGTGGTCCCTGTATTAAGCCTATGGGAGTGAGAGAATTCAGTAGTCCACGGGTTAACAACATAATACCCGCGAGGCTAGACTAGACTGCGCGCCCTGCCTGGCGCTAGCGCGCTCAATGCAGTAATAGCGTATATAGCCAGGCGGCCATGCCATGCCAGGCCTTGTACGTATACTCGCACAAACTGAGAAGATTTAGTTCATTGAGAATGGGTGAGTAATTGATTGAAATATGAGTAGATTAAGTGAATTTAGTCATCAATTTTGAAAAAGCTGCAATAGTCTTTGTGATCTACGGTAATTTCGTTACATTGTGAGACCGTTCTCAACAGATTTTTGGTGAAAAGACTAGGAAATTATTGCTCTTGAAATTGAACTTTGATTTTCATCGTCATGAAGTAGTTTGACTGCGGTTTGCCGTCATTTCACCCTAGTACTCCAGTTAGGGGCCCGGCCGTTCCGCCAGGCCCACCCCGGGGAATTTCGGTGCTCATCTGCATCAAGATCAAACTTTCTAATCAAGTTTTATTTGAGATTTGATCGTCATCATGTATCTAATTCACCAATCATCGATTTAATTTAAATATAGATTTAACGTTACACCTTACAATAATCTCTGAAGCATGATTTTTTTGATAATCCAAGTGGATTAATTCTTGTTAAAATCTTTAGTAGATCATAGATGTTGACTCTGATGGCTTTACTTATCAGTGCCATCCGTTCGCTCAGTTGCATCCGTGTCAACTTTATATAGACCAAAATTATCTGTGACCATTGATAATCAAACAACTCGAAATCCTATTTCATTTAGATGTAACTTTAAACCTGGAACTTATTAATAAAAAGTATTCAAAAAACATCAACACTAGGATTTGTTTATTTAATAATTAGATTTTGTGTGGGTCCAGCATGCTTGTCAAGTTATCATTAGAGTTTAGACCTTGACCTTACTAGAGTCTACTAGATCTAGATCTAGACCCCTATCAGTGGCGTACGCAGGATTTTTTCAAGGGGGAGGGGGGGGGGGGTTAACATTTTGAAATCGGACCAAAAATTTCGCAACGACTCAGCCAGCCACTGAATAAGCATGGGGGGGGGGGGGGGGGTTAGGTCATCCTTTTGGATTTTTTTTTTGTATTAAAAAAACAAAAAAAAAACAAAAAAAAAAACCAACTCTAAAAAAAGGGGGGGGGGGTTCCAGAAAAACATACACATAAAAAAAAATGAAGGTAGGGGGGTTACCCCCCCCCCCCTGCGTACGCTTCTGACTCCTGTTATTACTTTTAATATATTATTAGAGATTTTTTTCTTTGAATTGTGCAGATCATGTTGATAAATCTATTTGTGTAAGAGAAGACCCCTTTTCCACAATTATGTTTACTTATGAAGTCCACTTCTTCTTGTCTTAATAAACCAATTCTACTTGAGACTACTTTATATTTATAGGCCATATGAAGCACTTTTTGAGGCACAAGTTAAATCTTCCATTTGATTTTACTTTGTACTGTGGTCCATTAAATTGGAATGTTGATTTCCACACTTTATTAAAATTAAGGCCAACCATGACGTGAAAAATAGCTTTTATGCTAGATCTATTTTTATTTTGTTAAGGAGAAAGGGACGCCTTGATTGTCGTATTGATTTTGTTTTCTTTTTGTTCCAACAGATGGAAACTGATGAAGAGCTGGAAGGAGCTAACTGATGAGTAGACATTACAACATTTCTTATATTTTCAAGATGAAGCTGAAAGTCCCATGCAGGTAAAATTTTCAGGATATTTAGCACACAAATATTAAACGACCACCTATTAATTCACTAAAAAGGAAATGGAACTAAGTGTATGTTTCAAGTGTGTATAGTGGAGGGAATATTTTATTCTAGTTCTTCCCTTTCTTTGTTTACAAAGGGGTTTGTCCTTATTTACAGGAGGTCCTGTGTGTAGAAGAACGATGTCTAATGCACATTCAAAGCACTACATAATAATGATAATGATCATACATGTAGGGTATACACAGGACCACTCATTACTTTTTTTTTGTAAGTGGTCCTTTCACTTCTTGAGCAATGAAGATGAAGAAGAACACAACATAAGATTAACGAAAGTCTGTTTATACGATGAGTTATGGTTGATATGTATCTATTATTATCACTTTTTAATTGAAGTACCTACATTGCTTTCTCTTATGTAGGATGATGCTTCTCTACAGTGGATGATGAAAGCATGCTGATTACAAACCCAGGAGAGGAATAAAGAACAGATATTGACAGAATCATATCTAGAGATGTGGGCCTACTGCACTTCATACAAGCAAGTGTGCTAATATACCATGTAGGTACCCCCAATAAACTATTGTAGGACACATTTATCATGCAGAAAGTTATAGATCTGACAGTTATATTTTTCATTGTCCATTGACTTGTAAAAGAATACTTGACTGAATATCACAATTGTAATTTAGATTAAAACTAAAATGTCAATATACATGAAATATAAGTCTACATAACGTATGTTTCAATAGCATTATTTCCTGTACATTCTCTGTTCCAAGTTGTTTGGTCATTTTATGTAAACCGAGTATTATTCATTTATGACCACAAGTTTACATTACAAGTACATTGTACATGTACCAGTATTACTTATTTCATACTTGTCTGATCCAAGCTCCATCAGGCCTATTGTCTTAATGGGATCATCAGGAATAATCTAACATGTGGTCAGTAACTAGTTTTGTAGGAAAAAAGTTTAGGTTTTCCCACTAGAACCCCAAGTGAATATTAGTCCTTCCTCTTTTTGTCAGAGCAGGTATCAGGGTGTATGTTATTAGTTGTTGTTTATTTTCTTATACACTGTATCTTATTTCATTTTTCCATTCAACAGACTTGGGTTATCATCACAGCCCTTTCTTCTGAAAACTAGCCTACAACTTCATCGTTGAATGCAGAAGACATCTACATGGGACTACGTCTTAAAGATGCCCCCTCATATAATGAAAGAGGACAGTAGAGATGGGCTTAATCTTGAATATTTACATACTATTTATTTATTATTTGTATTATATGTTTGTAGAATACCACATTTAAAAAAAGCTAATGAATTTATCATCTTGTCAACTTTCAAATAATTAAAGATAACTAATCATCAATGAATAAACATTAATGACATTTTAACAATGTCAACTACCATCTTATAGGATGAAACTGAGTGCTGGGCAGAAAGAAATTTCCTTGAAATTTGAGTGATAAAGATTTATCAGTCTATATCAAAGATTGAATCAATCAATGATATTTATAATTATAATTATACATGTTGAAATTCATTTACCTGTCCTCAGTCTATGGACTTCTGTATTTGAAGTTTTGTAGATTATTACATTATTGCTGCTTCAAGTATTGTATGTAAGAAGGTTTGAAAGACAACCCTCTAAATGCACTAAATATGGAAACTGCTAATCATCATTGCCTGTTGTATCCAAACTGCTAATTTTAATAGAATCATGTTTTGATACTTCCTAGCTTAAGAAAACAGGGGGGGGGGGGGGGCTTGTTATCCTCTTCCTGGTGCTGTTTCTAAATGGACCATGTAACAGGTTGCAAAAGTGTAAACAATATTATATTTGTTATATGTTTATATTAGAAGGATTTAGAAAATGAAAACGTTTTGAATTATAGAATTACTGTTACTAGAAGTAATGACAGTATTGATGTGTAAGGGAAGGGGTGGTTTTCCCAGTGAAATTAACGGTATACCAATGTCAAATTGATAAAAAAGAGAAAACTATTCCTAAAAATAAAATTATAAAGGACATGGGCCTCCCAACTAACTAACCCTGGTACCACTCCTGTTTTTTTGTTTTTTTTTTTTGGAGGGGGGGGGGGGCGCCCCAATTCAAAATTTCCAGTGTTAAATTCCATTGTCTTTAAACAAAAAATATGTCAAGATATTGAAAAACAATGTTTCACTTTCCGTTTTCAATTCGAATAAAATGATTAACATATTTTCCGATCTCTCTGGTCTCTACATTAAAAATGTTCAAAGCTCCTGCAAAGGCTGCAAAAAGGAAAAGTGAAGATAATCCAAGTGAAATGTGGACAGTAATGGAGTGAATATGGATCAATGGTTGATCGTAGTTGATAACGAGTAAATGTAAATGAATGGTATTACGACTGAAAGTGAGACAGAAAGGAACTGCAACAGATTGTTCAGTCAAGACAACAAACCGTTAGTTGCAGAAGATAATTTACGAAAGACAGAGAAAGAGAGAGAAGGGGAATCATTAAGGTACGATGAGAGTGGGTGGAGAAAAACCATCCTCTTTGCCACATAATTTGTTTGTATAAAATAAGGACACTTTATACATTAGCATATTTAACATGTATAATCATAGCCAGAGAATGTGTTGTTATATGGCTTATAGCATGTTTGAGTTAATAAAACAAAAACAGACCCAGTTATTGATAGACTAAAAAGGGAATAAGATCGGATCAGTATTTCTTATTCAATGAAGTTAAGGCCACTCCCCCATATTTAAAAACAACAACAACACAACAACGAGAGGTCCACTTCCCGATGCATTCTGGGTACACCAGCTGTTATATTTTTTTTGTTTTGTAATATTCTTTATTGTATTCACTCAATAAATAATATTAATTCATACAAATTGTAATATATAACATATTGAAACCAATTACAGAGTACAAAATACAGTAATCTCAATTATATTGAATGAATTAATCCCTATTACATATTATAATTTATAACATATTGGAACAAAGTACAGACTACAATCAACCTAGTTATATCGAATATTACATATTACATATATTATATATATACTGGTGATCGATAATACAAGTTCGAGCGCGTATTTCACCTAACGGTGATCGCATCAGAATAATCTACGCTGATTCGCTGAATCACTTGCGTTGCTGGCGCGCAGCGTGATGAATAAATTACCCATAATTCCGTACAGTAGATTATTTGACCTCTCTAATTACGCTGATACGCGTGTTGTCTTTTACCATGTAGTGAACATCATTCCAGTACACGTTTCGTGGGGAGCATCCTTCAGAATGCATAATTCATAGGGCTCATGAATTATGCAAGGGGCTTATTTTGGCTTCTAATGGATCCGGACAAAATGGCGGAGCTTGGGGGGCCTGGTCTAGCCTCGCGGGTATTATGTTGTTAACCCGTGGACTACTGAATTCTCTCACTCCCATAGGCTTAATACAGGGACCACCCGGTTCCAGTATGCAATGGACTTATACGAGATACTATCTCATTAAAACGAGATAACTATCTCATTAAAACGAGATACTATGTCGTTTTAACGAGATACTATCTCATTAAAACGAGATAACTATCTCGTTTTAACGAGATACTATGTCGTTTTAACGAGATACTATGTCGTTTTAACGAGATACTATCTCATTAAAACGAGATACTATGTCGTTTTAACGAGATACTATCTCATTAAAACGAGATAACTATCTCGTTTTAACGAGATAAAAATATATTTACCATGTCCCTTCCCGGGCTCCGTACACCCTTGCATTCTTTCCTTAATCAGAGTTTTCTCACACCTTGTAGACTCGTGCAGGTTATGATCTTGTGTGTGTGTGTGTGTGTGTGTGTGCGTGTGTGTGTGTGTGTGTGCGTGTGTTTGTGTGTGTTCGTGTAACGAAATAACGTATACAATAGCTTGGCAATTCTCATGGTTATGAGATACAATGCCGAAAGGAATTGAGAGAATAATGGTCGCGTAGCTTAAATCAAAGTTCCCCATTGCAGTCCTCTCTTTTTGGATATTTTTGCATTTTGTTTTTGTAAGAGGTGTAGCGCCAGAAGAAAGAAGAGGAAGAAGAAAAGAAACGGGTGAAGAAGGAGATCGGGGGGGGGGGGCGAAAGGGCCTTGCCTCCCAGGCTGTTGCACCCCCCCCCCCCCTCTAATAAAAAAAAAAGAAAAGGAAGGAAAGGGAAAGGGTAAGAGGAGATAAAGGGAAGGAAAAAGAAGAAAAGAAAAGAAAGGGGATATCATTTGCAATTTTCCCGCCGGTGGATCGAGGAGGGGCAAAAGGCCCTTACCTCCCCCGCCCCCTCTATAACAAAGAGAGAAAGAAGAAAAAGGGAAAGAGGAGAGCTAAAAGGGAACAAAAAAGAGGAAGAAGAAAAGAAAAGGGTGAAAAGAACGTGAGATCAGTTCCGGTTAATCCCGCCAACAACGTGTGGATCGGGGTGGGGACCGAAAGGCCCTTGCCCCCCCCCCCCCCCCCCCCCCCTCGGCAAACCTTAAGGAGGAGAGAAAGAGAAAGAATAAAAAAGAGAAAGAAGAAAAGGGGGGGGCACTGGCGTACTGATAGGGGGGGGGGGGGGGGCTTGGGGGAATTCAAATTCAAACGTGGTTAATTTCTAATTCCATAACGGTGGCTTACAAATAATGCTGAATTCTTTCCGAGATTTTTCCTCAGTTTTTAGTAAATTATACTTTTGTATGCGTTTGTTGGAAAATGACAAGTTCCTAAATTTACAGCCAGGCAAGAAATATGATTCTTGAGAAAAGTTAGGGCCCGGGGATCGGCTGGAATCGCAAGCCTCGAGCTCCCCCCCCCCCCCCTCCCCTCCACTTTTTTTTGAAAAGGTATAGTAAAGAGAAATAGAAATAAAGAGAGAAAGAATAGTTAACTAGCTGCTCATCTGACCGAAATTAAACGCCTAAAAACCCCTGAGCTTCCGGGGTTCCGTCCCTTGCACCCCGCCAAGGGCCCTAGACTCCCCTGGATGCTAATCTGACGGAAATGTAATGCCTAAAACCCCTGTTTTCTGGGGGCTTCGCCCGCTGGACCTCACGCCAATTAGTGTCCTGCCAGTGTCACAAATAAGGTATAAAAATATGTTCATCTGACCGTAATCAAATGCCTAAAACCCCTGAGCTTCTCGGGTCGGACAAGGTATCAAAATTTGTTTATCTGACCGCAGGCGCGTAGCCAGGGGGGGGGGGGGGTTAGAAAAAATAGAGAGGAGAGGAAAGGAAGAGGACGTAGGGAGAAAAAGTAGCAGACAAAAAACATCTTTGAAATTCAGACAAGAATTAAGAGTATAGAGAACGGTACAACGATTCGTCTTCTATCTCTAATAATTTAATGAATCGTCAAAGCGTCCGCGCTTCGCGGAGGGGGGGGGGGTGGACTGAATTAAGACAAGGATTAAGAGTATAGAGAACGGTACAACGAATCGTCTTCTATCTTTAATAATTTAATGAAACGTCAAAGCTTCCGCGCTTCGCGGAGGGGGGGTTGAATTAAGACAAGGATTAAGAGTCGAGAACGATTCAACGAATCGCTTTCTTTCTCCAATGATTTAATGAAACGTAAAAGCTTCCGCGCTTCGCGCGAGACGGGGGGGGGGGGGGGGGGGAGGGGGGCTGAATTAAGACAAGGATTAAGAGTCGAGAACGGTACAACGAATCGTTTTCTTTCGTCAATGATTTAATGAAACGTAAAAGTTTCCGCGCTTCACGCGGGAGGGGAAAATTGCATTCAAACGAGGATAATTTTCGAGAACGCTATAACGAATCGTCTTCTTTCAATAATAGTTTAATGAAACGTCAAAGCTTCCGCGCTGCGCGGAGGGGGGGGGGGGTGAATTAAGAGAAGGATTAAGAGTCGAGAACGGTACAACGACTTGTCTTCTTTCTCTAATACTTTAATGAAACGTCATATATAGCTTCCGCGCTTTGCAGAGGAGGGAGGGGGGAAACTCACCCCTCCCTACATCCCCCGGCATTACGTCACTGCTGGTCACCATTACGTACCAATATTTGGCTCGCATAATTTCAAATTTGGCCCCCCCCCCCTAAGAAATCCTGGATCCGCGCCTGGGGTGGGGGGTAAGAGCACATTTTTTATTTTATTTATTTTTTGGTCCAGGATTTGATGAAAAATTTCGCAACGACTCAGCCAGCCGCTGAATAAGCAGGGGTGGTAGATCAAGCCATAATGTTTGTCCAACCTGGCAACAACTAATGTATGCAGTTTGGGTTATGTCTATTGAAATACTATTATACTTACCAGGCCAGTGAAATAATTTGTGTGGAGGCACTTCACTTATGCATTAAATTTGGTTACATTACAAAAATGGCCTTTTAAGCTGAACGTACCTAATATCTTGCATGCTTTCACCCTTTCTTTTTTTAAATTCTCAATTAAGCCGAACGTACAGGCACGTAGCTAGAGTTTGATGTTTTTTTTTTTTTGGGGGGGGGGGGGGGGAGGGGCAAATACATGTAATCGATCGAGGTCAAAAAAAGGGGTCTAAAAAAGTTCAACCGATCTTGGAAATTTTTGGGGGCACGTTCCTCTTTCAGGATTTTTGTGTTTGTATCAGTGTGATTTCTCAAATATGAAAGTACGTTATTTTTTCATCATTATCAATATTATTTCTTTATTATTTCTTAAACATAATACAAAGTTTTGGAAATTCTGAAAATTGGCCGGATAGTGATTCATTTGATGTATTTGGATGCCCCTGTGGATGCATTATAATCACTAGGAAATTTAGCCCCTAAAACACTTCTGCTTTCGAGAAATATTGATTTTTTTTTTTTAGCGGTGCTCCCAGTAAATTTTGATAAATTTCAAATAGCGCCTATACGGCCGTGCAATGCTAGCTGAGACCATGAAAATCTCAGAATATGTAGTTGTGATATATAATTTCCAAACAGGAAAAGCTAATCGGTCGATTTTAGTCAAGAAACATTGTTTTTATAGCTTGATTAATACCTTGACCTTGAGAGGGAGCTATACAACATAAAGCGTTTATTATTACATTTCCATAGCTTTCGATTTCAACCGCGACAACGATCACTAAATATTGTATATAGATCGCATATGCTTCCAATATGTTCATTTGAACCAAATTCATGACCCCATACCCAAACTTTGTATTACTTTTAAGCCGAACGTACTCGTTGTTGAATTCTCTTGCCTGCATTCACCTTTTTTAAAATAAAAATAATTCTCAATGATCCGTTATACCAAACATTTGAAAGAAAGACGAATAATGTCTTATCTTATCGTTTCTTATCTTATAACAAATCAGATAAAATGTCTTACTGGCTGGCGCTGGCTGGCACGAGAATCTCAGATGCTATTGTGTACATAGTCTAGGCCTAGTGTATGAACAGATGAAAGGGGTGACCAAAGTTCGTGGACGTTTAAGAACATCTTACAAAATGTGATATTCGATCTAGATCTATGATTTCTCATATTCTACACAAATTCATTTAGAAATCTATACCAAATAAACGGCAAAGTTTTTTTTACTACGTCTACAGATTCTGGTTCAACTAGAGACTAGAATCTAGAGTAGATCTAGATCTAGATCTATAGTCTTTTAGAGGGTCTAGAAAATTCGGCGCTTGTTCAGAAACCTATCCAAAACTCCGGCGTGGAGATACCCTACTAAAACATACCCAAAATGATGTAAATATTCATTAAATCACCAAATAAAGATCATGAGTTAAAAGTCGTTATGTTTATTACGGTTGCGGATGGGTGCGCGCCTGTGTGAAGTTATCTACCGTAATGTCTCAGATCCTCATTACGGTAGATAACTTCACACAGGCGCGCGCCCGCCCGCAACCACCATCGGTAGAGTACTAAAGGAGTGGGTAATCGACCAGCTTCAGTTTTCGGCCGATTGGTTGAATGCATGGTAAAACATCGCATAATAGCATATCACATATCCCACACATAACATACCATGCCAGAGTCACTGAAGAACCACATTTACAATGAAAAATATATCCTAAAATATCACATTTTAGCTATGTAATCGGCGGTCCCGCTACCCGAATCTGAAAAATCGAGTATCTTACGCGTGTCTGTAAGAAATTATGGGTACCATAAAAATGAGCTTTATTTCAAGTATTTTTCAGATTAAGAGCCTGATTTTGTACTAGTCGCAAGCTCAAAAGTATCTCACCGCATGTATTAAATCAATTGTGATTCTCAATTAAGCTGAACGTACTCGGTATTGAATTCTCTTGCATGCATTCACCTTTTTTTAAAATAAAAATAATAATAATTACAGTGCTTATATAGCGCCTAACACTTACTTTGTCAGAAGTCTCTAAGCGCTCTACAATAATGCAGCATAATTACCCTGGCTTTAGCAGTGCAGCTTGTTACGCGCGCTGCGTTTCTAGGAATAAATTCCAACCAGGTACCCATTTACTTCACCTGGGTGGAGTGTGGCAAATGTAGATCAATGTCTTGCCAAAGGACATTAGTGCAGCGGCGGGACTCGAACCGCAGACCTTGTGATCGACAGTCCGGCGACGTATCCACTCGACCACAACACCTCTAATAATTCTCAATGATCCGTTATACCAAATATAACTAGAATTATTGCAATCCGCGCAATGCCGCGCAATGCCAATGTATCCCCGGCAGTGGCAGCGATTTTGTGTCATCTTTATGTTGAGTTCGAAGGAGAGACAATTAAGATCCCCTCTCCCCTCCCTGAAACAAAAGGATGACGTAGAGATTGCCACTAGTGGCTTGGACTATTGTCAAGACTACAAGACTACAGAGGGGACCATAAAGCTTACAAGCTCTGCTTTTACCAGGGTCTCCTCGTCTTTCTTTAAGATAACTTTATTTTATCATTGCCATAAAAAAAAAAAAAAAATGCATTGTTAATGAATGATCTAATGTTATGCTCTATATGTGACATTTGAAAGAATTCAAGACGAATAAATGTCTTATCTTATCGTTTCTTATCTTATAACAAATCAGATAAAATGTCTTACTAAAATTAGGTATAATGATGATATTGTCGAAGATCCTGAACACATAGCCAATAGGCTTTTAACAACTTTTTTCTTCTATAGCGTGAGGGAAAAACTTGGCTGAAGTTATTCCATCTTCCGCCAAACATTTCTCTGATTACCTATAGGCCTACACACAATCCTATTTCTCACTCTTATATAGTTGAAGAAGATATCATTGATATTGTATCTAATTTGAATAACAAAAAGGGTCCCGGCTATGATGATATTAATAATGTTATTCTAAAAGGTGTAATATCTTTATTGTTAATCCTTTAGTACACATTCTTAATCTGTCGTTACTTAATGGAAAAGTCCCAGATAACATTAAAAACTCAAAGGTCATACCCTGTACAAAAAAGGTGGTAAGTTGAACGTTAGTATTATTATCGACCAATTTCTTTATTATCCTCTTTGTCGAAAATTCTAGAAAAAGTTGTTTATCGTAGAACTGTTAACTTTTTAAAAACCCATATTTTTTCCGACTTTCAGTTTGGATTCAGAGAAAAACATAATACATAATTATCAACATGCGTTATTGAATTTTATTGACAAAGTAGCTCATGCCAAATGCTCTCACCTGGTCGGTGTCTTTCTGGACTTCTCTAAGGCCTTCGACACCATCAATCATGAAATCTTATTATTCAAGGTTTCTCATTATGGGGTGCGTGGGAGAGTGGTTCAGGAGCTACTTATCCAATAAACGGCAATACGTATTCTTGAATGATAATACTTCCAATATGCAGAACGTAAATGTGGAGTACTGCAGGGAAGTTTGTTGGGCTCTGTATTGCTTATTATTTACATGAATGACTTTTGTAAATCATCCGATGTCCTTTCAATTATACTTTTTTGCAGACGATTCTAATTTATTTTATTCCCATAGAAATCCAAATACTTTAGTCAATATTGTAAATTCTGAACTTGAAAAAGTCACCCAATAAATAAGCTAATAAACTATTCCTTAACCTCCATACAAAAAACATAATAGACACACTACCCATGATTATCATTTTTGACGATACCCCTTGGAAGTTGTTTCATTCATTACATTTCTAGGCATTACTGTTGATAACTTTTGTGGAAATACCATATAGATTATGTAAGATCATTTCACGGAATATTGGCATAATAAATAAACTTAAATATCATTTTCCGACATCATCCCTACATGCTTTATTCATCTTTAATGTTACCATATCTGAATTATGGGATACTTGCTTGGGGCAATATGCAGCAAACTCTACTAAATACTTAAATGTTATCATTACAAAAGAAGTCTCTCCGTATCTATAATTCGGCTATACTCTCGTACACAGAACCGTTATTAATTTTGTTAATAGCAGAATATTAAAAACAAATGACCTGTATCTATTTCACTTAGGAAAATTTCCTACAGTTGAAAGACCTGTTCCAAATCGGCCATTTCATGATTACCCTACTATAGACAGTCTGCATCAGTGGCGTATACGCAGGATTTTTTCAAGGGGGGGGGGGGGGGGGGGGGGGGTTAACATTTTGAAATCGGGCGGAAAATTTCGCAACGACTCAGCCCGCCGCTAAATATGCGGGGGGGGGGGAACACTTTAAAAAAAAAAAAATTATTAAAAAAAAAAAATCACAAAAGGGGGGGGGGGGTGCTCAAAAATACACACATAATACACACATAAAAAACTCAAGGGGGGGGGGGGTTAATTATATCTAAACGTCTTTGATTACCCCCCCCCCCCCCCCCCCCCCCTTGCGTACGCGCCTGGTCTGCATGACGAGTTTCGCCTATACAACTCTTAATTCAGAACTTTATTAGCGAAGAAGTCTTTTATGTTTTATGATGGTCATATAGATTTTGGAATTTTCTAAAAAATTAGTGAAGGTATTAAAAATAGTCCATCCCTTAATCTTTCAAGAAAAAACTAAATATATTTTTGCTCAAATCTTATAGTAATGTACAATAATAATCTGATAACAGTAAGTTGGTAATCATCTTAAATAGAAAGGGAGATTTTCCTCTTGAATTGGTCAAGATGCCACCAAGCAAATTGTCATCTTCCCAGCACCCCCTTATTTTCGGATTAAAATTAAATTAAAAATAATCCATGATGACAGAAACTGTCTAGAAGCTACTCCGATAGCAAAAACTTTCGAAAAATCTGCCTCAGGCAATTTTGATTAGCCTCGTCCTTCACGCGAAGTGTGTGCGAACATTACAATTACCTAATATGACATAATCCAAATATGATTTCACAGCTATTTATAGGACAGCCAATAGGACATTAGAATTATCCTTTTTTATCCTTTGTTTTGCGAAAGACTTTCCGATCGTGTTCCTAGCTATAATGAACAGTTTTAGGTGTTGTTGGAATCAGCATCAAAATCCTACTAATTTGATCGCTTCTTTCTAAATATCACATACCATGAAAAATACTTGGCATATAAATTCGTAAAACTGGAAATATTGTTAAACCGTGAAGCGGCCTTTGAGCGAGATGAAGTGCGCGGATCCATGGGGGCCGAGCGGGCCTTGCACCCCCCCCCCGACCAAAAAGGTGGGGCTACACCCGGGGGCTACACTTTGGTCGAAAGTTGTAATCTCTTTAGATCTGAGAGCATTTCAAGGTCATTCGTCTTCATTGCGACACTAGGGACTTTTAGACTTTCACTGCCAGTGCCTTAAAAGGACGTCACATTGCCTTAAAAGGGCAGTCCACGTTCTCGTCGTGCAGAATCTAAAAGTCCCTAATCTTCCACGTTCAGACCGTGGGGGAAAAAAGAAAGAAAAAGCTCAGGAATTTCTTTTCACCTTAAAACGGAACCCATTGCACGTTATAGGTGAATTCACAAATACTACGTTTCAAGAAAGTATTCTTTATGAATCTGAAAAAAGACCATTCCATGTTGTTGTTTTGAAACTAATTAAAAAAAACCCGAAAGACTCGAAAACAAAAACAACAACAAAACATGCAATCCAAACATAATCAAAGTACTAAACTTATTCTCTTTATTTAAGTTTTGAGGGAAACATCTATATACAGATAACTTGGATACAATGAGATCATGGCACAGGCTCCTTGATCGTTGTTAATAGTTAAAATAAAGATAAACTTGAGTTCTGGTAGAAAAATAAATGAATTCTCACAGAATCAAACGAAACTTACACTGAATGTTGAAAGGGGAAGGGGGGCCGGGGGAGAGACAAAAACAGACATTTTCCATTTATGGAGTTTAAGTACAGTCTCTCAGGTATTGGGAACAACACAACACCGAGTATCAAAATCAAAACCGGTTCCCTACCCCATACGGAATCGGCCCAACTTTCAAAGACTGGAAGGAGCCCATATAAGAACGTTTATTATCTAGGCCTATAGATCTGAATGATGGAGCCTTATTAAATTTAATCTCAATTTTATCAGCCTCTGTCTAATTGTGTCAAATAATAGCTGCAGGGCACGAAAGGTAGAACCCAGTGAGGCCAGTAAGCATTATATAATCAACAATCTTGACTCGCGTCTTCGCTGTCCGACGATCGTGCATGGCTCCGCTCCTGCAACGCCTATAAGCTAAAACAACAACAACAAAGATATCTCGCTAGCTAGCTAGCGATCGAGAGAAATCTTGGAAGAATTCAATACACGTACAGTGTATAAGGTACACGTACAGCGTACAGTGCAGTGAATTTGAAGGAGCTCAACAGATACTGTACATGTATATATGCGGGATAAAATCATAGAATGCTCGTGAAAAACGAAAAAACTCGTCGGGATTGTTAATCATCTGTGGATCTTCATGCAGCTTTAGTCTGAGGGGTGATGTTCATAATGGTAAGTAGTATCCGAGCTACGTAGTAAAACGGGTCTAGACTTTGTCCCCATTCATGCCAGTGCACAGTGCTGGGATACGTTACTGGCTGGCGCTGGCTGGCACGAGAATCTCAGATGCTAGATCTACATCAATACATGTACATAGTCTAGGCCTAGTGTATGAACAGATGAAAGGGGTGACCAAAGTTCGCGGACGTTTAAGAACATATTACAAAATGTGATATTCGATCTAGATCTATGATTTCTCATAGATCTAGGAGTCTAGATCTACATGTACTCTACACAAATTCATTTAATTTAGAAATCTATTTAGACTAGGCCTAGACCTATTACCAAATGGACGGCAAAGTTTTTACGTCAGGGGTCTACAGATTGGTTCAACTAGATCTAGAGCCTTTTAGAGGGTCTAGAAAATTTGGCGCTTGTTCAGAAACCTATCCAAAACTCCGGTGTGGAGATACCCTACTAAAACATACCCAAAATGATGTAAATATTCATTAAATCACCAAATAAAGATCATGAGTTAAAAGTCGTTATGTTTATTATGATTGCGGATGGGTGCGCGCCTGTGTGAAGTTATCTACCGTAATGTCTCAGATCCTCATTACGGTAGATAACTTCACACAGGCGCGCGCCCGCCCACAACCCACCATCGGTATGCACTCGTATTGTGCAGCGGTTTGCCGTGAAACCTGTGAACAATCTGCAATTGCTGCTAGAAAAGCAAATGGAGTACTAGCTCGCATACGTAGATCATTCATTTGCAAGGACAGATCCCGGCCCCCCCACTCAGTGTTATTTAGGGTACGCATATGCTCGTACCCTCTGTTTGAAAGCACCCCCTATCTGAGGACTGCCAACATTTCCGAACCTCCCTTTCGCGGGCTTTTCATGGGCTTTTCCTGCCTTGGAGACCCCCCTAAATCAGGAAAAATGCTCAATGTACCCCCCTAAATTCGGAATAATTTCTCAGGAGTCTAAAGAGATGAGAGAGAAAAAGAAAAACACCCCCTTTTTAAAGAAATTTCCGGGTGAAAAGTCAAATACACCCCTTTTTTAAAAATCTCGGGCCGGACTTTGTCGCACGAAAAGTACCCCTTTACCAGACATTTTGGCAACACGCATGCGGTCATTCCGACCTCTGAGTGGGGGGCTGGGGGACAGATCAACAATTCCACTCCTCTATAAAGGTCTTGTTCGTCCCATATTGGAATATGGCAATGTAATCTGGCCCCCTCGCTATGTGAAGGACGAAAAAATCATAGAGAAAGTACAAAAAAGAGCAACAAAAATGGTACCAGAGATAAAACTCCAAAGCTACCATGAGAGACTTGAGAGTTTGAAGCTTCCCTCACTTAGCCACCGCCACTGCCGAGGAGACATGATTCAGGTGTTCAAGTTGATGCAGAACATGGACAGGTTGGACTCTACCCAATTCTTCACACCTGCAATCAATTCAACAACGAGAGGGCATGCTTTCAAACTGACCAAACCCAGGTGCAACACCAAACTCAGACAAGACTCATTTAGCCACAGGGTCCTCAACGACTGGAACTCCCTCCCTGAGTTGGTAGTATCTGCAACCTCGGTAAACAGCTTTAAAGCCAGACTTGACAAACACTGGAAGAAGGAGCAATATCATTCACCCTTCTCCCAGTTGACACTCCAATTATGACAATCCTGATATGACCCAGCAAGCAAGATACAGATGTAAAATGACTATGGTGCAATACCCGGAAGCTGGGACATCCCCCCCCCCCCCTTGAAGTTAGACCTGGAAGCTTGGCAGCTGGAGACGGCTTTCTTCCAGAAGCTTTGGTATTCAAGGTATTCAAGGTAAACCTTAATCTGTTGTGATCGTGAAGGTGATACTCAATAAATGAGGTGTCATATGAAAGAGCAGGTGAATCCCCATATTTCCGAAGGGGCTGCATCTCGGAATTCTAAAAAAATATCTTGGTCAAAACAGCGATTTAAATGTGTTTCCATGGCAACTCTGGAGATTTCCAACTTTTGAGAATCGACCCCCCGAGGGATAATTAGTTCAAGTCGTAAAGAATATGTTGATGTTCTTTTTTTTTCGCTAGCCCCAAGGGATCACGTAGGATTTAAGTTTGAAAATACCCTTCCCCCACTTTTTGCATATAGCCCAATGCATTAGAATGCAGCTGTTGAGAAAAACATGATAATTCGGCGTGAACCACTCTTTTGTCCATTCTGACCAAAATGCTATGAATATTACATTTTTTATTCAAATATCCAACAAAAATGGTGAAAAACAATCCTAAATTGAAAATTGAAAAATCGTTCAGATACCCTAATACAAGTATAGATGGTGGGTTGCGGGCGGGCGCGCACCTGTGTGAAATTATCGACCATAATGAGGATCTGAGACATTACAGTAGATAACTTTGCACAGACGCGCGTGCAACCCACCATCGGTAGGCTATGCACGTTTTTCCAAAAAATAACAAAAATAACAAGAAAATTGACACGAAGCGGGTAATAATAGACATTACGACTTTTAACTAATGATCTTTATTTGGAAATTTAATGAATATTTACTTCATTTTGGGTATGTTTTAGGATGCTCCACGCCGGAGTTACGGGTCAAATTTTGGATAGGTTTCTGAACAAGTGCCCTTTTACTTTTAGTAGGGTATCTCCACGCCGGAGTGATGGGTCAAATTTTGGATAGACTTCTGAACAGCGCCGCTTTGGCTCGATTATCTGACACAAACTCCTGCTCCGCCTAACTTAAAAGATTTCCTCAGTTCTTTTTCAGTCTTGTTGATACTGATAGTAGTTCAAAATTCTGATGGTTTTTCAAATGGTATTTCTGCAATATAATGGGCTGCAAAGCCGTCATGTGTACATGTAGATTGTGAAATGGGCCAATAGCAGCTTACCCCCTTGGGTTCTGTATGAGGGTATAGTTGTTCAGATTGGCAGTGTCAAGGTTGACAACTTACATCCGATAGCATGTTAAAGGGGAAGTCCACTCCAATATGAATTTGGTTTTTAATAGTTCTAAGCAAAAACAAGAGAAAAAAGTCAGTGAAAGTTTGAGGGAAATTTGATTGAAGATAACAAAGTTATTAATTGTTAAATAAAAAATTGGCAACACTGTCACGTATCTGTTCTAAAAAAAAAAAAATCAGAAATTTCTATTTTCCTACTTGCATTAAAGGTACTATGTCCCATTTGCAGCTAACCTCAAATTCTGTAGAACTTTGCAGGAATTATGAATATGTCATGTGTGTCCTATCTGTGAAATTTAAACGTTAGCAGTGTCCTCATATTCAAATTATGCAAGGAAACCCGTTTACTTGCTAGACTTCACTGTCAGACACTATTGAGTGACTGACTGGACTTTTTTCTTCTTCGGTAATAACATACATGAAAAGAGTTGTAAAGGGTACATGAGCATTTGTCTACATCAATAACCCACTTCTTGTGATGGCCAAGATTAAACTGATTGAATCTTTGCGCAGCATAAAATGTATGACCATTCGGTACAATTGTCTGAAAATCAAGACTATTACTTTTGGGCTCTATAGCCCTAAAGTCGATTTGACAACTAATAGTCGTTATTTTTCCACTTGAAGACATTTTCAAGCCCCACCTTTTTTAGGGAAGTTCTAAATTAGTATCATCTTTCAAATGCAGTTGGAATTTAAGTTTTTCATTTTTTGGCCTGCAAATGGGACATAGTACCTTTAAAACCAGCTAATTATTAGGATGGACTTCCTAACCTTAACAGACAACTACTGTAAAAGAAAGCAGACTGATGAAAGTTTGAATTAAAGCTCTTCCACACTTTAATAATAATAGTAATTCTACAATTATATTGCGCACAACTCTGCAGACATAATATTATAGGCACCCTTAGGGTACTTATCTACAAATCACATTACAAAATATGGTCATGTCTAGTTATTCTTTGTTTTTCTTTCTATCACCTTCTCTTATGTTATTCTTTGTTTTTATCATTCTGTCACATTCTCCTTATGTCTTTCCTAATGTTATTCTTTGTTTTTTCCTTCTATCACCTTCCCTTATGTAATTTTGTGTTTTTATCGTTTTATAATTTTCTTCCTACCATTCTTTATGTTATTCTTTCTTTTTTCCATCTTTCATCTTCTCTTCTATCTTTCCATTATCTATTGTTTATCATTTTCTCTTTCTGTCTTTATTCTTTGTTTCTTCCTTCTATCACCTTCTCTTACATTGTATGTAATTCTATGTTTTTATCATTTATATCACTTTCTCTTTCTTTTTTTCCTTATGTTAATCTTTGTTTCTTCTTTCTATCATCTTCTCTAATGTTATTCTTTGTTTTTATCATTCTCTCACTTTCTCTCTCTGTCTTTCCTTGTGTTATTCTTTTTTCCTTCTTTCTATCACCTTTTCTTCCTTCTATCACCTTTCTTATGTTATTCTTTGTTTTTATCATTCTCTCACTTTCTCTCTCTGTCTTTCCTTGTGTTATTCTTGTTGTCTTCCTTCTATCACCTTTTGTTATGTTATTCTTTGTTTTTATCATTCTATCACTTTCTCTTTCTGTCTTTCATTATGTTATTCTTTGTTTCTTTGTTCTATCACCTTCTCTTATGTTATTCTTAAGGACAACAGCTAGCCCCGTTCCTAAACTGCTATAGTCATGTGACCTAACATTGCGAAGTGTCAGCTGCGAACGTTTATATAAACCCAAAACGCCAAATTACACCCAAAAATCACACTTCAGTTTGGAATGTTTCGGGCTTGGCATTTTTGCCGGTAAAGGGTAGTTGCCTAGGTAACATCACTGAAACATCGTGGTCAGGCTCTGGTTTGGCATTTTTTGGCATGTTTGGATGACAGTGTAAATGGCCCTAAGGATACTCTTTGGTACCATTATCGTATTTACATGTACATGTAAGTCCAGATAACGCTCACATATTAGTTTTTCACTTCTCCCCAGAACTCAACCTTCTCTTTAACCCTGGGATCATATGTAGGTAGTTATCAAACAGATGTGGGACTGGATGATTTATGGTGTCTGGCTAGTCTCAAGGCCCAGACTCTTGTTAGTCGCTAGTAATCCATGACACAGTAGTAATCCAAAGCAGAGAGTCTGGACCATAAGTCTATGCAGACTTCTTAGTCTACGGCACTCCATAGGCCCTGTACTATATTTGCCCCAGACACAGCCAGAGACTCCAAAATCTTAGGCTTGCTCAAGGAGTCAAGGTTTTTTTACGAACTTTACAGAATTGTGTCCAAGTGTCAACTAGAGACTATATAGAGTCGGTGCTTACAGACTAACGTATTGCTACATATTAAAATTTGTACAAACAACATCTTCTATGTTTACTGAGGGAGGTGATTTTTTTTAAAACTCTCATACCCTGGTTTACTCATGAACAGGTGTACTATGTACATTATAAAGTAGGCATATATAAGGAACATGACTAACGTGGGTGGAAAACTGGAAATAGTGAGGCGATACAGCTTCTTGGAGTCTATAAATTTGCTGGCTGTTGTGTGATGCATTAAACTCTCATCTCCCTACATGCTGAATGTTAAACAGGAAACCAGACGAGATTGCGAAGGATGTCCTTTGGTAGTAGCCAGTGCTAGACAAGTGCATTGGTATTGTGATTTTTGATTACCAGTCAAGCGTGGAGTCCACTATTATGGCTGTCCTTTGTTTACCGGTATGTACAATTTGTATTTATCAGGTGGGCTGTATCTAATACAGACCACCTTATATTTTTGTTAAAATCGCCTTTATTTATTATCAGGTGGGCATCATACTTTGCATCATTAGGCCTTTTTAGTTTTTACATTGCAGAAAAAAATAAATTTGAAAAACTAGTGGATTTGTAAACTTAATTTCACTTTGACGAAATAACAGAAAAAAAACTTAAAGGTAAAGACCAGTTATGGTCATGCGATTGCATTGTGAAAGAAACGTTGTGGAATCAATCAGAAAAGGTTGATCATCTAGCATCTAGCATCTGCAAGGTTCTGGAATCATCAAAATGATAAGAAATTTGGCCCATTCTTCGTAAAGTTACAAGCACTATACACAGAAAGATGTATATGGGACTACCCTATATCTCTCACAGACCATGAGAGAAACAAATTTACCAAATATATGAATTAGTAGGCGTTTCCCCGGCAAATTTTGTATCATCATGTATTAGTCAAAACATATTCTTTCACATGATTGGTAATGAGAGCTTCCATTTCATTTTTTGAAATTGGGGCGTTTCCAATACTGGTCTTTACCTTTAAGTGTTTGATAATTCTTATGTTTGTTTGGTGTGAGTTGTGCACAACCATCGTATGTCGCTGCTCTGCATGCGTTGATCTTGGGGAAGCAAGGAGAGTCGGTCACATGACCGGAAAAAAAGAAATTGGTGAAGGTTGGCCCGCGTTTCAAAAGCAACACTGCAGAGGGATTTTTTTAAATCATATGCAAGTTTTTTTTTTATTGTTTTGTAGTTACCTTGTGAGAATGTGAGAAAAACTATGGTTTTTGCTGGCACTTGCAGTGTAAATGCCCCTAGAGACCATTGGAACCTTCAGTTCATGAGAAGAAACCTGGTTGAATGCTATTTTAACATAAATTTATATCCCCCTGCACTACTTATAGCTACTTTCGCCCTCTACAGTACATGTATGTAGCAAACAATGCCTAATTGGTGTGTTGGCTCAGTCAGTAGAGCGTCCACCTCACAACCAGGAGGTCGTGGGTTCGAACCCTGGCCGCATCATACCAAAAAAACTTTAAAAGACGGGAGTTACTGCTACCTTGTTTGGCGCTCAACAATAAAGGGATAGAGCCAGGCGCGCCGGAAGCAGTTTGGGATTGGGGGGGCAAACATTCCAGGGGGCTCACCTTCCGAGGGCAGTGACGTAATGAGAAAAAACGTTCGGAAGGGGGGGGGGGCAGACGAAAAATCTGCATCACCACCAGTCTTACACGTTACATGCAGGTCCCGCGGAACGTTTTTCAAAGTGAAGTATTAACGATCAGGTAGAGCGTAAATTGGCGTGGGGTCCAGCCTCGGCAGGGTGTCAAGGGGCTGAGCCCCCGGAAGCTCAGGGATTTTAGGTATTTAATTACGGTTAGATGAGCATCCAGGGGCCTCTTTAAGGCCATTGACGTGTTCCAGAGGGGGGGGGGGGGGAGCCCCCAGAAGCTCAGAGGTTTTAATATTTGACTACGGTCAGATGAGCAACCAGGGGCCGCCCTAGGGCACTTGGTGGGGTCCAGGGGGCAGGGCCCCCGGAAGCTCAGGGGTTTTAGGTATTGAATAATGGTCAGATGAGCATCCAGGGGCCCGCCTTATAGGGCCCTTGGTGGGGTCCAGGGGGCAGAGCCCCCGGAAGCTCAGGGGTTTTAAGTATTGAATAATGGTCAGATGAGCATCCAGGGGCCCGCCTTATAGGGCCCTTGGTGGGGTCCAGGGGGCAGAGCCCCCGGAAGCTCAGGGGTTTTAGGTATTTAATAATGGTCAGATGAGCATCCAGGGGCCCGCCTTATAGGGCCCTTGGTGGGGTCCAGGGGGCAGAGCCCCCGGAAGCTCAGGGGTTTTAGGTATTTAATTACGGTCAGATGAGCATCCAGGGGCCCGCCTTAGAGCCCTTGGTGGGGTCCAGGGGGCAGAGCCCTCGGAAGCTCAGGGGTTTTAGGTATTTAATTACGGTCAGATGAGCATCCAGGGGCCCGCCTTAGGGCCCTTGGTGGGGTCCGGGGGCGGAGCACCCGTAAGCTCTGGGGTTTTAGGCATTTAATTACGGTCAGATGAGCATTTTTTATGCCTTATTTGTGACATTGGCAGGTCACTTATTTTTCTTTCCGTCTTTCTTTCTTTTTCTCTTTAACATACTTTTTCAAAAAGTGAGGGGGGAGGGGCTCGAGCCCAGCCACTTTGCAGACCATGTCATAGAGGCTTCTAAATAAGCGTATTTTTCGCCCGACTGTAATTTGGGAATTTCTTATTTTCCAACAAACGCATAAAAAGGTATGACTTTAAAAAAAATGGAGAAAAAATACCGGAAAATCATGTCATAATAGCAACATGTGTAAATCACTGGTATCGTATAGATATACCCCCCCCCCCCCCCATCAGTACGCCAGCGTTCAGGGGCTCATGTCTTCTCACCCCTATAATAAAACCAAAAAAACAGACACGTTTTCCCATTCTCGCACAATATGTCCACGATATGCGCGTATCGCTATTATAAACCGTATAGGTAGCATGCGCAATGTTTATAAAAATTTAATTCCTGTGAACTTTCCTTTTCTTTGAATGGAATGGTATATGTGCTTTAATTCAGGTTTTTATTATTGTTATGTTCTTTTGGGTTAAAAATACAAACCATGTTTATTCCTTTACTGCTTTTTTTTTTTTTTTTGGAGGGGGGGGGGGCGTTTTGGGGGGGCAAAAATGCGTTTTGCCCCCCCACTTTTTTGACTGGGGGGGCAACTGCCCCCCCTGCCCCCCACTTCCGGCGCCTATGGATAGAGCAACGTCGATCTGTGCTGCTCAGTGGCTGCCGGGCTCACGATCAATTGGGCAAAAAGAATTTCCATTTTCGGTTTAATTTAATAAAAATAAAATTTGGAGTGGACCATTAAAAGATTATTATTATTAATATTGGTCCCCCTTCATTCCTCATAGTTTGAGCGAAATCGGCTGACAAATAAAGCAGATACATACATGTATGAGAGGGGGAATTTTCAGTGATAAAGTGAGCTGGGCAACGTGAGTACTTTGATGACCGTTAAATATTCCATACGATTTCGGTGTTATCAGCGAGTTAATTGCACCGCGTCGCATCCCCTGATAAAGAAAGAATAGAAAAATAGATTTTAATTCCTCACTTTGACAAATTAGGTGGTCTGTCTTCAATCTTTTGATAGACTTGAATATTTACTATATAGAGAAAGGGGAAGTTAAAACAATTATGATGATGATGATGATGATGATGATGGATTGTGTGAGAAAGTGGTTAGAACGAAACCAACTTACCCTGAATACAGACAAGACATGCTTCATGATTTTTGGAACACCGCAGAAATTGCTGAACTTGCAATACACACCAATCGCAATAAAAGTTTCTAATGTACCAATCAAGCAAGTTCAAAGTGTAAAATATCTGGGAGTTTGTCTAGACCAGCACATGACGTGGCAGGATCATGTGAAATACACTTCAAATAAAATTGCCTCTAGGTTGGCCCTACTTCGTAGAGTCAGGAAATATCTCACAATCGATAGTGCCAAACTACTTGCCAATTCCCTTATCCTTCCTTACTATGACTATTGTAGTGTTTCATGGAGTACTTGTAATAAAAGAACAAAAGATATCTTGATTAAGCAACACAAGCAGATGGCAAGAATTGTCCTGAAAATAAATACTTTGATTCCCACATCTGAAATGTTTAGTACCCTGAGATGGATTGACATGGAAAAAAGATGGGAGTTCAATAAAAGTAAATTAATGTATGATGTTATGAATAATAGTGCCCCATCATATTTATATGATATGTTCACCCTGTCCGCCCATACTCATAGATACTCAACAAGGAATGCTGACAATTTGGGCGTCATTATTCCAAGAATTAAAACAGAATGTGGAAAACGTGCCTTCTCAGTTGATGGTGCTCTTCAGTGGAATAGCCTACCCCACTCAGTTCGAAATGCCCCGACCAAGAATAATTTTTGTTCTCTCTATTTTAAGCAGCGATCTTAAAGATAAATTTGCCTTTCTTTCTTTATTTATTTCTTTCATGAATATTTACATAAATTTCTCAATATAATAATTTGTTAAAATCTAAATAGATCAATGATAATAATCAGAGTATATTGTTATCGATTTGAAATTGCTCATTGAAATTTATCATTCTTACTACGGCTTTGTTTCATTATTCACTCTTACTCTTTACTCACTTTCTGTTATATGTTGCTATGTATTGATGTTTTCCATGATGTTTACATTGTTCAAGTAGTTTGTTTCTTCATATATGTTCATTTATGTACAGGGCCCCCTGGAAAACAGTACTTTGATTACTGACGGGGCTACCCTGTTAAAATAAAACGGAATAAATAAATAAATAAATAAATAAATAAATAAACATGATGATGATCATGATAGTAATGGTGATGGTGATGATGTTGATTATGATAATGTTAGATGATAATAATGAGAATGCTAATGATGATGATGACAATGATGATAATGGTCATGATGATCATGATGATGTTGATCGATTTTGAGTAAACGTGTACACAAAAAAGTGTACGGAAGAAATAAAAATAAATAAATAATAAATAAATAAATAAAAAATAAAGAAAGAAAATTCTGACGAAATCAATAGGTGATCTGTCGTTGACAGCCCACCTAAAAAGAAAGAAAAAGAGATTCTGACAAAGATCACCTAAAAATAAAAGAAGATTTTTGGACTGTGTTTAAAATAGGCCTCAATTTGTTTTTTCTTCTACTTCTGTTTTACGACTTCACAAGTTTTTTTTAGAACTTGGCTATCATCCATTTATTGTAAATCAAATTATCAATGGAATTTTGCCACTTGAAAAACATGTACTGGTAGGGGTATAGGCTACACTTTGTAGGGCCCTTCAATCCCCAGTTAAATGGCCAATGTGAATGCTTCAACAAGAGTGATGACAGTAGATCATACATGTATACTGTACTAGCAGGAGGTACTAGCTTGACAATTTTTTCATGACAATTTTTTTTTTAATTTCTCAATTTTTTCGTCATTTTCCGAAAGAGCGTCTAAAATAATGTCCAAATGTCGAAAACCAATTGAACATGTTAAGTATTGGCTGAGATATGACCATCTGAAGAAATAGATTTCCTATATGAGGAGGTCAGTGTTATTTTGCTCTGGTTCTTAATATTATGAGCCAGAGCAAAATAACACTGAGCTATTTCTTCAGATGGTCATATTGGTTTTTCGATGGTTTGATGGTCTTTCGGAAAATGAAGAAAAAATTGAGAAATTAAAAAAATTGATTTTTAATGACATCACACTTCACCACTCTATGGCGGGCCAATTAATGGTACGTGTTCGATGCCTCCCGATCTACTGCACATTGCCATCTGGTATGCGTTTTAAATCCTACCCTTTATTCTCAGTTGCAGACTCGGCATTCCAGTGATTCTCTGTTTTTTCTGCTTTCCTTGAAAGGGGAATAATAATAATCATCTGGATTTATATAGCGCTTAATATGGAATACTGGGTGGTATTCTCATTAGTTAAGCTGAGACTAAGTCCAGACTAAACTAGAGTTTTAGTTCACACTTCTATGGAATGCTAGGTTTCATCTTCCTCCTTCAATATTCATGACAAAGATAATCTACCAAAGACTTTGTTGAAATTCAGTTCATAGTCATATTATCTTTTTCTTCCCATTTCAATGCAAAATTAATTTTTTGGACACTTTTCATTGAAGGATTAAAATAATCTGTACAGGGTAAATGAGGTGGCAACAGGCACTCCTTAAAAGTGTGGACTAACTTAGCATGCGCTAACTTAGTACGCGCTACCGGAATACCACCCACTATCTCTATTCTCTAAGCGGTTTACAGATCTATATTATTACTCCGGTCACTATAGATGCATTCACACACAATGTGCACCATCTCCCCTCCCTGGGGAGTATTCTTACCATATGGTCACCGTGAGGGCATAGGCAATCTTTAACACAAATGCTTTCGTCATCCTACCGGGCCCCCATGGGGGTACCCGAGTACACTCCCATGCTTACAGGCGAATACTCGAGTATTCGGACGCCATGTTTTTTTGTTTTGTTTTTTTGTTTTGTTTTGAATTTTTTTGTTGGATTTTTTGATTTTTTTTTTTGTTGCCACCACCATACATACCACTGGAGCAGTATCCCAGTTCTGTCGCCGAAAACGCATGCAATTTTACTTTGAGTTGCAGTTGAAGGCGCCGATTTAATAATAATAATAACAGTGAACAATGCTGTTTTAAAAACCAAAGATGGCAGAATAATCCATTTTCCTCCAAGTCCAAGCAGAAATCCAGACATTTGGTCCCAGTTTCTGAGTGGTGAGTTTGACAGTGCTTGAGTTGGGAAACATTTTTACCGACGGCACCATGCCAGCGGCCGCCGCTCACCCAGGCACGGGTAAGCGTCGGCCTGGACATTTAAAATTTTTTTTTGCGGCCGAATATTCGGGTACGAGAAATCGTACCCGAGTAGTTGTCAACCGTGCGGGTACTCGAGCATTCGACTACCCTTCACAGCCTTACTATTGAGTGGCAAATGTAGATTATTGCCTTGCCAAAGGACATTAGTGCGCTTCTTACAATTTTATTTGTATGAGAGCGGAAAAATAAGAGGAACATACATGTACATGTACATGTACATGGCGAAATGTTGAAATAAATCAGACCAATAAAATAGGAGATACATGTTGATATTTGTATACAAATATATATTTTTTATTGCATTATTTTATTTATAAACACAGTGCTCGACTTGGGAATGATCCTCGTCCAAAGAAGGGCACAATGGGAGGATTCCAAGGGGTAAATAGCCCCCATTATTCTCGAGTGGTAGTTTGAACTTTGATTGCATCGAAAAGGGTTCACGGGTTTTGTGTCTCTAGCCTTTGCGAAACGGCATTAAAAACACTGACGAGAAACGGAGTTTACTGGTGTCTGCAACTTGTGTCTGCAACTTGCTTTTCTTCCAGAACCCCTCACTGTCTGCTGGGCTTGGGTTTTGTACAAGCCGCTTAGGTGGCGTCCCCCCCCCCCCCCACTCCGGGAATGGAGGGACCGCCTCATGCGTGTTCCCAAAATCTCCGGCTCGTAACAAAAGAAAAAGGTCTACCTGTATTGACTTTACACACCGGACTTATGCTGAAAGGGGGGCGGGGGTGCTGGGAACACGCATACGCTTATCCAAAAACAAAATCCTTGGTCCCCATGAAAAAAACATCCGTGCTACCATGCATGGACTTAGATACGAGAGTGATGTCACAAAGGCTGTAGAAAATCACATGCCCATTTACCGTCCATGAGGACACGGTCTGCACCCGCCCCTTCAAAACCAAAGTGACATATTACCTTAATATGTTATCAAAAGAAATTAATGATTATTGAACCCTCTTCATTAGTTATTGAACCCTGTTCAAAATTTGACTTATTTTGCCCTTGAAAATGTGGCGACCTTTTCTTTTCCTTCTTTTTCTTCTTCTTCTTAATAATACCATAATTTATCAACATTATTGTAATTATTATTGTTAACATCATTATCTTTAATATCATTACTGTCATCATCTTCATTATCATCAATATTTGTTTTATCAATATTATTATTATAAATTTGTTTATTTATTTATCACATTATATACATTTTTTCTTTCTTTACACAATCCTGGATACGCCTCTACATAGCCCAATTAGGATTAAGGAATTTGACACGTTACCACAATCCATAAAGTCTTGAGCAGAGCCTAGATCTATCAGTTTCTGACTCTGTCAAACAAGACCCATCGTAGTCTCAATGTGCAGACACTGTTGCACACATCGACTGCCTAGAGTCAGTGTCCCTGCAAACTATATAGAACGATGAATGCTTAATTGGTACTGGAAACATAAACAT
Source organism: Strongylocentrotus purpuratus (assembly GCF_000002235.5). NCBI lineage: Eukaryota > Metazoa > Echinodermata > Echinoidea > Camarodonta > Strongylocentrotidae > Strongylocentrotus > Strongylocentrotus purpuratus. The sequence continues at coordinate 6,163,442 of NW_022145602.1, read as the reverse complement.
AAAACACGTCAGCGACGGTAGACATGCCTTATAGAGATGATATAATTTTATGTATCTCAATTTATTAACCATTAAATGAAGTCAATGATCTCAAGCTACCCGTCTTAATCATGTTAATTACCAGTGTTTAAAAGGGCAACACAAATGGGTACAAGTAATATACATGTACATCACATTTGCAATACAAGTGCTAATACATGAAACACAATTTTCAAAAACAAAAACAAAAACGGAGGAAGCAAATTATTGTGTTAATATATATTTTTCGTTTGTTAATTTGATATGTTGCTATACTTACCATAAATCATTCATTATGTTTATTGTGATGTACAGGTAATTAATTTCATAAACTGTTCAGCAATCATCACGAGAAAATGCACTGATCAACTCATATTTTAACATGATATTCCTGGAAATAAAAATACACCATCAAATAACAATATTTACAAACAGTCAGTATTGTTTACAGGTCACAGTGAATCACATGAAATCATTTTTTTTTTTAAATAAAAAATTATACAATGATTTAAAAATAAGCTTGGCTGACGTGGGAATATGTTTTTTTTTTTTACCATTCCATGCACGAGCATGCGATGGGAAAGGATCTGCAATAAAACTCTTTGAGCCATGACTGTGTCACTATTTAACATTCCAACGTTTGTCGCAAAATCTAACCATTCCGTTATTACTTCAAATTCTGGGATTAATTTTTGAACAGAATTGTTAGCTTTTACTCAGCAGGTAGTCGACTGTTACGCACTTCAACAAAAGTTGCTATTGTTGAAAGGTATTCGTCGGAAATAAATGCAATAGAAAATAATGACAAGTGTTCTTAATGGTATTGTGGATAAATAGTTTTTATGTTCCAATTTCCAAGGGAACAAATCTCATTTTTCATATTCATTTTTAATATATCATGTTTTGTAAAAAAAATTGTAGAGCGTTTGTCTTTACATCCGTCAATAAAGGGAAATGAATGTCAATATCGCTTACTTGTAATGAATGTTAATGAAAATAATTAGTTGGAATTACAGTGCTGAAACACCCCCCCCCCTCTTTTTCTTCCTCTCTCTCTCTCCCTGTTTTCTGCCTCTCTTCTGTCTTCCTGCCTCGCCCACCCCCTTTCTCTTGCTCTCTCCTTCTTTCCATGCACTTCGTGATATTTAATGAAATATAATCGTAATTATGCATATTTTGGCTCCACTGATCCCCCCCCCTCCCGTACCTCCAGTTTATTTCTTATAAAGAGAAGGTTCAATCCTGGAAAAGGTGATTAATTTGTGTGAGCCTTTAATATGTTAGTGCATGTTGGAGAGTATCGTAGAAAAAGATCTCCCTGAAAAGGACGGCTCTTCAAATACCCTCATATTCAAAATATGACAATGTACAGCTAAAGGTCTTGGACCACAATAATGCCACATGTAAGTGTAGTCCCATATACCCATTTCGGTGTACAGAGCATGTGTTTAGACCAATTTGCATATCCTTTTGAAGATTCCCAAACCTCGGGGTATACAGCATTACGTATGTGCTACCTAATCAACCTTTTCCAATCACTCCCAAACAGTTTCTTCAGAACTCAACTTTATCTTTAAAGAAAAAAGACACAAGAGAGCAAGCTAAAGGAGTATATTATTATTATACCCGCGTCAGTGGCGTGGCGTAGGTCCAGTCATTGAGGGGGGGGGGGGGTGGTCCTGCATCCATGGACTGGGGGAGAGGCACCAGGCTTACTTAGTAGAAGGTATGCGATTGAACAAAGCGATCGAGTCAGGAGAAAATGTCGACAATGTAACATCATAATCCCCTCTCCCTCTCTAGTAAGCGTCCTTTCTTCGCCATTGAATGGGAGGGGGAGGGGCGTCCCCCGTGCCCCTACTGCTACGCCTCTACTCCAGCGTTTTTTGATAGAAACCTGTGATGCTGTGCTCGTAGATGGTACATGTCGAGTTTATTAGCAGAAATATTAAGTGTAAGATGGAAGTATCCCGCTGCGAATCGAGGTAGGGTACGACACCGATTGGCGACAGCCAGGAATTCTTGTGGTCACCTCGAGAAAAAAAACTTGAATCCTGCGAAACCAAGAGGTGTAAAAATACTCATCTTAAAAGGAAAAGGACAAGAAAAGAAAACAGAAGGGAAAAAAGAAGTATTAAATAATAATTCAGAAAGATGCCAATGGAATAAAACAACTTCCCTTTTCAGCGAATTCTTTTCGGAGATAATACGTTTGCTCATTACTATAAACAGAAGCGGGACATGTACATTTAGGCCCACATAATGTTAGTGCGGAAGCCCATCACATTTTTATTTAACATACAAAATTTGTTGTTCTGTAACCTTCCAAAAAAGACGTCACAAAACTTCAACGACTTCAAAATTCTGCAGCCCGGCTATTAACATTCACAAAAAAATCTGATTCCATATATCACCAACTCTCCATTCTCTCCATTGGTTGCCAGTTGATACCGGCGCTATATAAATAACCATATTATTATTATTGTTACTACATGTAGTGCATCATTCAGTTTACTTTCTTATTTCCCCTACATACAACGTACCTGAGCAACTCTCTTTCAAAATACAATCCCACACAAAGTCTTCGCTCGTCATCAGACATGCTATTGCTTCATACACCTAGAATTAAACATGCTTGGGGCGATCGGGCTTTCTCAACCATGAGTCCAAAACTCTGGAATGAACTCCCTCTACAAATACGTCTACTGTCGTCAACAGAAACATTCAAATCACATCTGAAAACTTGTTTTTTTCTTTGTAATTATTGCATTTTGTTTTTTGTTTTTTTGTTTCTTATGTTTGTTACATTTATTTTTCTCTATTAAAGCGCCATGAGCACCGAAAGGTGGACCTGTGCGCTATACAAGTAGCAATTATTATTATGTTACAATAAATTGAGAACATATAATCTATTTAAGCAGAGTATACAAACAGAGACTTTTTTATTAACCGTTAAAAACTGTAGACTACGTACAAACCAATATTTGCCGATTTAGAACGGTAAACCGGAAGACAAACAACTGTAGACCTCTGGTAAAAAATACCTTCACATTTAAGAACTTGTAATGACTGTAACTTTGGAAGGGTTGGTGATAAATTTCAAACGTAGCGGTGTTGTGGACTAGTGGATAAGTCACCCAACTGCAGTACGGGGTTCAAGTCCTGCCGTGGCACTAATGTTCTTTAGCAAGACTTTAATCTACATTTGCCATTCTCCACCCAGGTGTAAATGGGTACCTGATATGCTTGAGCGCTAGTTACTTTGGCAGCTCGGCTACGTCCAGGGTAATACATGTAGTAAAGGGCAATGAGCTTCACTACATGTATATACGTTAAATAACAATATTATTATACCACAATGGATTGTACTGTACATGTATACAGTATAAGGCTGAAAGGGGGGTATTTCTCAAAGATCCCAAGTCAAACTTAACTCTAAGTTGGACTTAAATATTATGGAGAGCCATTTGTAGCCTTAAAATAAAATATATTCAAAAGCAAAAATTTAAGCATTTTAGACTTTTTATAAATTCCACACCAAGAAGATGAAATCTCCTTGATAATAGAAAATATGAATGATGTGAATCTACATTTTATGCCTTTTAAAATAACTTTTACAAAATATTTTCATAGATGATAATGGCTTTCCATAAATTTTGAGTCCAACTTACCGATAAGTTCAACTTAAGATCTTTGTGAAACACCCCCCTGGATCTGATTAGCAATGAAGAGAAATTTGTAAGCATTATAAAACTTGAGAATGAAAAAATAATTGATCACTTCTGTAATTGTATTAAAACAATCATAAATACTCGAGGGGAATTTTAACATCCTATTTTTTTTATTATTTAGAACATCAATTAGGAAATTCTCATTCCCGTTTGTTATGTATCTTTATTGTCAAACATAGGCTGGTAAGTGTCATAGAATTATTTGTTATAGTATCATTTACCACATTCAAGCTATCGGTACAATGTTTATTGTTAATTTGTGATTACTTGAGAAACTATACCACTTGTTGGAGACCTTTCAGATAAGTTAGTGTGTTGTCCTAGGCCTGTCTTCTAAAGAGTCGCGATCGATTCAAACCAATCACAAAGGGACCTGGGCCCCGTCTTATAAAGAATTGATATTGTTTGCGATTGATATCGATCGCAACTATGCACATGAGAGATAGGAGACTGCAAACCTGCGATTGATTGGAGGACTTGCGATTGATTACGATTTAATCGTAACTCTTTATAAGACGGGGCCCTGATGAACCATACAAATGTAAAAGTAAATATTTTCCACTGTTCACTTGACGATGCTCTCTCTTTTCATACAGAGAAACATGGCTTCAATGGTGCGGACTTACATGATGCTATGTATAGCAGGCCTGGTTGTCACAATATGTATCCTCATGGTGATGTACAACGATACCGGCTCGGATGTCAGGGAAATGGTCGTCAAGGTCGATGCTTTGTCTGATGGTGCCCCACCGTAAGTAATGATGGTGGTGGTGGTGGTGGTGGTGGTGGTGGTGGTGGTGGTGGTGGTGGTGGTGTTAGGGTGGTGATGGTGGTGGTGGTGGTGGTGGTGGTGGTGGTGGTGGTGGAAGGGATGATGATGGTGTTGGTGATGATGGTGATGATGATATTACTACTACTAATAATAATAATACGAATATTAATAACAAAGTCAATTATGTAGCGTAATTGCCGGCGTAAAGGCCGCAGTATTTTTGGAAGAGAAATTATCGGAAAGTTGGGGTGCAGCCCTTGCGCCGAAAGAGTAAAAAAAAAAAAAAAAAAAAAAAAAAAAAAAAAAATCGCAAGTTCAAAACCATGAAAAAATAGCACAAGTTTGTACATATGGGACTACAATAACTATACCACTATGGTACAGGACATTTCCACACATCTTACTGACAATTTTATCTTGCATTGCTGACATGAAGACGAAAAAAACTTCATAAAACAATTACATCTGCCAATAGATCTTGATCTAAGTTTGTGCCAATGCATCACTAAAAAGTAAAAGAAGGGACCATTATGGAGCTGCCGTGAGCACCATCGCGCATCCAGCCGAAGTCACACCAAATCTATTTTCTGGTCTTTGTATCCATTTCATGCAATTTTGCATTACACCGTACATTGTGGTAAATCTGCCTGCGATCATTTTTAGGTAAACTGCTTGCAATTTATAAGAATATTGATGAATATGGTATCAGTTTGTAAAAAAAAAAAAGTGTTCTACAAGAAAATTATGATTATTTTGTTTGGTCCGTTTGTTTTGTTTTTGTTTTTTTATTCCTCTTTGAAATGTCAAATTTGGGGTGCGGCCTTATCGCCGGCAAATACGGTATATACACTGTACATGTACCGCTCTTACACATATTAAATGGTTCCACAGCGCTTCGCAGGGTTCAAACATTCAACGATAATCATTGAACAGGGGAGTTTTGAGAGCCTTCTTGAAAACATCTATCGAAGGAGACAGGTGGACAGATCATGGCAGGTCATTCCAAAGTCATGCTACAGAGGCCTGAAATGCATTATATCACCAGATTAAAAATGTTTAGAGGATACCAAACTTCATTGCATGGCTACAGATGTAAATTATGACAATCGTATGTTTTGCTTTATCAGCACTTTTCAACACTTTTCAACACTTTTCAACCTGTTTTTCTAGTCCTGCCACCCCAGTCCCCAAATCACAGAAGATTCATTTTCCAAAACTCTGGCACTTGTCAAGTGCCATGTACATTAGTATGGGCTAAAGTTTAAAGATGAAGTTGAGTTCTGGTCATGCGATTGCATTGTGAAAGAAACGGTGTGGAATCGACCAGAAAAGGTTGATCATCTAGCATAAGAATTTGTGTGTATTTCTGGAATCATCAAAATGATAAGAAATTTGGCCAAGTCTTGGTAAAGTTACAAACACTGTACACAGAAAGATGCATATGGGACTACACAAACACCTGAGTTTTACGATATTACATGACATATTTAGAATATGAAGGCATTTGAAGAGCCATTCTTTTCAGGGAACATGTCTTATCTGATGTTCTTCCACACTTGCATACCATAAGAATGATAACGCTCACAAATTATTTCTCACCTCTTCCCAGAACTCAACCTTCTCTTAAAGTCATTTCATTTCATTTCATTTATTCAACCAGTATAAAAAAAACAAGTATGTGCATATTTCTTTCTAAATTTTGTGGGTGAGCAAAGCCAGCAAGCGAGACCAAAAGATATCTTTAATGTGGTAATATCTTAATAAGAACCATTAGAGATAGTAGCGTCAAACTTGGTGATAGTACACGTGTCACGTTCATGTACATGTATGTATCACAGTCACCGTAGGCATAGGAAGACAGTTTCATTAGGTTTATTAGGTATTGAGTACATGTCGGTCAAAATTCACAGAGATCAATTTCTGAAATTTAAGGTTTTTAGCTTTGCTATCACAACATATGGTGATGGTATAGAAGATGGTCCAGTTACATGTACATTTTGGCTTGTAGGTCAAGAATTAGATCATGACCATCGGTTCACATTTGGTTATAGGATTTTTGTTTTCACTGTGGAGACATATATACACTGTACCTGTAGGAGACGCAGTTGCATTTGTCTTGTTTTACTGTTGTTCTTTTAATTTGTATGAGAATTAATTGAATAATTATGCCAAAACTATTCGATCCAATATTGAAGTTTAGAATTCGATCAGGGTAGGAAATTTACCAAGTAGCAGCTGTCACAGGCATATATGTATTATATATTCAGTTACAGTACATCGTACACTATAGATAGGATTGTTTACATGAATACCACACTGTGTGTACTTTTCGACTTAGGGTGCGTTCAAGCGATTTTTTAAAGCTAGAATCACAAAAATGAATCCCAAATCGAAACGCTGTTAAAAAACATGGTGACAGCGGGAGATCGTCAAGTGATTTCCCATCAACGCTGATTCTCGCTCATTTCAAGCCCAACTACTGCACATCACATGGGGCAATTTGACCCAGGAAGTATAGGTCAACTTCGGCGCTGTTTACGGTCTACTGTCTGCAAAACCGGAAGCAGGCCACGATAATGACGTCATAGAATCATGATTGAGATCTCTGATTCGTTCAAGCAATTTTTAGCGGCCCTGATTCTGCAGAACGTTACAAAACGCATCTTTTTCAGCGTTTCATGTTTGCATTTCGAAACACGTTTATTTTTACCACCGGCGAAAAATCGCTTAAAATCGCTTGAACGCAACCCTGTTTTAAACTAAACGTCTTTGAAAACTGTGTTTCTAGGGTGAAAAAGTGTCCCTTGAACGCACCCTTAATTACCCGGCATTGTTTGTACAGTGGAGCTCCATGTATAGTATCTGTAATTAATAATGTAATATGAGAAGAATTCAGGATGAAAGCTTAATAGTACATATACCTGTACACTGTTGATTAGTACTGGTTGTACTAGTTATGCAATCAAAGTACATTGTGAAAGAAGTTGTTTGGGGTCAATCAATTGGGAAACGTTAATTATTTACAATGAGACACATAGAAGTCAGCTCTCATGGGGAATTCGACACCATTCTGGTGTTTACCCAATAACAGGTGTGGTCAATCACCAGGGTTAGCCTTCAGTTTTTATGACCATTAGACCTTATGTAATGCTTTGCTTTTCCCTCACCCAAAGACTCTCAAGCTCTCCTCTCGAGCTCTCCGAGAGATTAGGGGGTAATTCTTGACTGGCCTACGGGTTCGCTGTGTGCAGATTTGTACTCCCATTAGTAATATTTCCACCAAGTCTGGTGTCAGCGAATTATGGCCTTCTGCACATGGAAACTGAGAGTGACTCCCTTTAAAGGCCCACTGCACTACTTGCAGGTACTTGCGCCCTCTATATAACAAACAAAGCCTAATTGGTGACCATTGCTCCCCCATGATCCTCTTTTTCTTATGTTAACTGAGAGCTGAGTTGATGAGATAACCACCTGTCCAGTGACCTTGCAGGGCAGTCTAATCCCTCCTATAAACTACGGCAGATAAGCTTTCAAGCCACTAGTATCAGGGATTCGCAAGCCTTTAAAGGTAAAGACCAATTTTGGAAGCGCCCCCTCTCAAAAAATGAAATGGAAGCTCTTATTGCCAATTATGTGAAAGAATATGTTTTGACTAATACGTGATCATATAAAGTCTGCAGAGAAATTGCCTACTAATTGATATACTGGGTAACTTATTATTTAGACTTGATAGATATAATGCACGTGTCGCGCATTTGTGTGGGGGTAGTCCAATATACATCTTTCTGTGTACAATGCTTGTAGCTTTATCTGGGCCAAATTTCTTATCATTTTGATGATTCCAGAACCTTGCAGTACACACCAATACTTATATGCTAGATGATCAACCTTTTCTGATCGATTCCACAACGTTTCTTTCACAATGCAATCGCATGACCATATTAAACTGGTTTTTATCTTTAAAACGCCAAAAAGAGTCTTGAATCCAGGCTAGCTATAGTATGGTATGGCAAATGGTAAACTGAAGTAGCAAGCAGTGTCAAATGCAGGCCATCCATCATATGTTTTACACAACTTTCACAGACTGTCAAATTAGTCTTGAGTTGCAGACCTCAGTGTTACATGTAGTTTTAAGTATTCATTCACAGCACTGTTGTACTGTACTCTACAGGCAACCCGTAAAGTAGGGTTTTTATAACACAATAGTCTATTGGAGAAAATAGGTAAAACCAGTCACTCAAAGATTCTACATTTTTTGAAGTGCAATTTTCTTAGGACTTCAATACATACATGTACCGGTACCACAGACACTGATAACACGTATAGGGCCATGCATCTCAGATTTAACATTGTTAAACGATGCCTTTAAAGATAAAGTTGAGTTCTGGTCATGTGATTGCATTGTGAAAGAACGGTGTGGAATCGATCAGAAAGGCGGGTTGATCATCTAGCATATTGGTGTGTACTGCAAGGTTCTGGAATCATCAAAATGATAAGAAATTTGGCCCAGTCTTGGTAAAGTTACAAGCACTGTTCACAGAAAGATGTCTATGGGACTAAACATGCACGGCATAAAAATCCATCCCGATTTGTATGCTGTTACATGTACATGTACATGCCATATTTAGAAGAGCCATGCTTTTTAGGGAACATTTTTAATCTGATGTTCTTCCACACTTGTATAATAACAATGATAATGCTCACAAATTATTTCCACTTCTTCCCAGAACTCGACCTTCTCTTTAAGCATACATGTACGTTCATGTATTACTGGATTTCTTATTTTGCTCCTTATATTTAACACACAAGTGAGTACATGTACACTGTAGGACCATTGCTGCATGCTGTAGCTACAATGTGCATCTTTTCTTCCACACTGTTATCATTAATTTTACAACAGTTAAAACCGCCATGGTGAACCGCAGCGGTGGGCGAGCCATATGAGGATTGTGTGCACAACTAAGCAATGAAAAAGCTAGATGAAGTCTGTTTGACAATGTCAGTGAAAGTTTAATTGAAACTAGCCTGAAGAAATTGAGACTACAAGTTGAAATGTTGTTGAGTTATAAAAATGCAATAGTGGAAGTATGGGGAGGGGGGGGGGGGGGGGTAATCAAATCCATATATGAAGTACCAGTAGGCCTTTCTTGTATCAAGAAAAAAACAACCTACATGTACATGTATATGTAGCATGAAATTTTGCCAGCACACCTCTAGTTCTTAACAGAATACATCATTTAAAAAAATCTATGCCTTTCCAGTAGTTACTGTGTAGCCTTCTCAAGCTACACTGTACATGTAGTCTAGTGCTTCAGACTCCATTACATGTACCTCTCTGACAAGGGTTTGTGTACATGTAGATGCAAAGTGCAAACCACTTGGAATGCAGGATGCAATATTTACCCATCAGGCAGAAGGAAAAAAAAATTCATCTATAATAATAATACGCTAAGGCTCCGCGGGGGGCGCGACGTCTCCGCCGGCCTTTGTATTCTATTGTTTTTTAATGAGATCGCCGACCGAAGTAGGTGCAGCTATCTCCTCCTGAACCCTCCCCTCGGGGTACCCGTGCCCGGTGCCATCGTCCGCGGGAGAGTCTACTCTGTGGAATTGGCTATACTCCGCCCGAGGTCCTCCTCCGTGTCGACGTCCAGGGCGAAAACAGACGCGACATGCATAATGCAGGATATGCCTGACGACAGAGATACCTCATGGATATTCAACATTGCATCCGTAGACACACGACCGATGACTATCCGTATAAAATTGTATACACAAAAATCGGTCGTAAAAAAACTCGAACCATATTCCATACCTTACCTGGCTTACCATGTCGCACGCAAGTACGCCAAAACACGTACATTTTCGCAGTTGCGAGATCGAGACGGAGCGTAGGGCTCGAGTTTTTGGCGGTCGATTTTGTTTTGGTAGAAGCTGAATCTAGACCATGAACCACTAAACATCGCGAAACTGCAATCGATTTCCATCACGAATTCACGATTGCTGCAATATTATAAAGTTTCCATAAATAGAGGTATGAAATTAAAGCCTATTTTGTGATGTTCTCGCCATGTTTACGTAATTTTGATAATCATTTCTTCAAAGTAAAGAAAATCAGACAAAATCACCGTAACTGACAGTGCATTGCCACTGTGTAGTGTGTGTGAGATGAGCTGAGTTGCAGTTGAAAGTGTGTGAGTTGAATTCGAGTCGAAGAGATTTGACACTTTGAAATTGTTATCTGTTGGTTTGCATCATTATTGCCGCGATTTCAATATAGTTTCGTGAATAGATTTACGAAACCTGAGCTTAGAATTAGTAAAAGTATTACTAGACTCTAATGTCTACGTTTTTAAAAGACTGTTTGATTTTCCTGTGAAAATTTTACTTTGAAAAAATGATTATCGAAATTCATGGTCAGAAATAATCACAATCTAGGGTCTATTATGTTACAGTTCTTGCATCAAATCAATGCATGAAAACTTAGTTATTGAACTAGAAAAATGTTTTTTTTTTTTAAATAGACTGTAGGCAATTATGAAGTAGGAAGCCTGAAACCTAATAGCCTACTAAACAAATCTCAACAAAGTGTAGGCCTATCCTTATATGAATTAATGAAAAAGTAGCCCCAGAAAAAAGAGCCCCCGAAAATTTCCCTAAAATTTGAAATGGAGCCCCCGAAATGAAAAACTTAATTTTTTGCCTGCGCACCCCCTCTAGAATCCCGCGGATTTCCGCGGGTCCTGAGTTGAGTGTATATATAATATAGGCGTGGGGTCCACGGGTTTCAAGGGGCCATAAACCCCCTAAAGCTCGGGGGTTACGTTTTTCAAAGTTGGGGGGGGGGGGGGAGAGATCAGATCGCAGCGAGTTGAGTGTATATATAATATAGGCGTGGGGTCCACGGGTTTCAAGGGGCCATAAACCCCCAAAAGCTCGGGGGTTACGTTTTTCAAAGTTGGGGGGGGGGGGGGGGGGGGGGAGATCAGATCGCAGCGAGTTGAGTGTATATATAATATAGGCGTGGGGTCCACGGGTTTCAAGGGGCCATAAACCCCCGAAAGCTCGGGGGTTTTAGGCGTATAGGGTCAGATGAGCATATTTTTATGCCTCCGCCACCGAAGGTGGTGCCGGAGGCATCATGTTTTCGGGTTGTCCGTCCGTACGTCCGTCCGTCCGTCCGTCCGTACGTCCGTCCGTCCGTCCGTACGTCCGTCCGTACGTCCGTCCCGTTTGACCGTTATCACAATATCTCAAGAACCATTTAAGATTTAAACTTCAGACTCGGGAATAGTATTTATCACCATAGGAAGACGATCTGATTAGATTTTGGAGTACGTAGGTCAAAGGTCACAGGTCACAGAGGTCAACTTATGAAATTCCTTGTATTGAGTGTGTTAGCGCGATATCTCAAGAACCATTTGAGATTTAAACTTCAAACTTAAGGATAGTATGTATCACCATAGGAAGACGATCTGATTAGATTTTGGAGCACGTATGTCAAAGGTCAAGGGTCACAGAGGTCAACTTATAAAATTCCATACATTGAGATTGTTATCATGATATCTCAAGAACCACTGGAGATTTAAACTTCAAACTTAGTGATAGTGTGTATCACTATAGGAAAACAATCTGATTAGATTTTGGAGCACGTATGTCAAAGGTCAAGGGTCACAGAGGTCAACTTATGAAATTCCATACATTGAGATTGTTATCATGATATCTCAAGAACCACTGGAGATTTAAACTTCAAACTTAATGATAGTGTGTATCACCATAGGAAGACAATCTGATTAGATTTTGGAGCACGTAGGTCAAAGGTCAAAGGCCACAGCGCACATTATGAATGCAAAAACAGCTTGTGATCGCGTTATCTCAAGAACCGATTCATGGATTCATGCCAAAATTAGCTCATGTTTGTTACTTGCAGAGCCAATGAACTGAGTAGATTCTTGGTTCATAAGGTCAAAGGTCAAAGGTCATGGGCCCATTATGTATGCAAAAATAGCTTGTGAACGCATTCTCATTAGAACTGACAGATGGATTACTATTTAACTCAGAACATCTTGCAGAGCCAATGAACTGAGTAGATTTTATGGTCATGAGGTCAAAGATCAAAGGGTCATATGTATATGAGAAATTGCTTGTAATCACAATATTCTGAGAACCTGTCAATGGATTACCATTGAACGTGAATTCAATTTTTTTTTCTGTTTTGGTTTGTAAAATTGCTCTATAACGGAGGCATCATTTTCGACTGCGCGCAGTCGAATTCCATCTAGTTAATACTTTATTTGTGACACTTGCGGGTCACTAATTGGCGTGGGGTCAATACGTAGAGTTGCGTAGTGTTGCGTAACAACTACGCTGGCCTACGTTACTATATGCTGAGGGACGGAAAGGGGTACGCAAGATGAACGAAAACAATTCAACCTGTTTAATTTTTTTCGCCAGCCTACGCATAACCTACGCAGGGACTATTTCCCCATTAATACGCAGCCTAATTTCTGCGTAGTCGGTACGCCACAATACGGAACTCTACGCAGTTCCAATGGCTTAAAGAATAACTACCGGTACAGTTGGATCGTTTTTTAAATTTTTATATAAGGCCAAATTAAAAAAAAAACATGTTTAGCTTCCTGTTTTTTCGAAAAATGGGAAGGAGGAGGCCCTTTTTTTTTCTTTTTCTTTTCTTTCAAAATGGCCGCTCCGTACATTTTTCCTGACATTCGGCTATTTTTCAAGATGGCGGCCGACAATTTTTTTTTTTCTTTTTTAAAATCAGAAATACATTTTAGCAGTGCTTTTCATGTTTTTTTTCTTTCAAAAAAAAAAAAATAAATCAACTCAGCTCTCAATTAACATAAGAAAAAGAGGATCATGGGGGACCAATGGTCACCGATTAGGCATTGTTTTCTATATAGAGGGAGCAAGTAGATACAAGTTGTACAATGGGGCTTTAATACTAATGTTTCTAAGCGCAAGAAAAAGAAGAAAGGAAAAGGAAGGAAAAGTGAGAGACATACCAAAGAAACATGTTATAAATATTGAATTACAAGTAAACGGCAAAAAAAGTAAAAATCTTTGAGTGACCGGTTTTACATTACTCGTTTTCCCCAATAGACTGTAGTGTTATGAAAACCGTTTGGCAAACGGTTTTCAAAATTTGTAATTCCAATCATAAATATCTTGAGGCGATCGGCTAGTAAAATTCATGGGGTTTCTTACTGACCTAAAGGTTTATAAATTATAATTATCATTGCAGCATGAGCTAAATCCAGAATTTTGTTTCAGTATCTGAGACAAAGTTACCGGATCCCTTTAAGGGTTTGATGTTCTCAATATTTAATGATGTTCTCAATATTAAATGATGCTGATACTCTGATGGTTAGCACACTTTTGGTAGTCTGCAGGTTCAGACTTCAAAGACAGTTTGACACTTGGAACATTTTTTTCACAAGACCTTGCTCTGGCATACATGTAACTAAATCAGTCAGTCTCAAGTTAGCTGAGTGCTACAGTACAGCAACTAGCCCCGTGTCCACACACAACAAATTCATTGTATAATGTACTCGTTTCGGGATAGTTATACAATGAAATTTTGTGTGTGGACGCTTTATTAACAACACGTCTTATAACGAAGCATTGTATAATGAAACGTGGGTCTTGGCATCGTTTTAAATTAGAACTCGATAAAGAATCACGGAATGTGTTGTGTGTGGACATAACTAGTATAACTAGTCGAACTATAGAACGGTATTACTGGGCGGGGCTTAACGTGACTGTGTGCGAAAGGAGACCTGACCTCTCTTTTCCGCTTCTGTTTCATGACCGCAGTAGCAAACTGCGCACCTATACAACGTTTCGCTGTAGAGTTTCGGGACTACTTTCTTGTGTGTGTGGACGCTCTGCAATTTATATGTTGATTTTTTAAACAACGTTTCTTTATAGAGTTTCGGGATAAAAAAAATTCTGTCTGGACACGTTGTTCATGTATTAAAGCCCGTCTGTACTAGTTTGGACAGGGAGATTAGACCACCTTGCAAGGTCACTGACAGGTGGTTATCCCATCAAATCGGCTCTCAATTAACATGAGACAAAGGGGCTCATGGGGGACCAACAGGCACCGATTACGGTAGGCATTGTTAGGCGCAAGTAGCTATAAGTAGTGCAGTGAGGATTTATACAGACTCACAATACAAGACAATTACAATTAAAGGGGCACACCCCTACTTCACCCCATCCAGGTAGGCCAATTGACTTGTACAGTACATGTAGGCCTGCAGGAATTGTATTTGATGTGATGCTAGCTACCTCATGACGCCTGTCCTCATCAGTTCAAAATTGCCAAATAGCCGCCATTTTGTGATTCAGGAAATTAGCCTGAAGTTACGGATCGCATCTTCATCAGCTCGAAATGTTATATGCATTAAGCCCTGATTCAAGAACACACTCTGTCTTTATGCAATCTAAAAATAGAGTACCAAATCTGTGACATCATAAAAATCTAGATTTAGAATATCTCAACATTTTCTTCATTTCCTGAAAGAGCATCAAAGTATTGGCTGAGATATGACCATATGAATAAATAGATTTCCTATAGGAACTCAGTGTGATTTTGCTGTACATTTAGATAATGAAGTAATTACCTTTTAAAGAATTACTTGAATAGTGCAACTTCACAGTTTAGTCAAACAGTTTATTCCAAGGAAAATTTGTGATGAAATTGATCTCTTTATCACTCTACGTACTGTACATGTATATCATATCATTGAATCTGTATTTAACCCTTTGGGGTCACTCCCCCGCAGACGATGACACGTACATGTATGACCGTTACCACAAATGCAAATAACCCCCTTTCGCGGTCAATTTCAAGGACATTTTGCGAAATTTAACCCCCTTTTTTACGTCAAAACAAAGACAAAATCGACTTTGGAATACCCCTATTTATAAGATTGTAAGGATACTTTCGCAAATTTACCCCTATTTTACCATATTTCAAGGACAAGACTCGGCTCCAAGAATTTTTATTCACGGTTTTCTCTTTTCCCTTTTCCTGACCCCTATTTATCAATTTCAAGGAAACACCTGTGCACCCCTATTTTCTATATTTCGAGGAATATTTTGTCCGCGGACATTGCTTTAAATTGACCCCTTTTTCCGCGATTTTGGTAACGGTCATGCGGTCCGGAAGTCACATCAAGTGACCCCACCGGGGAATTTAACCCTTTCGCGACAATCACTCCACATTTTGTGGTCTGGCTCAATAATTTTTGAATCAGAGCCCTAAAAAAGATACCAGGGGGGTGTTTCACAAAGATCCTAAGTTGAACTTATCTCTAAGTTGGACTTAAAAAATATGGAAAGCCATTAGCATCTTTGAAAATATTTTGTAAAAGTTATTTTGAAAGGCATTCATTGTTTATTGAAATCATTCATATTTTCTATCATCAAGGAGATTTCATGTTCTGGATGTGGAATTAATAAAAAGTCTAAAATACTTGAATTTCTGCTTTTGAATATATTTCATTTAAGGACTCCAATGGCTGTCCATAATTTTTAAGTCCAACTTAGAGTTAAGTTCTACTTAGGATCTTTGTGAAACACCCCCCAGATGGTGAGGTGCACAAGCAGAAAGGGCAAACAATTCAGCACACAACACACCCGTTTTGTTTCGCAACTATATTGCATTTGATGGTAGTAATTCGAAAAAAAGAAAAACAAGTTTTAAAATCCTGAAATCGACAAAAAGTTGAGGGATGAAACCTTTGTCTTTCGATTAAAACTGGCCATTAATTGTATACATTTCAACAGCGTTCCTGCCCATTGTTTTCAGAGACATTGCATTGTATTCATCACCGTAGCGATAAAAGATAATAAAATAATATTGTTGCCAATTTGAAGAATTCTATGTGATCAATTTAGCTCTAGAAAGTCCTGCAACGCCCCCCCCCCCCCTCTCAAAAATTGAAATGGAAGCTCTTATTACCAATAATGTGAAATATTATGTTTTGACTAATACCTGATGATACAAATTTTGCCGGAAAACCACCTTCTAATTGATATATTTGGTAACTTATCATATTGATCATATCGATCCGGCCTGGATAGATATCGCGAATGCACTTCAACATTGAACATTTGGGCATATATTTCTGCTTTCTTGCGAATTTAGGTTGAAGTATTGCCATCTAAACTTCTGAAGTGATATTTAAACAATATTGAATGGATATTTTGCACCCAAAACCACAACTTTATCATTTCTTTACCTTTAAAAGAAGATCGAGACGATAAACTTGATTCAATTTACCTCTCCTACTCTGGTAGCGAGGGGTTCTTTGAGGATATCAATGAGGTATCCACCGACACGTAATAGTCTAGAGACGATATTGATGTGTCAAGTTCATGAATTATAAACCATATGTTAGGATAGAGAGGTTCTCTCATGCATCAGCATTTAGTTTGCAGGCACAAACCCTCGTTAGTCTTAGGGTCTGTTCAGGCTCCAGGGGGGCGTTTCACAAAACTTGTCATCTGTGACAAATGACAATTTGTGTTATAAGCTACTGAAATCCTTGCTTCTGATTGGCTATCAGCAGATTTGTCACTGATATTTGTCATTTGTCATTGAAAAAAGGCTCTGGACATTTACATGTACATGTATATGATTATCATGTAAAGAAACGTTGTATAAAGAATCATCGTACAGAGAAAGGAGACAATGTAGACTAGAAAACATATCATATAAAGAAATGTTGAATATATAAATTAATTTTGAAGAGGCCAATTGACTCGTTCAGACTCCAGGAAATTTTATGTTAAACTTGTTTAAAGCCCCACTGCTCTACTTGTAGCTGCTTATGCCCTCTTTATAGCAAACAATACCTTAATCGGTGCCTGTTGGTCCCCCATGATCCCCTTTTTCTTCAATGTGATGGTTATTTTACCTGACTGCTAAGAAAGCATAAGTGCTTGTACATGTAAGTACGCAACCAGACCCGACGGCTTTAGGTCCTCTCCGAGGGACCTGGTAGTATGCCTTTATGCCTTTACCAAAGGGCACTAGCGCATCGCCTTGGTTTCGAACCTGGGTCACCGGATAACGAGACCACTGCTCTACCAACTGAGCTATCGCGCCTCCTCTTATGTTAATTGAGAGCTGATTTGATGAGATAACCACCTGTCAGTGACCTTGTAGGGAGGTCTAATCCCCCCTGGCCAAACTAGTGCAGATGGGCTTTATAGAAACGCTAGAAAACGACATATATTAAGAAACGTTGAATATAGAAGCTAATTTTGAAGAGGTCTATTGACTTGACAGCTGGTCAATCATCAGTACTAGTTTGGCCAGGAGGGATTAGACCACCCAGCGTGGTCACTGACAGGTGGCTATCTCATCAACTCCGCTCTCAATTAACATAAGAAAAAGAGGATCATGGGGAACCAACGGGCACCGCTTAGGCATTGTTTTCTATATAGAGGGAGTAAGTAGCTACATGTACAAGTAGTACACTGGGGCTTTAATATATGATGTTCTGATAAATACGATTTTTTAAAATAAAATAAGATATGATTCTTTATCGAATTTTCGTTCAACAACAAAGTTCAAACGACATTCAGATTAGGAATTAGTAATTACTTATTGTATACATGTACATGTAGGTATAGCTTTTGGTAACCTGAACACAGAGTTAGAAAACTGCAATGCAACACCTCTACTGACCACATAACCACTACAGCACCAAAGGGAAAAGAAAGAAAAGAACTACACAGGAGCGATGCATAATGTATGTACATAGCTTTAGACCTCTTGGAAATTAAATCATCATAGGTCTGATGAAGATATAAGAAATGTTTGTTTGTTTGTTTATTTTATTCTAGCACGGTGGCATACTTCAGCCAATAAAAGCAATCACAATTTTACAAAGAAACATACATTGTAGATTAAAGATAAAGACCAGTTATTTAAGTCAGTCAGGAATCCCATGACTTTTACAAGCCAATCGCTTGTTTGATTATCAAGATATTTATGATTGAAATTCAAAATTTCTAAAACCAACCTCTGGTACAATTTTGAATTTATAACAGTCAGCATGCCTCCTTTTTTTATTACTCCAGTCTGAGTGTGCTAAGAGATTTGGCTGTGTCTTCATCCAGTTCTTATAGCTGCAAGAAGATTACGTCCCTTCATTTCTCTCAATCGTTCAGATTTTTATTTTATGATAATTATTCTATTTCAGCTCAAGAAAACACCTGTCGGAATATTTGTCTGATTTCCTTCCCCACCATACGATGTAAAGAATTACTTGTTACTCAATATGGAAATACATGAATGGATTAAGAAGAATCTTAGCTTAAAGCCCCTCTGCATTAGTTTGGCCAGGAGGGATTAGACCTCCCTGCATGGTTACTGACAGGTGGTTATCTCATCAACTCAGCTCTCAATTAACATAAGAAAAAAAGGATCATGGGGGACCAACGGGCACCGCTTACCGGTATGCATTGTTTGCTATATAGAGGGCGCAAGTAGCTATAAGTAGTGCAGTGGGGCTTTAAGGGAGAGGGTAGTATAGGCCTATGTGCATACAGATGAGCTTACTTCTTGTGTATTAAGAGCTAGAGAGGCCTTAACACTGTTTATTATACATGCATACAAGTTAATACCCTTCTGGTTCCAAACTGATGGTTTAGTGGTCAGAATGTCAGAAAAGTCTCTACGAAACTGCTGTCTTTATTTATGAGGCGCCGTTTGTAAAACAATTATATAGACAAATTATATGTTATATAATCATTATTTAACAAATAATAACCATTATTTACATATAATGCAAGAAAATGTACATTTTTATTTGTATATAATTCTTAACACATTTTTATTATTTATAAATAATGACAAAGAACGTTTCATTATTTATATATAATTGCCATTATTTATAAATAATTACAATTCACACTTTCATTATTTATATATAATAAAAAGCGTATTTCAATTATATAATATATAATGAAAAGCACATTTCCATTATATAATATATAATGAAAAGTCATTTCAATTATATAATATATAATGAAAAGCGTATTTCCATTATATAATATATAATGAAAAGCACATTTCCATTATATAATATATAATGAAAAGCGTATTTCCATTATATAATATATAATGAAAAGCACATTCCATTATATAATATATAATGAAAAGCACATTTCAATTATATAATATATAATGAGAGGCGTATTTCCATTATATAATATATAATGAAAAGCACATTTCCATTATATAATATATAATGAACAGCGCATTTCCATTATATAATATATAATGAAAAGCGCATTTCCATTATATATTAAATAACGATTGTGTATGCAAATGTCAATGGTTGGTAACGCCCATAATATGAATATTCATGAGCTTGACTGATATTATTATCCTCTATTCCAGGCACCTTTCCATTTTGTGTTCTTTGTGCATTCTTATCAGAAATCCTACGTGCGGTAAATAAGTCTCTGTATCACCATTCTCCTTCTTATTTGTATGCAGATTTGGTTATAATGATTGATAACTGTAATCATCCTCATTATTTTAATAAGAAATTTTTCTATCTGTGATGGAAGTTTTTATGTAGGCTACGATTGCCTGATCTGAAGACAAGACTTTCGCTGCATGCATATTTAATGTATGACGTCACCCACACAGAGTGAGAGCTCGAGGTTTTCTTTGAAAGTTTGATGGTGAGTACAGCTGTAATTACGTTCAAATCTCGTAAATTGAATCATATTTATAAACATATCTGCTGTAGGTATGAATCTGCTGATTTGTCTGTACATTGTGAAGTGGTTTAAAATGGTTATATCTGATGAATTTAGGAGTTATATACACTCGAACTTTTGATTCGTTATTTATCGTCGTGAGAATATTTCAGCTCGATTGCCATCGTCACTCCTTGATCCTTGGCCCAAACTTTCGGGCGAGACCCTCTCTGAAAATTAGATACGAGTATAGGGTCTATAGGCAGATCACTTCACTAGCGCTAGCTGCATCAATGATCCAAGCTTTTTGTTACTTTTAGGTCCAACTGTTGAAAAACTACTTTCATAGTTGGGTCAGAAGAAAGTTAATAGCTAACACTAAAAAGCATGGTCACAGTTGACATGAGTTGTGAACAAGCGCCAAAATTTGGACCAGATACCGAGATAGTTAGACGAGTACGAGAGTAGAAAATTTGAGGCCTATAGGCCTACAGACCAGTAAATAATTGGACTACCTGTGAACAGGCGCGGATCCAGGATTTCTTAGGGGGAGCCCAAATTTGAAAAAAAATCTGCACCACCCCACTCGATCAAGTAGAGCGTTGTGAAATTGGCGTGGTGTCTAAGGGCAAAGAACGTGCGGGGGTCAAGGGGTGGAACCCCCAGAAGCTCAGGGGTATAGGCATTTAATTGCGGTCAGATGAGCATATTAGCATAACTTATTTGTGACACTGGCAGGACACTAATTGGCGTCACTATTCTTTCTTTCTTTATGAATTTGCCATTGTCCCACAAACGCATTAAAAAGTATAATTTATTAAACATTAAGGAAAAATCTCGGAAAATTATGTCATTTCAGCAACATTTGTAAATCACCGGTAATCACCGGTATCGAATTAGAAATAAACCACGTTTGAATTATATTTGGGGGGCATCTGTTAACCCCCCCCCCCCCCAAGTCCCCTTCCCTATCAGTACGCCAGTGCCCCTCCCCCCCCCCGATCTACACGTAACTGATCTCCCCTACCTTTCTTCTTTCTCTTTTTTTCTTTCCCTTTCTCTCCTATTTCCCTTTCCTTTCCCTTCCTACTCTCTGTTTTAGGTTCGCTAGGGGGAGGCAAGGGCCTTTTGGCCCCCCCCTCCCCGATCCACACATTGTTGGCGGGATTAATCGCAACTGTTATCCCCTTCTTATCTCTCTTTTCTTTTCTTTTTCCTCTTTTTTGTTCCCTTTTAGCTCTCCTCTATCCCTTTCCCTTTCCCTTCCTTCTCCTTTTTTTTTTGGGGGGGGGGGGAAGGGAGGAGGAGGCAAGGGCCTTTGCCCCCCCCCCCCCGAACTACAACTTGTTGGCGGGAAAATTGCAACTGATTTCCCCCTTCTTTTCTTCTTCCTATTTTTTCCTTCTCTTTATCCCCTCTTTACTTTTTTTCTTTCCCTTTTCTTCCTTCTCTTTTATTTTTGAGGGGGAGAGGTTACAGCTGGGAGGCAAGGCTCTTTCGGCCCCCCGATCTCCTTCTTTTCCCCCTTTTCTTTTCCTCTTCCTCTTCTTTCTTTCCCTTTCTCTCCTTTTTCCCTTCTTTTCCTTCTATCTCTCTCTCTCTTTTTATTTTTTGCGGGTGGGGGGGGGGGGGGGCGGCCCCCCTGGATCCGTGCCTGCCTGTGAATGTGATACTCTTAGTCGTACAGAGTCTTATAGCTGTCTAACACATTAAAACAGGATCCCCCCAAATTAGACTACACTGTATACAGGGGTACGTATAGTGGTGCCTGTGTGTTTCTTAAACTCTTTGTTGGCTTAGCCTAATTTGCCTCTGCTCTAGGCTCTATCTTTGAATTTTTGTTTGCTGTAAACACGATTAAGTTTTCTCTGTCATATATAGATCTAGGTCCATATCTATTTTGCGTTTTTTCAATTTGATAGAATGAACAGTTACGAGACATGCATCTAGATCATCTAGAGACTGTAGATCAACTAGATCTGGATCAAGGAATTGAATATAAATTTCAATGTTAGATAATGAAGGAGGGCTTTTTTGGTAAAGAGAAAATCCAAAAGAGAACAGTTAATTCTGCAAATGCTCATCAATGTTTTAATGATCATGCTTATTTCCTTTTATTCTAAGAATTAAACCCCCCCCCTCTCTTTTACAGGAAAATGTACAGAGACTTGTCGCAGTTAATGCAGTACCAAATGCTTGCTTTCTTATGAGTATGTGCTTGAAACAAGAATGTCCTGGAGAAAATAGACCACCACAAGAGAAGGTAAACATATTTACTTTTGATCTAACTTGATCTGTTTAGTTTTTTCAAGTAAAACAAAATTTTGAATAGGTGAGGTCAAGGTCAAACTGAAGGGGATGCAAAGGGCTGGTTTGAGAAGTATGTATTCCCCGGCCCCCCCACTCAGTGTTATTTAGGGTACGCATATGCTCGTTCCCTATTTTTTAAAGCACCCCCTATCTGAGGACTGCCAACATTTTCGAACCCCCCTTTCGCGGGCTTTTCGCGGCCTTTTCCTGCTTTGGAGACCCCCCTAAATCAGGAAAAATGCTCAATGTACCCCCCTAAATTCGGAATAATTTCTCAGGAGTCCAAAGAGATAAGAAAAAAAAAGAAAAAACACCCCTTTTTTGAAGAAATCTCCGGGTGAAAGTCAAATACACCCCTTTTTTTACAATTCTCGGGCCGGACTTTGTCGCACGAAAAGTACCCCTTTACCGGACATTTTGGCAACACGCATGCGGTCATTCCGACCCCTGAGTGAGGGGGCCGGGATGTATTCATGGGATGGCTATGTATGAATCCACATGTCTACTAACACGTTGCTGAAGTGTTTCTCTTTTTAGAATTAACATTTTAAGCTCATGTGCAGGGGGAAAAGGGGGGGGGGGGGGGTCCAATACATGAAAAGGAACGACAAGCAAAAAAACAAAAAACAATTGACCTTCAAATTTTGCTGAAAAAGTAATTGTTAAAGACAACTAAAATATTAAATAGTGCTATTTATTTCAAATTTGGTTAATATTTATTGAATTGTTTATAATTCTGTTCCAGGGATTGAGAAGGAGGGCTTCCTGTTGACAGATCAGGGGGTGCCTTGAGGTTCCACTCTTGATGTTCTGCCCCTTACCTGAAAGCGATGGCCTCTTGTGCCTGACATATTAGGAGCAAAGCACAATGGACTGGTAATTAATAATGAATATTACAATGTTTTTTTTTTAAATCTGGTAAAGAAACAGATAAAGTCATAGCAACTGAGCCTGTCATGGCATTTCGAGTGACCAAACATTTGCTCCTGCAACGACTGCTCAAGGCTTTATTTGTCAAATGTGTAGGGTTAGGCCGAGGGTTGCAATTGGGATTGAGGTTAGGTGTAGGGTAAGGTCTAGTGTTGGATCCCGGGATGAAGTTCAGTATTTGGATAATAGTGTAGGAAATTGATGTTGAGCAAATGTCTTGAGGAACAAGTGTCGTACAATCAGATTTTTCAGGTGCTGGTGGAGCTGTATGTATTGATACTCATCATTGGCAGTTTAAAAATCTTCCTTTGTATTAGTAAACTAAAAATACGCTGATCCCCAGTTTGTGAAACGACCTGCTCTATTGTTTAGTGGTTATGTTGTAACACAAAATGAATTCTTAATCTTAATCCTGGATCCATAGCTAAACGTAATATTAACCCTAAAGCTAATCTAAAACCCTATCACAACTTGAGCAATAACCATATATCTTGATGAAATAAAGCTTGTGTTAAGCATTGGCAGACCCAAAGTCAGGTTATCCTAAATTCCTTTCTACATACTGCTATTGTACAAAGTTGATATTTAAGTACATCCCATTGCAAGTTCTAAAATTTCTGTAAAAACCTTACCCTGCTGCAAGATGATAGTGTTTGAAGTAAGTTGGCTCATAGTAGAGCATGAATTATTACCTGCAATTCTCAACCAATACACCCTTGCCACCTGCAATCCATCTCACTTTCATAATATATTCTTTAAACAACATTAACTGAAGTTCAAAATTTTGATTAGTGATTAAGAAAGGCTACAAAGAATTGTATTCTTTTTTCACACTCGTATAATAGAGGGGGAGGGGGGGGGGGGCAGCCTAGCAGTACAAGATCATATTATCTTATATGATTATATCCTGCAAGTGTGATAAAGAAAAATCACCATATGTTTGTGTACTAAAAGTGAAACAAAAACAAATCACTGGAAACTTTTGGTTGTTAATAACTCAAAAGTTACACTCAAATCAAAACGAGGTTTTCAAAGCTTAAAGTTTAAGGATGTAAATTCTATGCCATTTCTATGAATGCTAATTGCTATTCTTAAAGCCCCACTGTCCTACTTGCTCTCTCTATATAGAAAACTTCCCCAATCGGTGTCTGTTGGTCCCCCATGATCCTCTCTTTCTTATGTTAGTTGAGAACTGAGTTGATGAGATAGCCACCTGTCAGTGACCTGGCTGGGTGGTCTAATCCCTTCTGGCCCAGTAGTATTGACGGTCTTTAAAACAATGATCGGAATGTTTGATTAGATCTTTTACTCAGACATGTAGTATATTAGTAATAAAATACATGTTTGGCAATATGGTATTTCATTTCAGACCATAATGAGATCTGGGATCTCTCGTTGGCACGGAAAATAAGGAATGTACTCCTGTTGAGCAAACAATGAATTTATATAAAACTAATAGCCCTTTGAAGATTACTAGAAGAAGAAAAACAACAAGAAAGAAGAAAAAGAAATATACTTGTGATGTCAGCTTTAGATCTTAAAGTGCTTGTAACAATATTGGATTTTTTTTTCTTCTTTCAATTAACATTTTATTCATGAACAGCTGGCTTATTGGAATTGGTTACAAAGATACAAGTGGACTTGTCTGTAGTAGTTGCTGAAGAGGAGCAGTCAGCACAAGGAGCGTGTGCCTCCAAAACAACGTGGGAACTTCTCCCAAGTTCATCTCAAATCACAAGGCTCTTCAGGAATCAAGATGTAACAATGGAGGTTGAGAAGGAGTTTGCGACCCTCCTGATTTGGACTACTCGCTATATACATTCTCAAACAATGGATTGTAGCACTTCTGCACAAAACTCAACAAGTCATGATTGAGGAAAATGCAACAAATACTCAGTTGAGCATTGATTTATGTGACTGGTATTAGGGTAGGATTCAGCTTGGTAATTTTATATAAACTATGTCCCAAAAGAACCTCATTGGTCCTTATGGTTCCACGCCACAAGCTGCTCCCTCCCCTGTTTCGGTATACCGAACCCAGACTATCAAGGGATCAAATGAATTAAAATCCACACTTGATTACAAATGAATTGATCTTTTGAATATTGACATCATTTCAGGGTGGTTTTGGTTACGGGTTAGTGTGAGCTTTCTGTGCGTAAAATTGAGGGTACTTCGTGCGGAGATCAGTGAATGGATATTTCATGTACAATGCAAGAGAGATGTCCATCTTCATTGGAATTCAGGATGTGAATTCCAATGAAGATGGCTTGTTTATAAGGAGAGAAGCAAGATAGATTGATGTAAACTTAATGACATCAGGGAATGTTTGCCTGTAATGTTTGAATGACACGGATATTGAATAACATGAAGTTAAGTGGAAAGAATGGCATAATATATTCGATTTGTACACCATCCTATTGAATTTTTTGAAGCTAAAACTAATATAATCTAATTAACAGGGTTTTTTTCTCCAATTATCATAACAAGAGAGAAAAACATACTTTTATAATAACTTCCATTATTTCTTTATTTGATCCACGAGACCGAGTAGTCCAGCCCTTGTGAATCTGTATGTTCTCCAGATTTCATTGTCAGGGCCTATTAGGGGGGGGGGGGGGGGGCGGATCTAGCTTTTTGCTAAGGGGGGGGGGGGTTGTCCCTATGACGATGCAGAGCATCGCCCACGAGCCGCATAGCGGCGAGGCGATTAACGCATTTATAAGATGGATTTTTAATTTTTCTTTCTCTCTCGCTGTCTCACTGCATTATAAATTTTTCATTTTCACGACATCAACATCTCTCACCATTAAACAGTTCTCTCATTTCCTTTCCTTTCTCTTTTGCTCTCTCTCTCTCTCTGAAATCTCACGTTCTGTTTCCAGATTTTTTCCACATATGATTCCATTTATCCAACCATATATGCACACTAAAAAGAAAAGATATGAAGGGAATACTGTATATAAGATAATAAACATGTTTAATTTATTCATTTTATTACAACAAACTAATATGTTTACAGATTATAACATTGATGGTCAAATATTAAGCACAAATGACCTCATCTGCTACTTCCATTTGTAGATTACTTTTTTCTTTAAAAATTCAACAAAGCATACTTAGGCTAAATCTGAGCACTGTTTTTTTCTCCAGGGAATGTATTGTATCATGACCTGCACCCTTATTATAAAACACATTATAAAAACATGCTGATTTCTTTAAAAAAAAAAAAATACCTATGACTCAATGATTGCAATTTTTTCCAGAGAAACAATAATACTGTACAATAGTATATAACATCCTTTAGTGTGATGGTTACTCCGTGGTCCACACACGCACCAAGGTATATCAGACTCATAGGCCCATTCCCAAATGTTATAATTATTATCAATAAACAGAAATTGATAAAAGATGACCCCTCCCCAAAACTCTTATATTCCAAAAGTTTGATCTTGTCTGACAGGTGGTAACTTGAGTACTTGACTACATCTTATTTGCCCTATAGACACATACTTAAAATGGATGCCTTGGCAAAGCCTCAGTTTTATAAATGATTGACTTAGACTGCCGATGAACATATTTCTTGTGTATTTATCTACACCATTAACTTTTCTCCACATCATGCTGTCAGATTGAGATGCTTTGGTGTGATATACTTAATGTTTTACATCATGTTTTTAATGAACTCCTACCTTGCTTAGTTATGCAGACATTGGGCCCTTTTTTTAAAACTTGCGATAGCAGTGGAAAGGATGTGCATAAAAGAAGAGGCGGGATATCCATAGTTACTACTACCATGTACTACTACAACATGGGTAAAATTGCATCATTGTATTATACCTTGGTTCCTGGTTACCTCTCCTTGGTAGTTTGAAAACTATGTTTCAGTACCGGTAATCATTGTAATAGTGTTTCTGTTTCATGGTGTCACTGGTGTGGTTGTGTGTATGAAGGCCAAATTTTCTACTTTCCTGCTTCGCCTGTCCACAATCACTAAACAATTTGAGCTGAAATACAGGGCCTTATATACAAGGTGATTAAAAAATTAAACATACTGCTTGCAAGGTGAAGTTACACGTACTGCTTGAAGAGAATTGTGAATGATATTTATCTATTGGGAGTTTGACCAAATCCAGGTTCAAAAATTTCAGCTTCGGAGGGGGGGGGGGGCATTACCCCTCAACCCCCCCCCCCCCTGTGCGCGCTTTTGACTGATGTGTCCCCCCAGGAGTGGCGGAGCGTCTTCCAAAGTGGGGGGGGGGGGCACCAACAAAATAGGCACTTTCTGGAAAAAAAAGGGAATCTCAAAGCGAAAATATCCATTTTTTTAGACAATGGTATATACCCCTACATTGTGATTACATTATCAGGGACGATTTCAACATTTGTTTCTCTTTATACACCATACAAGATATTGCTTAAGTATCAGTTTGGTGTGATGGTATGCAAATTGATTTGCGAGCGAGGAAAATTTTAAGTTTTGTGAGGTCGCAGTACAAAAAATTGCATCTTATTAAGAGGGAAAAACCCAATCCTGATGAGGTTATAAGCACATTCTTACAATGGAAGACTGAAAAGACCTTTAATAAGTAACGTAATTATATCATCTATAAATGCGAGCGAGCTTTGGGGGAACTTACTCTTAGTCGCTTGAAATTAGGGGCGCGTTTAATGATGAGAGGAAAAGGGGACACTACAGGGATAAGGGGAAAAGGAGCATGTGTCAGGTAAAAAGGGTAGTTATCAGAGGTGAAAATGGGGCACTTCTTAGACCTACAGAAAGAGGCACTCACCAGGAATGAAAAAAGGCACTTATCAGAATGGGAATTCTCACGTGATTGGGAATACTTGATAACCCTATAGTCTAAGTTTCATTGACTAAAAACTTAAACTTTGAAAATTATATCAAAATTCAATTTTGATGTTGACGCCGTCACCGCCGCCGTCACCGGAAAAGCAGCGCCTATGTCTCACTTTTTGCTCGTAGGCGAGACAAAAAGGGAGGTGCAGATCAGATTTTAATAGGGGCATTTATTGGAGGTGAAAGGGGGCTTTTATGAGAATGGGGAAGTGGCTCTTATTAAAAAGAAAAAGAGGCACATGTTAAAGTAAACAAGGCACTTATGAGAGATGAAAAGGGGTAATTATGAGAAGGGTAAGGGGTACTTATGATCAGAAAAAAGAGCATTTATTAGGAAGGAAAAGGGGGCGTGTCAAATAAAAGTGGCAGTTATTAGAGACAAAATGGGACACTCATCAGAGATGAAAAGAGCACTAATCAGGAGATGGAGGGGGCACTTATCAAAAGTGAAAAGGGGCATTTCTCGTAGTTGAAAAGGGGCACTTACTAGAGATTAAAAAGGGCAGTTATGAGAATGGAAAATGAACACTTATTGCATAGAATAATGGGAACTTGTCGAAGGATAAGGGGCACTTATCAGAGGTGAAATGGGGAAGGGGCAATTTTACAAATTAATAGGGGAACTTGTCAAAGTAATATGGCACTTTACCTATGTGAAAAGGCCATAAAAGGGGCATACTGGGGGTACTTGAAAAAGTGGGGGGGGGGGGGGGGCACTGACCCCTCCCCCCTGGCTAACAACATATCTCCGACACTGGTTATGAAGTTTATAATACCAAGGTTTTGATACCCAGTCGCAGCTACAGCAGTTCATTGAAGAGGCTAAGTAGAACTTCATAGTCCATACTGTACATGTATGTCTGTTGAATGAAAAGAGAAGAGAATGAAAGTTAAACATTGATACTACCTACATCATACATGTATCTCTGTTGTAACATAAAAATGTCTTGCATGTACATTGTAGGCCTAGGCCTCAAATTTTTTCATGTGGAATCATACATAGCCATCCCATTAATACATACTTCTCAAACCAGCCCTTCGCATCCCCTCCAGCTTGGCCTTGACCTCACTCATTTCAAAATGTTGTTTTACTTGAAAAAAAAAAAACAGATCAAGTTAGATCAAAAGTAAATATGTTTACCTTCTCTTGTGGTGGTCTGTTTTCTCCAGGACATTCTTGTTTCAAGCACATACTCCAAGAAAGCAAGCATTTGGTACTGCATGCATTAACTGCGACAAGTGTCTCTGTACATTTTCCTGTAAAAGAGAGGGGGGATTTAATTCTTAGAATAAAAGGAAATGAGCATGATCATTTAAACATTGATGAGCATTTGCAGAATTAACTGTTCTATTTTAATTTGGATTTTCTCTTTACCAAAAAAGCCCTCCTTCATTATCTAACATTGAAATTTATATTCAATTCCTTGATCCAGATCTAGTTGATCTACAGTCTCTAGATGATCTAGATGCATGTCTTGTAACTGTTCATTCTATCAAATTGAAAAAACGCAAAATAGATATGGACCTAGATCTATATATGACAGAGAAAAAAAGAGAGAGAGAGAGAGAAGGAAAAGAAGGAAAAAAGGAGAGAAAGGGAAAGAAAGAAGAGGAAGAAGAAAAGAAAATGGGGAAAAGGAGATCGGGGGGCCGAAAGGGCCTTGCCTCCCAGCTGTAACCTCTCCCCCTCCCCCCATCAAAAAATAAAAGAGAAGGAAGGAAAGGGAAAGAAAAAAAGTAAAGAGGGGATAAAGAGAAGGAA
The DNA here is from genome assembly GCF_000002235.5 of Strongylocentrotus purpuratus. Classification (NCBI taxonomy): domain Eukaryota; kingdom Metazoa; phylum Echinodermata; class Echinoidea; order Camarodonta; family Strongylocentrotidae; genus Strongylocentrotus; species Strongylocentrotus purpuratus. The sequence goes on along the minus strand of NW_022145602.1, from coordinate 6,133,305 downwards.
AAAAGAGGAAGAAGAAAAGAAGGGGGAAATCAGTTGCAATTTTCCCGCCAACAAGTTGTAGTTCGGGGGGGGGGGGGGGGGGGCAAAGGCCCTTGCCTCCTCCCTCCCCCCCCCCAAAAAAAAAAAGGAGAAGGAAGGGAAAGGGAAAGGGATAGAGGAGAGCTAAAAGGGAACAAAAAAGAGGAAAAAGAAAAGAAAAGAGAGATAAGAAGGGGAGAACAGTTGCGATTAATCCCGCCAACAATGTGTGGATCGGGGAGGGGGGGGCCAAAAGGCCCTTGCCTCCCCCTAGCAAACCTAAAACAGAGAGTAGGAAGGGAAAGGAAAGGGAAATAGGAGAGAAAGGGAAAGAAAAAAAAGAGAAAGAAGAAAGGTAGGGGAGATCAGTTACGTGTAGATCGGGGGGGGGGGGGGGGGAGGGACACTGGCGTACTGATGGGGAAGGGGACTTGGGGGGGGGGGTTAACAGATGCCCCCCAAATATAATTCAAACGTGGTTTATTTCTAATTCGATACCGGTAATTACCGGTGATTTACAAATGTTGCTGAAATGACATAATTTTCCGAGATTTTTCCTTAATGTTTAATAAATTATACTTTTTAATGCGTTTGTGGGACAATGGCAAATTCATAAAGAAAGAAAGAATAGTGACGCCAATTAGTGTCCTGCCAGTGTCACAAATAAGTTATGCTAATATGCTCATCTGACCGCAATTAAATGCCTATACCCCTGAGCTTCTGGGGGTTCCACCCCTTGACCCCCGCACGTTCTTTGCCCTTAGACACCACGCCAATTTCACAACGCTCTACTTGATCGAGTGGGGTGGTGCAGATTTTTTTCAAATTTGGGCTCCCCCTAAGAAATCCTGGATCCGCGCCTGTTCACAGGTAGTCCAATTATTTACTGGTCTGTAGGCCTATAGGCCTCAAATTTTCTACTCTCGTACTCGTCTAACTATCTCGGTATCTGGTCCAAATTTTGGCGCTTGTTCACAACTCATGTCAACTGTGACCATGCTTTTTAGTGTTAGCTATTAACTTTCTTCTGACCCAACTATGAAAGTAGTTTTTCAACAGTTGGACCTAAAAGTAACAAAAAGCTTGGATCATTGATGCAGCTAGCGCTAGTGAAGTGATCTGCCTATAGACCCTATACTCGTATCTAATTTTCAGAGAGGGTCTCGCCCGAAAGTTTGGGCCAAGGATCAAGGAGTGACGATGGCAATCGAGCTGAAATATTCTCACGACGATAAATAACGAATCAAAAGTTCGAGTGTATATTACTCCTAAATTCATCAGATATAACCATTTTAAACCACTTCACAATGTACAGACAAATCAGCAGATTCATACCTACAGCAGATATGTTTATAAATATGATTCAATTTACGAGATTTGAACGTAATTACAGCTGTACTCACCATCAAACTTTCAAAGAAAACCTCGAGCTCTCACTCTGTGTGGGTGACGTCATACATTAAATATGCACGCAGCGAAAGTCTTGTCTTCTTCTTCTTCTTCTTCTTGATTTGTTTTTGTTAGGCAATCAGTCACAGTTGACTATTTTTGCCACACACTATTTTACATACACGTTTCGCTGCATCTTTACAGACCAGAAAACCTCAATTCATCATGGCTCCAACAGCTCAAGTTGCTAAGAAAGGCTCCAAGAAGGCATCAGATCAGGCAATCGTAGCCTACATAAAAACTTCCATCACAGATAGAAAAATTTCTTATTAAAATAATGAGGATGATTACAGTTATCAATCATTATAACCAAATCTGCATACAAATAAGAAGGAGAATGGTGATACAGAGACTTATTTACCGCACGTAGGATTTCTGATAAGAATGCACAAAGAACACAAAATGGAAAGGTGCCTGGAATAGAGGATAATAATATCAGTCAAGCTCATGAATATTCATATTATGGGCGTTACTAACCATTGACATTTGCATACACAATCGTTATTTAATATATAATGGAAATGCGCTTTTCATTATATATTATATAATGGAAATGCGCTGTTCATTATATATTATATAATGGAAATGTGCTTTTCATTATATATTATATAATGGAAATACGCCTCTCATTATATATTATATAATTGAAATGTGCTTTTCATTATATATTATATAATGGAATGTGCTTTTCATTATATATTATATAATGGAAATACGCTTTTCATTATATATTATATAATGGAAATGTGCTTTTCATTATATATTATATAATGGAAATACGCTTTTCATTATATATTATATAATGGACATGTGCGTTTCATTATATATTATATAATGTACGCTTTTCATTATATATTATATAATGGAAATGACTTTTCATTATATATTATATAATGGAAATGTGCTTTTCATTATATATTATATAATTGAAATACGCTTTTTATTATATATAAATAATGAAAGTGTGAATTGTAATTATTTATAAATAATGGCAATTATATATAAATAATGAAACGTTCTTTGTCATTATTTATAAATAATAAAAATGTGTTAAGAATTATATACAAATAAAAATGTACATTTTCTTGCATTATATGTAAATAATGGTTATTATTTGTTAAATAATGATTATATAACATATAATTTGTCTATATAATTGTTTTACAAACGGCGCCTCATATTTATTGAATATTTACCTCTGTAGTGAGAAGTGTTATTAAAGCTAAAGACCAGTTATGGTCATGCGATTGCATTGTGAAAGAAACATTGTGAAATCGATCAGAAAAGGTTGATCATCTAGCATAGATGTACTGCAAGGTTCTGGAATCATCAAAATGATCAGAAAGATGTATATGGGAATACACACACGTGCGTGACACGTGCATTTGTATCTCTCAACAGGCAAGAGATACACTAATTTACTAAATATATTGATTAGTAGGCGGTTTCCCGTCAACATTTTTATCATCATGTATTATTCAAAACATATTCTTTCACATGATTGGTAATAAGAGCTTCCATTTTATTTTTTGAAATTGGGGCGTTTCCAATACTGGTCTTTACCTTTAACCTGCTTAGTCATGTTTTGCTCATTGATGACTAATTAGTCAAGCCTTTTGTCTGATATCTAGTATCGGTATACAAATATTGACTGCTTTTCAGGGGTGTGGTTAAAACTATAGCCCAAGGTGATCTCCAGACTGCATAATGCAGGCTGAAGATCACCAGGAAGCTATACCGGAAGTTGAAATCGTGACGCCCCCAAAATAAGCAAAGTATTCTCTTCAATTCTGAGAAAAGTGTGCATATCCAATGCACACATGCATTATTAATTTCTTGCATCCTTGCATTGCATTCATGCCTAAATTCTTGACGTGAGGTATAAATTTGAATACTGTAAACGTTTGCAGTATACGTTAAAGATAAACTTGAGTTCTGGTAAAAAAAAGAAAATGAATTCTCACAGAATCGAACGAAACTTACACTGAATGTTCAAGATTACAAATAAATGTCATGTGCCAAACAATTGTGGAAGAAAATGTATACTGGCTGAGTAATGAGCATAGAAAGATAAGGAAATCAGGGTAGTACCAGCCCCGACACCACGCGTGTTGTCCCATATACATCTTTCTGTGTAAGTGATTGTTACTTTACCAAGACTCTGCCAAATTTATGATGATTTAGATGACTACAGAACCTTGCATTACACACCATTACTTACATGCTACATGATCAACTGTTTCTGATCCTTTCCACACCTTTCCTTTCAAAATGCAATCGCATTACCAGTACTAAAGTTTATCTTTAATCCTGTGAAATGAAAACAGGTTATCTGTGTGTGACGATGGTGATTCATTTTACCACATTGACTTCACATATGAAAATTTACCAGGACCAGTATATATCTTTAAACTCCACAACATTTGAATTGTGAATTATGACTTATATTTTTTGTAGGGTGTTGGGTTGCTATTATTTTTAATAATATTCTTTTTGATTTCAAACTACTATAAAAAGTGAGTGAACCATCCTAATATATCTTAAATTTTGGGGTAACTATCTTAACTTTAATAAAGCATGAATATCATTTACCTCCAATACCACACGTTTTTCTGTTTTCATGCAGGAACTCAATGAGGGGAATCAAGGGCACCAATTTCCTGGACAAGGCAGGGAAGTTAGTAGACCAGCAGCCAGACAGGGTAGAGGATTACAGTGACGATGGCGATGACGACGACGACGGGGATGGAGCGGATGAGGAGGTCGGGAGCGAGAGTTCAGACCCAGAAAATGCCTGGCTGGATCAGGAGAAAAAGCTGGAGAAAAAAACTGAGCAAGGAGTGCCCATGAAGCTTGCTGGTGAGGAGGCTAATGCCTTGCAGAAGGCCAAAGCTAAGGAGGATTCTAGACCTAGCAGTATTCGTATCGTTGGTGGAGATGAACCGGAAACTGGTGGCACCAGTGGGATACATGCTAATGCTCCTGTAATGCGCGGTGATATACCTGTGGTTCGGGATGATGCCATCCCTGGTGGTGGTGGTGGTGGTGGTGGTGGTGGTGGTGGTGTCGGACTGAACCATAGTGCTTCGCATGTGGTGGATGCTAACAGGGTGAATGCAGACGGTAATGGAGATGTCGTCCAGCCCGAGGGCAAAAGCTTCAGGATAACGGAGAATGGAGACCTGGAACCGATGGATGCTAGCAAGAAAGGTGGAAGAGGAAGCACCATGTCGGACATGAAAATCTCTGGCACCGCGAGCAAGTTTAAGCAGAAGTACGACGGCGGAGTGCAAGATCTACTGCGACATCCAGAGGAGCATATGATCAGAGGTATCTTAACCGAAAAGGCAGGCCTGCTTATAGCCTACCTCAAGCTAGCCTATCCGATATGCGTCGGGCTTTACAAGTATAATCGCGTTATGCAGACTGACATCGGCGCGGGCGTCAGCCCGAGCGCCAATCATCACTGGTGCATACAAAAAGTTTTATTTTCTTTTATGTACAATGTTTCGTTCGTAGAAAATCTACGAACCCCCTGTAAAGCTCTTTCATGGATATTTATGTAGCATGGACCAAAATAGGCCAATGAGCGATGAGGAACCTGGAGATGATATTTGATTGGTTGAAACAAAGTGATTGATCACCAAATAAGGCTAGTCGTATGAATCATGCATGAGAATACGCTCGTCACACATACGATACACATATATGAATAATGATAAGTTCACCAGTGATGATAGGCGCTCGGGCTGACTGAGCCGATGTCAATCTCCATAAGCGATCAGTATATTTGCCATAAAGCCTGACGCATATCGGATAGGCTAGCCTCAAAGCCTGCATAGCTGCTAAAGAGCAAACTAATTCCTTCGCAAGCACTGACCTGCAAAAACGCAGAATTAAGCAAAATTAGGCAGGCTTAAAGGGACTTTGTAACATTGTGCAGATGAAAGATAGTGGTGCTAAGGTAGTGACTTCAATGCTAGATGTACAATTAAAGATAATCTGAAAATTTGAGTGAAAACATACAACTATTCATGGTACAAATTGGGAAAAACTGAACTGATCAATTCCTTAATTCTCCCAACTATATTATTACAATTTAATTACATTTTAGGTGAATGTGAATCTTCACAAAGCAATAAAATGGCTCTACATTCCATTCCAGACATCTAAGTGTTGACAGATTTTTTATAGCCTGTTTTATGTCTTTTTTTTCATGGAAAAACGGTTGGGAAAATTCAAAAATGGTTGGCAGAATTGACTGTTAATCACTGTTAGAGGGTGTCGTACATTGACAAAGAAAACCATAGATATCTTTGTGGTTTGAGAATTTTTTCAGGATTTTTCGCATGTCAGAGGGTTAGTAAAGTAGAAGGAATATAGTAAATAACATTTTATACAAAAATTAAGCAATTTTTTCATCAACCTTCAACAATGTTACCGAGTCACTTTAATTTAGCCTGTACATTTTAAAAGCAGGCTTATTTTAGCCTGCTTAAATGGCCTGCAAAATCATTTTAACCTGCTCATTTAGCCTGCAAAATTACCCTGCTTTGTTAGCCTGCCTATTGTCTTTAACCTGCACTAAAAAACACTGAAATATGTAAATTATGCAGGCTAATTCCTTAGCAAGCACTGACCTGCAAAAACACAGAACTATGCAAATTAGGCAGGCTTAATTTAACCTGTACATTTTAAAAGCAGGCTTACTTTAGCCTGCTCAAATAGCCTGCAAAATCATTTTAACCTGCTCATTTAGCCTGCAAAATTACCCTGCTTTGTTAGCCTGCCTATTGTCTTTAACCTGCACTAACCTGCAAAAACACTGAAATATGTAAATTATGCAGGCTAATTCCTTAGCAAGCACTGACCTGCAAAAACACAGAACTATGCAAATTAGGCAGGCTTAATTTAACCTGTACATTTTAAAAGCAGGCTTATTTTAGCCTGCTCAAATAGCCTGCAAAATCATTTTAACCTGCTCATTTAGCCTGCAAAATTACCCTGCTTTGTTAGCCTGCCTATTGTCTTTAACCTGCACTAACCTGCAAAAACACTGAAATACATGTATGTAAATTATGCAGGCTAATTCCTTAGCAAGCACTGACCTGCAAAAACACAGAAATATGCAAATTAGGCAGGCTTAATTTAGCCTGTACATTTTAAAAGCAGGAAGCAGGCTTATTTTACACAATGTAGCCTGCTTAAATAGCCTGCAAAATCATTTTAACCTGCTCAATTAGCCTGCAAAATTGCCCTGCTTTGAATAGCCTGCCATTTGTCTTTAACCTGCACTAACTGCACTAACCTGCAAAAACACTGAAATATGTAAATTATGCAGGTCCGTCCTAAATTTGGGTACACCCAATGCATCCCTTACAGCATGTCTTGTGTTGTGATCATGTAGTGAACTAACATGATGTAAATCTTGTTTTAAATATGTTGGTGCCATGTCATGCATTGATTTATACATCATCACTGCACGTCCAAACTGGAAACGTGTCTGAATAGGCATCCATCCTATTAAAGCGACTAAACATATCATTTGAAGATACTTCAAACCCTTCTCCCAGCACTTCATGTGCAGCTCGTTTCTGAACCTTTTGTAATTTAGTTGTTTGTCTTTGAAATCGCTCAGACCACACCGAGGAACAATAATCAAAATGAGGAAGTACGATGGCATTAAATACAGAAGTTTTAGAGATCTTGTTGGAACATAACTTTTGGCTCGCTTAATTACAATTATATTTCTTTGAGCAGTTTTAATAACTTTTTCCACATGCTCCGTCCAACTTAACTCCTCGTCAATCATGACACCCAGGCATTTTGCCACTTTTACTCTTTTCAAACAGCTGCCGTTTAGTGTGACAGAAAAATCATTTACTTTTAAGAACTGATCTTGGTCCAATAAGCATCACATTTGTCTTATCCGCATTAAGAACTAGATGGTTTGTTGTTACCCATGAAAATATTTTTTCTTTACCTTTGGTTAGCTTTTGTTCTACTTCTGTGACATTACTCCCGCTGACTGTTAGAGTTGTGTCGTCAGCATACATATCAACAATGCCATCATGAATACATTTGGGTAAACTATTTATGTAGATAGAAAAAAGGAGTGGCCCTAGAATCGAACCTTGTGGGACTCCCATCATAACTTTTGAGGAACTCGAAGTAGCCTCTTTCAAACAAACCATCTGTTCTCGGTTGGACAGATATGATACAAACCACTGAATTATCAGAACATCCAATGGCTGTCAATTTATGTAACAGAATATCGTGATCGACAGTGTCAAATGCTTTCCTCAAATCAATGAAAGCAACACCTGTTATCTTAATGTTATCGAAATTCAAAGCCCACTGGTTATATATAATATATATAACATTAAACGTGCATGTGAAAAATAACGTGCATGCTACATGTAATAAGCAATAACAGGTTATATTTGTGTTCTAAAACCTGCTCAGAGGACATTTCTTCAGATTGCAGGTTTGACAAATTATGATCGAAATTTACATGCTAAAGATAAAAACCAGTTCTGGTCATGCGATTGCATTGTGAAAGAAACGATGTGGAGGTTGATCATCTAGCATAAGTACCGTAGTGTGTACTGCAAGGTTCTGGAATCATCAAAAATGATAAGAAATTTAGCCCAGTCTTTGTAAAGTTACAAGCACTGTACACAGAAAGATGTATATCGGACTACGCACACGTGCGTGACACGTGCGTATTATCTATTTGGTCCCAATAGATAAACTAATTTACCAAATATATCAATTAGTAGGCGGTTTCCCGGCAAAATTTAATCATGTATTAGTCAAAACATATTCTTTCACATGATTGTTTATAAGAGCTTCCATTTCATTTTTTGAAAGGGGGGCATTTCCAAAGCTGGTCTTTACCTTTAAACTCCATCTCATCTGGCATGCTAAACATTGTATTTTGCAAAATGCATACTAATTTTTAAATTGTAGGCAGAGATTTAGCCTGCTTAAACTGTAAGACTGTGTTTTGCTTAAAATTTAAACAGGCTAAAACTTAACCTGCTAAAACATGTAAGACTGCTTTTGCAAAATACAGGCTAAAATTTAACATGCAATGGAATAATTAGCATGTATTTAAGAATGCAGGCCAGACGCAGGTTCAAAGCAGGCTAAATAAGCCTGCGTTTTCGGTACGTACATGTACATAGGTTCTACTGTAAATTATGGACAGTTAATTCTACACCCATCAGATAAAGAAAGTGGACACTATCTATTGTTAGGATTTTGAAATTATTATGTAATATTAAGTTATTTTTCTTAAATCAAAATAAACTTAAATTAATCCTCTTTAGTATAATATGCAGGTTGAATCAGACCATTCATGCAAGAGTGAGCATAGCCATTGTAAATTTTAAGATATTTGAATAAAATCAGTGAAAATTTGAACAAAATCGGGCAAGGAATATTAAAGAAGTTAAAGCTTTTTGAAATGACTAGTCACTAGAGAGCGATATTCAATTTGATGCGTCATTTGTGGACAACTGTCCATGCCTTTTGTACTTCAAATTTCACATTTCTTTCGTTTTCTTCGTATTTATTTGTGTTCTCGATCTGACTTCATAACATGTGAAATAGAATATCATTTTGCATTCGATACCGGTATCTTGCTTTCAGGAGAGTAGATTATCTCAATCACAAGAAAGAAGGTAAAACATGAAATTTGAAGTACAAAAGGCATGGAGAGTTGTCCACAAATGACGCATCAAATTAAATATCGCCCTCTAGTGACTAGTCATTTCAAAAAGCTTTAACTTCCTTATTCCTTGCCCGATTTTGTTCATATTTTCACTGATTTTATTCCAAATATTGTAAACTTTACAATAAAAGTAACTTAGTATGAAGGTTTTGGTTCCCTTTAACAATAAATGAGTTACCGGTACTGAAAACAAAATTACACAAGTCCTGGGCGGTGTCGTTAACCTTCTCGTGCTCTTTAAGATGGATGGAAGGTGCATTCTAGTTGTGTTATTCCCATACCATCTTATCAAAGCTAGAAGGGTCTGAGGCCCGTTTCATAAAACTTGTTATCTATAACAACTGCTACATTTCTATGACAATTTGCTCTCATCAGTAGCTTACATGTATAACAGTAGCTTATAACAGTAGCTTGCAACTTGTTATTCAATTCAATTTCGGTTTTATTACAAATACGGTATACCAAATTATGTGTAATCGTCCATGACCTGGCATCGTTTTTCCATTCATGAATGAACCTGCATTCAATCAGCAGATGTATGAGATTTATTGTATTATTACCAACGCTTCTTCTCTCCCCTTTCCTTTTCTTCTCTGCAAGTCGCTCTTTTATGTTTTTTATTTGTATTGTTGTATCTAAGTTGAGGGCTGCGGGCACGTCAAGCTACTTTGCTTATTTCTGTAGCCCTCCTGCATCTAATGTATGTTAATTATGCGTTCAATATATTTGTTTAAATTCAATATATTTCTTTAATATCGTTTATTATCTGTATAAAATTATATACACTTGAAATATTGTATCAAGCCATATTATGTTCATGAAAATGTATGATGAAAAAAAGAAAAAAGATGCAGAAACCAATAAGTCACATCAAATCAAATCAAATAAAAAGTCCAAAGACTAACAATAATGGGCTCACAATGTATCATATAAAATTGCATTAAAAACAGTAGATTTAAAAATTCAGTAATAACTGAATTTTATTACAAATATACCAAATAAAAAGTCCAAAGACTAACAATAATGGGCTCACAATGTATCATATAAAAATGCATTAAAAACATTAGATTTAAAAATTTAGTAATAAGTTAAAGTACATTGCTCACATTGTATCGTATAAAAATGCATTAAAACAGTTGATTTAAAAATTCAGTAATAACTTAAAGTACAAAACAAAAAATGATTGTAAATTATAAAATTGTGATAATCAGTTTGTCAGTGAATTTAGAAGAAAGAAGAAAAAAAGAGTGAAAAGTGGAAGAGGGGGAGAGGGAAAGGATATTACGGTAGAGAAAAAAAGAAAAGAGAGTTCACTTCATGACAACAAAATGTACATGTAAGCAAATGAACGAGAATTGAGTTGAATCAGCTTAATGAAGCATTGTAAAAGTAAATTGCACATAATACTTTTGAATTTGAATTGAATTGAATTTCTTTATTGTCATGCACAAAATAAAATGAAGGCCTAAAAATCATTTTACGGCTCACATTTGTATAAAATATAACAATACATTAACATATCATAGACAATAACTACAAATAACATAAATAACATAACAATGTATTATAATTTAACCTCTCTGTTGAGAGCCAGGGGAATTCTGATATCAAGTTTTATTAAACAACCGGGCCCAGAATTTTGTGTTTATTTGAGGTAACACCTTGCTACATGTAGCTCCAGCTAGGCAATAAACAGTAAGTTGTGCCCTCCTGCTTTCAATAAAAAAGTTTTCTTTTATAAATTTCGGTAGAAACAAAGAGAGACTGTCAACCCAAGAACAACATTGTGATGGTCAAGACGCACAAGTGCTCCAGTTCCACCATGCAGAACATCATCTTCCGCTGGGGTGAAAATCAAAACTTGACCTTCGCCTTCCCCAGGAGTGGCGTCTACCTTGGCAGCCCGCAGCCCTTCACCCGGAATGCCGTCATGGAATCCAACAATGGTCACTACAACATCATTGCCAACCATATGGTTTTCAACCAACAAGGTATGTAGATGCTGCTTGTAAGTGTCGGCTTGCATGGTGATGTAGATATACAGTAGGCTTGCGGGTGCACCATGTGAGAAGTCCTGAAAGGGACTCTCGGTAATCTTTCTTGAGGGTTTGTAGTCCTGAAAAGGACTGGCTCGACGTTTCGAACAGGTTGACTATCCGTCGTCAGGAGTGATAACCAACAGATAACCAACAGTCCTTTTCAGGACTACAAACCCTCAAGAAAGATTACCGAGAGTCATTTTCAGGACTCCTCAATCCTCCCTCTCTCTCACATGGTGCACCCGCAAGCCTACTGTATAAGAAGGTATGTGTTCACTCGTTACCTACTTGTTTTAGCATAATTGTCCAGTTTGCAGTTACAGCTGTCATGTTGACCCATGGGTATAGGTCCATAAAGTGTCTATTTATTGGAAAATGTAATGCCAGGCCAGGAAAGAATGCTGTCATGGAATCCCTCAATGGTCAATACAACATCATTGCCGAATTCCAACCATATGGTTTTCAACCAAGAATGTATGTGTTCACATGTCTCCTTGCTATAAGCGAGTTTGTAAATAGCTCTGGACCGCATGACCCCAAAATATCCACAAATCTTAGACACGATGGATACTTCCCACCTGTGCTTTTTAGAATAAATCACTGCCAAAGTGATGGAAGTGCTTCATGACTACATTTTGTTTTGCCTCTTGAAAAGAATACTTCCACCTGTGTATCACATAGATAAACTTTTGGTGCATAAATGAATACTGATTACATAACTTTCATGAGCACGATCCGAGTATTCCTCTCAATGGTTTTACAATTTGGGTACGAATGACCTTTATCTGCCCATGCGCAAATCCTAATTACGAACTCGCTTATTTTGGCATAATGACTGGTTTGCAGGTACAGCTACCATGCATGTTGACACATGAGCATAGGTCAATAAGGTTTCTTTAACCCATTGCCTAAAAGGTTTCTTTAACCCATTGCCTATAAGGTTTCTTTAACCCACTGCCTACTGGAACCGGGTGGCTCCTGTATTAAGCATATGTGAATGTGAGAATCCAGTAGTCGACAGGTTAATAGGGAAATTTAGTGGCACAAAAGATCATGTCCAGAACACAGGAAGCACACTTGCTGGTGATTTTGGCGATTTAAAATTTGTAATTGGACATATCAAATTTACACTTTTGACATGATTTCACCAAGTCAATGTTGTCGAGGTACACCTTCTTTCCCTGTCCATTTCACTCCTTCTATGTTACATGTATGTCTATTTGGTTTATGTATTTGTGCGTTCCTTTATTATTGATATACTATTTTTGCAACTATAAGTTATAGGGGGCTGCAATCTATAAGCCCAGCTTTTCAGCAGTCCCTTCCATGACCAACCTGTTTTATATGCGTGTTGTACACTGTGGACCAATTACAAATATATTGTTAAGTTTCATTGTTTTACTATGTACAATGCAATCCCATGTACTTTATTTATTTTGTTGGAAATGGAAATAAACGAAATGAAAAATGAAAAAATATGTAAACCATATTTTGTCTCTTCTTCTTTTGTTCTTGCACACAGCCACCGAAGATCTGATGCCTGCAGACTCGGTTTACATTGCCCTCCTGAGAAACCCAGACACTCAGTATGAAAGTATGTATAACTACTACCGCTTCGACGGCAGGTACACCGTGACCCTGGAGCACTTCCTCAAGAGACCACGCCTCTACTTTGAGAACGAGCCGCATTTCACCAAACAAGTCGGTCGCAACCCAATGCTGTTTGACATCGGGATGGACGCGCGCCGTAGGGAGAAGGATGATCCCGGAGTCACGAGATACATCCAGGAACTTGCCCAGCGGTTTGATGTTGTTCTTATAGCAGAATACTTCAAGGAATCCCTGATTCTTCTGAAAGAAGCCCTCTGCTGGGATATGGATGACATCGTTTTCTTCAATCAAAACGCCAGGAGCAAGGTCTCGGTGAGACCGCCCACAGATGCAATGAAGCAACGCATACGAGCCTGGAACAGCGGGGACACCACCTTGTACCAGTTTTTCAATAGAACCCTGTGGGAGAAGATAGAGGCGTTTGGTTACGTTCGCATGGCACGTGAGGTCGCGGAGTTGGAGAGACGGAACGCCGAGCTGACGCAGCTATGTATCGGTGCTACCAAGCAAGCAGGAGATAAAAGGGTGTATTACCCACCTGGTGTTCATGTCAAAAGCTTTGTACTTAATAGCAATGCTCATGGTAACCATCTATGTGAGCAAATGACCAGACCGGAACTCACCTACATTGGTCTCTTAAGACAAAGACAAATTGACCTTGATAACAGCAGACCAGGGAGGTAGTATTCACCTACATGCATTCAGCCCTTTTAAACAGTTTTCATTGCCTCTTGTACAGTGTGTATAGATGTAATTTAGACTATTTCATCATATTTTCCTGTGATTGAACATTTCTACAGTACTGTATATAAGCCATCAGCTCAAAAAGTTCTGCACAGCGCATTGCAGGATGTAAAATTCTAATAAATTTATTAACATCTATTCATGATTAAGCTACAGCTGCTGCTCGATTTGTGTGTACTGAACTGTGAATCAAAGACAAAAACAGTAGATATAGGTTTAAATTCACAAATCACCAATACATGTTTTGCTCGGCTCGCTCGCATGTACACAGAACGGTAGCGTGCATGCAGCCTTATGGCAGGCTATGAGTTAATAGTGTAGTCAAAGAGCTTCAAATATTTCTTCTACAAAGAATTATTGCAGTTTAAATACACTTCCAGTGAACTGTAAAAAAATGTTATGAGTAGACTACTTAATACACTTACGATTTTTGAGCTACTGTAAACATTTTAAACAAGTTTACAGTTTACAGTGTTGCACAAAATGAACGCTTTCTGTGTGGTTTGTATTTCCCTAGCAAGATAGTAAAATGAACCGTTTTTATACTGCAAATGACTCTTATATACCTAGTTGAGCATGCATGTACAGTACTTGTGTACTGTGTACCAGTACTGTATATTAAAGCACAGTTGCTGCCTCTTTGACTTCATCAGGGTACATATCAAGTGTTAAGAGCGAGGAGGGCTTAACTCAAATACTTTGACACAGAATTAATGCCCTTCTGGCTCCAACCAGGGAGTGTTTCACAAAGACTAAGAGGCTGTTCAGACCGGCAGAGATAGCGCGGTCTAGTGCGTGCTATCTCTACAGTGTGGAAGGTACAATGTCTTTTCGGGTTGACCAACAGCGAGCCAAAACGGCGTCCTACTGGAGCACCTCTTGGGGGTGGTCCACGAGAGATAGCGCGTGCTAGAAAAAAGGGGGTGCTACGATAGATCTCATTGTGGTGAGCCTCTAAGATCGACTTTAAGTTGGTCTTAACTATGACGGGCCTTTTATGCCACTAGTTGCACTCACCATTGGTCTCGCAATTATGATCTATAGATTAAAACAAATTCCTTCAATAATGAACTATCAAAAAATGTAAATTCTGTAGATTTGTGACCATTATTTTATACGTCCCTTGAGAAAACAATGCAAGGAATGGTTTGAGGAACTAGTGGCATGAACTGCCTGTCATAGTTTCTTAGTCGTTGTGAAACACTCCCCAGACGATATCATCTGGTTGGAGCAAGAAAGACATTAGGGACTTTTAGATTTGCACGTCGACAGCTTTGACTGCAACGTGTGACGTCATTTTAAGGCACTGCGCATGCATCACGTCGTCTCAGTCGGCGATCGAGAATGCGTCAACCTTGATTTTCCTAAATCTTGTACGGTACTAGTATATGCCGCGTGCGCATACAATATACAGTTCCTCAGGTAAACAAAGGAACATCCCTTCCCTGCTTTCATGTAAAAATGTGTAGAACAGGTGTCGCATGCATATTCACCTGTTCTACACATCTTTACATAAGGGATGTTCTACCACAGCAATTGTTGAGGGTAGAATGAGGAACTGTATATTTTGTCCTCTTTCTTTGTCCGTCATGTATATAGTGTTCCTGCATGCATGTATATCGTCGAGTGCAATCTAAAAGATTTCTAATTGTAGTCAACATGGGCAGTTGAGTAGGTTGACACGCATGATCAGTCGGCGTTCGTCGTGTTCTCGTCCACTCAATCTAAAAGTCCCTAATAACTCTGTGTTAAAGTTTATGATTTAACGCCTCTCTAACTCCACATAGACATCATGAGGCATTCAGACTTGAAGGTTTTTCCAGGTTTTTGTAGAGGGTGGATTCTGTGCCAGTCGCTGAGGCTATTTGCAGTGTCTGTTTTGCATGCTTGAATGATCATTCTATGCTGTTGTTGTTGTTTTAGCTTGAAACATCTATAACGAGACATTCACTTCAAAGAGGGTAAAACCCATATTATTGTTGACTTAAACAGAGTGTGTGTGTGTATTGGGTTTTTACAGACATGTATCAATCAGATATGATTATTTACGTCTGGGGACCGACCTTTTAAACGTCACCATCCGAAAGACATGACTTGGTTTCGAACCTGCGTCCTCGGCTGAATCAGTTTGTAACTTCCACTTTTAGCTGGATTGCAGGTGCATGCCACAACGCTTAGTTAACTTAAACAGAAAACACACAGATAATATTTTAAAGGTACTATATCTCTTTTGCAGCCAACCTCAAATTCTGTAGAATTTTGCAGGAATTAGGAATATGTCATGTATGTTCTATCTGTGAAATTTAAACGTTAGCAGTGTCTTAATATTCAAATTATGCAAGGAAACCCCTTTACTTGCTAGACTTCACTGACAGACACTATTGAGTGACTGACTGGATTTTTTTCTTCTTTGGTAATAACATACATAAAATGAGCTGTAAGGGGTACATGAGCTTTTGTCTACATCAATAACCCACTTCTTGTGATGGCCAAAATTAAACTGATTGAATCTTTGCGTAGCACAAAATGTATGACCATTCGGTACAATGGTCTGAAAATCAAGACTATTACTTATTGGCTCTATAGCTCCTAAGTCAATTTGACTACTAATAGTCGTTATTTTCCCACTTGAAGACATTTTCAAGCCAAACCTTTTATAGGGAAGTTCTAAATTAGTATTATCTTTAAAATGCCTTTGGAATTTAACCTTTTCATTTTTTTGGCCTGCAAATGGGACATAGTACCTTTAATGGCATCTAAAGTTTTTATATTTCAGTGTACATGTACATGTATGTGCTCATTCATGTGTATCAAGAGTAGTGTGAAATAATTGTTAAATCATTGTTTCACAAGCGTCAAAAGTACAGTACAGTATATTTATATTATATTTCAGATTGAATGAAATAATATATGATTAATAATGGAGAATTGGTTATATAATAAGAATGTCAGTCATGCCAGGTGAATGAATGTGATAATGAATAATGAAATAATGTATGATAATGATGAATAAATGATGGATGGATAATCAGGTTTTATAACTTTTATGTCAACCATTCCATGAGGAATTACGCCAAATAAAAATAAAAACATGTTTAGCGTCCTGTTTTTTTTTGAAAAATAGGAAGGAGGAGGCCCTTTTTTTTTTTCTTCTTTCAAAATGGCCGCTCAAAATGGCCGCTCGGTACATTTTTCCGGTAAGTCAGGCTATTTTTGAAGATGTCCGCTGGTATTTAAAAAAAAAAAAAAATCAGAAATAGGTCATTTTAGCAGTACCGGTATGTTTTTCATCTTTTAATTCATTAAAAAAAAAGGCTTCCCCCAAAAAGGACGCTAAACATGTATATTTTTTTAATTGGCCTTGATATGTTGCAGTATTTATAATGGATGAAAGTGAAATGATATTTGTTGATACAGTATTAGATAAGTAATGGATGGCTAATCCGTTTCTATGAATTCTATAAATCAATCATGCCAGGATGAATTAATAAGTTACATTATTTATCAGAATGGATATGATTTTGTTTGATCATGAAATATAAATTCTGATAACAAATTGTGACGTTAAAAGGGTTACACCCCACCCCCCCCCCACCTTTTACCGTGCTGTAAATTATGAATGCTGAAAAGCAGTATTGAGAAAGTAACATAGTATTAAATTATCTTTCGTAGACCATTTCATCATGAAATCATTCTGCAGATTATAAAACATGCAGCTATTGACAGTTCTTCCAGAAAATATATACCGCTACATGTAGTTTCCTAAATGGCGATAGGAAAGACTGCAAGTGGTACCTTCGAGCATGACATAGTTTTATTTCATAGAGTAATTTGGTGCAATTTTAATTGATCATGTTATTGATATGTGGGCATAGTTGACTGTGATAAAGTGAAAATGACATATAAGCAGTTTGCCTCTTTTTAAAAACATTTTTTAATGATATATTGTAAATTTATAAATTACCTTCCTCACTACCATGGCAATGAAGGGAGTGCTATGCTATACATTTTGTGTGTCTACATATTTCTTTCCAAAATACGCATCAGATATAATCTAGTTTTAAAATATGCCCTTCCATCCAATTTTGTACTTCTTACATTATACTCTCAAATTGATATGAAATGATATTACATTTTCTCATTGAACTATCAAATGGTACATTGAGTGATTTCAAGTGGGGTGTTTAGGGCTGGTTTTAGTGTTAAATAAACACGAACACCAGCCCTAAACACCAAAGTGGAAATCAACTGGTGTTAAGGCTTTGACCTCTGAATATTGTCAACTTCTGGTAGCTAGTGTTATTGATTTTGCAAAATTGTCGTCTGCTGAACCGACCTTTGTGGCTGGTGTTAATATTTTACGTACAAATGTCCTATTCTAGCCCCTAGGGATTTAGCAAATGTTGATTTCCAGTTCGGTGTTAGTGTTGTACCCGCACAACAGTCAACGCACGAACGATGCTAATTTATTGTCTGAAGATCAAATACAAATATGTGAAACAGGTCCTTTACTATGTGATCCATACATTCTTTTGTGTAAGATGAGTTATTTTATAAGACCAGAGAAATAAGTTTAATTTATTCTGTGCTTTTTATTCTGTGCTTTTTATGATATCTTTAGTTTTCATGTAATATTTTTAAATCATCTTTGTGAAATCAAGTCTGTGTGGCAAAGTCACAGGGCGCACAGTGGTGTTAAGCTATCGATATTGTTTTCGGTATCGAGCTCTTAATTTCATCAGCAATTTTTTTGCTCGATTTAAGAGCTCTTGACTGCCCTTAACACTAACACCCAACTTGAAATCACTCATTGCATAGTATAGGCAGGGAGAAAGTCACATCTCCCTGGTACAGGTACACGTATCTACAAATGCAATTCTCTGCTATTATATTCTGCATATGAAGATTCTAGGCCTATGATTGGTCGAAGCTGCAGGCGTGAAATATGCTACTGACTGCTGGGCATGCGGAATAGCGAAAAATATTGACTGGGCAAAGTTTTGCTTGTGCGTACAGTGCAAGGATGCAATGGTTGCGCATGAAGGTTAAAGAATAGATATATGCTTTTTTGGGGGGTCACAGGTAAAACTGTATCTCCTCAGTGAGACACGTAGCATACTGCCTATCATCTATACAGTGTATGTGAACTTTTAAAATACTGGTATGTACAAAAATAAATAAATGAAATTAATGATTAACACGTTAAAGATGTTCATGCGAGGGTATACAGATGTTCGTGCGGACGTACGCACAAAGGGACACTATTAAGCGCGGGGGCGTAATACCCGTTGGCTCAGTGTGCTGCCCTCTGTATACCCACGCATGAGCAACTTTAACAGTTATACGCCTTGTACATATAAAGCCTCGTACATTAATTAGGCTGCACCTTTAGAAACGATTGATACATTACACCATCAGGCTTTCTTTACTCTTTATTTTATTTTCATGTTCGATGTATATTTTTTGTGTGTGTTAGGAGGAATGCCCATGGATTTGCATTTTAATGAGAACAAATACATGTAAATTTATATGATTTATGTATTAAACATGACGGACCATAATTGTGATTTAAATGTAACAATTGATTTAAAGTGCTTTAAGTATGCAGTATTTGTTGCACAGCTCATTGTTTTTGTATTGATGTTTTTATTTACATAATTTATAATGGTTACCGGTAGCAAATTTTGAGGCAAATGGTGAAATCATGTTCGGTTGTTTTTTAATCAAGTACAGTAATAATATTTTTCTGTCCTTTATTAAAGATAATCTTGAGTTCTGGTAAAAAAAGAAAATGAATTCTCACAGAATCTAACGAAACTTACACTGAATGTTCAAGATTACAAATAAATGTCATGTGCCAAACAATTTTGGAAGAAAATGTATACTGGCTGAGTAATGAGCATAGAAAGATAAGGAAATCAGGGTAGTACTAGCCCCGACACCATGTGTGTTGTCCCATATACAGCTTTCTGTGTCAGTGCTTGTTACTTTACCAAGACTCGGTCAAATTTATTATGATTTTGATGACTCCAGAACCTTGCAGTGCACACCAATGCTTACATGCTACATGATCAACTGTTTCTGATCCTTTCCACACCTTTTCTTTCACAATGCAAACGCATTACCAGTACTAAAGTTTATCTTTAATCATTATGTAGATCACATGGTTTGCGGCAGTCCTGCAGTACTGATGCCCTTTGGCAAGAAATTAATTTAGATTTGCCACTCTCCACATGACTTTGTACTCGATAAGCCCAAACTAGGGTTTTATTTTGTCGAAAATAACATATATCAATGGTTGGCAATAATGACGGTATTTAAAGCAGTTATAGGATGACGTACGACTTACTGCATGATGCTGCTAACTTTGTGGAGCAAATTAAGGTAAAGGCACTATACCAAATACTCTTTGGATTGCCTCGCATGATTGGTTTGGATGAATTTCAATGAAATGGCCTTTTATCGCTCATTTAAGGCCAAATAAAAAATAACATGTTTAGCGTCCTGTTTTTTTGAAAAATAGGAAGGAGGAGGCCCCCCTTTTTTTTTCTTTCTTTCAAAATGGCCACGCAGTTCATTTTCCCTGACAGTCGGGCTATTTTCAAGATGGCCGCATTTTTTTTTTTTTTAAATTCAGAAATGGATCCATTTTAGCAGTGTTTTTTATGTTTTTTTTTCATTAAAAAAAAAAAAAAATAAAAAATAGGAGGCGGCCCTCAAAAAGGAAGCGGGCGGGGACGCTAAACATGTATATTTTTTACATGGCCTAAGGCGGTCCATGCTTTTCAAAGTGAGGGGCATGTGCCTCTCGAAGACCAAGAATCATTTAAGATTATTATTTCTAAATAGATCATTCATGTATTACAATCTGTGATGATCGGCTATAGCCTATGAGACCGTAGTGCTGACAACTTGTTTTAGCATTTCTTAGACGGACATCTCACAAAACCAAAAGCCTTCTAGACTGACAGTGTCGGTCTTGTGGGTCTACTTTTGGCAACTTTTCTTTGATTTACTAGACCAACGGCCTACGAGACTGAAAGTCCACTGACCAACACGTTTCTTTCTTTCGTTATGTTTTGTTTTGTTTTGTCAGTCTTGGGAGCTGTTTCTCTTTCCTTCCGGTCTCATGGGCTGTTGGTATTTTAGGATGACCCGTAGTAGATGAACGCGCATAGTTTTTACAAAGTCATGGCATTGCTCAAGAGTGCCAGAAAATTTCCGGAAATTTCCTTTGTACAATAAAAAAAGTGAAATTGAAAATATTTGGTTACTGCATTGCTTACTTTTTTGACACAAAATTGATGTAGTAAATACCATATTTTTTTTGCTGCCTTTGTTTTAAACGATCCTGTTCTATGTCTCATACTATATTAAAGAGAAAATATACGACACATAATTATACTTGTCTCTCCTGTTCTTAGTCGTGGTTCACAGTTGTCATAATAACAATAACAACAACAATAATAATAATGACAGTGGAGTCTCGTAGAGCGCAATTGTCAGGAAACTTGTTATCAGTGACAAATGACAGATTTTGTTATAAGCTAGTAAAATCCTTGCTTCTGATTGGTTATCAGCAGATTTGTTACTGTTTTTTTTCGTCTGTCATTGAAAAAAAAAGGTTTTATGAAACGGGTCCCTGGTGCCCCTTTAAGTGCAGAGAGTGGGAGAGAATGGAAGAAAGAGAGGGTGAAGAGAATGACAGGGTGACGAGAGAGTAGGAGTAAGAGAGGGTGACGAGAGAGTGGGAGAGAGAGAGAGAGCGTGACGAGAGAGTGGGAGAAAGGGAAGGTGAAGAGAGAGTGGGAGAAAGGGAGGGTGAAGAGAGAGTGGGAGAAAGGGAGGTTGAAGAGAGAGTGGGAGAAAGGGAGGGTGAAGAGAGAGTGGGAAAAAGAGAGGGTGAAGAGAGAGTGGGAGAAAGAGAGGGTGAAGAGAGAGTGGGAGAAAGAGAGGGTGACGAGAGAGTGGGAGAAAGAGAGGGTGAAGAGAGAGTGGAAGAAAGAGAGGGTGAAGAGAGAGTGGGAGAATAAGAGGGTGACGAGAGAGTGGGAGAAAGGGAGGGTGACGAGAGAGTGGAAGAAAGAGAGGGTGAAGAGAGAGTGGGAGAATAAGAGGGTGAAGAGAGAGTGGGAGAAAGAGAGGGTGAAGAGAGAGTGGGAGAAAGAGAGGGTGAAGAGAGAGTGGGAGAAAGAGAGGGTGAAGAGAGAGTGGGAGAAAGAGAGGGTGAAGAGAGAGTGGGAGAAAGAGAGGGTGACGAGAGAGTGGAAGAAAGAGAGGGTGAAGAGAGAGTGGAAGAAAGAGAGGGTGAAGAGAGAGTGGGAGAATAAGAGGGTGAAGAGAGAGTGGGAGAAAGAGAGGGTGAAGAGAGAGTGGGAGAATAAGAGGGTGAAGAGAGAGTGGGAGAAAGAGAGGGTGACGAGAGAGTGGAAGAAAGAGAGGGTGAAGAGAGAGTGGAAGAAAGAGAGGGTGAAGAGAGAGTGGGAGAATAAGAGGGTGAAGAGAGAGTGGGAGAAAGAGAGGGTGAAGAGAGAGTGGGAGAAAGGGAGGGTGAAGAGAGAGTGGGAGAAAGGGAGGGTGACGAGAGAGTGGGAGAAAGAGAGGGTGAAGAGAGAGTGGGAGAAAGGGAGGGTGAAGAGAGAGTGGGAGAAAGGGAGGGTGACGAGAGAGTGGGAGAAAGAGAGGGTGAAGAGAGAGTGGGAGAAAGGGAGGGTGACGAGAGAGTGGAAGAAAGAGAGGGTGACGAGAGAGTGGGAAAAAGAGAGGGTGAAGAGAGAGTCGGAGAAAGCCAATTTGTGTTTCAATTAAGATAACTTCAAAACTGCATAACTTTATTCTCTATTGTTTATCTGATATTGCTTAGATTTTCTTCAATTTTGCCCACACAAGGTATCTTTGGAACAGTCTAACACGCCCGAGGCGTTAGCCGAGGGTGTTTTGCCTGTTTTGAAGGTACCGAGTTACTATGCCTGAACAAATAATGTGTATTATTTGTTTTATTAGATTATGTTTTATTTGTTTTATAAAATGATATTTATAACATGATTTTACTAATGACCGGTCATTAGAATTGGATAATGACCGGTCATTTTCCAAATTGCGCGTTAAGCAAAACAAATGCATGGTCTCGTGTATGCTTTCAACTAATCATTTGATTTGGATCCACGTCATCATCTTATAATTCGTTATAGGCTCTATGTAAATGCAGATAAGTTATTGATATCATTTTCTATATGGTTCGTATGGTGGTTGTATTTGCTGATTAAGGTACATGTACCTAAACACGCTAATATACAAGTCAAAAATAGCAAGAAGCAATCAAAACAACAACAACCAAACACGCAAAGATAGAAAGAGAGATATAACGAGACAGATATAGAGGGGTGCAAAGAGAGAGGGAGAGAGAGAGAGAGAGAAAGAGAAAGGGGAGGGAGAGAGAGATAATATATAGAGAGAGAGAGAGAGGGGAAGAGAGAGAGGGGGAGAGAGAAAAAACAACTTCAACAAAACACACAAAGATAGAAAGAGAGAACGAGACAGACATAGAGGGGTGCAAAGAGAGAGAGAGAGAGAGAGAGAGAAAGAAACGGGGAGGGGAGGGAGAGAGAGAGAGAATGGGAAGAGAAAGATAGAGATCTGGGACTTTACCTTATATGTTTGTTTATCCGTCTTTTTCTTTCACAGGTTAAAGATAAAATTAAAAAAAAATAATTCTCACAGAATCAAACGAAACTTACACTGAATGTTCAAGATTACAAATAAATGACATGTGCCAAACAATTTTGGAAGAAAATGTATACTGGCTGAGTAATGAGCATAGAAAGACAAGGAAATCAAGGTAGTACTAGCCCCGACACCATGTGTGTTGTCCCATATACAGCTTTATATGTGAGTGCTTGTTACTTTACCAAGACTCGGTCAAATTCATTATGATTTTGATGACTCCAGAACCTTGCAGTGCACACCAATACTTACATGCTACATGATCAACTGTTTCTGATCCTTTCCACACCTTTTCTTTCACAATGCAATCGCATTACCGGTACTAAAGTTTATCTTTAATGTCGATTGCATGGAGTGTCTGCGACCTTTGTTGATAATAAATGTATACGTATAGCCATATACTTTGTGTGCACTGGTGTCAATGCCCCACTTAAACTTAAAGGGATAGTTGAGTTCTGTCTTCAGACCGAATATGCCTTCGAAGTGCATGGTTATTGTTCTTATCAATGACATTTCTAGCGCCCTTTTAGAACCTAAAATTGCTATGAAGGTAATTGTATACCCCAAATTGGGTGAAATTTAGCCAATACGATCATACCAAAGCAGCTCCACTTTAAACAAAATACGGCGACCGTTAATTAATTATTTAATTAAAAATAACAATACATGGGCCGGCTGGTTGTGCGTAGTATAACCAACACGAAAATGCCAACAATAAAGCAAACACCGGCATTGGCTGTAATACTACGTAAAAGGCGCTATTTTTTTTCAACGGCTTTTTAAAACTATCTAATATTAATTTTGTGGTCATACACAAGCAGCGCTCAAAATACACGGGGGCGGTGGGCGATTCGCCCCCGTGAGCTACATAATCGCCCCCGTCAGGTTGCTCACGGGGGCGATTGCAAAATTAAAAATCGCCTCCGTGGAATTATAAAATAAAGATTATCTTTTCTGTTATAACTTTAACACAATATTGAGTTTCAATTTTTAAACCTTAAACCAATGAAATGGAACAAGATTTCTCGTTTTATGAGTAGGCATAGTTATTACCGATTCAGCTCGCAGTGCAAACACTGCAAACAAAAAAGACAACAAGGTTATTTAATAAAAGGATCATGTGACAAATAATCATTGTGATTCAAATTGATGCAAGGATTTTTTTTTTTGAATAAGCAATGCTTTTCACCAGATTCTTCTTTGTAAAAACGACTTTTACAAATCTCAGCCATGCAAATCTGCCACTGTGTTGTAAGATCACTTTCAGATTAGGAGAAGTGTATTCTTTAATGAGTATTTTACATTGAATGGAACGTCTCAACTCAGTAAGCATGGCTGAGATTTGTAAAAGTTGTTTTTACAAAGAAGATTCGGGTGAATAGCAGTGCTTATTCAAACAAATATTCGCATCAATTTGAATCACAATCATTATTTGTCGCTTAATCCCTTTTAATGACCTTGTTTTCTTTCTCGGTTGCAAGGGTAGAAGAAGATATGTCACGTTAAAGATAAAGATCAGTGTTGTATGCGTATATATTATATACACAGGCCAGTAACAGCTATGTAGCTTGTAAATTTGTAAGAGGGAAAATGCTGATTGAAATGATAATGATGAAATAGCAAATAATTGAGGAGTATCATAGGTACCAATTCAATGGATTTTTGTATACAAAAAGAGCCCCCGTCAGTACTAAAAGAGCCCCCGTGAGAAGGCTCACAGGGGCTCTTTTTTGGGGGGAAGAGCCCCCGTGGACAAAAAATTAATTTGAGCCCTGTACACAAGTATTAGAAATCGTTAAATTTATGGATATTTCAGCCGTCTAAGGAACCGATTTTGATCAAACAAAGATGATTTTGTCATTTAAATTCAAATTTGACACTTAGTTTTTCATTATCTTACACAAAATTATATTGTGTAGCGCCCTCAGCAACAGAACTCAACTATCCCTTTAACATTAACATGGGTTTTATCAGGTCAGCCTTTAATTAGTTACTGATTAGGAATATATTTCCATGACCACTTTAGGTTTATTCTCTTCAGCTAGTTTTCCGTTTGTCCTTATCAAGATAAACCTATTTCCTTCCAATTCGATGGTGGGTAGTATCGTTTGTTTGATGCCATACTCGTGTTTAAAAAAAAGAAGATATATGAGCGCTTGAATGGTCCTATCCTCACAATAACTCTCTTCATAATAATGTTTACATACACCATTGTCACGTATGGTTCGGTGGGTTTTAGGTGCATATGGTTATTTGGACAACGGATGATACCATGGTTAGCATTATGGTACTTTAAAAAAATAAAGGTATAACCTTCATATTGGCAAACAACATTCAGGGGCTTTAAGATTGCTGTACCGGGTATATTACGTACATTGCCAGACTAGAGCTGCAGCATGTGCAGTGTAAATAGGCTGAGATATATCATAAACCTTTGCGATATTTTGTTACCTCGATCGCCGCGCACTGAGGACAACATTACTATATCTACATGACGTGTTTCGCTTACATTTACAGTGTTTGTATACATGCAGCAAAGCTCACGCAGTTCCTGCTACATTATCATTTGAAACAAATATTGCGAATGACATCTGGAGATCGATCGCCCCTACGCAATCACACTCTCCCTGTGAATTTAAGATTGTTCTGAAAGATGTCTCCATCCATCGTCGGCGGTCCCGCCTTGAAGTCGACAAAAAGTCGCCCATCTCTTCGACATCGGGTGAGAAAACGATGGGGACGCGTGGTTGTCGTAGCGACGTTCGCCCTCTACTTCGTACTTTATGGGATCCTCTTAAGTTACAATGTGCTCTTTGTCGCATTTCAGGAGGAGTTCAAGAGCAGTGCGACGTTGACAGGTATAGCATGTGCTTGATTTTGTTTCGAGATTTATACAAAATATACGTAATTGTTGCCAAAGTACTCCATCATTGTTTTTTTGCTATGATCAACCCCCCCCCCCCACACACACCTTCTCTTTCTCTCTCTCGGTCTCTGTCTGTCTGTCTTTATGTCTGTCCCATTCCCCCTCTTTATCTCTCTCTCTTTCTCTCAAAATTAAGTCTTGAATAGTGGTTTTCAGGAAATGCTGCTCATTGTAGTTGGTATATAGCTGAGAAGCACATATTAGCTCCTGAAATTGCTGTAATTGTATGAGATGATTGGGCCGGTGGGGTGTGGGGGGAGGGGGGGGGGGGTAGGAACGGGAGGATGCACCCCTCTCCTGCCACCGATAATTGTGATATTCCCCCGAAATCAAGCACCCGATACTTCATATTTTTCGGACACCCGATAATTTATATATTTACACTCACCAAACAAAATTCAGGTAGTAATAGCCTTTATAATTATGTTTACCTACAATGGTTTTATTGTGACGGAAAATCGCATTTTCATCAAAGTAAATCGAGGACTTTGCAAGAGAATGAAGCGACCAAGCACAAAAGTGTAACAAATTGAAAGTTGACATTCAATCATCCTTCGGCGATGAATACGTGTCCGTAAGTCTATTACATTATTATTGCAATCACGCAATTTAAGAAGTAGCTCAATATTTCAATGATCACGAGTGAACATTTTTCATTTATTCCTTCCATGATGTCAGGGTATGCACAGCATGTAATTAATTCCAATTCATCGAAAAGAATTGTTTTAATTGCGTTTATCGAATTCCGTGTTAGCTGTATTGATCGGACCCCCTGCAAACCCAAGTCACACCGCCAATTCAACCGGCTCCGAGCTGACCGGGAGCAATAGTCGCCATGTTGTGTCCAACTCGAACCGTGTTGGCCAAACTCTGTGTATAGATGGTTCTGAGTGCAAACCATGTTGTGTCCAACTCGAACCGTGTTGGCCAAACTCTGTGTATAGATGGCTCTGATGAGTGCACACCATGTTGTGTCCAAATCGAACCGTGTTGGCCAAACTATGTGTATAGATGGCTCTAACTCGGAGGACAGACGCACATTTTGTTTCGCCCCCCCCCCCCTCTATCGCTTTGAATTCCTGAGAAATTAGAATAGGGGTTATAAAATATAAAAAGGGGGTGTTTTTTTTTCTCTCTCTCTCTTTGGTCTCCTGAGAATTTTTAAAAGGGGGTTATAAAATATCTTGAATATCATAGATAGCGGGTTACATTGAGCAGTGGTCCGGATAAAGGGGGGTCTCCAATGCAGGAAAAGCCCGCGAAAGGGGGGTTCAGAAAATGTTGGCAGCCATGAGCTTTTAAAGGGAGGGAATATGCATACGCGTACCCTAAATAACTCTGAGTGAGGGAGGGGGCCGGGCATTTGTTTTCCCAAGGGAAAATCTTTGCCAATCTCACCACATCCCCAAGAGTTATTTTTTGCGGTTGCTTTTGTTCTGAATTCTGAAAGAAAGGATTAAAGAAAAATGGTTATCACCCGGTAGTTAATAAATACGATCATGAAATCATCAAAATCTGCGCCAATAAACAGAAGAAGGCAAACATTTTGCTGATGATATTGTTTAGTTTTCCGGAGACCAGAAAGTGAAATCAAAATTTCAAATGTCTATTGAGACCCTTTGGGGGTAATAACCTAATATTCTATTGTACTGTTTTATCTAACATGATTAAAATACCATATAATACCAAAATACTACCAGGAAATATTGTTTGTCTGGCCTGATATGAATGTGCTTATTTAAAAAATACTACCAATAAAGGAAATTAATTCTTTTTTAATTATTTACAAGAGGGGGGGTGCTATATTTTGATGAAAATCTTTTCTTAAAACATACATTGTACCATGTTATAGATAAGGAAGGAAACTTATTTCAGATGTATAATAATAATAATAATAATAATACATATGATTTATAAGGCGGACACTTTTTTTTTTTTTTTGGTCTCGAAATTTCAAAATTTGACATTTTTCTTCGTTGGTGGGGGGGGGGGGGGGGGGTAAGGTCACCTTTTTTAGGTTAACCGTGGGTATAATTTTTTTTTTTTTTTTTTTTTTTTTTTTTTTTTTTTAAAGCAAGCGGACACTTTTTTTTTTTTGGTCTCGAAATTTCAAAATTTGACATTTTTCTTCGTTGGGGGGGGGGGGGGGGGGGGGGGTAAGGTCACCTTTTTTAGGTTAACCGTGGGTATAATTTTTTTTTTTTTAATAATTAAAAAAAAAAAAAAAAAAAAAACCCAAAGGGGGGGGGGGGTTTGAACCCCCAAACCCCCCCCCCCCTGCGTACGCCCCTGTTGATCACTGATTTTTGTTGATAATATTTCTTTTTCGATATTACCTTTATTCGGTTTATTTTAATGACATTTATTAAAAGACAGCATGGCGGCTCGGCAGCTGAATTAAATGGCATGAACATACATTATGCAAAGCAAGGCAAGGTTAAAGAAATACAATCTGATATTATAATAAAAATAATAATAAGATATTTGTATACCGCAAATTGCAAATTGCCTCTAAGCGGTTTAGAAGGGGAAAAAAGTTGTTAGGTAAAGAAAACAGAATTTGCATTACAAATTACATCAATTTAATTAACGTTAAAACTTTGCAAATGAAAATAATACATGAACATAATTACAAATCACTTACAACCAAAATACAAATAGTTCATAGATTAATAGAATCCTACGTTAATCTACACAAAATATAAATTCACAATCATATACATTCGTAATCTCTAAGAGAGCAATAGGTTTCATTATTCCTGTTTATGCTTCTTTTCAGTGGTTATATAGACCATTTTGTGGCTCGATGATAATGGCGATTATTATTTTGATTATTCTCAAAAAGAAAGACAACTGAAAAATTATTCGTCAACATGTTCACGGATGGCTGGAATTGATAAGACGAATTTAATCACGATGAATGAAAAATAAAATATGGAGTTATTACCGGGAATAGGGTTGGTTGTACCGTTTTAAATGGTTACGTCTTCCCCTTATTGTTTCTGTTTCAAAGATCATTTTGTCGCCTAATACTTTTATTCTCAAAGAAAAGAAAAGTTTGAAAGAGCATTATAAAAAGATGTCACAAATTATAAGGATACGATTTGAAACCAGTCTGTTTCTTGGAATTGAAAATGAGAAGGGAAGGAGCTGTTGTAGATTGAAGTGAATATGATGGTCTCTACTGCTCAAAGAGGGAGATGTATATGAGGAAGAATAGTTAAGCATTTGTTGTATTGGATTGTTTATATGTTTTTTTATTTTCCTTTAGGTTGGGTCGGTAGTATCCCTATCAGTATCTCACTCATGCTCGCCCCTTTCATCAAGCTAGCTTCGGAAAGATTCGGTTATCGCTCGGTATCCATCTTCGGCATCGTATTGGCTTCGGTCGGAGTCTTTGTGACATCATTCTTACCTAGTCTCCTACCCATGTTTGGTACGTACGGGTTGATGACCGGGGTGGGCACCGGGATCGTCACCGTGTGTGCCTTTGATCTGATCGTCCTCTATTTTCCAGAGAAGAATACAATACGGGCAGTCGCCATCGCTGTAACTGGATCGACAGCAGGTAAGCTATCGTTTATAGCCTGCCCTTCGTTAAATTTACTACAACCTAGGGGGCGTTTCATGAAACATTTAGTCGGTGGTTTTCACCGACTAATATCATGTTCACCGACAATTCTTTTGTCACCGACTATTTTTCAGGACTGTGATTGGTCAAATTTAGTCAGCGCTGACTAAATTGTCGGTGAACATGATATTAGTTGGTGAAAACCACCGACTAAATTGCTTCATGAAACGCCCCCCCCCCCCAGAAGGGTGAGACAGTCTCACCTCTCTACTAGAACGCAGAATCAAAATAAACACACAGCAACAACAACAACAAATGACAACAACAACTAAGCTCAGCAGAATTTGAAAATTAGATGAGTCTTATTTTGTTAAGCTCTTCCTTCCTTTTTACTGTCTTTCTCTTCTTTCTTTGTTTTTTTTTCTTCTTCTTCCTCTTCTTCTTCTTCTTCTTCTTCTTCTTCCTCTTCTTCTTCCTCTTCCTCTTCTTCTTATACTTCTTCTTCTTCGTCTTCTTCTTCTTCTTCTTCGTGTTATCCTTCTTCTTATTCTTCTTCTTATTCGTCTTCTTCTTCTTCTTCTTCGTGTTATCCTTCTTCTTATTCTTCTTCTTCGTGTTATCCTTTTCATTTTTCCTCATTCGTCGTCGTCTTCTTCTTATTTCAATTGTTTTCTTTCTTCTTTTCAGTCTTTATCTCTGCTTCCGCAATACTTCAGTTTATCTTTTACATACAATTTCCGTTTGTGTTTATTGTATTCATTCTCTATTCAATCTTCCAGGTATGCTGTCTTTGACACAAGTTATGGCTCTCCTCATTACGAATTACGACTGGAGGATCACACTAAGAGTGATGGGAGCTCTTGTTCTCGCCGTCGGTCTTCCATGTGTCCTCACCTACACCTTTCCATCAGATCACTACGGGAACAGCAAAACGAAGAACAGATACTGCAAAGTTATAACAAAACAGGACGATTATGCCATCGACAGAATCGGTGAACCTATGCCTGACGATCTAGAAAAGAGTCCCATAAATGGTTTACGACACAACCCATCGAAGATGAATAGAGAATGCAATAGTAAACTAATTCCCGGTAGTCTGCCAGCTTATAGAGTTGTAGATGGACTGGGGGAGACTGGGGAGAGTTTACTGTTAGATGAAGAGCAGCGCGCAGACGACACAACGGTGATGGAAAACTCAGTTGACGATCGTAGTCTGATATCGGATGCTTGTTCCGAAGATAAGCCCGCAGTCGAGAAGGCGGAGAATGCACTACTTGACGATGAGAGATACTATCATCAATTGACGATGAACTGTGACGTGTCGTCTCGAACCCCATGCGATGAAAGCAGCAATGGTGATGCATCGATCGATGTTCTTGATTCTGAAGAAAAAGTTTTCACAGTGGATCAGTCGAGGGGCATCCAACAGGCTTGGCAGAGTGATGACTGCTCCCCAGCAACCGCGGCCAGACGTTACCATATCAACAACGACAAAGAGCTGGCTAATCTGGATGAACTTAATATCTTAACATCGGAGAAGCCTCTAGAGGATCTTCAAGACCCTGGGATGCTTCGGAAAATCTGTAGGGCCCTGACCTTCCCAGAGCTCTGGATGATTTCTGTCGCAACCATCCTTAATGGAATCGGTGACTGCTTCTACTATGTAAACGCGGTGAGGAACGAGAGTAAAACACATATTCCAATACACCCTTTTACGGTTAAGGCCGCCATTTGTATTTCCGCGTTAACATTGCGTTATCAATGTTTTCAGATGCGCGTGTATTGTTGCGTCACTGCCTGCGCTGTACGCTCACATCATATGGGCGCCATTTTAATTTACGAGTTAACAACTTTGTCTGCGCACGCGCATTCTTGTAACCGTAAAAGGGTGTATTGCTCCAACTAAAACTCGCGGCTAATAGCAACTAAGAGCAGCCAACGGAATATGAGAGTCGAAAATAAGCCGACGAAAAATCCCTGAGCAGCCAAGACAGAACCCAGGGGGGCATTTCATGAAACAATTAGTCGGTGGTTTTCACCGACTAATATCATGTTCACCGACAATTCTTTTGTCACCGACTATTTTCCAGGCCTGTGATTGGTCAAATTTAGTCAGCGCTGACTAAATTGTCGGTGAACATGATATTGGTCGGTGAAAACCACCGACTAATTGTTTCATGAAACACCCCCAGATGTTCTTAAAAGACTGCAAAGGCTGTTTCAAGGTTTTTTTTGAAACCACATATTCAGACGGAGATTTAGTTTCAGGTCCTAACACTTATAAACATATGAGGATCGTGTCTTGAAGATCGATGTGGCCTCTTGGTCGCTCTCATTATGTCGGACGTTGTCAGCTATACTGGTGGCTCTTAGCTGCTATTGGCTGTTTAAGTAAGGATCCCTGTTCAATTAAATTCAATGTATTTATTTGTCCAATGTACGTTCATCATGGATATTTGTTTCGCTCACATGTAAAATAAAGGCTCAGACAAAGCTTACAAAGAACAGGAATAGGATACAAAATATCGATACATGTTGGTAATGACAAAATAATAGTCATACATGATATTGATTTTCGTTTGGTTACGGCTTGTTTCCTTTCCTTAGGTTACGTAACTTAACTGTCTTCATGCATTTTTATAAATAACAATTATTTAACACCAATTTAAACTTTAGGCGTTCTCTACAGCATGATATAAAAAGATTAATGAAATCTGCTACAATCAGTAATCACCTACTTCTTAAACGTAGAAATGCTCCCGAAATTGAAGTGCCGCGCTTCTGATGACGATGAAGGATTGAGAGACAACTTAAAAGATTTGAACCGCCAAAGCGATTTTGTCTAAAAGATACCCGATTATATTACACTTTAGTTGTCTCTGCAAATAGTTACACAACAAAAACCAGTAAAATGCACTTCTTTTCTTTATAATTCTGCTGTAATGGTGAAAGACGATTGGTCTCTGAATTGTATCCTTACATATCTACCGTAACATGTTCTCATACGTTACAATCCTGGGCCCCGTTGCATAAAACTTTGACATTGATGGTAACTTTGCCATTAATTTGATTTGATGGGCTGTTGGGTAATGTTGCCATGGTTGTTAATATTGATGGCAAAGTTACCATCAATGGTAAGTTTTATGCAACGGGGCCTTGGACCTTTGTTATTTCTCCCCAGATCAATTACCTAGTGTCTGTTGGTTTCACGGAGCAGACAGGCGTTCAGTTCGTTTCTTTCACCGCCTTGGGCATTCTTGTTGGTAAAGTGGCTCTAATTTTCATCGGGGAACATCTTCCCTTCCCGAGAATCTTCATCCAAGTCATTTCCAACGTCATCGGTATCATCGTCTGGATCTTACTTATGATCGTGAGGAGTGTTATATCAGTTTATTGCACAGCCATTGGTAAGTTGAATGCACCTTGCCTGCAGTGACCAATCGTGAACTATTCTTTATTGCATCGATGGTACTAATATGATTGCATTACTTTACGGAAACCAATCATGTTCCACAATTTTGTTTGTATCGATGACTGTATTTTTTTCCATTGAATGCAACTTCTATTGTACTAGCCAATCACGATCGACTTTTTTTTATAACTGATGGTAATTTGGCGATTTAATGCAAACTTTCTAGCATTAGCCAATCACGATCAACATAATGTTACATCGTTGATGGTAAATTTGGGGATCGAAAGCAAAATCTCTAGCGTTTTCAACTGTGTAATTCAGCGATGGTGATAAGTTCGTTGTTGAATCCAAACTCTATTGCGTTAGCCACGCATTTTGTGGCGTCACTAATCATGCCAATATATTTCGTTGATACGTTGATCTCGATTGGCAAATGGAAAGGACTGCATACATCTTCCATTGGCCCCGATTCACTAATAGATTATGACTGAATACATCTGACATGCCTGATTAATGAAAATATATAGTACCGGCAGATGGTGAATGCGTAGAAAATGCGACTAATACTCAGGTGTCAAATCAAGCGGGCGCATTTTGTTATATAGGGTTAGGATTAGGGTTGCAATTAAGATTGAGGTTATATGTAAGGGTCGAGATTTAAAACAGTGTTGGGTCCAGATCCAGGGTTGAAGTTTTTAAAATTCATTAAAAATCACATATTATGATTTAATTACCTTTTAGGCGCTGGCATCTCAGTGGCAATAACCACCGTTGTCACGTACAGCCTTGCTCCTGATTTCTTTGGCCAAGAGAGGGCGACAGAGACTTCAGCGGTGATCTTCTTCTGCTATGGTACTGGATTACTTCTTGGCTCTCTCGTGGGTGAGGAACTGATGTTTAAATGACGTTTTAAAGACAGGGGATTTTAACCGACATCGATCGCTACCACTGCTGTAATGTATTTTCAATTGCGCCATCTTTTGGTGAAGAGGTGTACATAGAGTGATTTTCTGGTTCCTGTACCCTAGCATCATAATTAAGTATACGCGAGCGACATCGGATGGTCGGTTGGTGATAAGCACATATACATAATTGATAAATTCTGTAATCGACATAACACAATGTAATAAAATAGTACAGATACAAAAGGCAAAATAGCAACATTGAAGTACTAAGCATGACATCAGAATTTTGTAGCAATGGTTTTATTGCAGAACTCCTAGAACTTCAAGTTTCATATGGGGCACTTTTGCCCTCGTGTGTACTTTTTTTCTTGGGGCATTTTTTTCTTCTTGGGGCATTTTTTCCTCTCGGGATAATTATTGTCATGGAATCTTACTACAATCATAGTATTATATCCTTTGTATGACTCCCATCTCCCTCAGTATGTCAGTTTTATGTTCAGTTTCAAGTTTCAAGTTAATTTTATTCAAAACCGCACATAACATGATATAATCTTTTACATACAAAAGAGACTGGTAATAGCACATTAATCAACATATATTAACTTGATTACATCATAAAATGAATGGTATTAGGAACCCTTTAAAAGCTAAGCTTGTGAGCGGGGCCCTATAGTCAACAAAAATACGTACATTAACAATATGGCAAGGTGAGTAAAAAGAATATAAATATATATTTTCCTCTTGTAGATAACATTATTCTCGTTTTAAATTATCAGGTCAAAGCATAGACAACACAGGGTCCTACGTAGGCGCCCTCTGGGCTTTCATTGGTATGTACATCACATCCGGGATAGTGCTCCCAATGGCGCCTCTTTATCAACGCATCTTCGCACCCGAACGGTTCGTAACCTTTGACATACATCGGAGGAAACGGGAGGCGAGGAGTGAATGGAGTCGGCTTAGGAAAAAGGACAGACATCGCTGCACGGTTTCAAAGGAAGAGATCATCGTGTGTGAACTAGTGTCAAGTGTGTGACCATGTATGGACCTACTCCAAGGTGTGACCATGATGAATGTTTGTAGGATATCAGTATATACTCCGTCGACTACTGTTGTTCTGATGTACTTTCCTACACTAACCAAATTCCTAATTAACCTATAATACAATACTTGTAGCTTTTGACGAAATGAAGCCCGTGCAAAATTATTTTCGCCCCAAAAATCGTCCTTGTTTTCACGAAGTGACGGTAGTGAGGAAAATCGTAACGCAAAGTGAATGCATTTTTTTTTCACTACCGTCACTTCGTGAAAACAGCGACGAAATGTCGGATCACCGTTCAACTGGATTTGGCTAATCAGAAAAGGGACCTATGAGACTTCCTTGAGGGACACCGCATACCTTCGGTCAGAGCAATTATACTGCCTCCCGCCGCGTGACTATAATGGAAGGTATGATTGGTTGGTTGAGTGCACCGAAATATATGTATCCGGGTAGCTGAAGTTTATGAATGGAATGTTGGTAATATCCAAATAACCATGCTTCTGGGGACCGACATTTTTATAGTACCGCTTGCAATATATTCAACTGCAAATAAAGGGGAAAATGATTTGTTGAAGTTTTGATGAAATAAGATATTTTGTCAGTAGAGTTGTTACGACCTTATTGAGTTATTTTCATTTGCTCGATCTATTTCTAGAGTGTTTAAAGAGAAGGTTGAGTTCTGGGAAGAGGTGAAAAATAAGATGTAAGCGTTATCATTCTTATTATGCAAGTGTGGAAGAACATCAGATAAGACATGTTCCCTGAAAAGCATGGCTCTTCAATTGCCTTCATATTCTAAATATGTCATTTAACATCGTAAAAATCCAAGGTAGGATTTTTACGCCAAGTGTTCGTGTAGTCCCATATGTCTTTCTTTGTACAGTGTTTGTAACTTTACCAAGACTTGGCCAAATTTCTTATCATTTTGATGATTCCAGAACCTTGCAATACACACAAATTCTTATATGCTAGATGATCAGCCTTTTCTGGTCGATTCCACACCATTTCTTTCACAATGCAATCGCATGACCAGAACTCAACTTCATCTTTAATCTTCTGGTGGTTTTATACTGATGTAGTCATGGTAATTGTGATGTAATTACCGATATTGTTTTTTGTTCATTCTCTCTCATATCTCTGTTTCGTGATGTCAAAATTCAAAAGTAATCCGTTCGTTCCTCCTCGACGTTTTGTGCCTTATCATTGCCATCTCTTCAATTCGTTACCTGTTATCCTGATGTGTCATTGAAGGTGCAATGTACTCAAACTTCACCCACTCTTCAATATTTCAATATTCATCATTCGATACTAAGGGGGCCAAAATGAATTATTCATCTTGCCTTACAAGTATCATAATCTTTTACCAATCACACTGGCTCCTTCATCTCTCTTACTCACATTTTTTTCATTCATTTAGGCGGACATTCCTTTTTCTGTCCGTCCTATTATCTAATTCACATTCATTCCTGCAAGATTCCTGGTTTATAAAGTGTAACATATTAATTATATAATATAATGTCTCTCATTTCCCGTTTTTAAGCAATTTATAAAGCCCTATATATATATATAATATATATAGCCCAACATGTTTGATCTAAAATGTATAAAGCACATGTAAAAGAAGAAATTATACTCATTCATCGTACGTCATTGTAATATAATAAATGTAAACATATCGGTAAATATTAATAACAATATATGTAAAAGGTTCTATGCATCATTGTATCTTACGAAGAACGGCGAAGAACGTGTTACACAACTAAATAAAGGTTTAATCTTTTGAAAAAAAATGCAGTTTCTCAGTTTCAGAAATCGTAGCATGCAGTAAGTTACTTGTTAAGAATTATTTATATATCTTCAAGCGCTGACTAAGAATCTTGTAATAGGGTGCATCCATCCCCATCCCCTTTATAAATAACTTACAAAAATGACTCGGAAGAAATCGGATAGGGATAAGTAGGAGAGAGAGAGAGTGGTTGAGAAGAGCGTCGGAGAGAGTGAGAGATTGAGAGGGTGAAGAGAGAGTGGGAGAAAGAGAGGGTGAAGAGAGAGTGGGAGAATGAGAGAGTGGGAGGAAGAAAGAGAGAGAGAGAGACAGGGGGAGAGAGAGAGAGAGAGAGAGAGATAGGAATAGAAAAGGACTGGGAGAGAGAGAGAAAGAGAGAGAGAGATATGGAGATAGAGGTAGAGTCCCACGGGGGGGGGGGGGTGGGTACTCGCCTAATACGTTATACGGGGATGTACCACTCTAATGGGTTACATTTTTGCAAAAAATCCATTAACATGGGGTATAATCTTGAGCTGCAGTGTCCCCACTTTTCATATCTTAGCCTTAAACACTTTCTTCAGGATAATTATCTCCTCCATAATGTCGCTAAAGTGAAATTTCTAGATGCAAAATCCCGGAAAAATGAATGGAAGCCCCTAATAATGGGAACCATTTTCTGACACAGTGACCCTTAAAAATGGGTATGAGTTTAGACGCTTCAGCCGGTCACCCCAGTCCAAATCAAGCCTACGGGGGTAGAGAGAGAGAGAGAGAGAGCGGGGTAGAGAGACAGACAAAACGTGTGTGTGTATGTATGATAGAGAGGGAGAGAGAGAGAGAGGCCGGATGGAGGGGGAGGGGAGGAGTGCCACTGCATGCTAATGAGCAGTTTCATAACTGAAGTGGCTACCCTGGGTAAATAAAACGTTATTATTATTATTATTATTATTATTTTATTATTATTATTATTATTATAGAGACCAAGCTTTGCCATTATCAATGAGAGTGAGAGAGAGAGTATTGATTTTGCAGTATTAGAATTTAGCTTTCTAGATGCTAAAGTTTTATTAATGTACAGATAAAACTGAGGCACGCTTAGAATAATTCTTAACATGAGACAGAGCATGCGTATAAAACAATCTTACATTACTTGAAGTATTATTTTATGAGAGTTAGTACAGCGGCCAAGCGAAAATTATTATTTACATTTGTTAAAATTGGTGGAATGTAGTTATGAGACAGATCAATACTCAGTAAACCTTTTAAACACTCGGGCAATAACAGTTTGCTTAAGGTGAACCGGTAACATTGTTGAAGGCGTAATTCCTTCTAATGTTCTAACCCTCTAACTTTCTCCCACTCTCTCTTCACCCTCTCTTTCTTCCACTCTCTCGTCACCCTCTTATTCTCCCACTCTCTCTTCACCCTCTCTTTCTCCCACTCTCTCTTCACCCTCTCTTTCTTCCACTCTCTCTTCACCCTCTCTTTCTCCCACTCTCTCTTCACCCTCTCTTTCTCCCACTCTCTCTTCACCCTCTCTTTCTTCCACTCTCTCGTCACCCTCTTATTCTCCCACTCTCTCTTCACCCTCTCTTTCTCCCACTCTCTCTTCACCCTCTCTTTCTCCCACTCTCTCGTCACCCTCTTATTCTCCCACTCTCTCTTCACCCTCTCTTTCTCCCAGTCTCTCTTCACCCTCTCTTTCTTCCACTCTCTCGTCACCCTCTTATTCTCCCACTCTCTTTTCAGCCTCTCTTTCCCCCACTCTATCTTCACCCTCTCTTTCTCCCACTCTCTTTTCACCCTCTCTTTCCCCCACTCTATCTTCACCCTCTCTTTCTCCCACTCTCTTTTCAGCCTCTCTTTTCCCCACTCTATCTTCACCCTCTCTTTCTTCCACTCTCTCTCACTCCCTCTTCACCCTCTCTTTCTCCCACTCTCTCTCGTCACCCTCCCTTTCTCCCACTTTCTCTTCACCCTCTCTTTCTTCCACTCTCTCCCACTCTCCCGTCACCCTCTCTTTCTTCCACTCTCTCCCACTCTCTCTCGTCACCCTCCGTTTCTCCCACTTTCTCTTCACCCTTTCTTCTACTCTCTTCAACTCTCTCTTCACCCTCTCTTTCTCCCAGTCTCTCTTCACCCTCTCTTTCTTCCACTCTCTCTCTTCACCCTCTCTTTCTTCCACTCCCTCTTCACCCTCTCTTTCTTCCACTCTCTCTTCACCCTCTCTCTCTCCCACAGAAAAACTCCATTTTTTTCTTGAAAATATGAAACCATTATTTAGATGTGTAACACATTCCTCACCGTTTTTCGTAAGATACAATGATGCATAAAACCATTTACATATATTGTTATTAATATTTACCGATATGTATACCTTTATTACATTACAATGACGTACGATGGATGAGTATAATTTCATCTTTTACGTGACGGTTTTATACATTTTAGATAAAACACGATTGGGCTATATATATGACTTTATAAATTGCTTTAAACGGAAAATGAGAGAAATTATATTATATAATCATTATGTTACACTTTATAAACAAGGAATCTTGCAGGAATGAATGTGAATTAGATGAAAGGACGGAAAGAAAAAGAAATGTCCACCTAAATGAAAGAAAAGAATGTGAGTAAGAGAAATGAATAAACCAGTGTGATTGGTAAAAGATTATGATACTCGTAAGGCAAGACGAATAATTCATTTTGGCCCCCTTAGTATCGAATGATGAATATTAAAATTTTGAAGAGTGGGTGAACTTTGAGTAGATTGCACCTTCAATGACACATCATGATAACAGGCAACGAATTGAAGAGGTGCCAATGATAAGGCACAAAACGTCGCGGAGGAACGAACGGATTACTTTTTGAATTTTGACATATCGAAACAGAGATATGAGAGAGAATGAACAAAAAACCAATATCGGTAATTACATCCCAATTACCATGACTACATCAGTATAAAAGCACCAGAAGATTAAACATTTAATATATACTTCTAGAAATAGACCGAGAAAATGGAAATAACTCAATAAGGTTCGTAACAACTCTACTAACAAACTAGACATGTAATACTTGTTTGGAACAAGTATAGGTGGGCTGGTCCACTAAAATTTAAGACAAAATAGAGCAAAAATAAGCGAGATACTGCTTAAAAATTCTTAAAAAACAGGATCATGTAGATTCATGACGTGAACGAAATTCACCTTCTATAGGCATAACACGCAAATTAAGACATTTCTGACATGAGGCCTTTAATCGAAATTTTCACTATGATGACGTCATCAAAATGAAAAATGGTAAAAATTTAAACTTGTAGAGAATTGCCTTAGCTACAATATATCGAAATTTGGAAGAAAATCGATCAATATTTACAGAGATACAATCAATTTTACATAAATATGCTGACGTCATAATATGCAAATTCGTATTTTGAGTTCCAAGGCCATTATGATGATGTCACGATACACTTAATGGCCAAATGAGACATGGAATCATATCTTCGACTCATACTCTATCTAAATATGAAAACAAATTGAAGGTCACGGTTCATTCCAAAGAGCTATAATGGATTTTGTATAGGCATGTTTTTGCCCATATATGCTATGTATTAAAAGAGCTCGCGCGCACCGACATTTTTCTTGAATTGACGCTCATCTTGTTATTAATGGTCATAAAGAGATAAACATGGTATCAAATTCCTCGAAAAAATATGAGAAATATCAAGAAAGAAAAAAAAATGGCAATTCTATGTTTTGTGATGGTATTACGCGCGAAAACGCGCGCGCATGCGCGTGTGCACGATATTTTATGAAATGCTTAAAATGACCTGGAACGTATGCAAAAAAAAATTTAAGACGATTTTGAGCATTTTTAAATTTTGCGCGCGCATTGACGCGCGGACGTACGCGCACGCGCGCATTTTTTTACCCGAAATTGACCGGATGGATATTGACCTTCATCATGATAAATATGAATGAGAAATGGTTTTTGGTTATGAAGATATGATCAAGAGTTTATTTTCAGAAAATTTCACAAAATGGCGCCTAGATGACGTCATGAGTCAAGGTCAAGGTTAAAACATTTGCTATGTTTTGTGAATATGCCTATACATATGTGTGCCAAATTTTAAGATATTTGATTGAGCCATTTTCAAATTATCTTGTCCACGAAAAAGTGGGTCGAAATAAGAAAAATAAACTAGATTTGTAATACTTGTTTGGAACAAGTATAGGTGGGCTGATCCAACAAAAAATTGAGACAAAATAAAGGGTACATTTGAGATAGCTTTTTGTCTCAGCTACAACATACTCGAAGTTCAGCGTAAATAAAGCTAAAACAACGTAGATATTGCTCGCGAAAGACGGGAATGTAGAATCAAGTTTTGAGAAAAAGTCATGTCCCATAGAGAATACACGCAAAATGTGAAAAATTGACATGCCTCCTTTAATCGCAAAAATACGCCATGATGCCTTTGTCAAAATGAAAAATTGTGACGATTAGATTTGTAGAGAATTGTCTCAGCTAGAACATATCAAAATTTTGAAGAAAATTAATCAATTTTTAGAAAGATACAATCAATTTTCCAAAAAAATGCTGACGTCATAATAGGCAAATTGAAATTTTGAGTTCAGAGGCCATTATGATGACGTCATGAGTTAATTGAGGGTCAAATGAGACATGAAATTATATCTCTGATTCATACTCAATCAAAATATGAAAAAAAATTGGGGTC
This sequence comes from Strongylocentrotus purpuratus, assembly GCF_000002235.5. Taxonomy (NCBI): domain Eukaryota; kingdom Metazoa; phylum Echinodermata; class Echinoidea; order Camarodonta; family Strongylocentrotidae; genus Strongylocentrotus; species Strongylocentrotus purpuratus. The sequence goes on along the minus strand of NW_022145602.1, from coordinate 6,091,621 downwards.
ACCTTGCATCCTAAAGAGCTACAATGGATTTTGCACAGGCATGTTTTTGCCCATATATGCTATGTATTACAAGAGCTCGCGCGCACTGAAATTTATGTTAAACGGTCCATTATTCAATTATTAATAGTGATAAAGAGACAAACATGGTATCAATTTGTTTGTAAAAATATGTGGAATATTATGAAAGAAAAAAAATGGCGATTCTATGGTGTCTAATAGTTTTACGCGCGAAAGATTTTTTAAAAAATGCTTAGAATGGCCTAAAACGTATGCAAAATGATTTTGAGACGATTTTGAGCATTTCAAAATTTTGCGCGCGCATTGACGCGCGGACGTACGCGCACGCGCGCGTTATTTGACTTAAAATTGACCGGACGGATATTGACCCTGATCATGATAAATATGAATGAGAAATAGCTTTTGGTTATGAAGATATGATCATGAGTTGATTTTCGTAAAATTTTACAAAATGGCGCCTAGATGACGTCATCAGTGAAGGTCAATGTTGAAAACGTTATTGTGCTTTGTACATATGCCTATACATATGTGTGCCAAATTTCAAGGCATTTGATTGAGCCATTTCCAAGTTATCTTGCCAACAAAAAAGTGGTTAGAAATAAGAAAAATATATAATAATAAATAAATAAAGGCAATTCTAACGAAATTATAAGGTGGTCTGTACGTTATACAGCCCACCTGATAAATAAAGGCAATTCTAACGAAATTGTAAGGTGGTCTGTACGTTATACAGCCCACCTGACTAGATTTGTAATACTTGTTTGGTACAAGTATAGGTGGGCTGGTCCAGCTAACATTTTAGACAAAATGAAGGGCACATTTGAGATAGCTAATTGTCTCAGCTACATCATACTCGAAGTTCAGCGTAAATGAAGCTAAAATGACGTAGATGTTGCCCGCGAAGAATCGAGTTTTGAGAAAAAGTCATGTCCCATAGAGAATACACGCAAAATGTGAAAAATTGACATGCCTCCTTTAATCGCAAAAATACGCCATGATACCTTTGTCAAAATGAAGAATAGTACTGACTACATTTGTAGAAATTTGTCTCAGCTAGAACATATTAAAATTTGGAAGAAAATTGATCAATATTTACAGAGATACAATCAATTTTCCATAAATATGCTGACGTCATAATATGCAAATTGGAATTTTGAGTTCGGAGGCCATTATGATGACGTCATGAGTTAATTGAGGGTCAAATGAGACATGAAACAATATTTCCGAATCATACTCTTTTAAAATATGAAAACAAATTGGGGTCACCTTGCATCCTAAAGAGCTACAATGGATTTTGTATAGGCGTGTTTTTGCCCATATATGCTATGTATTACAAGAGCTCGCGCGCATGGAGATTTATGTTAGACGGTCGATCATTCCGTTATTAATAGTCATAAAGAGACAAACATGGTATCAATATGTTTGTAAATATATATATTATGAAAGAAAAAAAAAGGCAATTCAATGTTGTGCAAAAGTTTTACGCGCGAAAACGCGCGCGCATGCTCGTACGCGCGATTTTTTATAAAATGCTTAGAATGGCCTAAAACGTATGCAAAATGATTTTCAGACGATTTTGAGCATTTCAAAATTTTGCGCGCGCATTGACGCGCGGACGTACGCGCACGCGCGCGTTATTTGACCTTTTATTGACCGGACGGATATTGACCTTGATCATGATAAATATGAACGAGAAATACCTTTTGGTTATGAAGATATGATCATGAGTTGATTTTCGTAAAATTTTACAAAATGGCGCCTAGATGACGTCATCAGTGAAGGTCAATGTTGAAAACGTTATTGTGCTTTGTACATATGTCTATACATATGTGTGCCAAATTTCTAGGCATTTGATTGAGCCATTTCCAAGTTATCTTGTTCACAAAAAAGTGGTTAGAAATAAGAAAAATATACTAGATTTGTAATACTTGATGGAACAAGTATAGGTGGGCTGATCCAACTAAAATTTGAGACAAAATCAAGGGCACATTTAAGATATCTCATTAATACTCGAAGTTCAGCGTAAACGAAGCTAAAACGATGGAGATATTGCTCGCGAAAGACGGGAATGTAGAATCGAGTTTTGAGAAAAAATCATGTCCCATAGAGAATACACGCAAAATGTGAACATTGACATGCCTCCTTTAATCGCAAATATACGCCATGATGCTTTTGTCAAAATGAACAATTGTGATGACTTCATTTGTAGAAAATTGTCTCAGCTAGAACATTTCAAAATTTGGAAGAAAATCAATCAACATTTACAGAGATACCATCAATTTTCTATAAATATGCTGACGTCATAATATGCGAATTGGTATTTTGAGTTCGGAGGCCATCATGATGACGTCATGAGTTACTTGAAGGTCAAATGAGACATGAAACAATATCTCCGAATCATACTCTATCAAAATATGAAACAAAATTGGGGTCACCTTGCATCCTAAAGAGCTACAATGGATTTTGTATAGGCATGTTTTTGCCCATATATGCTATGTATTACAAGAGCTCGCGCGCACTGAAATTTATGTTAAACGGTCGATTATTCCGTTACTAATAGTCATAAAGAGACAAACATGGTATCAATTTGTTTGTAAAAATATGTGGAATATTATGAAAGACCAACAAATGGGGATTCTATGTTGTGTAATAGTTTAACGCGCGAAAACGCGCGCGCATGCACGTGTGCGCGATTTTTTATAAAATGCTTAGAATGGCCTAAAACGTATGCAAAATGATTTTGAGACGATTTTGAGCATTTTAAAATTTTGCGCGCGCATTGACGCGCGGACGTACGCGCACGCGCGCGTTATTTGACCTGAAATTAACCGGACGGATATTGACCTTGATCATGATAAATATGAATGAGAAATAGCTTTTGGTTATGAAGATATGATCATGAGTTGATTTTCGTAAAGTTTTACAAAATGGCGCCTAGATGACGTCATCAGTAAAGGTCAATATGTTGAAAACGTTATTGTGCTTTGTACATATGCCTTTACATATATGTGCCAAATTTCAAGGATTTTAATCTAGCCATTTTCGTGTTATCTTGTTCACAAAAAAGTGGTTAGAAATAAGAAAAATATTTAATAAATAAATAAAGGCAATTCTAACGAAATTATAAGGTGGTCTGTACGATATACAGCCCACCTGATAATAAATAAATAAAGGCAATTCTAACGAAATTATAAGGTGGTCTGTACGTTATACAGCCCACCTGATAAAGAAAGAAAATTCTGACGAAAACAATAGGTAGTCTGTCGAAGACAGACCACCTAATAATAATAAAGAAAATCCTTCAAAGTTCTAGAAAATGTGCAATTTCAACTTTCAATTGAAAATTCTGACATGATCCCAACATCTGATCAAAAAACAAAGTACACCGGTTTTGTAGCCCATGGTCTCAGCTATAACATACCAAAAGTTGGGATAAAATAGAGCACGAACAAGCGAGATAGTGCTCAAAGATGAGTGTCATGTAGATTCACGATGTGAACGAAATTCACCTTCCATAGACAATACACGCAAATGAAGAAAATTCTGACATGTCGCCTTTAATTGAAATTTTCACCATGATGACGTCATCAAAATGAAAAACAATGGGCACTGATCTTGTAGAGAATTGTCTCAGCTACAACATACCTAAGTTTGGAAGTAAATCAATCAATATTTACAGAGATACAATCAATTTGCCATACATATGATGACGTCATAATATGCAAATTCGTTTTTTGAGTTCCAAGGCCATTATGATGATGTCACGATATATATAATGGCCAAATGAGACCTAAAATCATATCTCCAACTCATATTCTATCCAAATATGAGAAAAAATTGGGGGTTTTGTGGACTTCCTAAAGAGCTATAATGGAGTTTGTATAGGCATGTTTTTGCCCATATATGCTATGTATTACAAGATCACGCGCGTACGGACATGTATTTTAAACGGACGCTAATTCCGTCAATAATGGTCATGGAAAGCTAAACATGGTATCAAATTGTTCGGAAAAAGATAAGGAATACCCTCGTCAAAAAGACGTACAGAAAATTATTCTTCGTTTGGCCGCTACGAACGAAAACGCGCAAAAATGCGTGTTTTGCGTGATTTTTATGAAATGCTTAAAATGGCCTGAAACGTATCCAAAATGAATTTGAGGCGATTTGGAGCATTTTGAAATTTGCGCGCGCACTGACGCGCGGACGTACGCGCACGCGCGCTTTTTTTGACCTGAAATTGACCGGACTGATATTGACCTTGATCATGGTAAATATGAATGAGAAATGATTTTCAGTTATGAAGTTATGATCATTTGAAATTTTCCAAAAAAAACACAAAATGGCGCCTGGATGACGTCATGAAGACTTGATGACCTTGAAAAGGTTCCTGTCACGTCTTATGGCAATGACCTATGACTGTGCCAAAATTGAAAGAAATTGGACGGTTCAATTTTGAGTTATCGTGCACACAAAAAAGTGGAAGAAATAAAAATAAAGAAACTAGATTTGTAATACTTGTTTGGAACAAGTATAGGTGGGCTGATCCAACAAAAAATTGAGACAAAATAAAGGGTACATTTGAGATAGCTTTTTGTCTCATCTACAACATACTCGAAGTTCAGCGTAAACGAAGCTAAAACGACGTAGATATTGCTCGCGAAAGACGGGAATGTAGAATAGAGTTTTGAGAAAAAGTCATATCCCATAGAGAATACACGCAAAATGTAAAAAATTTACATGCCTCCTTTAATCGCAAAAATACGCCATGCCTTTGTCAAAATGAAAAATAATAGCAATTGCCTTTGTAGAGAATTGTCTCAGCTAGAACATATCAAAATTTGGAAGAAAATCAATCAATATTTACAGAGATACAATCAATTTTCCATAAATATGCTGACGTCATAATATGCAAATTGGAATTTTGAGTTCGGAGGCCATTGTGATGACGTCATGAGTTAATTGAGGGTCGAATGAGACATGAAACAATATCTCCGAATCATACTCTATTAAAATATGAAAACAAATTGGGGTCACCTTGCATCCTAAAGAGCTACAATGGATTTTGTATAGGCATGTTTTTGCCCATATTTGCTATGTATTACAAGAGCTCGCGCGCACGGAAATTTTTGTTAAACGGTCGATCAATCCGTTATTAATAGTCATAAAGAGACAAACGTGGTATCAATTTGTTTGTAAATATATGTGGTATATTATGAAAGAAAAAAAAAAGCAATTCAATGTTGTGCAAAAGTTTTACGCGCGAAAACGCGCGCGCATGCTCGTACGCGCGATTTTTTATAAAATGCTTAGAATGGCCTAAAACGTATGCAAAATGATTTTCAGACGATTTTGAGCATTTCAAAATTTTGCGCGCGCATTGACGCGCGGACGTACGCGCAGGCGCGCGTTATTTGACCTTTTATTGACCGGACGGATATTGACCTTAATCATGATAAATATGAACGAGAAATACTTTTTGGTTATGAAGATATGATCATGAGTTGATTTTCGTAAAATTTTACAAAATGGCGCCTAGATGACGTCATCAGTGAAGGTCAATGTTGAAAACGTTATTGTGCTTTGTACATATGTCTATACATATGTGTGCCAAATTTCTAGGCATTTGATTGAGCCATTTCCAAGTTATCTTGTTCACAAAAAAGTGGTTAGAAATAAGAAAAATATATAACTAGATTTGTAATACTTGTTTGGTACAAGTATAGGTGGGCTGGTCCAGCTAACATTTTAGACAAAATGAAGGGCACATTTGAGATAGCTAATTGTCTCAGCTACATCATACTCGAAGTTCAGCGTAAATGAAGCTAAAATGACGTAGATGTTGCCCGCGAAAGACGGGAATGTAGAATCGAGTTTTGAGAAAAAGTCATGTCCCATAGAGAATACACGCAAAATGTGAAAAATTGACATGCCTCCTTTAATCGCAAAAATACGCCATGATACCTTTGTCAAAATGAAGAATAGTACTGACTGCATTTGTAGAAATTTGTCTCAGCTAGAACATATTAAAATTTGGAAGAAAATTGATCAATATTTACAGAGATACAATCAATTTTCCATAAATATGCTGACGTCATAATATGCAAATTGGAATTTTGAGTTCGGAGGCCATTATGATGACGTCATGAGTTAATTGAGGGTCAAATGAGACATGAAACAATATTTCCGAATCATACTCTTTTAAAATATGAAAACAAATTGGGGTCACCTTGCATCCTAAAGAGCTACAATGGATTTTGTATAGGCGTGTTTTTGCCCATATATGCTATGTATTACAAGAGCTCGCGCGCATGGAGATTTATGTTAAACGGTCGATCATTCCGTTATTAATAGTCATAAAGAGACAAACATGGTATCAATATGTTTGTAAATATATGTGGTATATTATGAAAGAAAAAAAAAAAGGCAATTCAATGTTGTGCAAAAGTTTTACGCGCGAAAACGCGCGCGCATGCTCGTACGCGCGATTTTTTATAAAATGCTTAGAATGGCCTAAAACGTATGCAAAATGATTTTCAGACGATTTTGAGCATTTCAAATTTTTGCGCGCGCATTGACGCGCGGACGTACGCGCACGCGCGCGTTATTTGACCTTTTATTGACCGGACGGATATTGACCTTGATCATGATAAATATGAACGAGAAATACCTTTTGGTTATGAAGATATGATCATGAGTTGATTTTCGTAAAATTTTACAAAATGGCGCCTAGATGACGTCATCAGTGAAGGTCAATGTTGAAAACGTTATTGTGCTTTGTACATATGTCTATACATATGTGTGCCAAATTTCTAGGCATTTGATTGAGCCATTTCCAAGTTATCTTGTTCACAAAAAAGTGGTTAGAAATAAGAAAAATATATAATAATAAATAAAGGCAATTCTAACGAAATTATAAGGTGGTCTGTACGTTATACAGCCCACCTGATAATAAATAAATAAAGGCAATTCTAACGAAATTATAAGGTGGTCTGTACGTTATACAGCCCACCTGATAATAAATAATAAATAATAATAATAAAGGCAATTTTAACAAAATTATAAGGTGGTCTGTATTAGATACAGCCCACCTAAATATCTTATTTCATCAAAACTTCAACAAATCATTCCCTTTATTTGCAGTTGAATATATTGCAAGCGGTACCATAAAACTGTCGGTCCCCAGAAGCATGGTTATCTCGATATTACCAATATTCCATTAAAAAACATCAGCTACCCGGATACACATCTCTCGGTGTACTCAACCAACCAATCATACCTTCCAGCATAATCACGCGGCGGGAGGCAGTATAATCGCTCTGCCCGAAGGTATGTGGTGTCCCTCAAGGAAGTCTCATAGGTCCCTTTTATGATTAGCCAAATCCAGTTGAACGGCGATCCGACATTTATTCTGGCGAAAATAGTTTTGCACGGGCTTCATTTCGTCAAAAGCTACAATTATTGTCTTATAGGTTAGGTTAGGTTAAGGGTTCAATCAATTTAGGATTGTAGTTAGGCATTTGGTTAGTGTAGGAAAGTACATCGGAACAACAGTAGTCGACGGAGAATATACTGATATCCTACAAACATTCATCATGGTCACACCTTGGAGTAGGTCCATACATGGTCACACACTTGACACTAGTTCACACACGATGATCTCTTCCTTTGAAACCGTGCAGCGATGTCTGTCCTTTTTCCTAAGCCGACTCCATTCACTCCTCGCCTCCCGTTTCCTCCGATGTATGTCAAACGTCACGAACCGTTCGGGCGCGAAGATGCGTTGATAAAGGGGCGCCATTAGGAGCAGTATCCCGGATGTGATGTACATACCAATGAAAGCCCAGAGGGCGCCTATGTAGGACCCTGTGTTGTCTATGCTTTGACCTGATAATTTAAAACGAGAATAATGTTATCTACAACAGGAAATAACATATTGTGATCTAATTACAGGGTTTGACATATTCCAACGATTCGATAATGATAATGATAAATATGTAGTGCTCACAACTTAAAGGGGCTGTAGCATGCCGAGACTATGCGTCTTTCCCGAGGCCCACTCGGGGAAAATCGGGTAAAATACGACTACGGACGACGCGACCGCAGTAGGCCTACGTATTCACGTGCGTGCAACCAAGGAGTGTAGTAACTCCTTGGTGCAACAGACGCGAAACCGAAGCGTGAGGAGAACTTCGGCCTGTTTCGCGAACGCTAGCGCGCTGACTTAGATGTAGATTACGTTAAAATGCAGCACCGGTTTTCTTGGATCCTATACATTTTCTGCAGAAAAACTGTTGGCATCGTTAGAAAATTCCGAAGATCGAAGAGGTGGCAAGTGTTCAAAATAGTTATATATTTTTTTTTACTCACGTTGCCATATTGTTAACGTATTTATTTTGTTTACTATAGGGCCCCGCTCACAAGCTTAGCTCCTAAAGGTTTCCCAATACCATTCATTTTATGGTGTAATCAAGTTAATATATGTTGATTAATCTACTATTACCAGTTTCTTTTTTATGTAAAAGATTATGTCATGTTCTTCAATAAAACCATTGCTTCTACATCATGCCACTCCGTTTCAAAGTATACATTCAGTTCAACAATATTCTGATGTCATGCTTAGTACTTTAATATTTCTATTTTGCCTTTTTTATCTGTACTATTTTATTACATTGCGTTATGTCGATTACAGAATTTATCAATCATGTATATGTGCTTTGTGCATGTCATCATGCCCATATTGAAACAGATATAAATTGATAAAATCAATATGAAACAAAGAAACTATGTTAAAGGCAGGGTATTCTACTAACACCAATTCAGATTTACGTAACCTGCCACGTGCTTCTCACATTTCCCGATGTGTCGACAACCTTGTTCCACAATGTATCACCAACCGACCATCCTATGTCGCTCGCGTTTACTTATGATGCTAGGGTACAGGAACCAGAAATCACTCCAGTACACGCCTTCACCAAAAGATGGCGCAATTGAAAATACATTACAGCAGTCGTAGCGATGTCGGTAAAAATACCCTGCCTTAATTTAAAGGTAAAGATCAGTTTTGGAAACGCCCTCCTCTCAAAATATGAAATGGAAACTCCTATTCCCAATCGTGTGAAAGAATATGTTTTGACTAATACGTGATGATACAAATTTTGCCGAGAAACCGACTACTAATTGATATATTTGGTAAATCATCTATTTGGACCTGATAGATATCGCGCACGTGTCGCGCATGTGTCGCGTAGTCCCATATACATCTTTCTGTGTACAGCTAGTGCTTGTAACTTTACCAAGACTGGGCCAAATTTCTTATCATTTTGATGATTCCGGAACCTTGCAGTACACACCAATACTTATATGCTAGATGACCAACCTTTTCTGGTCGATTCCCCAACGTTTCTTTCACAATGCAATGGCATGACCAGAACTGGTCTTTACTAGGGCTGCAACGTGTAGTCGAATGCTCGAGTACCCGCATTGTTGACAACTACTCTGTATCTACTTTAAAACTTTGACATCAGTTCCTTACCCACGAGAGAGCCGAGAAGATACCCAGTACCATAGCAGAAGAAGATCACCGCTGAAGTCTCCGTCGTCCTCTCTTGGCCAAAGAAATCAGGAGCAAGGCTGAACGTGACAACGTTGGTTATTGCCACTGAGATGCCAGCGCCTAAAAGGCAATTCAATTATATGTGATTTTTAATGAATTTTAAAAACTTCATCCCTGGACCCATCACAATTTATAAAATCCTGACCCTTACATATAACCTCAATCTTAATTGCAACCCTAATCCTAACCCTATACCTTTAACTTAATGCTTATTCAGCGGCTGGCTGAGTCGTTGCGAAATTTTCGGCCCGATTTCAAAATGTTAACCCCCCCCCCCTTGAAAAAAATCCTGCGTACGCCACTGAGCAAGGTTGACCATGAATGGCTTACCTTAGAGTTTGCCTTCAATCTCCCAAATTTAACATCATCGATGCAACTAAATGTTAAACATGATTGGCTAACGCAAGTGAGTTGGCATTCAACCCCCCGGAAATCTATTGGCATGATTAGTGACGCCACAAAATTAGTGGCTAACGCAATAGAGTTTGCATTCAACTACGAACTTATCACCAGCGCTGCATTACACAGTTGATAATAGTTGGCAAACGCTAGAGATTTTGCTTTCAATCCCCAAATTTACCATCTATGATGTAACACAATGTTGATCGTGATTGGCTAATGCTAGAAAGTTTGCATTAAATCGCCAAATTACCATCAGTTATACAAAAAGTCGATCGTGATTGGCTAGTGCGATAGAAGTTGCATTCAATCAAAAAATACAGTCATCGATACAAACAAAATTGTAAAACATGATTGGCTTCCGTAAAGAAATGCAATCATACTACTACCATCGATGTAATAAAGAATAGTTCATGATTGGTCACTGCAGGCAAGGTGCATTCAACTTACCAATGGCTGTGCAATAAACTGGTATAACACTCCTCACGATCATAAGTAAGATCCAGACGATGATACCGATGACGTTGGAAATGACTTGGATGAAGATTCTCGGGAAGGGAAGATGTTCCCCGATGAAAATTAGAGCCACTTTACCAACAAGAATGACCAAGGCGGTGAAAGACACGAACTGAACGCCTGTCTGCTCCATGAAACCAACAGACACTAGGTAATTGATCTGGGGAGAAATAACGAAGGTCCAAGGCCCCGTTGCATAAAACTTACCATTGATGGTAACTTTGCCATCAATATTAACAACCATGGCAACATTACCCAACAGCCAATCAAATCAAATTAATGGCAAAGTTACCACCAATGTCAAAGTTTTAAGCAACAGGGCCCAAAATTGTAACGTACATGTATGATATAAACATGGGGAGGGGGGGGGGGGGTGGAAATAGTTTACGGTAGACCTGTAAGGATACAATCCAGAGACCAATTAACTGTTACCATTACAGCAGAATTATAAAGAAAAGAAGTGCATTTTACTGGTTTTTGTTGTGTAACTATTTGCCGAGACAACCAAAGTGTAATATAATCGGGTATCATGTATCCTTTAGACAAAAGCGCTTTAGCGGTTCAAATCTTTTAAGTTGTCTCTCAATCCTTCATCGTCATCAGAAGCGCGGCACTTCAATTTCGGGAGCATTGCTACGTTTAAGAAGTAGGTGATAGCTGATTGTAGCTGATTTCAATACTCTTTTTTTTCGATCATACTGTTAGAGACTGCCTAAAGTATATATCGGTTTTTTAAATAATTGTTATTCATAGATATACATGAAGACAGTTGAATTACGTAACCTAAGAAACTGTAACAAGCCGTAACCAAACGAAAATCAATATCATGTATGACTATTATTTTGTCATTACCAACATGTATTGATATTTTGTATCCTATTCCTGTTCTTTGTAAGCTTTGTCTGAGCCATTATTTAATACATGTGAGCGAAACAAATATCCATGATGAACGTACATTGGACAAATGAAAACATTAAATTGAATTGAACAGGGATCCTTGCTTAAACAGCCAAGAGCAGCTAAGAGCCACCAGTAGCTGACAACGTCTGACATAATGCAAGCGACCAAAAGGCCACATCGATCTTCAAAACAAGATCCTCATCTGTTTTTAAGTGTTAGGACCTGAAATTAAATCTCCGTCTGAATATGTGGTAAAAAAACCCCTTGAAACAGCCTTGCAGTCTTTTAAGAACATCTTGGCTCTGTCTTAGCTGCTCAGGGATTTTTCGTCGGCTTATTTTCGACTCTCATATTCCGTTTGCTGTTTGTTGCTCTTGGTTGCTATTAGCCATGGGTTTTAGTTAGAGCAATACACCAGTTTACGGTTGTATCAGTGCGCATGCGCAGACAGTTGACCTCGGGTCATTGGCCCTGAAACAAAGCCAATGACCTGAGGTCAGTGGTATTTATGCGTAAATTAAGATTGCGCCCATGCAAATGATGATGTGCGCGCACAATGCAGCGCGTAAGCAGTGATATCATCATAATTTGCATGGGCGCAATCTCAATTTACGCATAAATACATGACCTCTAGGTCATTGGCTTTGTTTAAAATGGCGCACACCCTCTTACGGTTACAAGAGTGCGCGTGCGCAGACATGGGCGCCATCTTAATTTACGAGTAAACAAAGTTGTTTACTCGTAAATTAAAATGGCGCCCATGTAAATATGATGTAAGCGTACAGCGCAGGCAGTGACGCAACAATGCATGCGCATCTGAAAACATTGATAACGCAATGTTTACGCGGAAATAAAAATGGCGGCCTTAAACGTAAAAGTGTGTATTGGAATATTTGTTTTACCCTCGTTCCTCACCGCGTTTACATAGTAGAAGCAGTCACCGATTCCATTAAGGATGGTTGCCAAAGAAATCATCCAGAGCTCTGGGAAGGTCAGGGCCCTACCTATTTTCAGAAGCATCCCAGGGTCTTGAAGATCCTCTAGAGGCTTCTCCGATGTTAAGATATCAAGGGCCTCATTAGCCAGCTCTTTGTCGTTGTTGATAGGGTAACGTCTGGCCGCGTTTGCTGGGGAACAGTCATCGCTCTGCCAAGCCTGTTGGGTGCCCCTCGACTGATCCATTGTGAAAACTTTTTCTTCAGAATCAAGAACATCGACCGTGGCATCACCGTTGCTGCTTTCATCGCATGGGGTTTGATACGACACGTCACAGTTCGTCGTCAGTTGATGATAGTATCTCTTATCGTCAAGTTTCGCATTCTCCGCCTTCTCTACTACCTGCTTATCTTCGGAACAAGCATCCGATATCAGACTACGATCGTTAACTGACTTTTCCATCACCGTTGTGTCGTCTGCGCGCTGCTCTTCATCTAACAGCAAACTCTCCCTATTCTCCCCCAGTCCATCTACAAGTATATAAGCTGGCAGACTACCGGGAATTAGTTTACTATTGCATTCTCTATCCATCTTGGATGGGCTGGGTCGTAAACCAATTAAAGGACATTTGTCTAGATCGTCCGGCATAGCTTCAGCGATTCTGTCGATGGCATAATCGTCCTGTTTTGTTATAACTTTGCAGTATCTGTTCTTCGTTTTTCTGTTCCCATAGTGATCTGATGGAAGGGTGTAGGTGAGGACACATGGAAGACCGACGGCGAGAAGAAGAGCTCCCATGATTCGTAGTGTGATCCTCCAGCCGTAATTCGTAATGAGGAGAGCCATGACTTGTGTCAAAGCCAGCATACCTGAAAGATTGAAAAGAGAATGAATACAATAAACACAAGTGGAAAATGTATGTAGAAGATTAACTGAAGTGTTGTGGAAGCAGAGAAAGATTGAAAAGAAGAAGGAAAACAAGGGAAAGAAGAAGAAGACGACGACGAATGAGGAAAATGAGAAGGAGAACACGAAGAAGAAGAAGAAGAAGTATAAGAAGAAGAAGAAGAAGAAGTGGAAGAAGAAGAAAAAAGAAAAAGAAAAGAAAGACAGTAAAAAGGAAGGAAGAGTCCGACAAATAAGACTCATCTTATTTTCAATATCTGATGAACTTAGTTGTTGTTGTCATTTTTGTTGTTGTTGCTGTGTGTTTATTTTGATTCTACGTTCTAGCAGAGACGTGAGACTGTCTCACCTCTCTGCAAAGTTCTACTAAATTTAACAAAGGGCAAACTATAAAAGATAGCTTACCTGCTGTCGATCCAGTAACAGCGATGGCGACTGCCCGCATTGTATTCTTCTCGGGAAAATAGAGGACGATCAGATCAAAGGCACACACGGTGACGATCCCGGTGCCCACCCCGGCCATCAACCCGTACGTACCAAACATGGGTAAAAGACTCGGTAAGAATGACGTCACAAAGACTCCGACCGAAGCCAATACGATGCCGAAGATGGATACCGAGCGATAGCCGAATCTTTCCGAAGCCAGCTTGATGAATGGGGCGAGCATGAGCGAGATACTGAGCGGGATACTACCGACCCAACCTGAAAGAAAATAAACAAACATATAAACAATCCAATACAACAAAATGCTTAAAGACACTCAGTAGTTAGCTCTCATTGGGAATTCAACACCGTTCAGGTGTTTACCAAATAAGAGGTGCTGTCAATCACCAGAATTAGCCTTCAGTTTTATGACCATCAGGCCTTATGTAACGTACTGCGTTTTCCACCCATTCCCCAGATGGTAAAGTCATCTCACTTTTCCGACACCCGAAGACTCTCGATAGACGAGGGGGATTTGTCGATTGGCCAACGGGTTCGCTGTGTGGAGGCCTAATACCTGTACACACTTTAATGATTTTTATTATCCACCAAGTCTGGTGTCAGCGAATTATGGCCTTTTGCACATGGAAACTGACGAGTGATTCCCTTTAACTATTCTTCCTCATATACATCTCCCTCTTTGAGCAGTAGAGACCATCATATTCACTTCGATCTACAACAGCTCCTTCCCTTCTCATTTTTAAATCCAAGAAACAGGCAGGCTTCAAATCATAGCATTATAATTTGTGACATCTTTTTATAATGCTCTTTCAAACTTTCCTTTTCTTTGAAAATAAAAGGATTAAGCGACAAAAGAATCTTTGAAACAGAAACAATAGGGGGAAGACATAACCATTTTAAACGGTACAACCAACCCTATTCCCGGTAATAACTTCCTCTTTTATTTTTCTTTCATCGTGATTAAAATCGTCTTATCACTTCCAGACATCCGTGAACATGTTGACGAATAATTTTTCAGTTGTCTTTCTCTTTGAGAATAATGAGAATAATAATCGCCAATATCATCGAGCCACAAAATGGTCTATATAACCACCGAGAAGAAGCATAAAACAGGAATAATGAAACCTATTGCTCTCTTAGAGATTATGAATGTATAATATCTGATTGCATTTCTTTAACCTTGCATTCCTTTGCATAATGTATGTTCATGACATTTAATTCAGCTGTGGAGCCGCCATCCTGTCTTTTAATAAATTTCATTAGAATAAACCAAATAAAGGTAATATCGAAAAAGAAATATTATCAATAAAAATCAGTACTCACTAACGTTTTTTTTTAGAATAAGTAAATGATGATGATGTGGTGGTTATTTTGCCTGACTGCCAAGATAGCATAAATGCTTGTTAGTAAGCAACCAGAGGACAGACGGCTTTAGGTCTTCTCTGAGGGTCCGTAAATGTAAGCATCAATTTGAGTCACAATGATTATTTGTCGCATGATCCTTTTATTAAATAACCTTGTTTTCTTTTTTGTTTGCAAGGGGAGAAGAAGAAGCTATGTCACGTTAAGAAATTATAAAGGTCAGTTGTATTATGCGTATATACATATGATACCAGAACAAAATGTTGATTATCAGAATGTCATTTTGGAATACCTCTTTACAAATACCACATTGTCTTTAGCTCGTATTAGTATTAGTATGAGCCAATATAAAGCTATTATTCTTTATTCAGTTCAGTATAATGCTTTTCCTCAAAAATAGTTTCGCTATTTTTTTTAGGGTTGAGACGCTAAGAAATGGTTTCAAATGTACAATACACAAACCCTGAACCATTGCAAAATGATGGTGGTTCTCTCTCTCTCTCTCTCTCTTTATTTTAATCATGCATTATCAACTACATTATAAAGCAGCAACCACAAACTTAGAGTTATCTGAGATAGGTGAAAGTAAGAGTTAAAAAGAAAGTCATGCTAAAACGGCGCTTCACATCCCCCCTGAAAAAAATAGAATAGATTAGTGGT
Source organism: Strongylocentrotus purpuratus (assembly GCF_000002235.5). Lineage (NCBI taxonomy): Eukaryota > Metazoa > Echinodermata > Echinoidea > Camarodonta > Strongylocentrotidae > Strongylocentrotus > Strongylocentrotus purpuratus. The sequence goes on along the minus strand of NW_022145602.1, from coordinate 6,075,867 downwards.
CCTCCTGTCTAGCACCCCCTCCCGCTTTAATATTCACCGGCCGGCTGAGTCAGCGCAAAAATGTTCCCCCAAAAATGGACCCCCCTAAACAAATATATGTGCATTTATCCAGCCCCACCCCGCTCATTCGTCGATCGCCGATCGCCGGCTGGCTGATTCGCCGCTAAATATTTTCTCAAGATTTGGCCCCCCCCCCCCCTCTTGCCGCCAGCTGGATCCGCCCCTCATTTTGGACCCCCGTAAGTGATGTTTTCCTGGTATCTACTTACATGCGAAGCATCGTCCACGAGCCACATAGCGGCGAGGTGAACATTTTGTTGTTGCTATTGAACCCCCGTAATGTTTCCCTGGCATCTACTAACATCTTACTGTTTGGGTCGATCTGGACACATAATGGCGTTTTTCTATGCACATCACATTTTCACTCGGCAGCCCAAGGGGGCCGGGGGGGGGGGAGGAGGGGGTTAAACCCCCTACCCCCCGTAGATCTGCCCATGTTACCATATCATTCCACGACATCATGGTCTTCCTCTTCCTCTCAATAGGGACTTTTAGATTTGCGTGGACGTGGACGTGTTACGTACTTTTAAGGCACTGGCAGTCACACGTTGTAGCCCACGTTCTCATCGTGCAAATCTAAAAGTCCCTAATATTAATTTAATGGTCGAGGTTCATTATTTGCTGATCATTTGAAATCACCAGACTTCAGCGGGTTTACGCTTTCACAACGAAAAACTTCTCCATAACCATGTTTCTGCCCCCCTCCCCCCACTCCGAGTAGAGACGGATCCCATGCGTGTTACCAAAATGTCCGGTAAAAAGGGGTACTTTTCGTGCGACAAAGTCCGGCCCGAGAATTGAAAAAAAGGGGTGTTTTAACTTTTCACCCGGAGATTTCTTTAAAAAGGTGGGTACATTGAGCATTTTCATGAATAAGGGGGTCTCCAAGGCAGGAAAAGCCCACGAAAAGCCCGCGAAAGGGGGGTTCGGAAATGTTGGCAGTCCTCAGATAGGGGTGCTTTCAAAAAGAGGGAACAAGCATATGCGTACCCTAAATAACACTGAGTGGGGGGCCGGGGTTTCTGCCCTTGCGCGATCGCCTCCAGCTCCAGCAGACATGGCGCGGCAGCGTGCACACGTACCGTTACTAACGGCGCAGTAGGCCTATAACCACTGCTGACGGCGGCACTGCACTGCGAGCTGAATCGGTAATAATAGGCCTACTCATAGAACGGGAAATCTTGCACGCTAATCTAAGTTCTATTTCATTGGTTTAAGGTTTGAAAATTGAAACTCAATATTGTGTTAAAGATATAACAGAAAAGATAATCTTTATTTCATAATTCCACGGGGGCGATTTTTAATTTTGCAATCGCCCCCGTGAGCAACCTGACGGGGGCGAATCGCCCACCGCCCCCGTGTATTTTGAGCGCTACCATCTACACTGAGCAGCATCTAGAGAGAAAGGGGAATGGGACATACACAAAGACAGATAGAGACCGAGAGAGAGAAAGAGAAGGTGTGTGTGTGTGTGTGTGTGGGGGGGGGGGGGAGGGGGGGGGGGGGGGTCGATCATAATTAGCCAAAACAAATGGAGTACTTTGGCAACAGCTATATATTTTGTTTAAATCTCGAAACAAAATCAAGCACATGCTTACCTGTCAACGTCGCACTGCTCTTAAACTCCTCCTGAAATGCGACAAAGAGCAAACTGTAGCTGAAGAGGATCCCATATAGTACGAAGTAGAGGGCGAACGTCGCTACGACCACCACACGTCCCCATCGTCTCCTCACCCGATGTCGAAGAGATGGTCGACTCGTTGTCGACTTCAAGGCCGGATCGCCGACGATGGATGGAGACATCTTTAATCACGACTGTCTTTCAGAACAAACTTGAATTCACAGGGAGAGTGTGATTGCGTAGGGGCGATCCATCTCCATCATGTTTTTGCAACATTTGTTTCAAATGATAATGTAGCAGGAACTGCGTGAGCTTTGCAGCATGTATACAACCACTGTGAATCTAAGCGAAACACGTCATGTAGATATAGTAATGTTGTCCTCAGTGCGCGGCGATCGAGGTAACAAAATATCGCAATGGGTACTGATATATCTCAGCCTATTTACACTCCGCTTGCTGCAGCTTTAGTCTGGCAATGTACGTAACAAACGCACCCGGTATTGCCAAGATGAAGGCTATACCTAATATACAATACATTATGTTAACCATGGTATCGTCCGTTGTTCAATAACCACATGCAAATAAAACCCACTGAACCATACGTGACAGTGGTGTGTGTAAATATTATTATGAAGAGAGTTATTGTGAGGATAGCTTTATATAGATCGAGGCCCATTAAAGCGCTCAAATATCTTCTTTTTTTAAAAACACGAGTATGGCATCAAACAAACGATACTACCCACCACACTTATTGGAAGAACATAGGTTTATCTTGATAAGGACAAACGGAAAACTAGCTGAGAGAATAAACATAAAGTGTTCATGGAAATATATTCCTAATCAGTGACTAATTATAGGCTAAAGTGATAAAACCCATGTAAATGCTCAGTGGCGCATTGACACCAGTGCACACAAATTATGGCTACCTATAGATTTCTTATAAACAAAGGTCGAAGTGTAAACACCCCATGCAATCGACATCAACCTGTGAAAGAAAAAGACGGATAAACAAACATAAGGTAAAGTCCTAGAATTCTATCTTTCCCTCTCCCCTTTCTCTCTCTCTCTCTATATATATCTCCCTCACTCCCCTCCCCGTTTCTTTCTCTCTCTCTCTCTCTCTAATTGCACTCCTCTATGTCTATCTCGTTCTCTCTCCTTCTAACTTTGTGTGTTTTGTTGATGTTTTTTCTCTCTCCCCCCCTCTCTCTCTCTCTCTCTCTATATATATATCCCTCCCCTTTCTTTCTCTCTCTCTCTCTCTCTCTCTCTTTGCACCCCTCTATATCTGTCTCGTTATCTCTCTCTTTCTATCTTTGTGTGTTTTGTTGTTGATTTTGTTTTTGTTTCTTTCTATTTTTTGACTTGTATATTTATATAGCGTATTTAGGTACATGTACCTTAATTTCTTAAACAGCAAACAGCACTGTCCTACCCCCCCCCCCCAATTCATGTGTGGGCATGCCTTGAACCATAATGCATGGCCCTTAAGAGGATTTTTTCCTGTTGGGGACCCGGGGGGGGGGGGATGCAATGCATTAATAATTTAATGCATTTTCTTTGTTTTTTGTATTTGTCGGGCGGCGACGTACCCTAGCTAGCCCCCGCTGCGTGATGATTCAGTGGCTAAGCAATGGCCTCGTTACTGTCAGGCCCCAAAATAAAAACCGTGTCGATCAGCTGTATAAGTGCCCATTTGTGAGGCATTAATCCTCATTACTGTCAGTTATGAATTAAGGACGTAGGTCCCCTAGTTGATTAGCATAGTAGCACACACATGATTTAGCAGTCACGCAAAACAAACACTCGCAAATTGTTATTTAATAAAATCTGAGAATGTATACTATTATCTAGATCTATTAGGAATAAATCATTGTCAAAATCATTCCATAAATTGAGGGTGACAAACAATTATTCCACCTTTATGACCAACAGTGTATATACTTGAACTTGGAATGATAAGTAGCCTTGAAGTTGTCGCAATATATCATGTGTGAGTGAGCTTAAAGTTTAATGGTGTAGGTTTGCTTGAGACTATGATAGCCTTTACCTTGACCCTTGACCTAAGCCTTCCATACCACCAGGGAGATGTGTGATGGCTTCTGCTTCATGACCCCAAGCTAGACATCCTCACAATCAGCCTTTACACAATCTAACCATTTCTTGGCTGGTCTGGCCCGGGGTGCAATTTTTGTTCCCAAACAGATTTGCAATTTCTTATATTTCCGTTCTTCTCAATGGCGGATATGTTCTACGTCATTAATTAGCAGCTTGGAAAGAGGTCACAAACAATTAGACTTTGATTTTCTATTGCTTTGTCTCACTATTTATAAAGGCAAAAAAACTGAGACTTGAACCCACAACTTTTAGATTGTATTACGCTGACCTTACCGATTGAGCCAACGATGGGTTGATGAAAGTGCTTCTGCATGATTTCTATAACCCTATCACTCACTCTAACGATTACGTCATTGCTAATGACGTAACATATCAGCCAATCAGATGACCGGAAATATTAGCATTGGCAAACCTGTTTGGGAAAAAAAAATTAGCGGCTCGGGGTCTATCACCATGAATATTAGAAGTTAGGAGTATCTTTGGGTATCGTGATGGTCTCATCCGTATTGTCCAGAATGGTTACATCCAGTCCTATAGAGTCTGTCTTATTGTTGTATATATTTCCTTTTTTTTAATCTAATCTTGTTACACCCACAATTTTTCGGAGGCAGATCATTTCAAAGGTAAGGAGCCTGTTCTCATCTTTTTTGTCCATGTTTCTGATCCATACATAAGGATGGATAGGATGAGTACCTTATATAGCTCAAGTTTTGTAACATCTCTAATGTCTTTGGCTGTCAATATGCTGTGAAGACTTTGAACAGCGCCCAGGGCTTTTCCAATCCCATTCTTTATGTCCTCTGTACATTTTCCTGATTGAGTGATGGTACCTCCCTGGTCAAAAAACTTTTCCACCTGTAGTAGTTTGGTTCCACCTATGCTAATGTTAATGTATTGCTGCTTTTTTCTGATGACCTGGACCTCTGTCTTGGCAATATTGATTTTGAGGCCAAAGTTTGAGCTCCACTGGTGCACACAATCTACAATGAACTGGAGATCTCGTTACATGCAAGAAGAACTATGTCGTCAACGAAGCGGAGGTTGTTGATCAGATGGCCTTGGATGTTTGGCGCTGGCGCTGTTTTAGAAAAATGTAGGGGAATAGAGAGTCACATATAAAGATTTTGTTCAGAAAATATCTGAATAAAAAGTGGAAAAAAATTAATAAAAGAAAAAAGAAGAAAAATGTGCAAGTGTGTGCAAGTGGGTGTGTGCAGGTGAGGTAAGTGTTCGATTCGTATTGTTCATGAACTGGCCATCTAAAATTAATTTAAATAAACAATCAAAACCTCTGAGACCCTTATGATGTTTTTGAATATGTAGATATTAAATATTTTTTCATCGATGCTTTGAATGAATAAAGAGTTGCAGAGTGTTTAATATTGTCAGGTAAAGCATTTCAAATGTCTGGACCATGATGTTTTATCGATTTATAGGCCATAATAATTTTGGGGTTTGTTAAGTGGAAATCGGATGAGTGTCGTGTGGGATAAGAATGTATATCACTATTGTAAACAAAAATATTTCGAAATGCCAAAGGTATAGTATTTATCCAACATTTATACATAAAGATTGCAATTTGAAAACTGTGAATGTCAGCGATTTTTAATGTTTTTAGTTTACAAAATATTGGATCAGTGTGGGCTAAATAATGTGAATGTGTACAAAGACGAAGTGCTTTCTTTTGGAGACGATATATTAACATAATTTTCATCTTACTACTATTACCCCAAACTATGTTACAATAAGATATGTATGACAAAATGAAGGAATTGTAAAGCATGAATAGTGACTTTCAGTGTGATAGATAATATTTTAATTTATATAAAATGCCTATGCTTCTGGATACTAGCATGCAAATGTTGTTAATATGACTATTCCAAGTTAGGTTTGAATCAATCATTACACCTAAGAATTTTGTAACTTCTTTTTCAATTATGGGCATGTTATCTATAAAAATATCATAATGAAGTACATGTTTAGAGTGTATGTTTTTGAAATAAATACAATTAGTCTTATTAATATTTAAAGAGAGTTTATTGGATTTGAACCAAGATGATAATTTATTTAGTTCTAAATTGAGGGTTGTAATAAGAATGTTTAAGTCTTTATGCGAATAAAATACGTTGGTATCGTCTGCGAACAGAACATATGTTAGGAGTGGTGATGCATTAACAATATCATTCATATAAACTAAAAACAGAAGGGGACCTAATATGGAGCCTTGTGGTACTCCGCATTCTATGGTGGAAATATTAGATGTTGTAAATTTAAACATAACATATTGATGTCTATTACGCAAATAGTCTTCAAACCAAGAAAGTACAATCCCTCTAACTCCATATGCTTTTAATTTATGTATTAATATACGATGGTCCATGGTATATAATGCTTTCAATAAGTCCATAAAAACACCTACAATGTGTTCTTTTTTAGAAAGGGAATCAGTTATTTTGTCACATAATTGTAGAATAGCATAATCAGTAGAGTGGTTCTTTCTAAATCCATATTGATTAGGAATTAAAAAGTTATTGATATCTAAAAAAGAATATAATCGTTTATAAACTATTTTCTCTAACATCTTTGAAATGCTTGGTAGTAAAGAAATTGGTCGGTAGTTTGAAACTTTAGAGTGATCATCCTTTTTATATATCGGAATTATTTTTGCAACTTTTAGTGGGTCGGGAAAAACCCCTTGGGAAAGAGATAAATTAAAGATATGTGATAACGGGGAAGCTATGAAGTGAATTATTTGTTTAAATAAAGATACACTTAGCTCATCGTAGCCACTAGATTTACTGCTTTTTAATGAACGAACAATTTCTAAAATCTCTTGAATATTTGTTGGATTAAAAAATAAGGATTGATTAACGTTATTATTTAAGTATTTGAAAAAAATCATTCTTTTTATTGATTATTTTGGAAGCTAAATCCGGTCCAATATTAGTAAAGTATTTATTGAATGCCTCAGCAACATCATTTGGGTCTATGTGATGCCCATTATCATTAAATTCAATATTATTTGGAGTATCCTTTTTCTTCCCCAAAATGTCATTAACTGTTTGCCATAATGATTGATTATTATCTTTATTATTTTCAATTTTATTACCATAGTATAATTTGCGTGATAAACGAATTATGAAGTCAATTTATTACGGTACTTTTTATATTTATTTTGATTTCCATTTGTAGGTGATCGAAGTGAGATTTTATATAAACGAATTCGGGTAGATATTGATTTAAGTATACCTTGAGTAATCCATGGTCGTTTATTTTTCTTTTTATTTGACTTAATCCTTGAGAGGGGCACATTTTTATTATAATGACAAAGAAGTTTGTTTATAAATTTGTCATATGAACTGTTCACATCTCTTTCAAAATAAATATCATACCAATCTTCTTGACTCAAGTCTATCTTTAAGGATTCAATATTACGCTTGGTTTCTTTACGTCGTGTTGTATGTTCTTTATTGGGAATTTGTAGGTGTTTATCATTAGGACCTATCGTAAATATTGGTAAATGGTCTGAAATATCATAGTATATTATTCCATTCTGTTTATTATCTAATACGTTTGAGAAAATATTATCAATTATAGTATGTGTTAAGTTTGTAATCCTAGTTGGTTTATTAATGAGAGGTTTAAAAAAAAATGAAGATAATAAATTAGTGAAGTGTTGGCCAAGAACGGTAAAAGGTAAGGATATATCGATATTAAAGTCTCCCATAATATATACATCTTTATTTTCTCTAGAAATAAATTCAAGGCATGATTCTAATTCATCAAAAAATGTGTCGGCTACATTGTTAGGTGGTCTGTACCCCAACGATTCTATTCTTATGTTTATCATCAATAATTTCTAAAAATAATGTTTCTATTCCTTCCAGTTGAATATCATGTCTTATTTTAAATTGTACATCATTACGAATATAAAACGCGACACCTCCTCCCTTTCCGTTTTTACGGTCTGAATGAATAAATTCATAATTCTCAATGTTGAATATTGGAGGAGAAGTTGAGTGTAACCAGGTTTCGGTAAATCCTATCAAAGAAAATGAAAATGTGTTTAGGATTGTTAAAAATTCTTCAAAATTATCGAAATTCTTTAGTAAGCTTCGAATATTCATGTTTAATAAACTAAAACAGTGAAGGTTATTATTGGGTCCCGTTGAATTAAAATTTGAATTAAATTCACTAGTAGTATAATATTTACTCTGGGGTGTATAAACTTGATCATTCAGAATATCATTTAAAGCCATTAAGATTAAAAATGTGGTATTGCGACCAGTATAAATGAAAACTATGTGTTTGGTGCGTGCATGTGCGTGTAAGAGTGCAAGTGCATTTATAATGGGTGTCGGCAAAAACCAACAAAATCAGGGGGGTGTACATGATGTTCACTTGTGCGTGACTATCAGACAGACTCGGGGCCGGTGACAGCGTTCAAACGTGGTCATTAATTAAAAAATAAAAAAACTTAGAAATTTGTACTTTAAGAAAGTTTTTTTTGTTTTTGTTTTTTGTTTTGAGTATTGTTATCGTTTAAATTTACAGTGATGAATTGTTTTCGAAACGTACTACCTTTAAATTACAGAGAAAGGTAGGTAAGCATATGTGCTATACCTAAGGGGGTGAGAAGGAAACAACGTTCAGCATTAATGACTGGATTATGATTGACATGAGAATAGGGATTTACAGGGGGTATGATAATACCTTGGCTTTAGCACAAGTAATACAAATAAGCAATAGTTAAGTTGAAATAAAATGAATTTATATGCATCATGCCGATCCACGTCACACCGACGAAACACCGCCAGACACCGGCGAACCAGCATACCGCGGAGAGACCGCGCCAAATGAGTCACGTCATCATGGAGCGCGAAATACCAACGATACGCCAGCCACCAGACCAGGCAACGAAACGCCAGAGCAGCGCAAACGCTACTTGTTGGTCCCTCCCTGACAACCGGCATGGCAACCAGTCCAGCGGGTGAGGGCCGCTGATCATCTAACCGTGAACCGCGGGCCACGCCCACAGACATGGTCGCCACGCACTACGTTTAAAACAAGAAAAACCATCAACAAAAAACAAGCAATAGTACACTAGTTTCGTGAAATCGACAATGATATAATGAACACCGGGCATGGTATTGATAGCCAAAGTTGCCCAATAGTAACAAATAAAAATCAGTCGAAACTCGGCCAGGCATTCAAGTTAAAAGGCGATATATGTAATGTATAATAATTAAACTACAATGAAACAGTCACTAACGATTTGTTTTGGGCAGTCTCATTTGCAAAATTACTCAATGCTACAAAAAATATCCCGCATTACATAATCAACTCAACCGGGCACTAGGTCGGAGGCACGAAGGTAGCAATGGCCAAAGACACACTTTAAGAATACAGACCAAATAGGGCATTGACATCGCCATAATGCTTATTCAAGCATTTTTGTGTATGTATTGACAAAACAAAACCAGCCATGCAGGCCAAAAAATGTCAAAAAGTCGAGTGTATGTAATATATAATAATTAAACTACAATGAAACAGTCACTAACGATTTGTTTTGGGCAGTCTCATTTCCATAGTTTTCAATGCTACACCAAAAAATAAGCCCGCATTACATAATCAACTTAACCGGGCACAAGGTCGGAGGCACGAAAGTAACAATGGCCCAAAGCACAATTTAAGAATGCATACCAAATAGAGCATTTACATCGCAGAAAATGCTTATTCAAGCATTTTTATGTCTGTATTGACAAAAACAAAACTAGCCATGCAGGCCAAAAAATGTTAAAAAGTCGAGTGTATGTAATGTATAATAATTAAACTACAAAGAAACAGTCACTACCGATTTGCTTTGGGCAGTCTCATTTGCAAAGTTTTCAATGATACACCAAAAAAAAATACCCCGCATTACAGAATCAACTCAACCGGGCACTAGGTCGGAGGCACGAAATTAACAATGGCCAAAAGCACAATTTAAGAATACATACCAAATAGGGCATTCACATCGCCATAATGCTTATTCAAGCATTTTTGTGTCTGTATTGACAAAAACAAAACCAGCCATGCAGGCCAAAAAATGTTAAAAAGTCGAGTGTATGTAATGTATAATAATTAAACTACAAAGAAACAGTCACTACCGATTTTCTTTGGGCAGTCTCATTTGCAAAGTTTTCAATGCTACACCAAAAAAAATACCCCGCATTACAGAATCAACTTAACCGGGCACAAGGTCGGAGGCACGAAATTAACAATGGCCAAAAACACAATTTAAGAATACATACCAAATAGGGCATTCACATCGCCATAATGCTTATTCAAGCATTTTTGTGTCTGCATTGACAAAAACAAAACTAGCCATGCAGGCCAAAAAATGTTAAAAAGTCGAGTGTATGTAATGTATAATAATTAAACTACAAAGAAACAGTCACTACCGATTTGCTTTGGGCAGTCTCATTTGCAAAGTTTTCAATGCTACACCAAAAAAAAAAATACCCCGCATTACAGAATCAACTCAACCGGGCACTAGGTCGGAGGCACGAAATTAACAATGGCTGTTTGGATCAGTGAACAAGCCGAGATGTGCCCGTTAGAATGTATAGTTCCTACTGGTGTAGGTATTTATTCAATCTGTAAAGATAATGCACAAAAAATAACATATTTTGAGTTATCTTGTTCATACTCTGAGTCTGACATGTTCTTAATAAATGGTTTGAAATGTACAATTCCTTTTGTGACCTGGTTCTTATTTATGTTTTCCTTATAATTATATACATAGAAAAGAATCTACAAATGCCTGATTAATGAATAACCCATATCCTCTAAATTGCCTAAGTGTATGAGTGTAGCAGACAATATTGCTTGTTATCAAAAACCAATTTTCAAATCACCTTCATATCTTTAACTAAATCACTAACAACTCACTCACTGACACATTACCTTAAATTCCTTTACACAAAAATTGTGCTCCTGACTTCAACCTATTTTCACGTGTACATTATTTACCAAGAACTTTGACTTTTGTTTATAACTTTCCTTTTCCTTCTTGTTTTACATAATCACATCATCAACACATTATTTACATAATTATATCATTAATCCAAAGAACTTACTTCTGTGGCGGGACACAAATTAACATGCCGAAAATGAGCAAATGATGACGAGCTGACAATTCCTTCCTGTCAACGTGTTGAAATGAAAGTGAGTGACAACTGAACATGCCGTACTAAAACCACCGTGAAAGAAATTGCTACGGTATCTTCAGAAAGAAAAATCCAAAGAAAATACGACTCTAACTGTTTGAGCTTACAAAAGTAACGGGAAAAAACGATCTCAAAATAAATACCTTTGCAACGATTGAATTTCCTTAATAATATGAAAAACAACAATTTCATACCAAAACATCCTCCCCACCCAATGAGGGAATTTGTCCTCATGATATAAATGAAGAAAATCTTACATCCAAAAAAAATGCAAAGATTAATCTGTTCTTAAGTTTACAATGTTTCAAACTTAAAGTTCTCGTGTAACTTAATCTTCGTAACCTTCTGCGGGATAGATTACAGCAATCTTCGTGATCGGGCGACGGTACTCAGAGTTCATAGTCTTTACTTTCACGTTCCGTACTTTACCGTCATCACCCGGAAACACCTCGATTATGCGAGCAATTGTCCACTTGCTACGCACAGAGTTCGCGTCTGCGAACATAACGATATCATCAACGCGTACATTACGTCGATGCACATTCCATTTTCTTCTAGGAGTTAACAGTGGCAATACGTCCCGCGTCCAGCGTTGCCAGAATGAATCTACGATGCGCTGAACCAGTTCTACTCTGTGCCTCGGATTTCGCGTTTCCAAGAATGGACCTTGCGCTACGTTCCCTGATGCTCGTCCTAGAAGCATGTCATTCGGTGAGATGTATCCGCCATCATCTGGATCGGTCGACAGCCTGCCAATTGGTCTCTGGTTGACCAGATTCGCCACCTCAGCCAGACAAGTTAAAAGCTCAAATGGTGCCAACACTTGCTCCCCAATTGCCTTCTTCAAAGCATGTTTGCAGCTTTTGACTAAAGCCTCCGCACAGCCGTTCTGATGTGGTGCTCCCGGAGTGGTAAATCTCCATACGGTACCTCTCTCAGCACAAAAGTCCTGAAGTTCTTCGTTGGACAGTCCCTCAGTCATCTTGCTTAACTCCCGTTCAGTACCGACAAACTGAGTGCCGTTGTCGCTTAGGATGCTGGCCGGTTGTCCTCTCACAGCGAAAAAACGCCGCAGTACCTGCATAAACTCCATGGCACTGCAATCTACTGCCAGCTCGAGATGAACGGCCCTTGTGTTCAAGCAGGTAAAGATGACTCCGTAATGCTTCGACGTCTTGTTGCGTCCCACTCGCACGGTTAGTGGCCCGAAGTAATCGCACGATGTGAAGTGGAACGGTGGTGTATTCGGAGCTAATCTCTCCCTAGGTAGCTGGGCCATTTCTTGGGTCTCAGTTTTTTGCAGAAAAGCTCTGCATTTAGTACACCTGTACTTGAGCGTTTTGATAAGTTTATGGCCCCGTAGAATCCAGTACTTTAGCCTTATCTTTGCCATGGTTGCAGCTACTCCACTATGACTCATCTCATGAACATGACGAGTAATCAGCTTGGAAACATGATGTCCATACGGAAGAAGAGCAGAATGCTTGTGCTCGAATGATGTCATCGCTTTATCTATCCTGCCTCCTACTCGAATGACTCTATAGTCATCAATGAAGGGACTCAAGGACTTCAGTTCTCCCTTCTTGATTCGTGATTCCATGCCTTTCTGTACGTCTCTGATGATGTACCTCTCTCCCTCCTCTAGTTCTGCGGGAGTCATTCCTTTACTGGTCTCTTTCTCCTGATTTCCCCGTCTAGCCTTTAGTTTCTTCACAAACTTTAACACCAATGTTGCGACTCTGACCAGTTTCCTCCAGCTGGAGAACCTCTCATAATCGATTAGGTCACAACTTAAACCCACAGCTAGAACCGTCTTCTCATGACGCCTCTCCTTCTCAACGTCAGGTAGATTCGTAAGAACCTTCACTTCCTCAGGCCAATCAGATCTTGACTGTTGTAGGAAGTCTGAACCGTGTTGCCATGACCCCTTCAGTTCACTTGCCTTCAGTCCTCTTGACAACACATCTGCTATGTTGTCTACTCCTGAGATATGTCGCCATTTGCTGGGGTCTGTGTTGCTCTGGATCTCTCCTACCCTAGTAGCAATGAACGTCTTGAAGTTCCTTGCCTTAGACCTCACCCATGAGAGGGCTATCATACTGTCTGTAAAGAGGATGACATCATCTATCTCCATCGTCAGCTGCTCTACTATCGTCTTGTACAGTCGGCTGGCAAGAACTGCAGCCTGAAGTTCAAGGCGCGGAACCGTCAGTGGCTTCAGTGGTGCCACTCGTGATTTCGCTGCCACAAATCTTGTCTTGTAGTCTCCATCCTCCGTCTCCCACCTCAGGTATGCACATGCTCCGAAGGCGTGCATTGATGCATCACTGAAGATACATAGTAGCGGCTTCCCAACTACATCCTTCGGAGTCAAACATCTCTCAAACGTTACTTCCTTGAGCTCTTCCATCTCTTGAAAGAATCTCTTCCACTCTATCTGGCATTCCTCTGGAAGAACTGCATCCCAGTCATAGCCAGCTTCCCACATCTTCTGTAGTCCTATCTTTGCTCGGATGACAAACGGTGCTGTGTAGCCAATAGGATCAAAGATTCGAGAAACCTGGCCTAGGATGATTCTCTTGGTTAGCTCCTTATCCAAGAACTTCTCAACTTTCACCCTGTAAGAGAACTCATCCCTTTTTCTGTCCCAGAAGACTCCTAGCACCTTTTCCTCTGCTAGACTCTCCATCAGAGTTTTCTCCATTTCATCTCCTCCTGCTCCCTTTAGCTGTGTGTTTGAAGTCCAGCCTTTCACCTTAAACCCACCATTAGCGAGAATATTGTCAATGCTCTCAGTTAAGGCTTGAGCTTCCTCTCTCGTATTTGTAGATGTGCAGATATCATCCATGTATGAGTCTCTCTTCAACACATCTGCAGCCTCTGGGGACTGAGTGCGTCCCTCTTCTGCAGTGAGCCTCAATGCTGTCTGCGCCATTGCTGAAGCCGGTTTGTCACCGAAGGTAACAACTTGCATCACATAGGTATCAGGCTTTCTATCAACTTGCAAGTCTCTCCACAAGAATCTGTGTACGTGTTGATCAGATTCCGGTATCAGCACCCTATGATACATTTTGGAGATGTCCGCACAGACTGCTACTGGCTTCTCCCGAAATCGTATGATGACTCCAAACAAATTGTTCAACAGGTCAGGCCCCTTCATCCAGAAATCATTGAGACACTTGCCTTGGTACACTGATGAAGAGTTGAAGACAATTCGTATCGGTGTGCTCTTTTTCTCTGGTCTCAATACGGCGTGATGAGGGATGTAATGCACAGGACCGTTGTACGACTCCATCTCCTCAGCCGTTAGCTTCCTAGCAAAATCCATCTGAACCATCTCCTTGATTTGATGGTCATAGGCCTTTGCATGCTCTGCATCCTTCATCAGCCTTTTCTCAGTAGCACAGAGCATTTTCTCCACTAGAACCTTATTGTCTGGAAGTTCTCTAGGATCTTTCAACCATGGGTACGGTACCAGCCACTGCTGTCCTTTCTTCTGACAGGCCTTGGTGATTAACTTCTGTTCATCTGTCTCCATAGCTGGACATGCCACACCCATGGACTCCGTCGTCCAGAAATCCTGCAGGTCAATAGGATTTCCAACCACCTGTACATTAAGTACACTTCCACTGCTCTGTCCTGGCTTGCCGCCAAATACCACCCAACCTAGTGGAGTTCGCGTAGCCACTAGATGTCCTCTTTCTCTTGACTTGACTTCACCAAGATGTAGTCTTGCATAATCAGCACCGATGAGTAGATCAACTGACCCGTCTCCTCTGTTGAGCTTATCAAGATCGAAAATCCTTGCAAGCTCCCGAACTTCAACACTTCTGATGTTGTCGTTGATCACATCTAGTCCAATAGCTTTCACATTAACAACTCGATGATTGTCCAAAGACTCTACCTTCACCCGATACCACTTAGAATTAGTAGTCTCTCTATCTCCGCCGATCTTTGTGATCACTATTTGAACCGGATCACCCTCCAGGTTGAGCTTCTCTGCTACTCCCTTCCTGATGAGTGTCACCTGAGAACCCGAGTCCAGTAAACAGTTGCCAATGACCGCTCCCTTTGGACCACGAACCTTGACTGTAAGAATTGGCAGAAGAGTTTCACTCGATCCGGTGCTTGCAACATCCACAGTAGATTCCTGGATCTTTATGGTTGAATGTAACAAAGGATGGTGAAAGGAAGAACATCGATCACACTTCTTTCTTCTCCGACATGTAGTCATCCGATGTTCCTTGCCAGCCCGTTTCAGACAGCTAAAACAAGCCCTGTTTTCCTTCATCAACTCGTACCTCTCCTGCTGGCTCATCTTAACGACCTTCTGACACTTATCGACCCAATGATCATTGGATTTACAGAGCCAACACTTAAAGTCTGGTTTGCGACCTTCATTTCCTTTGTCCTCCTGTGTCAGATGGTGTATGAAGGCACCCTGCCTTGGCTTGCTATCTGACCTTCCTTCTCGAATCGATGCAGTTGCCCTGATACGAGTTTGCAACTCCTGGCTCAACCATTCCATTAAGCACTTCAAAGTTGGTGACTTCTGTTGACGTAACCAGATCTTACGATCTTCATTCGTAAGCTTTCGCTCTATCAATGACAACATGTGAGAATTGTTCATGTCCTCCTCCTTGTTGATTTCCTTCAGAGTGTTGTAGCTCCTCCTCACTAACCCTGCTAGTTCAATGAACCCTTTATCATCGCCGTCTTTCAAGTTCTTGAACTTTGTGATGTCGTAGATGACAGCATCTGCGACATTCCTCTGATCACCGTAGATGACATTTAGTTGCTCCCAAGCTGCGTTGTAGTCTGTTCCTATGCCTTGAATCACTTCAAGTGCTTTGCCTTGTAAACTAGTACGCAGAATGGTTATACAGTCCCTCTCCGAGTATTTGGACTCGATAAGATGTTTAAAGTCCGATTTGAAGGTCTGGTACTCTCTGATGTCTCCTGAGAAACGTGGCAACTTTGGTTTCTCTATCTGTACATGACATGTTGTTGTGTTTCTCACTTCTGACCTTGGGCTTTCAACCTCTCTTGTGGTGTCAACCGTGTCATCCGCGCCGGTACTATTGCCTACATAGTCCACAACCTTCAACTTCATCTGTATGAAGCTATTCATGCACTCCTCCATCCACGCCTGCTCTGCTTCATACGCGGTGTCATCGAGAACCTCAGAATAGGCATCATGCTTTGCCTCCACATTTTCATACAGTTTGCGGAATTCGTGATAGCTCTCATCTACCTCCTTGATGGATCTTTCAGTGTTCAAAAGGGCCTGTAGTTGGTTCATACCCCTTGTGAGCTTCCCTTTTGCCGTTCTCCTCTTAACTTTCAGCTCGCCTGCAGTTTCAGCCATCTTGTCCGTCTGATTCCAATCCCGGAGTTTCGTGAGAAATTGAATTATGTTTGGATCAGTGAACAAGCCGAGATGTGCCCGTTAGAATGTATAGTTCCTACTGGTGTAGGTATTTATTCAATCTGTAAAGATAATGCACAAAAAATAACATATTTTGAGTTATCTTGTTCATACTCTGAGTCTGACATGTTCTTAATAAATGGTTTGAAATGTACAATTCCTTTTGTGACCTGGTTCTTATTTATGTTTTCCTTATAATTATATACATAGAAAAGAATCTACAAATGCCTGATTAATGAATAACCCATATCCTCTAAATTGCCTAAGTGTATGAGTGTAGCAGACAATATTGCTTGTTATCAAAAACCAATTTTCAAATCACCTTCATATCTTTAACTAAATCACTAACAACTCACTCACTGACACATTACCTTAAATTCCTTTACACAAAAATTGTGCTCCTGACTTCAACCTATTTTCACGTGTACATTATTTACCAAGAACTTTGACTTTTGTTTATAACTTTCCTTTTCCTTCTTGTTTTACATAATCACATCATCAACACATTATTTACATAATTATATCATTAATCCAAAGAACTTACTTCTGTGGCGGGACACAAATTAACATGCCGAAAATGAGCAAATGATGACGAGCTGACAATTCCTTCCTGTCAACGTGTTGAAATGAAAGTGAGTGACAACTGAACATGCCGTACTAAAACCACCGTGAAAGAAATTGCTACGGTATCTTCAGAAAGAAAAATCCAAAGAAAATACGACTCTAACTGTTTGAGCTTACAAAAGTAACGGGAAAAAACGATCTCAAAATAAATACCTTTGCAACGATTGAATTTCCTTAATAATATGAAAAACAACAATTTCATACCAAAACAATGGCCAAAAGCACAATTTAAGAATACATACCAAATAGGGCATTCACATCGCCATAATGCTTATTCAAGCATTTTTGTGTCTGTATTGACAAAAACAAAACCAGCCATGCAGGCCAAAAAATGTTAAAAAGTCGAGTGTATGTAATGTATAATAATTAAACTACAAAGAAACAGTCACTACCGATTTTCTTTGGGCAGTCTCATTTGCAAAGTTTTCAATGCTACACCAAAAAAAATACCCCGCATTACAGAATCAACTTAACCGGGCACAAGGTCGGAGGCACGAAATTAACAATGGCCAAAAACACAATTTAAGAATACATACCAAATAGGGCATTCACATCGCCATAATGCTTATTCAAGCATTTTTGTGTCTGCATTGACAAAAACAAAACTAGCCATGCAGGCCAAAAAATGTTAAAAAGTCGAGTGTATGTAATGTATAATAATTAAACTACAAAGAAACAGTCACTACCGATTTGCTTTGGGCAGTCTCATTTGCAAAGTTTTCAATGCTACACCAAAAAAAAAAATACCCCGCATTACATAATCAACTTAACCGGGCTCTAGGTCGGAGGCACGAAAGTAACAATGGCCAAAAACACAATTTAAGAATGCATACCAAATAGGGCATTTACATCGCCATAATTTGTGTATGTATTGACAAAACAAAACCAGCCATGCAGGCCAAGCAAATGTTAAAAAGTCGAGTGTATGTAATGTATAATAATTACACTACAACGAAACTGTCACTAACGATTTGTTTTGGGCAGTCTCATTCCCATAGTTTTCAATGCTACACCAAAAAATAAGCCCGCATTACATAATCAACTTAACTGGGCACTAGGTCGGAGGCACGAAAGTAACAATGGCCAAAAACACAATTTAAGAATGCATACTAAATAGGGCATTTACATCGCCATAATGCTTATTCAAGCATTTTTGTGTATGTATTGACAAAACAAAACCAGCCATGCAGGCCAAGAAAATGTTAAAAAGTCGAGTGTATGTAATGTATAATAATTAAACTACGATGAAACAGTCACTACCGATTTGCTTTGGGCAGTCTCATTTGCAAAGTTTTCAATGCTACACCAAAAAAAATACCCCGCATTACATAATCAACTTAACCGGGCACAAGGTCGGAGGCACGAAAGTAACAATGGCCAAAAACACAATTTAAGAATGCATACCAAATAGGGCATTCACATCGCCATAATGCTTATTCAAGCATTTTTGTGTCTGTATTGACAAAAACAAAACCAGCCATGCAGGCCAAATTTTTTTAAAAAGTCGAGTGTATGTAATGTATAATAATTAAACTACGATGAAACAGTCACTACCGATTTGCTTTGGGCAGTCTCATTTGCAAAGTTTTCAATGCTACACCAAACAAAATACCCCGCATTACATAATCAACTTAACCGGGCACTAGGTCGGAGGCACGAAAGTAACAATGGCCAAAAACACAATTTAAGAATGCATACTAAATAGGGCATTTACATCGCCATAATGCTTATTCAAGCATTTTTGTGTATGTATTGACAAAACAAAACCAGCCATGCAGGCCAAGAAAATGTTAAAAAGTCGAGTGTATGTAATGTATAATAATTAAACTACAACGAAACAGTCACTACCGATTTGTTTTGGGCAGTCTCATTTGCATTGTTTTCAATGCTACACCAAAAAATACCCCACATTAAGTAATCAACTCAACCGGACACTAGGTCGGAGGCACGAAAGTAACAATGGCCAAAAGCACAATTTTGGTTTGTTTTCACGCAAACTTTCAGATTATCTTTAATTTTAAATCTAGCGATGAAGTCACTACCTTAGCACCATTTGTTCTCATCTAAACACTGTTACCATGTCCCTTTAAAAATAAAATACATGTATGTTCAAAAGCGTATCAAGTATTTTAGACTTTTAAAAAAATCCATATCAAGAACATGAAAACTCCTTGATAATAGAAAATATGAATGATTTGAATCAACATTTTATGCCTTTTAGAAAAACGTCACAAATATTTTCATAGACGCTAACGGCTTTCCATAATTGTTAAGTCCAACTTAGAGATAAGTTCAACTTAGGATCTTTGTGAAACACCCCCAGGATGTTTTTTTTTTAAACTAGGGGATGACGTCGTCTCATGCCAGAAAACAAATTTCCAGTAAGTTCCTACCAAAGCACGCGGGAAAGGAGAGGGATTGACACTGTTTCATATATAGTGATAATTTGATTTTGATTTGATTTGATTTGATTTGATTTATTGGTTTCTGCATCTTTTTTCTTTTTTTCATCATACATTTTCATGAACATAATATGGCTTGATACAATATTTCAAGTGTATATAATTTTTATACAGATAATAAACGATATTAAACACATATATTGAATTTAAACAAATATATTGAATGGAAATTAACATACATTAGATGCAGGAGGGCTACAGTAATAAGCAAAGTAGCTTGACGTGCCGGCAGCCCTCAACTTAGATACAACAATACAAATAAAAATAAAAAAGAGTGACTTGCAGAGAAGAAAAGGAAAGGGGAGAGAAGAAGGAGGAGGAGGAGCGTTGGTAATAATACAATAAATCTCATACAGCTGCTGATTGAATACAGGTTCATTCATGAATGGAAAAAAAACGATGCTAGGTCATGGACGATTACACATCATTGTCATCAGAAAGTATATACAGGCCTAAGATACATAGATATAGTCTATCTAGTCTAGACCATGATACCTCATTGCATAAATGTTAACTTATATATTTCCTTCCGACAGCTGTTTTTGCTCTAAAAAATATAGATATGAAGCTACTGAGAGCTACCGTACAGTACATTATTATCACTGCCGTAAGCATATATGCATCTAGCCCAATCAATATTCTACTATTCTAACCTTGGTTTATGGAGCACTTTGAACATTTGTTTTTACTGGTAGTGATTTTTTTAAAGGTAAAGACCAGTATTGGAAACGCCTCAATTTCAAAAAATGAAATGGAAGCTCTCATTACCAATCATGTGAAAGAATATGTTTTGACTAATACATGATGATAAAAAAATTGCAGGGAAACCGCCTACTAATTCATATATTTGGTAAATTTGTTTCTCTCATGGTCTGTGAGAGATATAGGGTAGTCCAATATACATCTTTCTGTGTATAGTGCTTGTAACTTTACGAAGAATGGGCCAAATTTCTTATCATTTTGATGATTCCAGAACCTTGCAGATGCTAGATGCTAGATGATCAACCTTTTCTGATCGATTCCACAACGTTTCTTTCACAATGCAATCGCATGACCATTAACAGCTGCACTGCTAAAGCCAGGGTAATTATGCTGCATTATTGTAGAGCGCTTAGAGACTTCTGACAAAGTAAGTGTTAGGCGCTATATAAGCACTGTAATTATTATTATTACTGGTCTTTACCTTTAAGTTAAAAAACATGGTATAAACATTTTACTGGTACGTACTCGAGCGTCATCACTAGTTCAAAGTCTGCTATATATTTACCGTCAAGGTTGATCGGCTACATACATGTAACAATAGGAAATATGAGTACTGCACCCATGAAATGACTATGTTTGTGTAGAATGGATTCGGCAATACGTTCGCATTAATACGTCATACGGTTTCGCGAGCGATGCCCTTTATCATTGTATATTTGAATCATGTCTAAGTGAGTCCACATCGGCAGAAACACAACTTACTCTCACTCAACACATACATGCGCACTCACGCACAACACACATCCACGATGCCTGCTGATCGAGTGAGGACATGCCCATCGATGTGCCGTCGCCCGCGGGTTCCGTGGCGTTGGATTGTCGTAGCCGCTACCTTCCTTACCTTCACGGTCCTGTTTGGTCTCCTAAACAGCTTTAATGTCCTCTTTGTAGCATTCCAGGAAGAATTCGACAGCAGTGCCACCATGACAGGTAAACTCTTTTGCATACGCCTGCATTAATTACCTCCCACTTTAAGTAATTTATTCTATGGTACATATATATATATATATATATAGTACTTCTACTTCTACGTCGGTACTTGACAGGATCCATCAGTCAGGATATTGAAATGTCTGGCAAGGTGCTCTTGTGCAGTGCAGTCAGTTGGTGTATTATGTACAAGGTGCAAGTAAAAACAATTCTCAGCCATCAATGGCGTTTCTGGAATAGGGCTCCCTGGAAGGTTTTTGCTGTTGCAGAAACCAAGATATCTGGAGGGAGCATGTACCATGCTGCAATATTAAAAGGACATCTATGTATAACCCTAAATGGTACATTAACAGGGCATCATACAAACTGTTATATTACCATTGCCCTAATGCTAACCCTAACTCTAACCATAAACTAAAAACAATATAACTAATTAAACTAATAACTAATGATTAAACATATAGGCCCGAATTCTCAAAGGAGGTTTGTCGACAAACCTTGGTTTTCGTACGTCATATGACGCGTTTTACGCGTTTTTTTACAAACCTGGTTTGTAAAGAACAAAAGGAGGTTTGGCGAAACAAAAGGAGGTTTGAGCTCAAACCTTGCTTTGTGAATTCGGGCCACTGTTTCTTGTGAGGCCCTTAAGTTTCCTCTGCCTTCAAACGTACGCAGAGGGCAGTAATTCTATTGTTAAATCGTTAACATGACACGAAAATGTCCTGCTAATGACCAAGTCTACTGAATGAATCATTAGGGACTTTTAGATTCGCACGAAGACAATAGGTCTATGCTACGATCGACGTCCTTTTAATGCGTTGCCTTGAATGGACGTCACACGTATCAGTCCACGCAAATCTAAAAGTCCCTATTTTTCACTACATAAGGCCGTCTATTGACGCTGTAAGATGTATATAAACTCTATATTAACCGCTAGATGGTATTGGCAAGTGGTATTAGGTAGGACAAGCCATAATGTTTGTCCTACCTAGCAACAATAAGTGTGTGCAATTCGCCTTATGACTATTAAAATGCAATTATTTGTAACAGGTGAATGACATAATATGTCACATGGCATGTAATGAACATTAATAAATTACATTTGTTTACATTACGCAAATGGTCTATTAACCGACATATTGACAAATCTTCAACCTACATTCATTAAATTTGGTTGTTGTGGGTAGGCGAGTTTTGAACTACGGCAAGCCGCATGCCTCAGTTGTATCCTAGCGAAATGCATTGAGATACATGTTTAAGTTAGAATTAAAACATTTCAACAACAAAAATTCCTTAACAGTTAAGGACTCACCCACCCCGCACCATATACTAGCAATGAGCCCATTATTTTCATTTTTTTTTGGAGGGGGGGGGGGGGGGGGGGTTAGTGGGGGGAATCGCTTATTTTCAATTCCAATTAAAATCAAAAGCATACACATAGATATCACATTATGGTAGTATATAAAAGTATAAATTGGGAAGATAGCAACACATTAACAAATACAATGCACATTTCCGGTAGAGGGTAATACAATACATTTTGACATAAGCAAAACAAACCTTGATAACGCATAAACAGTATATACATGATATTATTATTACCAAATAACTTTGCTACCGATGTTTAATCTGACTAGCATGATCTCATTTTGGTAATACATGTAAATATCTTCCCTTCAAAGTTCAATGTACCACATTCTGAAGTGGAAAGTATGATGAGGGGTCAATGTTCAATATTAAAGGGGTGCTGCCTGCATATCGAGAGTTTAGATACCTTATTATTCAAAGGTTACATTTGCATTTTGAAAATTATATATGTGCATTATTTATACGGTGTGTATATACACAAAAGTATATCTAACATTGCTTGCTTATGAATAACGAGTCATAATCATTGTAACCTTGACATCTATTTCATGGTAAAGAGTAGTTTGTTTCTGTCTAATGATATCCTAATCATATTTGTTCTGCCACGGATGACTGAGCAACCAAGATTTTTAAAGATTGCCGTCAGAATCTCCTTGTACCAAGTTGGTGAGGCCCTGATCATGCTTGTGTTACGTTGGACTCAAATCATTTTAAAAGTTCGATTCTGTAGTAGTAAAATTGCGGTTCAAGGGTTTAGGGTGCAAAATATATCCATTCAATATTGTTTAAATATTGCCTTCAGAGGCTTAATTAGCTGGCAATTCTTCAACTGAAAGTCGCAAAAAAAAGCAGAAATATATGCACAAATGTTCAAAGTTGAAGTGCATTCGCGATATCTATTCAGGCCGGATCGATATGTTAATTTACCAAATATACCAATTATAGTAGGCGGTTTCCCGGCAAAATTTGTATCATAACGTATTAATCAAAACATATTCTTTCACATGATTGGTAATAAGAGCTTCCATTTCATTTTTTGAGAGGGGAGCGTTTCCAAAACTGGTATATACCTTGAAATCATTTTAAAAGTTAAATTCTGCTATAATCTTCAGTGGTATATTCTTTAACGATATCTATGTGTATACGTTTTCACAGGGCCTTGGTGCAATCCACATATTGAGCACAGCATGGGGAGAGTTGGAGAGATTTGAATTGACAACTGGGAGAAAACTGTATTATATCTTTTGACCCAGGTTAGGGGAAAAGAACATAAAAGGGGGCAGAAATCCCCCCCAATAGCCTTTGGATTACTAAATATAAATTGGGTAAATGCGTTTGGGGGGGGGGGGAGAGAGAATTAGCAATGAGTACTTATCACTTATCTCCCAAAGGGTTGGTGGATATCATGTTCGTCATTGGTGGTTCAAACTTCAAAGAAATATAAAAATTGAGTTTGCAAAATAGATTGGGTATACCATAAGCTTACTCAACCGTTGTTAAAATACCTATAAGGGTAATATCTCATCGGTAAAATTACTTGGGCAATTAATTAGCCAACTGAAAATATAACCCAATTTACCACAGAGTTGGCGAAGAAAAATATCAATATTCATGATTTTTTTAAGAAATATATGGTTTTGGATTGGTTGATTTACCTACTAATCACCAAACACATTACTTATTTTTGGGTATTATAGCTTGTCTTTTATATAAACTGATGTATATCAGTATATACAGGACAGGTTAAGATAGCATACAAAAAGATCAGGTTAGGCAGGAAGATGTGAGTGAGTTAGGTTTGGTTAGGTTACTACAGTCAAACTTGCTTTAATGACCACCTGTCTACAAAGACTACCTGTCTACAAGGACCACATTTGTTGTTTCCCTTTAAAACGGTTTCTCATTGAAACATGTACTAAAGGAACCTGTCTTCAAAGGCCACCTGTCTACAAAGACCACTTTTTGTGTTTCCCTTGGGCGGTTGCTATAGACAGGTTTCACTGGAGTAGGTTAGGACTAACGAGGAGAATCCGCTTGTGCTCAACAACCACCCACAGGCTTAAGCCTAGGTCACAAATGCCATTACGAACTGCTACGAACTCCGTTCGAATGATTTCCAGACAATGGACAAACAGGGAGATTCATACGAACGCATCGTTCGTACGAACCTTTGTGACCGTAGCTTAATTCAATTATAATTTCATTGAAAGGGTATACCTATTGATATCGGGTATGCAACAATACTCGAGTTTCAGTGTCACGCTTAACGAACATCAACTATTTACAAAAACATATCACTATTGTTGTCCAATACCAATATACAGGCCTTCCATACAATGGACAGCGATGGAGGCTGTTTTTGAAATTCATACTCGTGCTATAAAGGTGAAAGATGTATGCCCTGCTTATAGCTTGGCGGCTGATTTTAGCCAGTCGACATGTGAACCGGTTTGAACTAGATTCAATTGCAGTGGCGGATCCAGGGGTGGGCCGAAACGGCCGCGGCCCCCCTATTGGCGGCGCAAAAAAATTGAGAAGGAAAAAAAAGGAAAAAAAAAAAAAAAAGGGGGGAAAAGGAGAAGATAAAAGAAAAGAGAAGAAAAAAGAAAAGAAAAGAGAGAGAGTTCAAACAAGAGGAAAGAAAAAGAAGAGAGCTAGGAGCCGGGGAGAAAGAAAGAAAACGAAATGGCACTAAAAATTAGTGACAGTAACGACGAATAAGGGAAAGACAAGGGGAAGGGGGGGGGGGCGTGAAGGCGGATGCATTGAGGGGAGGGGGGAGGGCTGACTGGCCGTATTCTTATTTTTAGGTTATGCGAAACTGAGTCGGAATTATGCTTCTTTTCAAAAAAATCTTAGCATGCTTGTTTATGTTAAGCCGTAGTGCATGAAAAGGTTAGAGTAGAAACACTCCTGAAAAGGCCGCGCCCGGCCGCGAATTTTTTTTCTTCCCAAACAGGTTTACCTATGAGAGTAAAATCCTGCCTCCTGATTGGTTCAGAGGTATACGCGTCATGAATATTCACGAGCTGAGTTCACAGCACTGTGGCTGAGCTGCAGTACCTAGTATATGTATTACGCATGCGCGTGGACTTCAGTTTTGCTGGCCATTTAGGTGTACAAAATGTATGTGAGCTAGCTGTGGTGCGAGGGGATTTTTATTGGGGGAAGGGGGGGGGGTCTGTTTGTTTTTGAACATTTCTGGTTATTCTGGTACTTGGTTTATATAGTTTTACACTGAAGATTTTTTTTCTCAAAGAGTTCACTTACAGTACACACACTAATATTCCAATTTCACACATAGGCTATACATACAAACACTATCTTTCTCTCTCTCTCTCTTTCTCTCTCTCGCTCTCTCTCTCTCTCTCTCTATAAACACACACACCCACCCACCCTCATGTATTTACAAACACATAAGCAACAAATGCACACACTAGCTGTCAAGAATACACAATAGACACACACAAGGGGTATGAATTATCTTATCAGGATGGTCCGACATGAGATGGTTGGATGTGGGTCAAAGCCACTGTGTTGCTCCGAGCATGATATCTTGACAAACATTTAATATTATCACCCGTAACTGAAACCAACACACAATTAATATCACGGTATTAGTCTCTTTTTTGTTCCACCAAGCTAATTTTTGCACCTTGCACAAATGCACTTCTCAACATGAAATATTTCACTAAATTTGTTTTGTTATTTTCACTCCAAATTAATTCAGCCATGCTCACTTTTAATCACTTCACTTATATCTTATTTAACATTGAATACAATGCAGTTGCATGGGTTGTTCTTTTATTTTGTTAACTCGGCAGAGGCCACGGTCATGTTCAAGCATTTACGCTTACGACATGTGGTCTCCTGCTTGTTCCTTTTGTATGAAACTTTTATTTTAACTAGAAACAAATTTTGTCAAACTTACATGTTATTCATTATATTTATTTGTATGTTTCTTTGTATTGATATGAAAAAGTGGAAATAAAACAAAACAAACAAACATATCAGTGGTTCTGGTTCCTTTGTGACAGATGAACCTGGCCAAAGAAAACAAAGGACATAAAGTAATATATACAGGCTCTACACACATGTCAAAGACAAGCTTTTATTATTAATATGCATACCAAGTGCACATTACACTGATTCATCTCTTATTTAAACATGAATATCTGACTAAGTCCTTTTCAATCTTTATATCTTCAAACTTCTTTTCTCAAGATTATCTTACTTAAATCAGAATCAAAACAATATTTAAAGGACATCCATTTCATTGCATTAATTTGAGCTTTCAACAATAAATACAAACAGCAGGTTCATAACCTTTGACCTACTTTCATGAATTTAAACTTGATATGACATGCACAGGATATGATTTTACATTTTCTGTTATTAAGATACAATCCCCACATACATTTATTTCACTGCCTCTGTCAACTAAATTTGAGACTCCATATAAATTATATTGCATGCATGTGTCACTGCTTTTGAGACTAATTCAGAATACATAATAACATAACCTACTGACACTATATACTGACAATTTCAAAGCATTAAAATAAAAATGGGATGGGCCGATTTACAATTTCACAATAATATTGTGGTACTTACATAAAGACTTGTATGGTTCTTGCAGAAGAAATCGGTATTCTCTTCTTTAGAGCGACCAAAATTGCAGAGAGTTGTACTTGTAGACTCCGCCATAATACTATAGCTCATGTGAAAGTTATAACTTAGAGCCAATCACTGCGCATGCATATCCATGCATGCAGTGTATAGCCTACGTACTATAGCTGCGCTGCATCAACGAACTCAAACTTGGATTTCGATGAGCTGCATGAGCAGCTTCGCCTGGTGTCACGTGCATGCGTAATACTACTAGTATCTTTCAGCTCAGTCATGAATATTCATGATGCGTATACCTCTGAACCAATCAGGAGGCAGGATTTTACTCTCGTAGGTAAACCTGTTTGGGAAAAAAAATTCGCCGCCCGGCCCCTCCAAAGAACGGCAGAATGGTAATCTATAAATTATGGGGTCATTCTTGATGGCTTGGAAGCCGTTATTGAAGAGGGGGCCGGCCCTACTCAAATGGTAGTGACGGTAACGATGGATAAGGGAATAAGGAGGAAGGGATGCACATGCAAGCGCGTACGCAGGGGGCGAGGGAGGGGTCGTACCCCCCTCAAATTTTTGGCAAGTTGTCAAGTTGGTCCTTATGTTTATAATGCGTAGACTAGGGGTTCTCAAACTTTTTCTTTGACGGTCCAGAAGCGATTTCTATGACAGCTGTAAGGTCCGAAACGACACTTGTCACTATGAACAAGACGGACAATGAAAGCGGACAAAATATACAGTTCCTCATGTAGACAAAGGAACATCCCTTCACTGCTATTATGTAAAAGTGTGTAGAACATGTCACATGCATATTCACCTGTTCTACACATTTTTACATAATAGCAGTGAAGGGATGTTCCTTTGTCTACATGAGGAACTGTATATTTTGTCCGCTTTCATTGTCCGTTATGTTCATAGTGTGTATACTGAAGATAATGAGGCTTGTTTTTGGTCTATATCTGATCCAAGGAGAATTGCTACAGTTTAAAAAAAACCAGAACCGCCAGTGCTTCCACTCGTTTAAATAGAGTTTCCTGAAAAATAACACCCAATATCCTGGAATTTGAAGGAATTTTTTCTTAAAACTTTCAAAATGCCTCTTACGTGGATTTCTTATTTGGATGAATCGCAATGACGTTTTAATATATATTAATTATTGAGTGGGCTTATTTTGCTTTCTAATGGATCCATACAACATGGCAGAGCTAGTAGTGTGTTTGGTTGGATGGGGTTATTTGTTTATGTTACAACTGATTCCATTTTTGGTTTCATCAATTGTACAATCTACGTAATGAAAATGTTTTGAACAAATGATAAGGAAAAACAACTGTATTTTATTTCTAAGATTGTATTGTTTGGAATCTATAAAAAAAAACTATTGAAAAAAGAAGAAAAAATAAGAGAGATAGGGACAGATAGAGAGAGAGAGAGGGGGAGATTTAGTATGTGGGCGTTGGTGAAGGTGTGCGTGCGTGTGGGGGGGGGGGAGGGTAATCGTTTGCACGTGATGGGCTTTTCACGTCCCACTCCCATCTTGGGCCTACTTTCAAATTTTACGTCTGCATATATTTCTCATGTAATATGGGAACAGAGATACAATCCCTGAACGGAGCCTGGCAAAATATTAAAGGTAAAGTGGGCACCCTCTTCCATCTCGAGTTATTTATCAGCATATGGAGAGAGAGATACTCACATTTGTAAGGCGCTGTTTACTACTGCTGCCACTCTCAGGATGCTCTCCTGATTTTGTGTTACTATATGTGTTTCCTGACTACTATTGCCTTCAATTTTTATATCAACATTCATTTTGGGACCTTGTCATCCTACTGGACAGTGTTTGAGTGGTTTTTCATGAATGATTAAAGCGAGATTTTAGGATATGTTTTCGACTGATTTTGCTGCACTTTCACTTGTACTGCTAGCAGTGTTAAGCTACAGTACAGAGCACCTATTATGCGGAGGTTCAAAGGACTGCATTTTGAATAGCAACATTGACAAAGACTTTGACCATTTTAGAGTCTTATGTCTGAATAGACACTGGACCGTGCATCAAAGCCCTTCAACAATGGAGACAAAGCCCATTCATGGTCTCCGGTATTCAAGGTCCAGCCTGATTGCATTGAGACATTCAAGATGTGCTAAGGTCACACCATCAGCAGATGTACTATCCCTACTGAAGGAAAATGGCATTCTGAGGTATCGAGGTTGCCGAGCTGGTAACAGAGCAAGAAGGAAACAACTAGTGAGGTCAACGGGAATTGACTCTTCCAATGTTGTTATTGATGCAAATGTCGGAAATGAAACATTACAGCATGTATGTCACTGGAATGCTCGCTCACTGAGACATAAATCTCTTCTTCTTCAAGACTATGTCATCACCAACGAAGTTGATGTAATGTTTGTCACAGAGACATGGCTGACTGAAAATGATGACGCTGTAATTGCTGAGGTAACACCACCTGGTTATACTTTCACCAATGTTCCACGCACTGGCGGTCGTGGCGGAGGTGTTGGTGCTCTGGTCAGGTCTGATCTGAAACTACATCAAGTGACTATTGATCCTCATTTTACAACATTTGAGCACTGCATTATTACAGACAAAGCTCGTTCGGTGAACTATGTTGCTGTATACCGTCCACCACCATCCAGCACGAATGGTCTGAAAACATCTACGTTCCTCGAAGAATTTGACAGCTTCATCGATGACATGAATCAGACTCCTGGGAAGCTACTGCTTTTAGGTGATTTGAATGTCCATTATGACTGTCCCGAGAGACCTGATGTCGCACGCGTTGTAGATACGCTGAAATCCGCAGGACTCAAGCAGTACATATCAAAGCCAACTCATCGACACGGCCATACATTGGATGTAGTGATTGCGAGGGAAGATGAGAATCTTCTCTGTTCCATACGTACAGATCCGAGCCTCATGTCCGACCATGTAGCCGTGAGCTGCATGATCCGTGGTGAAAGACCATCTACAGATGAACGGCCACAGGAATATCGCAAATTCAGCAACATTGATCACACGTTGTTTGCCGATGATCTTGCCAGTTTCCTTGACAATCAACCCTTGGCGGGGGATGTAAACAGTTGCGTGCTCAATCTTGACAGAGACATGGAGCGTGTCCTGGATATCCATGCGCCTGTATGTCTCCGCACCACGCAAGTTCGTCACAGGCCAAAGTGGTACAACGAAGAAGTTGATGCTGCAAGACGTGAACGCAGAAGACAGGAGCGGAAATGGCGTAAATCCCTTAAAGTCAATCCCGATAACGATCGATCGGCCTACTGTGGAGCTAAAGCTGCTGCAGCTGAAGCTCTGTCAAGGGCTAAACGGTTCTACTACAATGACCTGTTTTCTGAAAGTACTCCAAAGGACATGTATAGAGAACTGAAGCATCTTCTGAATAAGAGTAAACGATTTCTCCCAGATGCTGATTCATCAGTTGAGCTTGCCTCTACATTCTGCACATTCTTCAGTGAGAAGATCAGAGACTTGCGGAGATGTATAGATGACTTAAACGTTGGCGAATTGGACAATCCAAATGGTATGGCAATCTCAGCCCCTTCATTCGTGGAGTTCCAGTTGGTCACATCAGAGGAGGTTCAGAGGCTGATCAAACGCTCACCCAACAAGACATGTCCTTTGGATCCTCTTCCAACGTGGCTCCTGAAGCGTCACCTTCCTGTTTTGCTGCCAAAGCTGACGCATATCATCAACGCATCGTTGGCATCAGGCGATTTTCCATCATCTCTAGGTGTTGCATCTGTGACACCAGTCTTGAAGAAGCCAGGACTTGACAAAGAAAGAATGAAAAACTACAGGCCCATTTCGAACATAAGGTTTGTAGCCAAGCTTATGGAAAGAGTCGTCTCATCACAGTTAGCCAACTACTTGGAAGACAACAGCCTTGGTGATCCTAAACAGTCTGCATATAGGAAAAATCACAGTACTGAGACTGCATTGGTGAGTCTTAGAATTATATCCTATGTGCTCTGGATGATCGGAAATGCGTCATTCTACTGTCGCTAGATATGTCATCTGCATTTGACACTCTTGACCACACGATCTTGCTGACAAGGCTTCGGGATGAATATGGTGTCTCTGGCACAGCACTGCACTGGTTTAGATCATACCTGAGCAACCGACTATCACATGTGCGAATCAGAGGAGTGAAATCACTAGACACCAGGTTGGAGTTCGGTGTCCCGCAAGGATCGGTGATGGGCCCGCTGCTCTTTACGCTCTACTCGAAACCTGTATCTGATATCCTTTACAGTCATGGCATAGGCTATCATGTATACGCCGACGATATACAGGTGTATATACAATGCGACCCTTCTAGCCAGGACTCTGTTGATCATGCTGCATGCAGACTACGGGATGCAATGAGAGATGTCTACAGGTGGATGACATCCAACAAATTGAAACTTAATCAAGACAAAACTGAGTTAGTAGTCTTTGCTTCGAAAGTCCATCAACGATTGCTCCAGAACTTCACTCTAACTCTTCATGATGGGACTGTGATTAAACCGTCAAAGAAGCTGCGTATTCTTGGCGTCGTCTTTGACAACCTCATGCTGCCAGATGTTCACGTCTCAAATGTAGTCAGGACTGTCAAATATCATATCCGGAACTTATGCAGGATTAGAAAATATCTTGACGAAAGTACCACTCATGCTGCAGTCCGTGCCTTAGTTTTATCTCGTCTTGATTACTGTAACAGTTTGTTGAGTGGCACAACAGCAAAGAACATTCACCGTCTTCAGCTTCTCCAGAACCAGTCTGCACGCCTCATCTTCAAACAACCAAAGAGCACACACACCACGCCCTTGTTGAACTCTCTGCATTGGCTTCCTATTCAACAGCGAGTGCTCTTCAAGACCTCCACCCTTGTCTTTAAGTCGTTACACTATCTCTCTCCCTCATATCTTACTGATCTCGTTCATGTTAGGCACTCCAGTTACAACCTAAGATCCAACACTCGTACAGTTTTAGATACCCCAAGGTGTCGAACCAATGCTGGTAAGCGGGCATTCATAGCCACTGCTCCAAAATCATGGAACAATCTCCCCAATTTTGTACAAACTGCTGATTCTCTAATGACTTTCAAAAAACACCTCAAAACACACTTGTTTAACTAATGCCCGCTTACCAGCACTTGTTCTTGCTCTTCTATTACCTGTCTTACCCTTTATTTTGTTCATTCCTATATTGTTACATACATGTCTGTTGTTAAGCATCTTTCTATTATGTTAATTGTTCATTGTATATGTTAATTAAGCGCTTTGTATCTACTTGTAGAAAAGGCGCTATACAAATGTTCATTATTATTATTATTATTATAGATAGAGAGAGAGAGAGAGAGAGAGAGACGGAGAGAGAGAAAGAGAGAGAGAGAGGGGGGGGGGGTTTAGTAAGACAGAGACAGAGACAGTGACACAGAGGGACAGAAGGGAGAGAGACATACAGAGACGAACAGAGAGAGAGAGAGAGGGGGGGGGGGTTAGAAAGACAGAGACAGAGACAGTGACACAGAGGGACAGAAGGGAGAGAGACATACAGAGACGAACAGAGAGAGAGAGAGAGAGAGAGGGGGGGGGGGGGTTAGAAAGACAGAGACAGAGACAGTGACACAGAGGGACAGAAGGGAGAGAGACAAACAGAGACGAACAGAGAGAGAGAGAGAGAGAGAGAGGGGGGTTAGAAAGACAGAGACAGAGACAGTGACACGGAGGGACAGAAGGGAGAGAGACATACAGAGACGAACAGAGAGAGAGAGAGAGAGGGGGGGGGGGGTTTAGAAAGACAGAGACAGAGACAGTGACACAGAGGAACAGAAGGGAGAAAGACATACAGAGACGAACAGAGAGAGAGAGAGAGAGGGGGGTTAGAAAGACAGAGACAGAGACAGTGACACAGAGGGACAGAAGGAAGAGAGACATACAGAGACGAACAGAGAGAGAGAGAGAGAGGGGGGTTAGAAAGACAGAGACAGAGGCAGTGACACAGAGGGACAGAAGGGAGAGAGACATACAGAGACGAACAGAGAGAGAGAGAGAGAGAGAGAGGGGGGGGGAGGGGTTAGAAAGACAGAGACAGAGACAGTGACACGGAGGGACAGAAGGGAGAGAGACATACGGAGACGAACAGAGAGAGAGAGAGGGGGGGGGGGGGGGGTAGAAAGACAGAGACAGAGACAGTGACACAGAGGAACAGAAGGGAGAGAGACATACAGAGACGAACAGAGAGAGAGAGAGAGAGGGGTTGTGGTAATTGGTGACCAAAAATGATAGACCTTACCCCACCCCAAAACCGATCAAACAAATTTTCCAATTATGGAGATATTGTGCGAGAAAAAAAAAATGACCTCCTACCCCCCCCCCCCCCCCCCCCCCGCTTATTCAACGGCAGGCTGAGTCGTTGCGAAAATTTCGCAATATATATATCTCAGCGGCTTCGGTGAAAAAATCGTTCCCAGGACCCTGAGCACCCCCGGTGAAAAAATCGTTCCCAGGGGCCTGTAAATACTAGTCACTATTTCCTACAGTCGTGTATATATGCATTGTAATTGGTTTTTTTAAATCTCATCGTGTGATCTGATTATCATCGTCAAATTATTATTATTACTATTATTATTAGTGTTACTATTAGTACTAGTATTATCATCGATTGTTTCAAAATATTTTTTCATCATAATTATAATTATATACAGCACAAACATGTGTCTAAATTGTTATGATGTGTCAGTGAGTGTCTTTAAAATAAAGAGTGTGAACCGATTAAAGTCCAGTGATAGCCGAGGTATAGAAAGAGAGAAGACAGAAAGTATGACTTGTTTAGAGGATACCTTACGTAAACTTTATTACGACCCTTCCAACGAGGGTAGTTTTGGCGGTGGTGTGAAATTGTGGAGGTCCTTGAAAAAGAACGGCTTTGAGAAAGTACCCTATGAAACGGTGAAAAAATGGTTAGAAAAACAAGATACTTATACGTTACATGCTCCAGTGAGAAAAAAGTTTGCGCGAAATAGAGTGGTGGTGAGAGGAATCGATGACAATTGGGAGGCTGATCTCCTCGATGTCCAGAATTTGAAGAAGTATAACAAAGGGTACCGTTATTTGTTAGTGTGTATTGACGTACTGTCTAAGTATGCGTGGGCCATTCCACTAAAAAACAAGACTGGTAAAGCTATAACGGAAGCTTCCAAGCAAATAACGAGCGAAGGAAGGGTTCCCCTACCTTAAAGCCCATGACATATATTTTTTTACCACGGAGAATGAGGTCATCAAGGGTTCGGTTGTGGAAAGGATGAACAGGACTATTAGGGAAAGGCTCTGGCGCTATTTTACTTTCACAGATTCTTACAAATACATTGACATACATACGAATACTGGTATGAAAGGTATCGTTGTAGCTTTGCATTAATTTGTGTATAACGTCAATGTATTTGTAAGAATCTGTGAAAGTAAAATAGCGCCAGAGCCTTTCCCTAATAGTCCTGTTCATCCTTTCCACAACCGAACCCTTGATGACCTCATTCTCCGTGGTAAAAAAATATATGTCATGGGCTTTAAGGTAGGGGAACCCTTCCTTCGCTCGTTATTTGCTTGGAAGCTTCCGTTATAGCTTTACCAGTCTTGTTTTTTAGTGGAATGGCCCACGCATACTTAGACAGTACGTCAATACACACTAACAAATAACGGTACCCTTTGTTATACTTCTTCAAATTCTGGACATCGAGGAGATCAGCCTCCCAATTGTCATCGATTCCTCTCACCACCACTCTATTTCGCGCAAACTTTTTTCTTACTGGAGCATGTAACGTATAAGTATCTTGTTTTTCTAACCATTTTTTCACCGTTTCATAGGGTACTTTCTCAAAGCCGTTCTTTTTCAAGGACCTCCACAATTTCACACCACCGCCAAAACTACCCTCGTTGGAAGGGTCGTAATAAAGTTTACGTAAGGTATCCTCTAAACAAGTCATACTTTCTGTCTTCTCTCTTTCAATACCTCGGCTATCACTGGACTTTCATCGGTTCACACTCTTTATTTTAAAGACACTCACTGACACATCATAACAATTTAGACACATGTTTGTGCTGTATATAATTATAATTATGATGAAAAAATATTTTGAAACAATCGATGATAATACTAGTACTTATAGTAACACTAATAATAATAATAATAATAATAATTTGACGATGATAATCAGATCACACGATGAGATTTTAAAAAACCAATTACAATGCATATATACACGACTGTAGGAAATAGTGACTGGTATTTACAGGCCCCTGGGAACGATTTTTTCACCGGGGGTGCTCAGGGTCCTGGGAACGATTTTTTCACCGAAGCCGCTGAGATATATATATATTGCGAAATTTTCGCAACGACTCAGCCAGCCGTTGAATAAGCGGGGGGGGGGGGGGGGGGGGGGGGGTAGGAGGTCATTTTTTTTCTCGCACAATATCTCCATAATTTGAAAATTTGTTTGATCGGTATTGGGGTGGGGTAAGGTCTGTCATTTTTGGTCACCAATTACCACAATTTCTTTATTTTTATATAAAAAAAAATTAAACTAGACTTTAATTCGTCAGTTAGACGAATTAGGTGATACGTATGATAATGGTCTACATAACGAATAATGCATTACACGATATATTATTTTGTAAAATGCTTCTCCCATTCATATGCTTCTCCCATTATGATCTTTTCATATGTCAAGATTAAATTGTGTCTCCTTGATCATCATGGATCTAGGGAAGATAGATTAAAACAATATATGACCTTTGACCCTGTGCAGTAACCAGTTACACATTTGACTCTAATTTACATCATGAAGAACACCTTTTGACGATTTTTATCTTATTCAAAGAAATGAAAATGTAATTGATAAATGATTATCATCATTATGATAATGATGATCATGATGATCATGATCATGATCATGAGCGCGATCATGACATCTTATTGAAAAAATGAGGGTTGATTTAGATAGCATATAGTCTCAGCTACAACATACTCAAAAATCAACAAAATCCAAGCAGAAATAACGGCGATATTGCTCGCAAAAGACAGGAATGTAGACTCCAGATTGTAGAAAAAGTCATCTCCCATAGGGATTACACGCAAAAAGTAATGGATTAAGTGAAAATAGGGTAATAATAAAGTAAAAAGGGTTATTTATGACATTATTTGCGAATCTACGTGTTTAAATAATCAAAGGAGACGGTACAGTGAAAGTCAAAAGGAAAAAAAAGTGAAGCAAAAAATTGTTGGAGGCACCCGGACTCGAACCAGGGATCTCGAGGTTGGAAGTCAAGTGCGTTACCGATACACCAAAACATCTCCCATAGCGATTACACGTAAACGGGAAATGGAATTCTCACATCCTACTTTGCAAGTGAAATATGAGCATGATCCCGGTATCTAATCGAAAAATAAAATGCAAAATTGTGATAGCTTATGTTCTCAGCTACAACATATTCGAAGCTCAGCGAAAACTAAGCTAAAACAACGGAGATTTCGCTCGCGAAAGACAGGAGTGTAGAATCCAGTTTTGAGAAAAAGTCATGTCCCATAGAGAATACACGCAAAATGTGAAAAATAGACATGCCTCCTTTAATCGCAAAAATACGCCATGATGCCTTTGTCAAAATGGAAAATCGTGATAACTATGTTTGTAGAAAATTGTCACAGCTAGAACATAGCCAAATTTGGAAGAAAATCAATAAATATAACGAGAAATACACTAAATTTTCCATGAATATGCTGACGTCATAATATGCAAATTGAAATTTTGAGTTTGGAGGCCATTATGACTACGTCATGAGTTAATTGAGGGTCAAATGAGACATAAAATCATATCTTAGACTCATAATCTATCTAAATATGAAAAAATATTGGGAGTTCCTGTCTATTCTGAAGAGTTACAAAGAATTTTGTATAGGCATGTTTTTGCTCATGTATTGTGGATAAAGATAACGCAGGTCCGCGCGCGCTGTCAACTTTGACGGACGCTCATTGCGTTATTAAAAGGTTAACAAGTTATCAAAATGCTTGGAAAAATGTGCCAAATATGATGATAGACAAAATTCGGCGATTTTATGTTGCAAAATGCTAGTACGCGCAAAAAACGCGCGCGCATGCGCGTGAGCATAATTTTTTGTCAAATGCTCCATATGGCCTAAAACGTATGCTAAAAAATGTTGGGATGATTTAGAGCATTTTAATTTTTTGCGCCCGCGTAAACGCGCGAACGAACGCGCACGCGCGCATTTGCGCACGTTTATTGACCTGAAATTGACCGGACGGATATTGATCTTAATCGTGATAATTATGAATGAGAAATACTTTTCCGTTATGAAGATATGATCATAAGTTGATTTTCACAAAATGGCGCCTGGATGACGTCACAATAACTTTGACTCTCTAAAAAGTCACGCAGTTCTAAGTTAGGCTAAGATCTATCATCATGGCAAGTTTCATGATAATGGCTTTAGCCATTCTTGAGATATCCTGCGAACAAAATTGAGGAAGAATAATAATAATTTCTTCTATACAGACACAAAATAAATACTAGACTTTAATTCGTCACTTAGACGAATTAGGTGATACGTATGATAATGGTCTACATAACGAATAATGCATTACACGATATATTATTTTGTAAACTGCTTCTCCCATTCATATGCTTCTCCCATTATGATCTATTCATATGTCAAGATTAAATTGTGTCTCCTTGATCATCATGGATCTAGGGAAGATAGATTGGAAACAATATATGACCTTTGGCCCTGTGCAGTAACCAGTTACACATTTGACTCTAATTTACATCATGAAGAACACCTTTTGACGATGTTTATCTTATTCAAAGAAATGAAAATGTAATTGATAAATGATTATCATCATTATGATAATGATGATCATGATGATCATGATCATGATCATGAGCGGGATCATGACATCTTATTGAAAAAATGAGGGTTGATTTAGATAGCATATAGTCTCAGCTACAACATACTCAAAAATCAACAAAATCCAAGCCGAAATAACGGCGATATTGCTCGCAAAAGACAGGAATGTAGACTCCAGATTTTAGAAAAAGTCATCTCCCATAGGGATTACACGCTAAAAGTAATGGATTAAGTGAAAATAGGGTAATAATAAAGTAAAAAGGGTTGTTTATGACATTATTTGCGATTCTACGTGTTTAATTAATCAAAGGAGATGGTACAGTGAAAGGTCAAAAGGAAAAAAAAGTGGAGAAAAAATTGTTGCAGACACCCGGACTCGAACCAGGGATCTCGAGGTTGGAAGTCAAGTGCGTTACTGATATACCAAAACATCTCCCATAGCGATTACACGTAAACGGGAAATGGAATTCTGAAGTCCTACTTTGCAAGTGAAATATGAGCATGATTCCGGCATATGATCGAAAAATGAAGTGCACACTGGAGATAGCTTATTGTCTCAGCTACAACATACTCAACGCTCAGCGAAAACAAAGCTAAAACAACGGAGATATTCCTCGCGAAAGAAGGAAATGTAGAATCCAGTTTTTAGAAATAGTCATGTCACATAGACAATACACGCAAAATGTGAAAAATTGACATGCCTCCTTTAATCGCAAAAATACGACATGATACCTTTGTCAAACTGGAAAATTATGGTCACTGCATGTGTAGAAAATTATCTCAGCTAGAACATATCAAAATTTGGAAGAAAAACAATTATTATTTACAGAGATACAATCAATTGTCCAAAAATATGCAAACGTCATAATATCAAAATTGAAATTTTCAGTTTGGAGGCCATTATGATGACGTCATGAGTTAATTGAGGGTCAAATGAGACATTAAATCATATCTCCGACTCATAATCTATCCAAATATGAAAAAATATTAGGATTTCCTATCTATTCTAAAGAGTTATATTGAATATTATATCGGCATGTTTTTGCCCATGTATTGTGGATAAAGATAACGCAAATCCGCGCGTGCTGTCAACTTTGACGGACGCTCATTGCGTTAATAAATGGTGAACAAATCATCAAAATGCTTGGAAAAATGTACCAAATATGATGACAGAGAATATTCGGCGATTCTATGTTGCAAAATGCCAGTACGCGCAGAAACGCGCACGCATGCGCGTGTGCGCGATTTTTTTGCGAAATGCTTTAAATGGCCTGAAACGTATGTAAAAAAATTTTAAGACGATTTAGAGCATTTTAAATTTTTGCGCGCGCATTAACGCGCGCACGAACGCGTACGCGCGCGTTTACGCACGTTTATTGACTTAAAATTGACCGGACGGACATTGATCTTAATCTTGATAAATATGAATGAAAAATTACTATCCGTTATGAAGATATGATCATTAGTTGATTTTCAGAAAATGGCGCCTGGATGACGTCACGATGACTTTGAGTCTTTGAAAAGTCACGCAGTTCTAAGTTAGGCTAAGATCTATCATCATGGCAAGTTTCATGATAATGGCTTTAGCCAGTCTTGAGATATCCTGCGAACAAAATTGAGGAAGAATAATAATAATTTCTTCTATACAGACACAAAATAAATACTAGACTTTAATTCGTCACTTTGACGAATTAGGTGATACGTATGATAATGGTTTACATAACGAATAATGCATTACACGATATATTATTTTGCTTCTCCCATTCATATGCTTCTCCCATTATGATCTATTCATATGTCAAGATTAAATTGTGTCTCCTTGATCATCATGGATCTAGGGAAGATAGATTGAACCAATATATGACCTTTGACCCTGTGCAGTAACCAGTTACACATTTGACTCTAATTTACATCATGAAGAACACCTTTTGACGATTTTATCTTATTCAAAGAAATGAAAATGTAATTGATAAATGATTAGCATCATTATGATAATGATGATCGTGATGATCATGATCATGAGCGCGATCATGACATCTTATTGAAAAAATGAGGGTTGATTTAGATAGCATATAATCTCAGCTACAACATACTCAAAAATCAACAAAATCCAAGCCGAAATAACGGCGATATTGCTCGCAAAAGACAGGAATGTAGACTCCAGATTTGAGAAAAAGTCATTTCCCATAGAGATTACACGCAAAAAGTAATGGATTAAGTGAAAATAGGGTAATAATAAAGTAAAAAGGGTTATTTATGACATTATTTGCGAATCTACGTGTTTAAATAATCAAAGGAGATGGTACAGTGAAGGTCAAAAGGAAAAAAAAGTGAAAAAAAAAGTGTTGGAGACACCCGGACTCGAACCAGGGATCTCGAGGTTGGAAGTCAAGTGCGTTAACGATTTACCAAAACATCTCCCATAGCGATTACACGTAAACAGGAAATGGAATTCAGAAATCCTACTTTGCAAGTGAAATATGAGCATGATCCCGGCATCTAATCGAAAAATAAAGGGCACATTTGTGATAGCTCATT
This sequence comes from Strongylocentrotus purpuratus, assembly GCF_000002235.5. Lineage (NCBI taxonomy): Eukaryota > Metazoa > Echinodermata > Echinoidea > Camarodonta > Strongylocentrotidae > Strongylocentrotus > Strongylocentrotus purpuratus. The sequence continues at coordinate 6,035,196 of NW_022145602.1, read as the reverse complement.
GTCTCAGCTACAACATATCCGAAGCTCAGCGAAAACATAGCTAAAACAACGGAGATTTTGCTCGCGAAAGACAGGAGTGTAGAATCCAGTTTTGAGAAAAAGTCATGTCCCATAGAGAATACACGCAAAATGCGAAAAATTGACATGCCTCCTTTAATCGCAAAAATACACCATGATACTTTTGTCAAAAATAAAAATTGTGAACATTACATTTGTAGAAAATTGTCTCAGCTAGAACATATCAAAATTAAAAAGAAAATTGATCCATATTTACAGAGATACAATCAATTTTCCAAAAATATGCTGACGTCATAATATGCAAATTAAAATTTTGAGTTTGGAGGCCATTATGATGACGTCATGAGTTAATTGAGGATCAAATGAGATATGAAATCATATCTCCGACTCATAATCTATCTAAATATGACAAAATATTAGGAGTTTCTATCTATTCTAAAGAGTTACAATGAATTTTATATAGGCATGTTTTTGCCCATGTATTGTGGATAAAGATAACGCAAATCCGCGCGTGCTGTCAACTTTGACGGACGCTCATTGCGTTAATAAAAGGTGAACAAATTATCAAAATGCTTGGAAAGATGTACCAAATATGATGACAGAAAAAAATCGGCGATTCTATGTTGCAAAATGCCAGTACGCGCGAAAATGCGCGCGCATGCGCGTGTGCGTAATTTTTTTATCAAATGCTCCATATGGCCTGAAACGTATGCAAAAAAAATTTGGGATGATTTAGAGCATTTTTAATTTTTGCGCGCGCGTAAACGCGCGGACGAGCGTGCACGCGCGCATTTACGCACGTTTATTGACCTCAACTTGACCGGACGGATATTGATCTTAATCATGATAAATATGAATGAAAAATTATTATTCGTTATAAAGATATGATCATTAGTTGATTTTCACAAAATGGCGCCTGGATGACGTCACGACGACTTTGAGTCTTTGAAAAGTCACGCAGTTCTAAGTTAGACTAAGATCTATCATCATTGAAAGATTCATAACAATGGCTTTATTCAGTCTTGAGATATCCTGCGAACAAATTCGAGGAAGAATAATAATAAATAAACTAGACTTTAATTCGTCACTTTGACGAATTAGGTGATACGTGCTATTTTGTTATCATGAAAGTGTGCCGATGATGATCTAATGATAATGATCATAAATACGATAAAGACCATGAGTAAGAGTGGTATAGCGCCCCCTTCAGGTATTCGATAGAGATTTGTAGAATCAGGATTTCAGAAAAAGTCGCCTAACACGCAAACTAAGAAAATTCTGACATGTCGCCTTTAATTGAAATTTTCACTAAGATGATGTCAACGAAATGATAAATGATGTACGTCAATATTGTAGATAATTTATTAGCTACACCGTATCAAAATTTGGGAGAACATAGAGTACTCATAAGCTAGATAGTGCCCAAAGATCAATGTCATGAAGATTCATGATGTGAACGAAATTCACCTTCCTTAGGCATAACACGCAAATTAAGAAAATTCTGAAATGTTCACTTTAATTGAATTTTGCACTATGATGACGTCAATGAAATAAAAAGTAGTGTATTTATCTTGAAGGCAATTGCCTCAACTACAAGATACTGAAATTTGGAAGAAAATCAGTCAATATTATGAGAAATACACTAAATTTTCCATAAATATAATGACGTCATAATATGCAATTTAGTATTTTGACTTTCAAGGCCATTATGATGACGTCAAGATGTATTTCATGGCCTAATAAGATATGAAATCATATCTCCGACTCATACTGTATCTAAATATGAAACAAAAATGGCAGTCCTTATTCATCCCGATGTACTTTTTATAGGCATGTTTTTGCCCATATATGCTATGTAATACATTGCCTCGCGCGCACGGATATTTTTCTTGAACGGACGCTCATTCCGTTATTAATAGTGATAAAGAGATGAACATGGTATCAAATTGTTCAGAAAAATATGAGAAATATCCTGTCAAAACAAATATACAAGGAATTATTTTTCGTTCGGCCGTGACAAACGAAAACGCGCAAAAATGCGTGTTTTGCACGATTTTTTATGAAATGCTTATAATGGCCTAAAACGTATGCAAAAAAAATTTGGAATGATTTTGAGCAATTTAAAAATTTAAGCGCGCGTAAACGCGCACATCTAGGCGTGCGCGCATTTTTGCGCGCATTCATTGACCTGAAATTGACCGGACGGATATTGATCTTAATCATGATAAATATGAATGAGAAATTCCTTTTCGTTATGACGATATGATCATAAGTTGATTTTCACAAAATGGCGCCTGGATGACGTCACGATAACCTGGAGTCTTTGAAAAATCACGCAGTTCTAAGTTAGACTAAGATTTATCATCATGGCAAGTTTCATGTTTATGGCTTAATTCATTCTTGAGATATCCTGCGAACAAATTCATGGCAGAATAATAAAAATAATAAAGAAAATCTTGACGAAATCAAAAGGTGATACGTCTACGTACGTATCACCTAATAAATAAATAATAATAAAAATCTTGACGAAATCAAAAGGTGATACGTCTACGTACGTATCACCTAAAAAAAGCTTCGAGGGGTAATTGTATATGATTTTGTGAAAGAAACGTTATAATTTCGTATATATATACAGTTAATATATCATACCGAAAAAATTTGCAGGGGGTGCTATGCCCCCCCTGGAAAAATTCCGGGGGTGCTGCACCCCCAGCACCCCCGCTTCCCAGGGCCATGGGTATTTACACGGTTTTGCGGATTTCAAAACCCAGGGCACGTCGTATTTACAAAGTTCTTTGATGAAAGCGTTCAACAGTTCTTGTTAATAATAATAATAATAATATCGAATATTTAGGAGCGCTAAAAACAATAAGTACCATAGCGCTTACAAATACAAATATATGTAAAGAGGACAAGAAAGTACAGTACAGGAAGTATATCACATAGATCATTGGGGGAAAAGGTGAGTTTTGAGGGATCTTTTGAAGGTGGCAAGACAGGTAATTTTCCTTATGGAAAGAGGGATGCTGTTCCATGTCTTTGATGCAGCTACTGCAAAGCGTTTTTCAGCTACTGAGAGTCTAGATTTGGAATGTTAAGTTTACATGTGTCGGTTGCTGAACGAAGATTACGAGTTGGTGTATATATTTGGAGGGTGTCATTAAGATATTCAGGTGCCAGATGATTGAGTATTTTAAAAGCATACAAACAGAATTTAAACAGAACACGTTGGTGAAGAGGTAACCAGTGGAGCTCCTTAAGTAAAGGTGAAGTATGAGTTCTTGACCCAAGGCCAAAAATTAATCTAGCGGCACGATTCTGGACAGTTTCAAGTTTCCTTCTATCTTTAGCAGATAAAACAGTATAAAGACTATTGCAGTAATCCAATCTAGAAATAATAAGAGCTCGGACAGCATGGTGACATGTCTTTAAATCAATAAATCTGCGAATCCTCCATAAATTGCGGAGATGAAAATTACTATTACGGACTACTTGGTTTACATGAGAGGTCAATTTGAACATATTATCGATGCATACACCAAGATCTGTAATTTTAGGAGAGAGAGGAATGAATTGATTATTTACTTTAAGCTGTACATCTGATATATATTGAAGATGGTGAGCGGAAGAACAGAAGGCCATGAATTCAGTTTTGTTATTATTAAGTTGGAGATAGTTCGACGACATCCAAGTGCTGATCTCTGCAATGCACATTGAGATTTGGTGGAGTGTTTCGTTAATGTTTGAGAGCGTGGGTCAAAAGAAGTAAATAACTGAATATCATCAGCGTAGCAAATATACTGTAAACCATATTTATTAATAATATCAGATATTGGGGTAATATATACTAAAAAGGATCGGTCCGAGAACTGACCCTTGAGGAACTCCAAAATCAGATACCCATGGGTCAGATAATTCCCCAGCTATATTTACCCTGGATGACCATCCAGTTAGGTATGACTTTACTCTCTTCGGCGATGGCGTCATGGATGTTAAGGAAATAACATACAGCAACGGCGGCCCGTTCCCTTATTTTGGTGTACGATTTATCCTCGATGCAATTCGAAAGAAGAATTTGTGCAAACGCCTTGAAATCGTCATCAGGGTAAAGTTCAATCTTATCCAGTCGTTGAAAATCTTCCCTCATCATAATGCGTTGACACAGGACCCTCAGTTTTGAAAGATCGATTTCCGAGCAGGGCGTTGCGCTCGTACCTTGAATGATCGTGGACAACAGTTGCCTCCCTGCTCCCTCTATACGTAAGTTGACTCCGGTAGCCCCGTCTCCTCCCCCATGGCACGGTACACCGTACGCACAGCCGAGTCCACTCCCTCGATGTGAAGAGCTATTCTTTCCCTCCTTTCTTTCAACTCCTTCTCGGTGTCGCCCTTCAGAAGAAATTTGAGGTACTCTGTGAAAAGGACGGGGTCCATCAGCTCCGGTTTTAACCACATCACTCTCGCCACATGGGGGTAAAACTTTGCCACCTTCTGAGGGTCCAGGTATTGTAGTGCATGGTGGACTTTCATCTGAGGGTTGTCCTTCACCATGTCTTCTATCCAACTGCTGGGATGTTTGGCTATGTCTTTGAAAACCTCGATAATCGTGAGATATTCGATCACCATGAGCAAGTCCGCCTTTTCCACCTGTTTCTGGAATTCGTGGCACCATTCGCTATCGGCTAGCTTTTGTCCAGGTGTAATACACTTGTTGTAATTCGTCTACCCTCGTTGTAATTTTCTCTTCGTAGTTGTGGATGCCTTATCTGGTTTGATGAAAAGGGCATTTCTCCTCCCCATTTTATACCTTTTCCCTCGATTTTCCCCCCTTTTGTTTTATTCCTTTTCCTGCCCCGTCACGTCCCTCCAAGTCCAGGCCTGCCGACCCTCCCCATTTCGCAATCCTGTCGCAATACTATGACGTCATGGTTGGTTATAGAGCATGACGTCATGTTCATGCCGTCGTTGGTGTGACGTCATCCATATCTTTAATCTTAATTTATTCATAATTTATGCATATTTATGGATCCATATTCATATCTATACTTCATACACGTTATGGATTTACATTTTTCATATTTCATATCATAATTCATAATTCATAAAACAAACAATACAGTTATGACTCCATAGACATCCTTAGACTACTGAGAGGGGGACGAAAATACAGAGAGGGAGAGAGAGATAGAGAGAAAGGGAGACTGAGAGAGAAAGGGAGCCACAGAGAGCAGATAAGGTAAAAGTGACAAATACGAGTGAATTAGAAAGTAATAAACAATTGCAGAGAAAAGAGGGTGAAAGTTTATAAAGTATGTAACAAACTGAAATGTCAGGAGACTCAAATAATGCCACATATTTAATGTCTAGATGGGAAGTATGAAGCAATTTCCCCCATATTTCTTTAAACTTTACTTAACATTATAATGGTGTAGACTCTCTTAGTCAGTCCCTTTCCAAGGAAACAATAAAAGGAGCACACATCATTATAATGTCGTCATCGTAAATAATAAAGTCGACAAAGTGATTTCAAAGGATTCATTAAAAACAACACAATGTCAATGTCAATGTCAAAAGAAAAGAGTCTGCTTCCGACAGAATCTCTGTATTCCATTTTCGATCTTAACGATATTAGCTATCGGACAAAAGATCGTAATTGCACGACATGTAATCGGATTTGGAAACGACCTGGCTTCCCGTTACTGTTTTAGTGTTTTGAGCGATACGTCATTTAATACACATATCTAAGATAACACGAAAAGTATATCTAAATCTATGTGTCAATTGTCAATAATATATTGCAGTATTCTGTTTGTAAATTGACTCCTTAATAATAAGAATAATAATAGGCATTTCTATAGCGCCGTCTATCTAGATAATTCTATTCCGAGGCACATTTATTATTACCCCGGCTTTAGCCTAGCTGCCGTTTATACAGCGCTTCAGCCTGTATTGATAAATAAATATATAAATAAATGAACTGTGGCAGAAATTGCCAACATTTGTGTTTGTTTCGATATTAAACTTGTGATTCAGAGACCTGGAAATTACCAAATATTTGAGCATAATGACGTAATATGTCATTAAAAAGAAAAATTGAACCACCCTTAATTTGCATCATCGTGACGAAATTAAAATTACCGTTTTCTGTACAAATCGGCCAACAGCTTTTCCAAGCAAAAATTCCCTCTATGTCTGTTCATATCCTATGCACCACTCATTTAGAACGATGTAACATTTTATCCATCAGTATTGCCAATTCAAAGAAGAACAGAATGATAAATTTTCCCTTCAAGCGGAAGTCAAACTTGACATTCAGTTGCTTTTATTAGAAACGGAAATGAGAGAAACAGATCAGTGAAAGTTAGAGCAAAAACCGATTGGAAATAAGAATGTTATGAATTGTTGAAGGTGCGATAAATCAAACACAAATTGGCAACTCTGTGACGTATCTTGTGAGGTCCCCATTAGTCCTGTACTGAAAAGCTTCAAAAATGTATATTTCCCCTAAAGAAAATTTTGAATCATATGTTTACCCTTAATATAATCATTGCAAAAATGCTTGATAAAACCCTTGTTTGAAACATAATCCCGTCATCTATAACTAAGAAAATGAAAGTTTATGACATTTTATGTACAGAGTTAATTGGGGAAGGGAGAAGAGCTCGCAAGATACGTCGAGTTGCCAATGTCACTGATGACATCTACAAAAATTCATAAACTTTTCTATTTTTAATCAGATATCGCCCAAACTTTCACTTATTTGTTACTCTTGTTCTTATGCTTTTATTAAAACCAACTCTATATGAGGGTGGACTTCCCCTATATAATTATGATCGTGTTTTGAATGAGTTTTTGAAAAAGACAAAAACTGTGAGTAATTGCTTATAGATTTGGGGATGACATGCTTTCGAGTAATAGCAATTTCAATTGCTTTTGTCAACCCTAACCAGCAAATTGTATCCTTCTCCCCCTCTCCTTTCCACTTTTATATAATGAAATGTCTATGTATTATCTGATTTGTATACGCATTGTATGTTTTCCGATTGGTCAAATAAATATTAATAATAATCTCATTATTATTGTTCTTGTTGTTGATTTGGTTACTGTTACCTTATTAATAATAATTATTATTTATTAACAATTTGTGTTCTTGTTGTACGCAGGTTGGATCGGTTCCACCGCATTAGGGTTGAGTATGCTTATTGCTCCCGTGGTCAACGTCCTCACCGAGCGCTTCGGATACCGACCCGTTTCCGTCGTCGGCATCGTGACGTCAGCCGGTGCTCTCATTGTGACGTCATTTCTACCAAACGTACTTGCAGCTTTCTTGTCGTACGGCGTTATGGTTGGCATCGGGGCCGGCCTGGTGACTGTTAGTTCTATCGGTGTAGTCATGTTGTACTTTCCAGAGCAGAATAGCGTAAGAGCAATGGCCATGATCATGATAGGGCCCGGTTTAGGTTAGTATAGGTTATCATTTTAATTCAACAACCATAATAAATACACTGGCAATTTGACAAAAGCCATTGTAATATTGAAATCCAAAGTAAACTCTGAATTCGATTTGTCCTCCCTGCTAACCTGAAAAAGTGTCTAGAGGTGAATGAGGGAGCCCCAAAAAGTGAGAAAAAGAAGAATAAGTAGGGGGGGGGGGCGAACAAGAGCAAAAAGAAGAACAACAAGAAGAAGGAGGAGAAGAAAGTTAGGTAAGAGGGAAAAGTAGACAAATAAGAAGTTTTGTTTTTCCACAGGGGGCGGACTCTATCGAGTAAAAGTCGGTTACGGAATTGCGATATGAGCTGCCCCCTCAACGAACAAGATACTCACAAACCGGCTCTCAGACAATAACTCGACTAGCCCTATCCCTCAAACTAAAATATCTAATGGCCCTTTGAAAATCTTCCCAACTCCTCGTGGCCAGTGTGTCTCTGTATGTCCCTGTACGCATCACCATGTTGTTCTATATTGGTATTCATTCATTTTCTTCTAGGTGTGGTAACCTTCGCACCCCTGATGTCTCTCATCATCACAAGACATGGATGGAGGGTTCTTCTTCGGATCATGGGTTCTCTTCTCTTTTTAGTTGGTATTCCGTGTGTATTAACCTATGCAGAACCACCAAACTCATCTCACCAACCCGATGATGACAAGAACAAATATCAAGACCTCCAACCAGTCACAGATGCCCTTGAGGACGCGAATAACTGTACCTGTAAAGAGGCGCAGGTGTACCACAGTGACAAAGCTGCGGTCTGGATCCCTAACGTTGGATCCTTAAAAAAACTCGAGAACAACGATCTGGTTGAAGAAAAGAAGACCTATCATCAAGCAAAAACGTCGTCAGATCACCGCAGAGGGAGCTGTGCTAAATGCACCACATTAAACGATGAACAGGGGTACCCACGCTCTTTTGATAGAGAGATTCCTTGCGAGGGTGATCCTTGCCTCAATGGAGAGTCGCGTTGTGGCGTTGTGAAGCGCTGTGAAACATTGACGCCACAGAAGGGGAAACGTTCAGATCATGGCATGGCGTGGAAGACACTTGTCGCTCTAACATTTCCAGAACTCTGGCTGCTATCGATATCGACAGTCCTTAATGGAATAGGAGATAGTTTTTACTTTGTTAATCTGGTGAGTTTTTAACTAGTCATTTATTTTGAGAGATTACGAAGAGGATGGGGATTAAAAAGGAATGGCAGTGAATACAAAACTTAAAAAGAAAATTCGGTTCTGGTTCAGGTATAACTTTGGAGCTTTCTCATTCTTCTTACGTCATATTAGAAATCTGACATAATAGGAATGTCCTCCCAAGTGATTCCGCTTCGATCGCTCTATATTCGAAATATGACGACAAATAGCTGGAAGGTTTGAACAAAACCTGTGGCCTAATGCGACATGTGTGTATTCGAATTGGAAAGAAAGGAGAAGATATACAATGACTATACTCCCACAGCTTCTAAGAGGCGTCTGAAAACTCATCTTTTCTAATTAATAATAATAATAATAATAATAATATTGGATTCTTATATAGCGCACGTATCGACCTTGCAAGGTCCTCAAGGCGCTCCAACATTACCCGGCTATGCTAGGCTGTCGATTTCGACGCTCACAAAAAATATTTCTCTCTGTTTGTTTTCAATGTATTAAGCCTCTTATGATAATGTTCTTTCTTTTTATTTTGTTTGTTATGAAAAGAAAGGAGAGTTTTCCGTGATTTAGTCGCAACCCATTTTTCAAATTGTCAATTGTCAATTTGACATTCGCATAGATTTAATGATCTCATATTCTAACTCTCTTTTTACTATCTGGTCCGATTTATGTCTAACTTTCGCCGTTCTGTTTCTCTTATCTTCTCTGCTTTCATAGAAACGAACTTTGTTTAATAATAAGACTGTATTGCCATGTTATCAATCAGAAATAAGATCACTAACTTCCATGGACACGAAACCTTCTTCATCTTTCTCTGTCGATCAAAGATTAACTACATGTTATCCGTGGGCTTCCAAAAAGAGTTCGGAGTCAAAGTCGTGACGGTCTTAGGGTTCGCCAACCTGGTAGGGCGAATCACGATGTCCTTAGGGGGTGACTACGTCCCGTTTCCCCGAGTCTTTCTCCTGGCCATCTCCAGCTTGGTCGGTATAGGGGTCATGCTCCTGATCCTGCTCACCAGGAATCGCATCATCATGTATATCATCGCTGTCGGTTAGTATTAAATTGTTTCAAATCATCAACAAATATCTTGCTCTCTCTAAGACCTCTTTAAGACCTCTTCGATCATCATCAACCTTGCAGTTAACCCTTGGACCTCGTACCGTTACAAAATATGGCGATCGAGCTTTCTCAGTAAATGCCCCTATCCTTTGGAATAAATTACCAGCGCACTTACATAATAATCATTCTCTTGACCAATTCAAGTACTTGCTAAAAACGCACCTTTTTAATTCGAGAATGATATTCTGCAGTTGTGAGTCGGTCAAAGGAGGTGCACACCGTCTTATATTTCCTCTATGAAGAGATATTACAAGTTCAAATAATACACTCTCAATAAACCACAAGAACGACTCATGGGTAGACTAGTCGACGGACCCGTAGTGCAGTAGCATGGGGCACGCGCGGAACCTAATTTCGGCTTGAGCTCCGTGCGTGCTCCATTAAAGTTATCATTTCTGTCTTTATACTACTTAACCATTAACCCATAGAATGCGTTAATATATGTTAGCCTTTAAAAAAATAAATCTTACTGTACACAATGATTCATTAAGTGATTGGAACTCGTCAAGCTGAATTAAACTGTTTTAAACACGATATATTTCTATACCTTTAAACCAATATCATTCATGGTAACGAATGTTTTGAAAAATATGACCTACATCAAATTGTACCGTGACAACCATACCTAAACATCTATATAATACCCCAAATATCTACGTTTTGTTTATGTATGTTTGTTGGTTTTAAAAAAAATTGTTGCCGATTTGATGTAATTTTATGCATATCTTTTATAGTGATTGGTAGTGTTATGATGAGCATCACAAATATCATCACCTTCATGATTCCTTCGGAGTTCTTTGGACCTGAGAGGGCGCTAGAGACTTCATCCGTTATTATCTTCATGTACGGTCTTGGTTTTACCCTCGGCTCTCTTATAGGTAAGTAGGCCTAGCACTAGGGACTTTTAGATGCTGCACGACGAGAACGCGGACTGCACTATTAAGGCATTGTGACGTAACTGCCAGTGCCTTAAAAGGACGTCACATTGCCTTAAAAGGGCATTCCACGTTCTCGTCGTGCAAAATCTAAAAGTCCCTATTGGTGGAGTCAGGGGAAAAGGGGGAGGGGGCAAACTGCGCGGCTCCCTACTTGGTCAAAAATAAAATTGAGGCTACAAATTGTTATGGGGGGGGGGGGGTCTCTTTCTTGTCTGGGGCACGTTGAGAGGGCTGACGAGATACCCGAGGGAAAATAATTCCATGAAAAAACGGGATCCCCGCTTGCCCTCATATCTGCAACCTTACAAAAGAGCAGAAGATGTGCTGAGGAGAGAGAGAGGGGCCCGATCATACTTCTTCAGATACATTTAATTAGAAAATGTTTAGGCCTAAGCTGTCTCCTGTTGCGAATGCTTTTTATTTTTATTATTTCACAGGGGGAGGGCAAAATGCGCGGCTCCCTACTTGCACGAAATGAAGTTAAGGCTACAAATTGTTATGTAAGGAAGGAGGGGGGGGGGGGGTCCCAATCTTGTCTGGGGCACGTTGAGAGGGCTGACGAGATACCCGAGGGAAAAAAAATCCATGACAAAACGGGACCCCCCCCCCGCGCTTGCCCTCCTGTCTGCAACTTTGCCAACGAGCAGAAGAAGCGCCGAAGGGAGAGGGGCCCGATATATATTTCTCCAGATATATGTATTTTTAAAATGTTAAGGCCTATTAACTGAGCTGTCTCCTGTTGTAGATACTCATTATTACTTTACTGTTATCTTTATGTTAAATGGAGATTGTTTGAACTTTTAAATTTTGTTATGTATATGTTTGTAAATCACCTAATATTTAGGTGGTTTACAAACATATACATAACAACATTTAAGGAAAACTCCACTATTATTTTCTTTTTTGCTATCCTCGGTCGCAATTTATTTTCCCTTCGTCTCTGTGTTTTGCTTTTTGCTTTAACATTGCATGGAAATTAAATAATAATTAAAATAAAATATAATGTAGGGCATTATGAATAAAAACAAATGTATAAAAAGGCGATAAAACGATTTCAATGAACATAATAATATTAAAATATATTTGAGAGACATCAAAGAAAAGAAGAGAATCACGAAGCTCTTCTAGTCAACATCTTGGTCATGATTGATATTGTGTCTTTGTTGCAGGCCAGAGTATTGACAACACCGGCTCGTACTCGAGTGCAATGTGGGCTTTCGTAGGGATGTACATTACATCAGGTCTGTGTGTATTAATGGCGCCTGTTTATCAACGCTACTTCGCCCCGCAGCGTTTCGTCACCTTTGACCTGTTCCGCAAGAAGAGGGAGGCGAGACAAAAGAACAAGTTTATATTGGAGCAAAATCCTAAAAGTGAAAACAAATCGGAGGCCAAGGCAAACGTGAGCGAAAGAGTAACATGTGTTTGATGAACCAATAGTCTGTATAATTCGTTTTCTACTTCGGGCAAACTCACTTGAAATAGCGTGACGTACCGCCGGTAAACTATGCAGAGATGAAAGCTTTGTTTGACCAAGGAGTTCTAAGAGCTGGAGGCCCAACTGGCAAAAAGATATTTCAAGCAACTGTTTTCTAAGGTTGCACAATTTTATCTACAGGTGTGCTCTTACCTTTGATGTCTGAGGTTTGATGTCACCAATATATTGGAAAGCTTGAGTACTGATTTTGTTCACAAAGAAATATCGTTAATATTTCACTTTTTATTTGAACTAACAAGGGGGGAAATCAAACAGATGATAAAATGTGAATACAAAAGCCTAATTCGGTCAAGAAGTTTGCTTACATTCTATAATAGCAGTTTTAATTTGTTAAAAAAGTAACATTTTGCAGACACTTTTCCGATTACTTCCTGCACACGAAAATAAAAAGTGAATTTGTTCAAGTACAGTTCTTTATGATGTTATCAAATATTAGGGACTTTTAGATTTGCTCGTCGATATAGTGGACTGCTACGTGTGACGTCAGTACTTTGCCTTAAAATGACGTCACATGCAGCAGTCCAGTATGTCGACGTGCAAATCTAAAAGTCCCTATTATGTCAGATAAGTGCCCACACATGCCCAGTCGAGTAATTTTGATTAATATTGTCAGGAAACTTTGCTCCATTTTCTTTCCCTTGCCTCCTGTAAAGGTGAGCACTCTGTACTGCTCGTCATATTATCAAGTCAGACAAGTTAGTTTCCAGCTAGGCAGGAATCTTTTGTCTACCTATCTGCAAGGAAGATCGAGTTAAGCACATGCCTGACATGTTTTCTCCTGGCGGCATCGAAGATGGATCAAAGGGAATAAGCTAGATATAACTCCAGCTTTTAGAACTCCTTGGTTTGACGTTGTGTTGGAATTAGTTCATGAGGTTTTGGACCATATGACAGTTAGCTTATACATTCGGCGGTGCGATCGTAACACAGAGGCATGTGGCACAGAAGTCACGCTAAAGAGAGTTTTAGCCCAAGTCATCTATCCATACAAATGTGATACCCTGTGTTACAAAACTACTGGGGGTGTTTCACAAAGATCTTAAGTTGAACTTATCTCTAACTTGGACTTAAAAATTATGGAAAGCCGTTAGCATCTATGAAAATATTTTGTAAAAGTTATTTTAAAAGGCATAAAATATTGATTCAAATCGTTAATTTTTCTATTATCAAGGATATTTCATGTTCTTGATGTGGAATTTATAAAAAGTCTAAAATACTTGAACTTTCACCATTGAATATATTTTATTTTAAAGGTAAAGACCAGTATTGGAAACGCCACAATTTAAAAAATGAAATGGAAGCTCTTATTACCAATCATGTGAAAGAATATGTTTTTAGTAATACATGATGATACAAATTTTGCCGGGAAACCGCCTACTAATTGATATATTTGGTAAATTAGTTTATCTATTGGTGTGTGAGAGATAAACGCACGTGTCGCGCACGTGTGCGTAGTCCCATATACATCTTTCTGTGTATAGTGCTTGTAACTTTACCAAGACTGGACCAAATTTCTTATCATTTTGATGATTCCAGAACCTTGCAGTACACACCAATATATATGCTAGATGATCAACCTTTTCTGACCGATTCCACAACGTTTCTTTAACAATGCAATCGCATAACCATAACTGGTCTTTATCTTTAAGGCTACAAATGGCTCTCCATAATTTTTAAGTCCAACTCAGAGTTAAGTACGACTTAGGATCTTTGTGAAACACCCCCCCCCCCCCCAGTAATAATAGTCTTGATTTGAACGTGACTTAGGAATTTAGGGACCACGGAAATATTAACTGGTGACAAATTATGAGCTTTCTAATTTAAATCTTAGTGTGGAAGAATAAAAAAATAAAAAGATAATCCCTAAAAGGAATGATCCATTGGCTCTTGAAATAACCTTATTTTCGAAATATTACAAGCTTTATTATCTTCTTTGTTTATACATCTTTAATTTGAAATACGTATTATCTTGCCTTGTTATGTGTTCTTTTTTCGATTTACTATGTTTTTCATGATTTATTAAGAATAGAGTATTATAACTTATCGTGGACGCTCATTAATGGGGATATGACGCACTATGGTGTCCGAACATTTGTTTTTTGTTTAATGTTATACTTGCAATACATTCCAAAGGAATTTAATCTATAACCTTCAAACCACATACCCCCAAAAAAGTTACATTAAAAATTACGTTATAATTAGTGCTATATTAGTGCCATATATGATTCGCCATAAATATTATTGTGCGATTTACAAGTAGCTCAATTATCGTTGATCAACTTCGAAACATTTGAAGTAATCATATATACGTACTTCTTTATTAAAACTTATGTCGATTCCATGTATCTGTCGATCAAAAAAAACAAACTTATTCGTGATACTAATTATGCTTTATAGGTTATGTATTACAAATTATTCATGTATTTAAATATGAATGCTATTTTCTAATGAATAAAAGTGGTGAATACAAACCTATTAGGTTAACTAAGCTACGGGCATGCGAGTGGGTCCATTAAAGGTAATGCAACGTTTGGGGAAATTTTGAAAGTTTGATTTTAGTAACTTTTTTAAATGTTGACATATTTGGATGCCCCTGTCGATGCATTACAAGCACTAGAAAATTTAGCCCCTAAAACACATCTGCTTCCGAGAAATTGAATAATCAAACATTTACCGGTGCTCCGGGTAAATTTCAAATATTTCAAATAGCGCCTAAGGTCATTTTCTGGTAGCTGCGACCATAATAATCTCAGTTCTGATATATAATTTCAAAACGGGAATAGCAAATCGGTCGATCGTAGTCAAGAAATATTGTTCAAGAGCTAAAGTAATATCAGTCTTGAGAGGGCGCTATACAACATATAACAAGTGTATTATTTATAATTTCATCACTTTAGACTCGATTTCAACCGCGACAACGATCATTGAATATTGTAAAATCGCATATGCTTCCAATATGTTCATTTGAACCAAATTCATGACCCCATACCAAAACTTTGTAATACCTTTGATGGAGAACTAACCATTTTTGCCAATCAATCTAGAAGATTCCCCACCAAAGTGTATGAGAAAGGCATAAAGCAAGAATATAGTACAGTTTCTCAGCAAGACATGGGCATCGCCATTTTCTTGATTGTTTATGAACTACATGTAGAATAATCATAAGTCGACTATTAAAGGATGAAGTCCATCCATGATAATGTAAACAGTAATTGTAACTTGACGTATTGCCTTGAAACAAGCTCCTAATAAATCATTGTTGCTGATGCCCATACACATGGACTGACCATTGTTCTCTATCTTTTCATTTCAATTTACAGTTGTAACGCCCTCTCATCGAAGGAGCGGTAACGTGTGTATCGTGTAAAATCTAAAATTCTGACAAGCAAGCTAAAAAGTTGGCTAACTAATTTTCGGGTGCCTTATTCGGTCTGAAAGATTGACATATTGGGTTTCAAAAGAGGGCGCCCCTCGTATTACAATACTTTGAATTATAGTTATGCTAGACTGTCAGAGGGGTAACAGCTCTATAAACAGATAGTGACTTGACGACATGATCTTATATTCATAATGACTTGCATTAACCATGGAGTTATAGCCAAGCACGGCTCATCGACTCAGCTATATATACATATATACAGGCGAGCCGATCGGGTCCATTGTTATGTCGTCATGCACCCCAACTGCGATAAATTTGACCCCTGTTAGCCTCTGATTTAAAGGGGCGGGGAAAATGAGGTTTTGATTTGCTTTTGTGCAATACCGATTTTGAAAAATATAATTTGTTTACATCATATTAGTATTCTACGTTCATTCATCTTTCTTTTGATATAAATGTGTATTTTTATCGGAAAGGGTCTTTGAACTCTAACCGATACCGGTTCAACAGATCCGACAAAGTATAAATACACCCTGGGTATTTGTCCTGTTATTTTAGATATGTGTATTAAATGACGTATCGCTCAAAACAGTAACGGGAAGCCAGGTCGGCTCCAAAACCGATTACATATCGTGCAATTACGATCTTAGTGCAATTACGGTAATAGTATATGTGTAAAGCGCTTAGAGACCTTTGTATTAAGCGCTATATAAAAATTGAATATTATTATTATTATTATCTTTTGTCTGATAGCTGATATCATTACTATCGACAATGGAATAAGTAGATTCTGTCGGAAGCAGACTCTTTTCTTTTGACCTTGTGTTGTTTTCAATGAATCCTTTGAAATCACTTTGTCGACTATAATATGGAGAATAACGACATTATAATGATTGTGCTTTCTTTTATTGTTTCCTTGGAAAGGGACTGTAAATAGAAGTACACATCATTATAATGCAAAGTAAAGTTTAAAGGTAAAGTTGAGTTCTGGTAAAAAAAGAAAAGAAAACGAATTCTCACAGAATCAAACGAAACTTAGACTGAATGTTCAAGATTTCAAATAAATGTCATTTGCCAAACAATTTGATAGAAATGTATACTGGCTGAGTAATGTGCATAGAAAGATAAGGAAATCAAGGTGTATAGGCCCGACACCATTTGTGTAGGCCCGTATACATCTTTCTGTGTACGGTGCTCGTTAATTTTACAAGACTGGGCCAAATTTATTATGATTTTGATGACTCCAGAACCTTGCAATACACACCAATACTACATGATCAACTTTTTGAGAAAAAGGGGCATTTGTAAATAAAAAATAAGGGGGGGGGGGCATTTATCAGAGGTGAAAAAGGGCACGCTTATTAGGATGGGAAGGGGCACATGCCAAAGTGAAAGAGGGCACCTTTCCTTCTAAATATGGGCACTTTTCATATTTAACTGGGCTTTCTTGGTGAACTAGGGGAACTATTCTATTTTCTTATATTATTCCACAATGTAAAAACGATTTATATCCGTGTTTTCATATGAATATGTCATTGTACGTTTGCTACTGTGTATTGACTATCTGTGTATATTATTTTTTAAACAACACCTACGTGGATCATTGTCATTTGATTGGAGGATTGTTGGTCACATGGTATTCGATAGATGTTCTATTGCACAGGCGTGCATTTTCGGTTATATTCGCCGTGTATTTTCGGTTATATTCGCCGTGTATTTTTGGTTATATGCAGACTGCGTACCTCTCTGCCGTGCGCGTATCCCTGCGTGTATCTGACGCGAAGGCAATCTGAATGTAATCGAGAATGCTTGACTCCAACTTTAAGTTAACTTTAGTATAAGGAGTAGAGCATAATTTGTTGATTAACGTTCTATTAGATCTTCTTTGATGTTG
This sequence comes from Strongylocentrotus purpuratus, assembly GCF_000002235.5. NCBI lineage: Eukaryota > Metazoa > Echinodermata > Echinoidea > Camarodonta > Strongylocentrotidae > Strongylocentrotus > Strongylocentrotus purpuratus. Next base: position 6,017,698 of record NW_022145602.1, on the reverse strand, counting down.
TATAAAACAAAGGTGTAATGATTGATTCAAACCTAACTTGGAATAGTCATATTAACAACATTTGCATGCTAGTCTATAAATCGATAAGACATCATGGTCCAGACATTTGGAATGCTTTACCTGACAATATTAAACACTCTGCAACTCTTTATTCATTCAAAGCATCGATGAAAAAATATTTAATATCTACATATTCAAAAACATCTGTAACCAGGTGACTGTTCTATAAAGACTAGTCACATACCAACATCCTGTTTCCACATAAAATGCTCGATTACATCATCACTTTATGTAAACACCTTGAACTCGTGAACCCGCTTGACTCCTCGCAGTCCGTGTCACGAGTTTAACCATCACACATCTCCTCTTCGCCTCCTGTTTTACAGGTAATTTACCATATTTTGTATCATACTTATATTTAAGTAAATCATTATTATCATGTTATATAACTTTGTGCGGTTGTACTGATGTATGATTAGATTTGTTCTGATGTTCGCATTTGTAGATATCGTTGTTTTAAGGGAAGAATTTAAGTTAAGAAAAGCTATAGCTTCCTTACAACTAATTGTGAAGCGTTATACTGTATGGGTGAATGGTACCCACGAATATATATATTTCACATTGTATATAACTATCTATTTAGCTTTCTTACTTAAAGATATGAGCTAATCAATATTTTGTCGTTTATTAACCACTAGTGTGATTCTAGTTAGCATTTGACATATTCTAGTTGGGGAGATATTGTTACGATTTTCCATATTCGATTTGATAACGTTTTGAGAGATTTCCATCTCAAAAGGATATAACCTTCGATTTGACATTGAAAAGCCAGATTTTGCTAGTCTATAAGTCCTTATTTCTTATAATATGTATCGAGTTATTAAGTCGTTTATTTGTTTAGGATCTTACATTATCATGCCAAGATAATAATCATGTTTATATGTGTTCCGATATACCAGGGATTGGTGTAGAATCGGCGTATAACTTTATAACCATATTTTATCTATGATACATTGGTGTCTGCGTGATTAGACTATGTACGTTCACATGGTGTGTACGGAGTGGGCGCATCGTTGAGAACAAAGAAAGGATTACAACTTTTAACTAATAGTACCAGTACAAGTATTACCTTGACAAAGAGGAACTTGGGCTTTCTAGGTTTGTCTCAACTCTGTAATCTGTATAGAGCAGGTATTATAGTATTAGAAGCTGAAGTAAATATGCTTTAGCCGTCACTATTATATATGTAGAGTGGGTTTTATTATGGTCCAAAAGACCAAAACGCTCATTTATCTATTCCGCCCTTTACAATAATGAATTAAGTTAGAGAGCAACAATTATTATTCATTTGCACGATATATGTCCAGTTTACGAAAGCACTATATATCTATCATTCAGTAGTCTCCAGTTGTATATTATTAGTCAGACATGTATAAATCCATTTAGTCTATTCGTATTATGTTAGTTATAGTTTCTTCGTTATAATTAGTTAGTACATATTTGTTATCGTCTTGTTTACTTTGTTTAGGTTTAGTCGAGTTAGATATTGGTTATCTTCGTAATTCAGCAGTTATACGTTTCGAGTATTTGTTATTAAGTTAATAGTTACTATACATTATCCATTCTAGTGAATGGTAAGTCTTTGTTTCGTTAAATATTGGAAAGGGACATGTTGTTGATATTCACTTTGCTATTTCATCTAATGGCTAAGTTTGGATGTAAACCTATATATAAGTAGGATAGGAACTATAGGAGTGTATTTGTGTTTAGATTATGTGACTTTGTTTGTTTGTATATGAATATACAATTATGTGTTATATATATTATTACTTTATTAAAAGGGAGTCCGTGTCACGAGTGTAACCATCACACATCTCCTCTTCGCCTCCTGTTTTACAGACTCATCTCATCTCTATTTTTGGTACCCTACTCTTACAAAAGTAACGAGGGCTACACATCATAAGGGTCTCAGAGGTTTTGATTCTTTATTTAAATTAATTTTAGATGACAAGTTCATTAACAATACGAATCGAACACTTACTTCACCTGCACACACCAACTTGCACACACTTGCTCATTTTTCTTCTTTTTTCTTTTATTAATTTCTTTCCACTTTTTATTCAGATACTTTCTGAACAAAATCTTTATATGTGACTCTCTATTCCCCTACATTCTCCTAAAACAGCGCCATGTACCCCCCCCCCCTTCCCGGCTGCTATCGACTCAAGCTTCCTTGCTTATGATAGTTGGCCTCTGCATTTATCTTGATTATTTTTACTTACCTCCATACTTTCAAGCTTTCAATTATGTATTTTTAAAAAAAATATTTTATTTTGTGTGTATTAAGTTGTCACTCTTGATGTAAATCTATTATATTATATACTATTATTGTTATTTGAATGTTTTATATTTGATTTATCAATAAATGCAGAAACATCTGCTAAAAAAAAAAAAATAATAATAATGAATGTTTTTCATTCGTACAATACTGCGAATATTTTCATTCGTTGAAAGATTAACGTTAATTCTATTCAACTCGGCTGACGCATGAGTTGAATAGAATGTTAAACTTTCAACTCATGAATATATTCGCACTATTGAATTCATAACCATTCATTATTTATATACTATATTGTATACTGTATTGTTCATGTGCTTTATGTATATGCCAACAAATGAATTTCCAAATGGACCAATCAAATTAATCTGAATCTGAATCTGAATCTGAACTCGAAAAGTGTTGGGTCATTGTGCACCCTGGTATCCTTGAATATATCTATATAGTTCAGGCGTCGATATTACTAACCCATTGGGGCCATTCTCATTGTTACAGCGGAGGAGGAATTTAATGATGACTTCTACAGGCGGGAAGCTCCCACTCTGCCAGCGGCTACGGCCGCCTTGGGGATGGGTTGTCGTCGGCGCCTCGTTCTTCATATACACTGTTCTCTACGGGATATTATATAGCTACAATGTTTTGTTCATAGCCTTTATGGAGGAGTTCAACACCAGCTATACAGTAACAGGTAAATAGTAATTCAATATATTTTTTTTAACAAAGAGAGACGAAGTAATCGAAAGAGAGAGGGGCAAGAAATAGAGATAGAGAGAGATCGAGAGAGAGAAAGAAAGAGAGAGAAAGAGAGAGAGAGTGAGAGAGAGAGAGAGAGAGAGAGAGAGGGGGGGGGGGGGAGGGGAGGGGGGAGTGGGCATCGGGCTCGCGATCAGGGGAGAAAGTGTATGGCCTGTATGAGGTCCCCATATGCCCCTTTTCTCTTGCTGTTGTTGTTGTTTTTTTGTTGTAATGGCAATCAGTCAAAACCTGACTATTATCACCAACTCTTGCTCTTGCTCTTTCTCTGTCTTTTTTAAAAATGTTTTACATCAGGTGACATCATGATGTAATCCTCGAACCTGCAACCTGGTAGCTTACATTTACTCCTTGATGAAAGGTGTCAGATTGTCCATTCGTCAACATTTAGTATATTCTAGTCCCTGCTTAATTGTTGCCATCTTTTCGATAATTCGTCGCTGTTTTCACGAAGTGACGGTAGTGAAAAAAAAATTGCATTCACTTTGCGTGACGATTTTCCTCACTACCGTCACTTCGTGAAAACAAGGACGAATTGAATCCGTTGGTCCATGCGCTACACGTAGATCGATATTTCGATACTTGAGGAAAGCCCGACTTATCGATCTTTTCCTTCAGTTGTGTTTATATTTTTTTGGTATTATTGTTATGTTTTCTCAGGTGTAAAATGTAAAAACGCATGGAGAATTGTATTCTTAGTAGAATGTGCTATATAAATGTAACATTATTAATATTATTATCTGCCTCTTGAGTGTCTTAATCCAATTTGTCGGCCTGGTCACAGCTATATTTTCTTTCCAAATGTATGACTTGCAAATCATGAGTCTGTGTACGTTTTAACTATGGTATTATTTATCATTCAGTCAAGTAAAGGCCCGAACACTACCTCCCCTATGAATTTGGGCCACAGTGCGTATGAACGCACGCAGCGCAAGCAATATACAAACAATTTGTTTTCTGTGTATGATGTGTGAGACGCTTGGAATCAAGACAAAATAGACACTGCATTATAGCAGTGTATGATACGCAGCATAATATTTGTCGTTGTTTTGTTGTTGTCTGCTTCGGGGAGTAGTGTACAGCTTGGTGAAGTACACACAATAGTTATCATCATGCGTCAAGGTTGAGGATGCATACGGGAGCAACCATGGGTGACGGTAAACAAAGTGATAAACATATGATCACGCCACTAGGGCTGCGTCTCACGAAACCGTCATAAGTACAAGTTGAGCGACATTCCATTGAAACGCGTGTTAAACTTAATACACGCATTTCAATGGGATGTTGCTCAACTTGTACTTATGACGGTTTCGTGAGACGTAGCCCAGTCTATCGGGGCCGGCCGGGCGGCGCATATTTTTTTTTACACAACTGTTTAGCCATTTTCGCGAAAAAAAATCCAAGAAGTGCTCTGGTAAAAGAGTCTAGGTCGTCAACGCACCCAGGGATGGGAAGATGATAGAAAGGAGAAAACAAGGATATAGTGGAGAGGATATGGAGAAGGACTAACACAAGAAAATACATAAGGAAAGAGAAGAGGATACGTCAAAGGAAGAACATATAAATATATAATTGAAGAGCTGAGAGGATCATAGATCTAGACTAAGGAAAAACAGGGAAATACAAAGAAGGAGAAAGGGAATCTATCAGATTAAAAAAAAAAAAAAAAAAAAAATGCGCCGGACGGCTGTACCTACGATTTCTTTCTTTCTGTTCAGCAACCCCCTGATCCATATGGCTTCAGATAATAGGAAGGCAATGAGTGCCCCCCTCCCCCAATTATCCTTTGTTTTTTTCTTTTAGATTTGAAATTTTGACGTAGAATTCTATATAAAACAAATATAACATGGTACAATGCAACATAATATATACAAATAGTGAATGCCCATGAGTGCAATGGTACAAGATTTTGCACGAGGTAAGATAAGAGACGCTCTATTCAACGAATGCAAAATCTTGTTCCATGCACGAATAAGGCCATTCACTATTTGTTTTATACAACACCTCGAACGTTTAATGGGCTTAAAACAGTTTATCTGGGCCTAAATCACAGCGATTTTTTGTTTGTTTTTTAATTCACGAAATTGCCGATAGTGAGCGCGCACTAGGCAGCAAACCATGCGCATACCATGCGCCGCGCATACAAAAATTTATGTTTATTTTGACGCGGAGTGCAATTTCGTTTGATCCTTTCGCACCTTCGCACTCTCATGTCACTTGATTGATTGATTGATTTTTATTCGACAAGCTTCCAACATACAACAATACACAATAATAACAGATCAAAAATAAGTCAGCTTGAACAGGATAACCCACGAAAGCTCGAGAGCTTATTTCCAGTGGGGTCCCTTACAGACATGTATAAAATTAATAAGTTAAAATAGTAATATTTACATACAGATAAGACAATTAAAAGAACTACTTATTAAAGATGTTAATAATATTATCAACATTAAACTGATAATAGAAATGATTTTAGGTACAAGAAGAAAAAGAAGAAGGAGAAGAAGAAAAAGAGGAGAAGGAAGAAGAGGAAAATAATGATGAATTTGTAGAATTTCTATAACGTACGAAAACATAAGTATATACAACATGAAAACGTATGAACCGACAGAAGAATAAAAATTTCAATCATATAACATGTCATTCACTTCTCTTCTCTGACTGTCAAGTATTAGGTATTCCTTTAATTTCCTCTTGAAATGATCATAGTTTCCTATTTCTTTTACACCATTGGGAAGGGAATTCCAATGTTTTATGGCATTGTAATAAAACGAATTTCCAATACTACCTACTTTTTCTGGTAAGTTAAAGTTGAATCGGCTATTTCTTGTATTATAATCATGTACGTCAGTAACAAGATCGAAGTTGGATCGAATATAATGATTCGACCTAGTATGATATATTTTATGCACGTGATGCAATACGAGTTGTTTTGATCTTTGGTCGACTTCAAGAAAACCAGCTTTAGAAAGTTCGCTGTAGCCAACATGAGTTCTTGGACCAGAACAGTTGATAAAGCTCACCATTTTGTTCTGTATAATCTTCAACTTCTTTTGATCTGACTTGTTTATGTTACTATACCATGCGGGGTTAGCATAGTCAAATAAACATTGAATAAGAGCAAAACAGAGTGTACGTCTTGCTTTTAAATCCATACAACTTTGATATCTGTACAAAAATTTCAGACGAGAATTTGCTTTTTTTACAACTGATTCTACTAAAGATGAAAATGAAATTGCGCTAGCCAACTCAATGCCTAAATACTTCAGAGACTCTTTTCCCTTGATTGCTTGATTATTTTTTATTATAGTTTTTAGAACTACTTTTAGAACAAAAGGAAATGCTTTCTGTTTTTCCCAAGTATAAAGAAAGCTTATTATCAGTCATCCAATCGACACACGTTCACTGAGCTTTTCCTCAATATATTTAGGATCAGGATTTGAATAGAGTAGTACGCTGTCATCTGCGTACAATAATAGTTTGAAGTCTTTTATACAAATACACATATCATTTATATAACTTGAAAATAGAATTGGGCCTAAAAATGCTTCCCTGAGGAACACCGCATGTTATAGGCATTAGTTTTGAACGAATATCATGAATGGCCACTACTTGGTGTCGATTAGATAAGTACGATCTGAACCAATCTAAACTTGCCTTATCAAAACCCATTAGTTGTAACTTCTTCAATAAGACGCAATGATTAACTGTATCAAAAGCTTTTTGCAGATCAAGGAGCACCATACCAAAAAAGCGCCCTTGGGAAGTTTCTCTTCTCAAATAATCAGTCAAATGAATTAGACATGTTTCAGTCGAATAATCATGTCGAAAACCAGATTGAAATTCATAAATTATATCATTTTCTTTGAAGTATCTTTCAATTTGAACACAGACCGATTTTTCTAGAATCTTTGATCATGCTACGCTTAAAACACTAATAGGTCTATATTTGCTAACATCAGTTTTATCTTTCTTTTTATAAAGTGGAGTCACTTTTGCTGTTTTCATGTCCTCTGGAAAAGTACTCGTCAAGATAGATAGGTTCAGTAAGTAACTTAGAGGCTTAAATAAAACCTTCGCACCATCTTTTAGAAATTTAGCTGGAATCAAGTCTAACCCAGTACTTTTTGATACATTCAACTTACGTAACTCTTTGAAAACAAATTGTTCACTGATTGGTAATAACTCGAAGCTGTTTTCACGTACACCTTTTCTTTCGTAAAACTCACGAATACAATCATGTTCTGCGCTGAAAAAGTCTTTGGAAGAGGGGAGTTTGTCTACTAATTTGGCAGCCACATTTGTGAAATGAGAATTGAATTCATCAGCGATGGCCATCTTATCATGACATAATTCCCTATCACTTTTAATGACAGATTCTTGTTCTTTTCGCTTCTTATTTGTCAATCCTAAGCTTTTTAGATTCTGCCAATTTTTTTTCGAATCTTGTTTATTTTCTTCTATCTTGTTTTGTAAGTTATCGAGTTTAGCCTTTTTCACCTCTCTTTGGACCATATTTCTTAATACTCTGTATCTTTTATAGAGCGTCTCATCTTTTGCTCTTTCCCTCAATTTTTTGTATACTATATTTCTCTCTTGAATTAGGGAAAGAATTAGTCACCCAAGTTTCTGATCTTTGTTTTATTCTTATCCGTTTCAGTGGCGCTATCATATTCAAATTTGAGATAAAAACATGTTGAAATATTGACCATGCCTCATTTACATCTGTACAGTCAGTTATTCGTGACCAATCAACAACAAATAGTTGAAGATTGAAAGACTCTTCTGTATACTTTTTCATGGATCTGATATAATTAGTCCTGTGATGACCTATAGCCCGTCTAATATTTTTCCGTGTACAGAAAGTAAAAGAATGGTCGCTAATACCTAGATCAATGACACCACTTTCACTTATTTTATTTTCTTTGGTACAACCAACATGATCCAATAGAGAACCAACAACAATTGGTTTTGATCTTGGTATAAGCAAATTTATCCACAGGGATTCTGTATCTCCAGTACTTATATCATCCATAATATTAAATGCAATATCATAAGATTGAAAGACTCTTCTGTATATTTTTTCATGGATCTGATACAATTGGTTTTGATCTTGGTATAAGCAAATTTATCCACAGGGATTCTGTATCTCCAGTACTTATATCATCCATAATATTAAATGCAATATCATAAGATTGAAAGACTCTTCTGTATATTTTTTCATGGATCTGATATAATTAGTCCTGTGATGACCTATAGCCCGTCTAATATTTTTCCGTGTACAGAAAGTAAAAGAATGGTCGCTAATACCTAGATCAATGACACCACTTTCACTTATTTTATTTTCTTTGGTACAACCAACATGATCCAATAGAGAAGAACATGTAGGTGTAACGCGTGTTGCCTCTTTAATGAGTTGACTAAACCCATGAAGACTCAACAAGTCAATATATTTTTTAGCCAGTGGCGATTTTTGAAGAAGAAAAATATACATGTCTCCTAAAAGAATTATTTCGTCATCCTTCTTTAATGTATCAAGAATATTGGACAATTTCTCGATAAACAAATTGTTTTTCGGAGGTCGATACAGAACGCCAACAACAATTGGTTTTGATCTTGGTATAAGCAAATTTATCCACAGGGATTCTGTATCTCCAGTACTTATATCATCCATAATATTAAATGCAATATCATTTCTGATATAGAAACATACACCACCTCCAGAGCCAGAGGATCGATCATGGCGTATGATTTTATATCCGTCCATTTCATTTTCTTCATCATTTATGGAATTGTTTAACCATGTTTCAGTGAAAGCAATAATAGACAGCCATTTTCTTTTAAAAAGTTCCGATATCTTGTTTAGAATAGACCTCACATTAAGGTGTAAAAAATGAAGACCTTTAACTTTAAACTTTTCTTCAAATTCTTGATAAAGAGAAGTGTTTTCATCCCTGAGGTTTGGCTGAATTATCCTTGCTATCGCTTGCTTTTCAGGTGTAACGCGCGTTACCTTAAAAAAGTTTTCTTTTAGTCTATCCTCGTTTTGGCTTTCTTTCTCTAAACAATCGTCATTAAATAATGAGTCACAAAAAGATGGCAGACAACATGTTAAACAATTCCACTTCTCATCAGGGCATTCATAATATAACCTGCGGTACTCTGAAAAACTGATAGCTTGACAATTAGTGTGAAACCATTTTTTACAATAAGAACACAGAAGGCCGTGTTGATTACATTTGACTGGCTTATCACAGTTCCCACAAGGGAACTTATTTTTTCGACCGTCAACTATAATTTTCGGATCATCACTTGATTTTGTCAAACTTTCACTTAATTCAATACCCTTCTTACAAATTGAAGATATTTCGCTTTCATGTCCACCTTGGATGGTCTGAAGGCTGTTTTCAGTCGTGACCTCTGATCGACTGCACTGAAATCCAAAGATCTCCCAGAAACAGATTCGGCGTAGGACTTTACGGGGCTGCTTTTTTCCTCATCAGAATGAAGACTCCGGTTTTCTCGGTAGATGGCTTGATGCCGCCTTGCTCGAGGTTCACTGCCTGTTTCTTGATCGGACGACCGTTGAGTCCAGCCATGGCCTCGTGTTGTCGGTTGGTCAGCACTGTTGATGAGGCGTTTCAGGTTGCCTGCCAAGATTCGTTGACCGGCTCTGTTGAGGTGAACGCCATCACGCCCGAAATGCTGCTCGCTGATATCATTGTTGATGATGAGGCCCCATCTGTTCTCGCTGGCTGCCAACTTCATCAGATAGTTGATCTCATCAACCCGCTTCTTGTCCGCTTCACTCTCCCATCTACGATGGATGATCGTAGAGACTGAGACGGTAAACCCCTCGGCAGCAACAGACTTGCCGAGGTCTGTGATTTGGTGGCAAACTTCACCAGCACCCTCAGAGATGTTGTTGGTGCCGGCGTGGATGATCAGTTCTCCCCCTGGCTTGAGAAACTCGCAAGGTGACGAGGTGAAGATGTCTCTCACCTTTGCACCGGGGAGAGAGACGCACTTCACGTTCTTGCTGGGGGAGAGATGTCTTCCGTCGATGTTTTTTATCATGGAATCACCGACCACAACCATATCTCGTTTGTTGCGGATCACACTATGTCGGTGGCGGTATCCCTCTATCTGCTCATGGTATGGTGGTGAAGTAGAAGTAGGCCTAGATCTAGTAGTAGTAGGTGTTGACGGCGAAGCTTCTGTTATTGTTTCTTGAACAGCAAGAACTTCGAAGCGGTTAGATGTCGGCACCGTAATTATCTCCACTAGACCTATGTCTTGATTTTCGTCGTTTCCGGGCAGATCCTCAATATCGTTATTAAGGATAGTGTCGTCAGTGTCGTCTACGATGCCCTCTTCTACAAAGGTAGTGTTAGTCGTGGCGTCGCGAACTTCTGCCTTCGTTTCTAGACGTTTAACTTCCGTCAATGCTTTTCACGATGGCCAATATTTCCAGGAGAACGTGATTGCCCGGTTGTTCTGCAGTGTCTTCTTCTAGCCTTTCTTCATCAGTATTTCGTGCTGCGGTCTCAGGATCCAAGGCTCTTTTGAGACGAGCGGTTAGTGTTGCCTTTACGCCACTTTTGTCAAGACCTCTCTTTTGAAGATCGCTACGAAGTTCTTTGACACGAAGATGTTGAATATCATCTAAGGTCACCATAGTGACGTAGACAAAAGATGCTCTCTTCTAGGGCGCAATATAAGAATCCGCGTCGTGGTGATGGTCACGCACCCTTGCTGATTTATGGCGTATAGTAATAGACTGCGTAAACTAAGAGTTATTTGGCAACCTGTTTTTTACGCGCCTATAATAACACATTTCAAAGTTATATCGTTGGAAAACAATGACGAAAATGTTCGGAAATTCCGTAATTTCTCGAAAGCTGATAGCACGAATAATAAATTAAAAGTATTGTGAAAATCGTCACCTTGTCCGCTATTCAAAGATGTAAAGTTTATCCACAAACAATATCTATTTTCCTTGTTAGACAGCAAAAACTCGGAGCAACTGAAAAACACGTCTGCTTCCTTCAAAAACTATTAATAACTCTTTCTCAGCTCACAATATACATTGTACATCGTTAGTGACGTCAGAGTGCAGTGGTTCGAAAGGATCAAACGGAATTACACGGCAGGAGAAATATGCCGTTCAATGGTACTTTTAGCGCATGTCATGTGATCAAGAATTGACCAATGAGGTTGCAAGAATCTTAGTAGGCGCTGTATAAATGTCAATATGCTTTGTGATTTGGCTTCACTTACAGTGGTGGAAGAAGCAGATCTACCATTTTCACTTGTGGACATGTGCTTACTCGAATAATAATAATAATAAGGATAAGAAGAAGAAAAAGAAGTAGTAGAAGCGTTATGTTAATGGTAATACATGTAACAATAACAGTGAATCGTTATATTTCAAATATGTGATAGATAATACAAATTAACCCTAGACACAGAGCAGGATAATGAAGTACTGAAAATATTCTTGATATCAATTTAAAATTTTTGATATAAGACAAAAAAGAGAAGCATAAAGATAGTATTGAACTCGATCATAAACATGTTATCTGCACGTACTTGAATTAATAACTACTTCACTTCTATTTACACATAGAAGTAAAGCAGTGGCGGACCCAGGGGGGGGGGGGGGGGGGGCCGGCCCCCTCCTTGAGAAAAAAAAATCATGTAAAAACACGTTATTTTTACCTTTTTGGGGGGTTGGGTTGGGGGTTCATCACGAGAAAAGGGGGCATGTGTAAAAAGAAAAAAAAAAGGGGGGGGGGGACGTATCAGAGGTGGAAAAGCGCACTTATTAGAATTGGAAGGGGCACTTGCCAAAGTAAAAGAGGGCCCTTTAAGTTATGTTTAACTGGGCTTTCTAGGGGAACCTGAAAACAGTTTAGGGTCACTGTGCACCAGTGGCGGATCCAGGGGGGGGGGGCGGCCCCCTTGAGAAAAAAATCATGTAAAAACACGTGATTTGTACCTTTTTGGGGGTTTGGCCCCCCCTCTCCCCCCCCCCTGGCGCTCAATTGGGGGGGGGGGGGGGTACACATTTTTAAATTTTCGAGGACCAAAAAAAAAAAATGTGCTCACTATCTCCCCCCCCCCCCCCCCCCCCCCCCCCCCCCCCCCCCCCCTCCCCAACTGAGCGAATTTTCGGCCGGCGCGAATTTCAAATTTTCGGGAGCAAAAAAAAAAAGTCGGGCCCCCTCCCCTAAGAAATCCTGGATCCGCGCCTGCTGTGCACCCTCCCCCCCCCCCTTCCCCGGAGCGCCGGCTTATTTACGATGCACTCCGGTGTCTATCTGGATGCGGTGAATGGAGACATGCAGACATAAAAATATCATCGGAACAATCGTCGACGTTCGTGAGCGTGCCATTCTGATTCATCGTACAGGGAAACGCAAACGTATCCTTGAATATATCTATATAGTTCAGTCGTCGATATTAATAACCCATTGGGGGCCATTCTCATTGTTACAGCGGAGGAGGAATTTAATGATGACTTCTCCAGGCGGGAAGCTCCCACTCTGCCAGCGGCTACGGCCGCCTTGGCGATGGGTTGTCGTCGGCGCCTCGTTCTTCATATACACTGTTCTCTACGGGATATTATATAGCTACAATGTTTTGTTTATAGCATTTAGGGAGGAGTTCAACAGCAGCTATACAGTAACAGGTAACAAGAAACAGCATTATGGCTCAAGGCATGGGCACACAGAAGATGTGTGTATGTTGGGGGCCGGGGTTAAATGCAATAAATTATTGGTTATTTATAGCATTTTCTTTGTTGTTGTATTTATATATGGGAACCTCCCCTCTACCCTAACCCCCGCTGCGTACATTCATGGTTCAGTGGCAAAGAAATAACTCGTAACTGTGAGGCCCCAGGATCAAAACCGTGTCGATGTGCTATATTAGTGCCCTTTTGTGGGGGTATTACGGGAGTTGCCCTCTTTGGTATCTTTCAAATTTAATCTTAAACAGTATCTCAAGTCATTGGACGTATAAGGGATTCTATGGCACCTAAAATACTCACCAATAGTCTGTTTCATATTTGTTTAAATATCTTTATTTTCTGTTACTCGGTATTGTACTTTAAATATTTGATTATTCTATATTGCAAACATTCACCTTGATATATTTCAATATTCCAAGGCGGCCCGAAAATAATCCCTCTGTACAAACACACATCAGAATGATAGCCCATTGTCATTCAAGGCTGACTGAAAAACAACCTACCAAAAATACCAGCATAACCTGTACAAAGTATAATGCCTACCTTATCTGTATACCTACGATGTTAATTTTTAATAGCTATTGTTAATGATGTGCACATGTATTTCTGGTACGTTAACTAGGTGCCCTTCATGTTATGTAGATCATTAATTAGGGCAAATCTGGAGCTTTTCTTATCCCTTTCTCATTTCCTTTGTATAAGCAGAGGGCCAAAGTAAAACAAGAGGGATATGCCTGCTACGTACTACCACACAAACTAAGCAAACCTTGTTCATTCGAAAGATGTTGACGTACGAAATACACAATATTTTAGAAGCTCTGCTCCGGAAACCCCGACAGGGACCCTGCCAGGCCCCCGATCTTTGCCATATGATCTATCAGAATAAGCCCCAATAAATAATTCATGTATAAATATAATGTGCTCTGTATGTGGGCTCTGCCTCTTGACCCTATCCAGTAGGGTTATCGTTTTACGGGCGTTTGCATTGCGCTTCGCCCACTCGTTGCCTTCGACCCCCCCCCCCCTGAACAATCCTGGAACCGGCGCTGAGAAATGTATAGCTTTACCCCTTTGTTCTTAATGAAGTATAAATTGTTATTTGCAAACTTTGGAGGTTAAAGTTTATTATCTGGTGCTGTCGCATACAAGTCGTATGACTTTTGTCTCCAGTAGCAATTCATCCAAATAACAAATCCACGTAAGAGGCATTTTTTAAAGAATTTTTTTAAGATTGATGAAAATTCCATCAAATTCCAGGAAATTGGGTGTTTTCTGTTTCAGGAAACTCCTTTCAACCAAGTGAAAGCGCTTGCGGCTCTGTTTTTAAAAAACTGTAGCAGTTATCTTTGGATCAGATATAGACCTAAAATAAGCCTCATTATCTGCATTATACAAGTGTTATTAGGAGTAGATTGCCTCAAACAAAAATGAGCAATGTTTAAATCGTGCCGGCTTCCAGTATAAGATCGACATTAAGAATTTACAGGCAAATGGTATCCCAAGTTTCGGATCTTACAGCTTTCATAGAAATTATATCTGGACTTTAAAAAAAAAGTTTTATAACCCCAGTTCTATAGCATCACTATAAGATTATGGATTGGGGCTGATGCGAACGGAGTTTGCTGACAGCCTGACAAGATATTGGAAATTTCCTGGCTGTCCAGAATGCCATCCCCAAAAGGGGGTGGAAGCACAGATACACATATAGATTCTGTATATCTACCTTATCTAGAAGCATGAACCTAATGCTAGAAGTAAACAAGACCCTTCCTTTAACTGCTGATGAACTTAACCCTCTGTCAATACAATCCCTGTATCAACAGAGCTTGCGTTTAGTAAGGTGAGCCTAGAGCGTTGGGTTAGTCTAGAATTCAGACAATAATTATTGGTTTCAGCCTGGACCTGCTAGAAGTAAATTAGATGTGGTACCAGCAACTGGCAACTTTGGAACTCAAGTCGAACAACAAGTGTAAATAGCACATTTACGAGACGCTGCATTCCTAAAGAAAGAAATGAATGAAGGAAATAAATGGCAATATCACCGGCGCTTGAGACAGATCGCGGGAGAGATAGAAGCAAAAACATATTAATATCGCTGTTACCGGCTTTTATTACAAAAATGATGCCAACGGAAAAAAATAAATGAATGAAAGAAATAAATGCCTCCATCACCAGCGCTTGAGAAATATAAAGAGAGACATGTCTCAGGAGATCGAGAAGGGAAAACAACTCAATTTAGCTGATGTTACCAGATTTAATATGACAAATGGTAAGCCAACAGAAAAAAAGAAATGAAGGAAGAAAATGAATGCAGATCGCGGGAGAGAGAGAGAGAGAGAGAAGCGAAAACAGTTCAATTTAGCTCGTGTTTTTTACCGTCTATCATTATGACAAAAAGTCAGCCAACGGAAAGAAAGAAATGGAAGAAGAAAACGAATGCCAATATCACAATAATTAGCGCTTGAGAAATATAAAGAGAGACAGATCGCGGGAAAGAGAGAAGCGAAAACAATTCAATGTCGCTGATGTTACCGGCTTCATGACAAAAGTAAGCCACCGGAAAGAAAGAAATGAATGAAGAAAATGAGTTCCAATATCACCATCGCTTGAGAATTATGAAGAGAGATAGATTGCGGGAGATCAAGAGAAGCGAAACAATTCAATTTGGCTGATGTTACTACCGTCTATCATGACAAAAAGTAAGCAACGGAAAGAAAGAAATGAATGAAGAAAATGAATGTCAATATAACAATTAAGCGCGTGAGCAATATAAAGAGAGACAGATCGCGGAGAGATCGAAGCGAAAACAATTAAAATATCGCTGATGTTATCGGCTTTATTACAAAAAGTAAGCCAACAGAAAAAAGAATTGAATGAAGAAAATGAATGCAGATCGCGGGAGAGAGAGAGAAGCGAAAACAATTCGATTTA
This sequence comes from Strongylocentrotus purpuratus, assembly GCF_000002235.5. Classification (NCBI taxonomy): domain Eukaryota; kingdom Metazoa; phylum Echinodermata; class Echinoidea; order Camarodonta; family Strongylocentrotidae; genus Strongylocentrotus; species Strongylocentrotus purpuratus. The sequence goes on along the minus strand of NW_022145602.1, from coordinate 6,001,919 downwards.
GCTGATGTTACCGGATTTAATATGACAAAAGTTAGCAACGAATGATTGAAAAAATGAATTCCAACTCTACCAGCGCTTGAGAATTATAAAGAGAGACAGATCGCTGGAGAGAGAAGCGAAAACAATTCAATAGCTGATGTTACCGTCTATTATGAAAAAAAGTAAGTCAACGGAAAAAAAAGAAATGAAGCGAAGGAAAAGAATGCCAATATCACCAGCGCTTCAGAAATAAAAAGAGAGACATATCGCAGGAGATCGAGAAGCGAAAACAATTTAATTTAGCTGATGTTATCAGATTTTATATGACAAATACCAACAGATAGATATAAATGAATGAATAAATTGAATGCAGATCGCTGGAGAAAGAGAAGCGAAAACAATTCAATTTAGCTGATGCTACCATCTATTATATATGACAAAAAGTCAGCCAACGGAAAGAAAGAAATCAATGAAGAAAATGAATGCCAATATCACATTAATAAGCGCTTGGGAAATATAAAGAGAGACAGATCGCGGGAGATTCAATGTCGCTGATGTTACGGTGATGTTACCGGCTCCATGACAACAAGTAAGCCAAAGGAAAGAAAGAAATGAATGAAGAAAATGAATGCCAATATCTCACCAGCGCTTGAGAATTATAAAGAGAGACAGATTGCGGGAGATCGAGAGAAGTGAAAACAATTCAATGTCGCTGATGTGAAGGAACGGAAATAAAGAAATGAATGCTAATATCACAATTAAGCGCTTGAGCAATATAAAGAGAGACAGATCGCGGGAGAGAGCAAAGCAAAAACAATTAAATATCGCTGATGATACCGGATTTTTTTAAAGTAGATATTCATTGATTTTAAAAACTAACTTTATGTTCATTATTGCAAAGTTTAAACTTTGATTCGACAAGATTATCAAAATTTAATGCTTGGAAACATTCGAAGTAATGATTATTATAATTACAAAACGCTTAAATACAGCCCGGGCATATAGCACCTGAAGAGCTCTCCGAACGCTGCTGAGATGTGTGAGATCACAGTATGGACATGACTTGCACAAGCAGACGATGCCCCATGACATCTCACACATTTTCAGTGCCTGTGTTTTCATCTTTTCTTGAGTTCTTTCTCTTACTTCACTACCGTCAGGCTAAATGTAGAATCTATTGCCTCACTCTAAACCCCGCGCATGGTTTTATTTTGATGACAAATGCAGCGATACAAAAATAAAGGAATTTGTCGCTTGTAAACAAAATAATACGCCATTGTATATTCAGCTGCACACACCGGGGTATGTTCGGCGTTTCAAGAGGGAACAAATGCCGTCCTTGATATGATTCCGGGGTTTTTCAATTTGAAAGTCTGGTTTCTTTGATTGTTAATTAACCCCTATCCTGTGTATTTACAAGCAAAAGATGTTAGTTATCAGAATCGGGTCATATCCCGTTTTAAATGGTTTGACATGCCATTACATTTATATAAACTAAACTCATTATAATTTGACAAATAATAGCTTTGCAATTACGTTCATTCTCTATGAGATGTCGTCTGCTTGGGCAGTGTTGGTCCATATAGTGACGTCATTAAAACATCGTTATTTTCCCGGCGAATCTCTCGTATATCCCAGCTGCTATGGAGGTGGTTGTATTTTTATTTTTTATTAATCACCCGATATGTAGTTGACCTATAACTTGTACGATGGCCATCTGTTAGCTTACCAGTTTCTAGTGATACATTAGTTGACAAATTTGTGATTTTCTTTGAATTTCACCTTTAACAAAAAGTAAGCCAACGTAGGAAAAAAAATGAATGAAGAAAATGACTGCCAATATCACCAGCGCTTGAGAAATATAAAAAGAAACAGATCGCGGAAGAAAGAGATGAGAAAACTATTAAATATCGCTGATGGAACGGAATTAAATGAAAGAAAGAAATGAATGAGAAAAAAATGAATTCCAATATCACCAGCGCTTGAGAATTATAAAGGGGAGAAGCGAAAACAATTCAATTTCCACGCTTTGTGCGAGAGTGTGAGGGGGTGTTATTAAAACAAGAACGGTACAACGATTCGTCTTCTTTCTCTAATAATGTAATGAAACTTCAAAGCTTCCGCGCTTTGCGCGGGAGGGAGGTGGGGAACTGAAATCAGACTAGGATTTAGAGTCGAGAACGGTACGACGAATCATCTTCTTTCTCGAATAATTATATTAATCGTTGAAGCTTCCGCGCTTTGCTCGTGAGTGGAAGGGGGGGGGGGAAACTTTAATTAAGACAAGAATTAAGATTCTAGAACGGTACAGCGAATCGTCTTCTTTCTCAATAATTGATAAACCGTCAAAGCTTTTGCGCTTTGCCCGGGAGGGGGGTGGGGAACTGAATTCAGACAAGAATTAAGATTCTAGAACGGTACAACGAATCGTTTTCTTTCTCAATAATTGATAAACCGTCAAAGCTTTTGCGCTTTGCCCGGGAAGGGGGAGGGGGAACTGAAATCAGACAAGAATTTAGAGTCGAGAACGGTACAACGAGTCGTCTTCTTTCTCGAATAATTAAATGAAGCGTTAAAAGCGCGGGAGGGGGGGGGGGGGGTCTTATTTAAGACAATGATTTAGAGTCGAGAACGGTACGACGAGAATGAAGCGTTGAAGCTTAAGCGCAAAGGACGGGAGGGGGGGGGGGTCTTATTTAAGACACTGATTTAGAGTCGAGAACGGTACACCGTATTGCCTTCTTCGTCTAATGATTTAATGAAACAGCAAAAAGCGCGGGAGGGGGGGGGGGGGGTCTTATTTAAGACAAGGATTAAGAGTCGAGACGGTACAACGATTCGTCTTCTTCCTCTAATAATGTAATGAAACTTCAGAGCTTCCGCGCTTCGGACCAAAAAATAACATAAGAGAAGGTGAGTGAAGGAAGAAACAATCAATAATTACTGAAGGAAAGACAGAAAGAGAAAATGAGAGAATGATAAAGACAAAGAATAACATAAGAGAATGTGGTAGAAGGAAGAAACAGAGGATAGCGTAAGGAAAGAGGGGAAGAGGAAATAATAGAATGATAACAACAAACAATAACATAAGGGATGATAGAACAAAGAATAACATTAAGGAATTAAGATAAAAAGAGAAAATGATTAAGAATACATAATGGACAGATAGAACAAAAGATGAAAGATGGAAAAACAAAGATTAACATAAGGAAAGACAGAAAAAAGAAGGTGGTAGAAGGAAGAAACAAAGAATAGCGTAAGTAAAGATAGGAAAAGGAAATAATGGAATAATAAAACAAAACAATAACATAAGAGAAGGTGATAAAAGGTAGAAACATAACATAACATAATGAATTTAAGACAGAAAGAGAAAAGTACTCTACGCTTACTGCTAATGTCGGTTTATTAAAAAAAAAAGCAATGAGGAGAACACAGCGAAGGTCTAGTAACTAGACTACTCTATTGTTATCTGGTTATTCGATCTTTCGGCAAACCTGTTTTAGTTGATAGGAATCCATTGTTGTTCTAATTCATTTTACCTCATTGAAACGGCATTCAAAGATATACCGCATTAATTCTGATAGTGAAGTTGTGCTAGAGTGATCGGAAGTCGTCCAAAGTTAGAAAGAAAGGCAAGTTAATGCATTTTCATAATCTCATTACTTTCTGCTTGGTCGAATCCAAAGTGAATAATGAAATAAAATAATATACTAAACATAATCCAGGGGTAACACATTGGTCTGCGGACCCCTCCTTTTTAGTAGTATGAAGGCCTGGATGAGTGTTCCCGTGCGGGAAGAAAAACAATTCCAAAATTTCACAAATCCTCTCCTGTCGGTCGGAGCAATACACTAAGCTTTTGATTGTGTATTGCAAAATTCATAAATATATTTGACCCAGTCTTGGTAAAGTAACAAGCACTTTACACAGAAGGATGTATATGGGACTACACAAATGGTGTCGGGGCTACTAACCTTGATTTCCTTTTCTTTCTATGCTCATTACTCAGTCAGTAAACATTTTCTATCAAATTCGTTTGGCAACTGACCTTTGTTTGTAAACTTGAACATTCAGTGTAAGTTTCGTTTGATTCTACGAGAATTTATTTTCCTTTTTTTTTTTTTTTAACCAGAACTCAAGTTTATCTCTAAATACATGTACGAGTACCCTAGGCCACGCCCCAACTGGGATGACAAATAGCCAGTATGACATTTGTTGTCCTTGGGATGATATGTTGAAATTGCAAGACAACATTCAAATCCAACAATTTCGGGTGCGAACAAATTATTATTTAAACTCTATACAAGTACTGGGATTCGGTTTGGGACATTAGTTTGGGCATTAATATTGGCACCCCTGTTGGGCGCCTTGGAACGATGTCTCTTGCAACCAGACGAATGCACGACTCATGGAATACTAGATCTATATATATACATGTAGTTATCACAGTAATGCCCTCATCACATGTGAAAGTAAGACTCCTTTCACTATTTTAATAAAAAACTATTTCTTATTTTAAAATGTATATACACATTCTTTTTGTACATAGATGTATGTTTATAAAATAAATAAATATCAGTTCGATAAACTGTATTCTAATGGTTTTAAGATAAGAAATGTTTCCTTCCAACTTAACAAATAATTAATTTTAATTTGAGAGAATAAAGGTATCAGCTATAAACGCAACTAAACAACAAATTAAAGGAGGAAATTCATACAGATCAGTTTTCAGGAGTAAAACTTATTCATTTCTATATGATTTTTCTTCAATAATGGCAAAAACAACACATTTTTGGCTCAGACTTGATATCCAAATACACCACTTTAACGCTCCAGCATCCTGCATGTTCTTCTGAAAAATGACCTGAGGATTCCCAAGACCGGTATGTCAGGTTTATGGGCATTCTGACAATCTTTCTGAGGGTTCAAGAGACCTGCTGGTCTCGTAGGCTGTCTATATAATCCCAGCTAAATAGGAAGCAGGATTTTTAAAATAGTTTCCTTCTTTGATTATGATGAAATATTTGTCTTTACCATGACAAGATTTAGCTAACTGGTCAGGTAGAGAGAGGCGCCAAATATTTTATAGTTGATAGTGTGTGTGTGTGTGTGTGTGTGGGGGGGGGGAAGCTGCCAATGCACTACAGAAGAACTACTTATCAACTGCATTCAGCATTCCAAATCCTTTGAACTTTCTCCAATGCTAAATTTTCAATCACTTTTGTAAAGTTAATATACCGAGACACCGGCCAAAATTAAAAGGAAAAATACCTCCCCCAAAAGCACCTTTTTAGGCTCAACATTTATATTTCACACACTACATAACTCAATGAAATTGATATCAACTTGAAGGTATTTTGATTATGTATCTGTTGACACCAAATCTATTGTCCTTAATACACTAATACACGTATATGCATACGTGTGTGGGCAAAAATATAGTTTTTGTTGGAATCAAAAAGCCACCAAAAATTATGTTTTTTAACCTAAATTTCAGATATAAGTTCGTCCTAATTCCATCAAAATGTAGATAATTTATTTTTCTTTCGTATGACACCAAATTAATGGTGGTTTAAGATTTCCTTAAAATTTTATTCATAAAATACTATTTGCGTTAAAAGGGCCTCTTTTGGGGACGCCTTCTTCGTGTTCGCTACAAATTAAAAAAAAATACCTCTGAAATATTATGTATTGTGAATAAATCTTTCGAATGAACAAGGGTGCTTAGTAATAAAGCCGTAATAAAGTGACCTACAAAGCGGGAAAAAAAATTCTGCCGGGATTCTTTTAGTCTTTGGACCCTTTGTGTCATGTTCATGTCCTTGGGGCCCTGATAGGGAAGTATCACGTTCTCATACCCACACACTTGTGTAGGATGTTGAACCGTGTTTTATAATGTCTTTGATCAATACTCTCTTATCTGCTTATATGACTGCCTGCGTATGATCAGGGACGTGATAGAGAAGGACAGGAATAAAGCCGCTCTCCTTTGACCCCATGCTCCAAGCCGCCGAAAAGTTATGCGCTAATCTGCAACTGTTGACCAGGTGGTGAGATAAAAGAGCGCATGAAATTTCAGGATTTAGAATTCCTACATCAGAAAATGGTATCACTGCAACTGTTCGCTGTCCCTTCCAATGATTTCTCATCCATTGTTGAATGTGTAAAGAGTAGAACGAGCGAACACAAACTTGTGTACTTTCATCCTTTGTTAAACTTGAAAAATACAAAAAACACGCGAAAACACGCATTAGCAAACTTAATGTTATTGAAGATTGTAAATCATGGATCAAATAACGGGACATTAAAGCATGCACAAATTAGCGCATCATCCTAAAATATTGAGTTTTTGACAGGATGTAATTTTTCTTTTACCAACTCTGGCACACAAATTAAAGAAAGGACGGAGTTCTAAATTTGAAAATTTGTTTGATGCACTATTCCCAATAAAATCCCCATATAAAGTTTTTTGATTTACACTGAAATTTTGCCGGTAATTTAATATTTTGTAATAAATGTAAAACTGGTGCCTGGCTTTCGAAATTCCCCGCAGTGGAAGCGCGGTTCGGAGCATGGAACTTCAAAGCCAAGTGGAATGTTACACATCCCATTGTTACGCTTTAGAACTCAAGAATGCGTTTGAATAAATTACAAGAGTTTCGCCTCCTTTTCTTTCACCTCCCTGGTATGATATATTGGATAGTCATATTATTACATCAACTATTTGTTTACATGTGTATTTTTCTACTACGTGACTGAACTTGTTATTGTTCGTGTCAAAGACCATTTTCGGATTTAAGAAATTTATGAGAATACATTATATATGAACGGAAAGCTTATGAGCCATATCAGTGGCGGATTCGGGGGGGGGGGGGGTACGATTTTTCAAATTGTAGGGTGCAAAAAAAAAAATTAGGGCTCTTTCTTGTATCCTCCCCCAGCTCTCTCACATGGTGCAACCTTAAGTCTACTGAATATAAAATATGTTTTATTTTAGTGTCTGTCAGAGAAGTAACATCTCTCTAGAAACTCGTAATCTAAAGCTTTGACAGTCGGAAGTTTTCGACCTAACAACTAGCCATCTACCTGATGATATCATTTTATGTGGAGTACAATGGCTTTTCAGAGATTTAATTGAGATTAAATAGGGGGGGGGGGGGGGGGAGGGGGGGGGGGGGGGTAAGAAGACACTTTTTTTTTTTGGTCACGAAATTTTTAAATTTGACATTTTGCTCCGTTAGGTCAGCCATTGGCATTTTTAATTTTTTTTTTTTTAATAATTTTTAAAATAAATTTCTTTGGGTCGGGAGGGCACGCCCCTGGTTTTCAGTACATTTTGGGCGAATTTAGGGCTGGTTTTAACATATTTTTTTTTGGCCGGGGGGGGGGGGGGGGACACGTGCCCCCTGTGCCCCCCCCCCCCCCCCCCTGGATCCGTCCCTGACTTGACACACTTCCTGACCACTTAATATTAGTAAAACATACTATCGAATATATCGAAGGAGGTGGAAAATCAAATTGGGGGTGGTGGAAGGTAAATTAATTTGCCACCGATTAATTTCTACATCCATCCTCTACCAAATCCGCAAGGTGAATGAGGATTCTCAAGCCCGCACAGTGGGAACACAATACATCCCGGCTAATACAATTCCATATATAGATTCGAAACATACCGCACACAATTTCCGTTTATAGCTACGTGCACATGAAAGATTCTGACACAAAGGGCGCCTGCATGTTATTGTTTTCTCTCAAGATGCCGCTAAAGCTCACCACAAAAGAGATGCCGCACGGCCTGACGGGTGCTGTCTTTGATGGTCGTAAACTATTTATATCGCCCTACGTGCGATAAAATTCCTTATTATTATAATACTGGGTTTGTGGACCCTGTTCCATAAAACTTGTTATCAATAACAAATGCTACATCTTTATGACTAATGTTTATCCCAGTCCAAAGTTTAAAGGTAGGTCATAAGTTTTCAAGTGCATGTTAAAGTGTATCTTTTATTATAATCAACATGTGGCACAATTATTACGCATCATTGTATGTTTTTAAAGGCTTATTTTGTTCTTGCTTTGATTGCCATCTTAATTCTATTTATGTTATAAAATCATGCATATAAATTTAAAGTTCAAGTGTCAGCATATTATATCATCTTCGGATTACAAGTATTCTTGTACAGTGCGTCTCAGAAAAAGTGTCATATGAATGGGCAGAAAATGAGCTTTCTAGAAATGTCATTTTCTCTTTGAAATTCATATACCGACCGCCAAATGACATTTAGGTTTCCTCTTTTAAACTTGTTTTTTAATCCCCCATGCGTGAAATATGCATCATATTAGTTGCATCAAATGAAAGAAGAGGATATAAGCTTTACGAATTTGTGTCATTTATTAATTATAATTGTGATCAAGTTATGATAAAACATCGCTAATTCTCGGTTTCGTTTTTTCTGGGACGCACTGTATATTCGGCCAACACTTCTTGATGGTTGCGTACTCATGTTTAGGTATTATAGAGATCAGTGAGTTCTTATATATTTAACATTGAGATTGTACGTGGGAGGGAATTTTCACGGAGGGTTATCCAAACACATTTTTTATAAACGGTAGAGTACGCTTTTGGAGATCATATTCAGTACGACAAGAGAAACTGAAATGATCGTACTGATCGTTACAGAAATAATGAATGCACCAAGCCAGCTTAGGGGGCGGAGAAGTGGGGGTCAAACGGTTGTTACAACCCTGCAATGCACCTTTCGATTCCTCCTAAATCGAATACCCCTTCCCCATCTGACCGTTAATCTCTATTTAATTACAGGTTGGATCGGGTCTGTCTCCATCGGGTTGTCTCTCCTCATCGCCCCCCTAGTCAACATCCTCACCGAGCGCTTCGGATGTCGACCCGTCGCCATCATTGGCACCATAGTCGCAGCCAGTGCTCTCATTGTGACGTCATTCCTTAAGAGTCTGATCGCGGTGTTCATCGCCTATGGCCTAGTATTCGGCGTAGGGGGCGGGCTAATGACTGTTTGCTGTTACGATGCGGTGCTTCTGTACTTCCCCGAGGAGAACAACGTGAGAGCGATGGGTTTGCTACTGACTGGAACTAGCTTTGGTTAGTATTAAAAGAAATTATAATTTTCTTAACTGCATCAAGAATGTGGCCTTGTGAAGACAAATTGGTAGCTCAGCTAGACGCTGTTGTATATTACCTAAGTTTACGTAGAGCCCGGTTTAGATCCGACAGACAGACAGACACAAACAAACACACACACAAATACAAATGTTACAACATCAATTGGATATGAGCGATAATAGTGTAACTATGATAGCATTTTTCAGTTTATCTGCTTTCCACTTCGTAGAAAAAACTGCAAAGTTTTCCAAACGCTCTCCCTTATGAGCTGAGGATGGGTCTTTGGTTAATATGTGCTCCAATAGTTCGGACTCAAATGCAAAACTTGTATACGAAATGTGGTAGGGATTAGGGTTAATTTTGATTTAATACAAAGAATGGAAAATTAATCACATTATTTATCCGAATATATTACGTCATCACGTCATAACAAAATGAGATCCGATAAGCATACTGAATTTTCTCAAACTCAACTCTTTCACAAATTATTTTTCAAGACTCAATGTTTCAAACTTTCACTCAGCTGCAGGGTTTTATTACATTTATAATTCAGTGTAAAGTTTACGTAACTCCATTTCTTCTTATTTTACTCCCCTTTTGCCATAGGTCTGCTTTCATTTACACCCTTAATGTCTTTCATCATCTCAAGATATGGATGGAGAGTTCTTCTTCGGATCGTGGGCCCTCTTCTCCTCTTTGTTGGTCTACCTTGCGCCCTAACCTTCGTAGAACCTTCTCACCCATCAGGCGATCGTAAACACCAGAACGGAGACAAGAACATCATCTATCTGCGAAACGAGGAGGAGATCGCAGAAATCTCAGAGTTGATGGACGATTCTAAAATGTTAAAGAATTCTCCAAAACCCTTATCTGTGAACGAGAAATCTCAATGCTCCCAGTCCGGGGATGAAAAGCGTGTTGCCCGTGTACCTGTAAAATTTACGCGTATGAACAATGAGTACGACGACATAAATGATAAAGACATAACTTCCTCTAGAGAGCGCTTTCCCACTGGATTCGAGGATGATCTCGCAGAATCTGGTGATCCCTGTAGGAATGGAGAGATGCGCTGGGAGGATAAAACGCGTCCTGTAAGAACAGCATCGGATCAAAGCATAACCAGGAAAATACTGGTCGCTCTGACTTTCCCCGAACTCTGGTTGATATCAATATCGACAGTACTAAATGGGATAGGAGACTGTTTTTACTTAGTTAATTGGGTGAGTATCAATGGGTTACTAGCTTCCTAGGTTTCTTGCTTTGTAGTTGGCAGCTCTCAACCCACGCCTGGAAGCGATACTTACTGAAGAATAGACATTTCTTTCTACAGGTAACACTGTTTGTCTAAGAAACCTTAGGTTTTCAAACTTATCAAATCAGAATTTGTTTATATTTTATTCCATGGCTTTCAACACTGACTTGTAAATAATAGCAAATTTACGTTTTATACATAGTCACAAATTGATCACCGTGACAAACCTTTCTTCGCACTAGATTTCATATTTGAAATAGAAATGAAATTATGCAATATTTCAGTGTGCACTTAATTTCGTAATCTGAATTAAAGACACTTTTTTTTTTTTTTTATTGTGACGGCATGTTACTGTTCAGTGAAGTTTTGTCCATCTCTAATCTGTTGATACTGCTTTTACTTTGGTCCCTGTAGTAAGTATTACCCAAGTCTCCCAGGATACCTGTTTGATATACGTGGGTCCACAGCAGGGCGATGTTGGCAAAGATCCATATAGCTCCGTTTAGTCTCATTTCACAAACGCCCCCTGTCGTCAGAGTCAGCAGCCTAACATGTTAGCCTATGAAATTTTAGGGGGAAAAAAAAAAAATCGTTAAAAATCCATTTTTTTGTTTAAACGAAAGAACATCCGCCCCGGCGTACGTTATCACTAGCTCTTTCATTGGAACCCTCATGTCCCATTGACTTTTGAAAGTTTACCCACCGTAATTTGATAAAAATAGGTTGCAAGCTCGCCATTGCCTATAATACACATGTGAAACAAGTCGAACTTTGGACTCAGTTTGCCAAGCGATTTTAAGATTATAGGTCAAGCACACGAAGGATAAGAAGCATGAATTATCATAGATCACTTCTGCTTGGTTCATTATGTCCATTCCATCCAACCCCCACCGTCATTTTTCCATTTAGTAAAAGCAAACATTTTGCCGAGGTAAGCAAAAACATGAATTTCATGAACGGTCAGACAATACAGCCTTTTAGTACGTAACGTATAGCGAATGGGAATGGGCGAGGATCAGTCCAGGAGGTAGAGGTCAGTGATTTGTGCTGGCAATGTTCCAGCGAGCGTAAATGAGACAACCGGAGCAATATGTTTGCCGAGTATACGACCCGGGAAACCTATATCCAATATGATTTAAACTTCATAGGTAAAGTTCACCATCTTCTCAGAACTGTATTGATGAATATTTTTCACTCTCGAGTTTGATCAATGAAGTTTTGAAAAGAGATAAATTTGATCTATGAAGAATAAATTATTTTCCACAATTATTTCATGAATTGAGAGAGGGTAGGGGGGATCCTGCACTATGGATAACAGTGTACCTTATGATACGGTCACAAAGGTTCTTACGAAAGATAATTTCGTACGAATCTCCCTGTTTTTCCATTGTCTTCCCGAATTTCCATTGTCTGAAAATCGTTCGTACGGCGTTCGTAGCAGTTCGTAATGGCATTTCTGACCGAGGCTTTATGCTTTCTTTTCACAGACAAACTACATGGTATCGGTAGGCTTCCCAGAGCCGACAGGGGTTCGAGTCGTGTCATTACTCGGGTTCTCAAACCTCATCGGGAAGATCGGCATGTCGGTGATCGGAGAATACATTCCATTCCCCAGAGTCTTTCTTCTCGTCATCTCCAGCGTGGTCAGCATCGCGGTCATGCTCGTCATCCTCTTCACCAGAAATGTTATTATTATGTACTGCATAGCTGTCGGTAAGTTAGTCCTACCAAGCCATCTGGCGAAGGAGTTTATTACGGGATCATACTGCTACAGCTGACCTGAGATGACGCTAGATGGTATTTTGCTGTCATGTTTTTAGTACAGTATGGCTTTAAGCGGGACTGTCCTACTTGTAGCTACTTGCTACCTCTATATAGTAAACAATGCCTAATCGGTGACCATTGGTCCCCCATGATACTCTTTTTCTTATGTTAATCTAGAGCTGAGTTGATGAGATAACCACCAGTCCAGTGACCTTGCAGGGTAGTCTAATCCCTCTTATAAACTAGTACAGATACGCTTTAAAGCCTATCTGCACTAGTTTGGTCAGGGTGGTTAGACCTCCCTGCATGGCCACTGACAGATGGTTATCTGATCGAATCAGCGCTCAAGTAACATAAGAAATAGGGGACCATGGGGGACCAACGGGTACCGATTAGGCACTGTTGGCTACATAGAGGGCTCAAGTAGCTACAAGTAGTGCAGTCCCGCATTAAAGCCATACTGTACTAAAAACACTATATCCAAGTACCCTCTAGCGCCATCTCAGGTGAGCTGTAGCCGTATGATTCCATAATAAACTCCTTCGCCAGATGCGCTGTTGGGTAGCTAATCGGGCACATCTACAAGGAGGTCAATAATTATGCAGACGTCGTGTCAGTTCATGAATATTTATGTTCTTGACCGCGCACGCGTACGTACGTACGTGCAGATTGATGTCATGTATGAAGGTGGAACTTGCAACACAGTGGTGCAGTTCAATCAGGGGCAAAATCTTACCGTTGTACAGGTGTATTGTCTGTGGTTACGCAGTAATAGTATTTGAGTGTTAATTATTTTTTATTGAGTTTCGATTTGGCGATTATTTTGGTCGTTTTCAACTCCAATGAGCACGTGGTCGATTCGGTCGTCGGTCAAACCATCAAACCACCTTCCTGCAGACGTGCCCGCCTACCTGTATATGTGCCCGAGATAAGGGAAGTGTAGTAAGGCATACAAGTCGTGATGTTTATTTAATATCCGAGAGATATTAAACGGACGTAAAAGCGCCCTAATATACAAATGAGTTTCCAACTATCAATCAATAATAATAATAATACATAACATTTATTAGGCGCTTAATACAGGTGTTTCTAAGCGCACCATTGTCTGACTTCAAAAAATTACCAACTAAAATTTGTATAACACAAAAAATATAAATATATATATAAACAACTAAGTTTCACAAATATCAATTCAACTTCTTGTCATTGATTTTCTTTGGATTATACGTGTTTGACGTTGTCAAAACATCACCGCCTGCTGCTACATGTGCCCGAGATAAGGGAAGTGTTTATTAATGCCTAAAATAGTGTTGTATATTCAATATCCGAGAGATAACGGATGAAATAAAGTTTCCCAATAAACAACTAAGTTTCGCAAATATCCATTCAACTTATTTCATTGATTTGCTTTGGATTATGCAAAAAATTACGTTTTGTACGTAGTAAAAAAAAAACATCCCATCGCTGTAGATATGCCCGCCTACCCCTTCATGTGCCCGATATCAGGGTTGTTATTATTGTAAAGCGTATTGATTTTTTCACCGAAGATGAAATATGTTATAGAAGCCTATCTTATTATTATGATTCTCATTATAGTTATTATTGTTAACCAGGCATCATTAACCTCATTAATGTAGCATTGAATATGCTACGTCGTTCTTCTTTACCCTATAGTTGTTGGCGGAGTCACGATGACTACGACAAACACCATAACATATAGCCTGGCATCAGAGTTCTTTGGTCCTGAGAGGGCGCTAGAGACATCAGGTGTCATTCTATTCGCCTATGGTTCAGGATATGTTCTTGGATCCCTCGTAGGTAATGATTATGATATTCTATCGGTATCATCTAAATTTTCAAGGGACTACGTACAGAGGTGCCATGGTCTATTAGGTACGTCACCGCCGTGACGGATCCAGGGGGGGGGGGGGGCCCAGGCCCCCCTCCCCTTGAGAAAAAATCATGTAAAAACACGTGATTTTTACCTGGCGCTCGAGGGGGGGGGGGGGGGTGCAAATTTTTTAATTATCGAGGACCGAAAAAAAAAAGGTGCTCACCCCCCCCCCCCCCCCCCCCCCCCCCTACTGAGTGACTTTTCGGCCGGCGCGATTTTGAAATTTTCAGGAGCAAGAAAAAAAAAGTTTGGCCCCTTCCCCCTAAGAAATTCTGGATCCGCGCCTGCGTCACCGGACTGTTGATCACATGGTTCACAGTTTGAGTTTCGCTGTAGTAATCTATAGCAAGATTTAATCTACATTTGACACTTTCCACTGAGGTGTAATAAATTGGTACCTGGTAGGAATTTATTCCTCGAATGCTTTTAGTGCCTTAGCTTGAGGCAGCTGCGCGAACGTGAGGGTAATAATACTACTGTTAGGCGCCTTGAGAATCGCCCGGGATGGATGCGTGTGCTATATAATTTTAGCTGTAATTAAAATAATAATAGTTTTTGTTATCTATAACTAGTAACATTCGCCTTTTTGGAAGTATTGTTGGAAATCCATTATGAATTTAAAATATTTCCCTGCATTATTTTGTCAGTGATTCCCACTGCAGTCAAATAATATCAAGTCATATTTGAGCGATTTTACATGGCAACTTAGGATATCAAGAGTTTTATACGATTATGTTATGTATAAAAGGCGACCGTGAGTGAGTTCGGTGCCCTTCAGCGCTTCCGTCGGGGAGCGAAGGTCACGCAGAAACCCGCTAGAGAAAGATCATTCTAAAGACAGTGTAGCCAAAGCTGTGAATGTTGAAAAATTAAACTACTATTGATGAGGATTTTTAGGGTGCGTTTAATCGATTTTTCGAAGCTAGAAACACAAACATGAATCACAAATCAAAACGCCGTTACAAAAAACAAGGTCACTGCGGTTTGCGTTCAAGCGATTTCTCTTTAACGCTGATTCTAGCTCATTTCGAGCCCAGCCACTGTGCATCACACTGCGCAGTTGACCAAGGAAGCATAGGTCAACCTTGGCGCGCGCTTTTTCGGAATTGTTTACGGCCGACTGTCGACTGCTATTTTGAGCATAGATCGCAATAATAAAACAAAGAATGAGAAGGTAATAGAAGGAAGAAACAAAGAATAACATCAGGAAAGAAAGTGATAGAATGATTAAAACAAAGAATAACATAAGAGAAAGTGATAGAATGATAAAAACAAAGAATAACATAAGAGAAGTGATAGAATGATTTAAACCAAGAAAAACATAAGAGAAGGTGAAAGAAGGAAAAAAACAAAGAATAACATATGGAAAGACAGAAAGAGAAAGTGATATAAGGATTAAAAAAAAGAATAACATAAGATAAAGTGATAGAATGATTAAAACAAAGAATTACATAAGAAAAGGTGATAGAAGGAAAAAACAAAGAATAACATAAGAATAGAAGGAAGAAACAAAGAATAACAAAAGAGAAAGTGATAGAAGGAAAAAACAAAGAATAACATAAGAATAGAAGGAAGAAACAAAGAATAACATAAGAAAAGACAGAAAGAGAAAGTCGATAGAATGCTTAAAACAAAGAATTACATAAGAAAAGGTGATAGAAGGAAAAAACAAGGAATAACATAAGAATAGAAGGAAGAAACAAAGAATAATATAAGGAAAGACAGAAAGAGAAAACGATAGAAGGAAAACAAGGAATAACATAACGGAACAGGCCACGATAAAGAGCATGGTATAGTGAACGCAATTGCATGAAAAGCAGGCAGGCGCGCGGTTTTTGCCCAAACCGGAACAGGCCACGATAGAATCATGATTGAGACTACGTTCGTTCAATCGAATTTTAGCGACCGTGATTCTGCAGAATCATGATACAAAACGCATCTTTTTCAGCGTTTCATGTTTGTGTTTTTAAACACGTTTATTTTTAAGACCGACGAAAAAATCGCTTGAACGAATTGCGTTTTAAACTAAACGTCTTTGAAAACCGTGATTCTAGGATGAAAAAGTGTCGATTAAACGCACCCTTAGACATTTTAAACGATAGTAAATACAAATCTTATGAATAAAATGTTGAGCTACAATACTTTTTTCTTCTTCTTCGTCTCATTGTCTTCTAGGCCAGAGTATTGATACCACGGGTTCCTACACGTACGCAATTTGGGCTTTCATTGGGATGTACACTGTATCCGGCTTGTGTGTATTAATGGCTCCTGTTTATCAACGCTTCTTCGCCCCACACCGTCTTGTGACGTTTGAACTCTACCGCAAAAAGATGGAGGCGAGAAAAAATAACGTGGTTTCTGAACAGAAATCATTTGGTTGTGAAGAAAATAGCTTGAAAGGAAGTACAATCGTGTATGATCGAGAAACATGCGTTTAAAAAAGCCCACAAGTGCGCTTTTGCGTATGTGCTAGTGGACGTATGCTTATATCTTCGGTTTTAAAGACGTGTGTGATTCGCATCTACCTCTGGCAACCTGCCGTGATCTCCAGTACCTATTTTAAAGGACCACGATCGAATCCTTAGTCGTTATACAATGTGTTTTTTGTTTGGAAAGGAAACCGCGTGTTTGAGTGCGTGTGTGAGTGTGTGTGCGAGTGCGTCTACGTCTGCGTCTGCATGAGATTTTTGAGGGGTCTCGATACATGTATGAATCATATTGAACTTTGGTGACCTGCCTTCATGGTTTCAATGTAGTATACTATTTTGTAATAGATGTTTTATCCAACAATCAAGATGCTATATAATTATATTATAACTAAAGATATTTTTATAAATTTTCATATATTCTGATGCAATCATTATTAATTATACGATGTTACATTCTGAAATATAGTTTGTGTTATCTTTGATGGAAGCTCGAATCTTGATCAATTTGATTTTTACTTCAATTCGTTTTTGTTTTCCTAATTCAGGAAGAATGCCATAAATTGTAGTAGGCCTACATGTATACAAATATTGACTGCTTTGAGGGGTACGGTTAAAATCATTGCCCAAGGTAATCTCGAAACTGTACTGTGCTCCAAACTGAATTCGAGGGGAAAACTATTGCAGTCTCGAGGTCCCCGAGGAGCAATAGTTTTAATCGTCACCCGAAAAAATACAGTCAAAATTTGTTTGATATACCGCATCTCAAGTGTCAGTTCTTGAAATTAAATATTTTAAAGCTTATCTGCCATAGTTTACAGGAGGGATTAGACCGCCCTGCAAGGTCATTAGACAGGTGGTTATCTCATCAACTCAGCTCTCAGTTAACGTAAGAAAAAGAGGATCATGGGGGACCAATGGTCACCGATTAGGCATCGTTTGTTATATAGAGGGCGCAAGTAGCTACAAGTAGTGCAGTGGGCCTTTAAGAATTTTGGGGAGTCAATTGTCCCTTTTGTAATTGGCCGGGGGTTATTGTCCATTGGGGTTATTGTCCGAGAACCGTTAATGCCTGTGTTTACACTCCTACCAATTTTGTTTTGTATTTGTTTAATTAATGACGTATATTTACACTCCATTTTTACCATAGTTTTACCATATTGAACTTAACTGAATCTGTCATGACAATAGTTTATAACCTCTCTTCACCCCCATATCTTGTACACTCTAGAAATAGTTGTACATTTTCACTTTGTTTTGTTCTTTTACTCTTTTAACACTTTCATCTTTATATTCCTCCTTCTTCTTCTTCTTTTGATCTTCCTTTTCCCCCTTCTTTTTCATCTTCTTCGACCTCTGCATTATCTTCTTCTTCTTTTCCCTCTTTTTCTTATCCTCCTATATGCATGTGTTTCCATTGTTGCTTTCTATTGCTTTTTTCTATACATTTCCCCCTTTCAGCCTTTACTCTTCCCCTTCTCCCACTCTTAATTTCAATAATTTACATTGTATTTGCAAACATTACTCCCCACTTTTCAATTCTACTCTCCATATTTTCCACCAAATACACTTGCTCCAATACCGTTTACTACTTACTCCAGTCCTTCTTCCACATGATTTCAGAAGAACTATGATACTTTATGCTAATTCTGATTTCTTTCTGATTTGTGTTACCATATGTTACAATAAGCTTTATTTCGCGTATTTATACTGATTTATTTTTCAGATTCAATATATCATGTTATGCAATGTTATATATTACATTATGTGTTGTAAATTTTGTCTGTAAACTTGTGTAATTCGGCTAAACGCCGCGATGACATTTTATTTGAAATAAACCATCTTGAATGAATGAATGAATGAAATTGGTACCTATAGGATGCGAACGTCTTTGTGCTTGGAATGGTATATGTGTGCCCGTAAAAATAGGTGAATAGTTCGAATGCTCCCCAGGGAGTGGAGGATGTGCAATGTATTGTGCAGCATATAGTAATTTAAGCCAGTGACCGGTGTAATAATAATGATTTTAGCATTTGGTCAGTTAATGTAACAGCTTTATAGGTAAATGTACTAAAGTAAATGCATATATAAATAATATTGCAATACAACAGACTGATAGTAAGCAAATAATTACCGTTGGTGAAGGTGATGGGACAAACTATCACTTCCGAGGCGATCTGGATGTAGCTATCTTTCCGAAGCGAAGCTGAGGAAAGATAGCGTATATATTCTGATCGACGAGGAAGTGATAGTTTGCCATCGCCTGAAAACCAAAAGGTGATTATTTGCTTTATATTCCACATCTAAAACAATTTAATTACAAAAAGAAGAGGACGTGTATGCATCTACATAAAAGACACCTAGGCCCAAAATTCACACCAAAAAAGTTTAAGTTTAACCCAACCCCTAGAGGGTTAGGTGCGCGCATGTGTTTTCTTTAATTGCGCTCATTGGTAATGCGCGCTTAATAACGCCTGTTTTAGTGCGCGTTTGGATAATCTTCAGTGAAAGTACGTTGCCTTTTGTAGATAGTACCTCTATCTTCAATGAAAGTGCGTTGCACTGTGTAGATAGTAGTACTATCTACACAGTGTAACGAACTTTTTGCTTCTCCCATCAATAATGGGCGAACTATCTTTCCTCACGTGATTTACTTTTCACCAATCGTAGAGCAAGATTCTTAGTATGTGGGATATAATGTAAAATATCTCGGGTTCATTATCGACAGCAAACTTAAGTGAGATGTCCACATAGATAAATTATGTAAGAGGGTTGGAAACCTAGTAAAATATTTGGCTAGACTACGTTACTTTATTAATGAGACGAATTTGTACTTGATCTATAAAGCAATTATTTTACCCCTTTTTGACAATGCAGACATTCTAATTTATGTGATAAAGAATATATTAAGAAACTGCAAACTCTCCAACAAAAGAAGTACATACCTACAATGTTGATAAACCGTGGATAACCCCACATGTTAAATCTCTAATCCAAAGTAGGCAAAAGGCCTTCAAGAAAGGTAACAAAACATTATGGCGTAAGCTCAGGAATAAAGTTATTCATTCCTTATCTGAGGCTAAACGTCATCATTATAGCACTCGTGTCAGTAATCTAAAAACTGAAAACCCATCAGCTTGGTACAAACAAATAAAAATACTTACTAATAGAAATACTGACCCAGTAACTATTGATATCCCTGGTACTGATCCAAAACAACTTAGAGTAGCAGCGAATGCAATTAACAACCATTTTGTGTCAATAGCATCTGACCTTCCATCTCTTGACAGGGAGACTTTACCTGCCTTTTTACCATGTCCATGTTCATGTCCTCAGGCTCAAGTTTATGAGGTGTATTCAAAATTAAGAAAATTACAGACTAGTAAAGCTGGATTAACCAATGACTTACCTGTTCGGATTTTGAAAGAATATGCATATGAATTGTGTGTACCTTTAACAGATCTGATAAACTCATCTTTTCAACAAGGGATAGTACCGCAACAGTGGAAACAAGCTCAAATAACGCCTATTCCGAAATCATTACCAGCAACCATTAATAACCTCCGACCAATTGCAACTAACAAGTCAATTTGCGAAAATTGCAGAATCGTTCATAGCCAAATGGCTGCTTGAGGATATCGTCGACAAAATTGACGCCAGACAATTTGGAAACCGCCCTCGTTAATCGACCACTCATTATCTGGCTATTTCGCTCCACAATCTCTATGAAAATGGCGAAAAGAGCAAGAGCTTATCCACTGTTGTGTGTACTGACTTCACCAAAGCTTTCGACAGGCTGGATCATAACATTCTTATTAGAAAATTGATCAAACTCAATGTACGGCCATGCATCATTGAATGGATTATTAGTTTTTTGGAACACCGTCAACAGTGAGTCAAATACCAAGGCACTCTATCTCAATACTTACCTAATTATGCTGGTGTACCCCAAGGAACTAAATTGGGCCCAATCCTCTTCCTAGTGATGATCAACGATGCTTGTGAAACAGGGGCGTACGCAGGGGGGGGGGGGTTCAAACCCCCCCCCCCTTTTGTATTTTTATGTGTGTAAACCTCCCCCCCTTGATTTTTTTATTTTTTTAAATATTTTTTTATTATTATTAAAAAAAAAAAAAAAAAAAAAAAAAAAAATATATGCCCACGGCTAACCTAAAAAAGGTGACCTTACCCCGCTCCCCCCCCCCAACGAAGAAAAATGTCAAATTTTCAAATTTCGAGACCAAAAAAAAAAAAAAAAAAAAAAAAAATATGCCCACGGCTAACCTAAAAAAGGTGACCTTACCCCGCTCCCCCCCCCCAACGAAGAAAAATGTCAAATTTTCAAATTTCGAGACCGAAAAAAAAAAAAAAAAAACCCACCAGGGGCCCTGAGGCGGGCCCCTGAATACTTATCTGACCGTAATTTGCCTTCATCCCGTGAGTTTCCGGGAGCGGATATGGTATCAAAAGATGTTCATCTGACCGCAGGCGCGTAGCCAGGGGGGGGGGGGGGCAGTAGGGGCGGCCCCCCCCCCCCAAAAAAAAAAAACGCCGGCCAAAAAAAAAGAGAGGAGAGAAAAGGAAGAGGACGTATGAAGAAAAAGGAGCAGACAAAAAGCATTTTTGAATTTCAGACAAGGATTAATAGTCGAGAACGGTACAACGAATCGTCTTCTTTCTATAATGATTTAATGAAACGTAAAAGCTTCCGCGCTTCGCGCGCGCGGATGGAAGGGGGGGGGAAACTGAATTCAGACGGGGATTAAGAGTCGAGAACGGTTCAACGAATCGTCTTCTTTCTCTAATGATTTAATGAAACGTATAAGCTTCCACGCTTTGCGCGGGAGGGGGAGGGGAAAGCTGAATTCAGACGAGTATTAAGAGTCGAGAACGGTACATCGAATCGTCTTCTTTCTTTAATGAAACGTAAAAGCTTCCGCGCTTCGCGCGCGAGGGGGAAAACTGCATTCAGACGAGGATTATTTTCGAGAACGGTACAACGAATCATCTTGTTTCTCTAATAATTAAATTAAATGTCAAAGCTTCCGCGCTTCTCGCAGGAGGTGGAAAAACTGTATTTAGACGAGGATTATTTTCGAGAACGGTACAACGAATCGTTTTCTTTCTCTTATGATTTAATGAAACGTAAAATCTTCCGCGTTCCGCGCGGGAGGGGAAAAACTGTATTCAGACGAGGATCATTTTCGAGAACGGTACAACGAATCATCTTGTTTCTCTAATAATTAAATTAATGTCAAAGCTTCGGCGCTTCGCGCAGGTGGTGGGAAAACTGAATTTTGACAAGGATTAAAAGTCGAGAACGGTACAACGAATCGTCTTCTTGCTCCATGATTTAATGAAACGTACAAGCTTGGGAGCTTTGCGCGGGAGCGGGGGGTTAGTGTGAGCACTAACTACAACAAATGATTTCAAACCATTTTTTTGAAGGCCAGGGGGGCAGGGCCCGTCGCCCCCCCCCCGTGGATCCGCACCTGAGGGGAGAGGTTTTTTTTTGTTAATTTAGTTTACAATAATTCAATCAAACCTGCTTTAGTGATCCACCTGTATAGAAGAACCACCTGTCTACGAAGAACATATTTTCCCCTTGAAAATGGTTTCTCATTGAACCATGTACTAAAGTAACCTGTACATAACGACCACCTGCCTATAAAGACCACTTTTCTTGTCTCCCTTTGGTGGTCTTTTCAGACAGGTTTCGCTGTATAATTCTAGTTTGAAAGGGGCATATAACATATATTTGGCCACCAGACGCAGGGCAAAATGAGATCGAATTTTTATAGGGCGAGCACTTTTAGGACGATAAACCTCGACCTGCTTGTTTGTCAAAAGTCGGTGGGAATTCCCAGTTCCTAAAAAAAGAATGCCAACTAAAATACATACATTATGACTGGTGCAATACTACATCTTAAATGCAAATAGTATACATTTTTACTGGTTGCATGTAACACCTAGACCTCTTTGTAGTGACGGAAAAAGTGGTGAGTGAATTAAAATGTCTGTGTCAATTCCAAAAGAAATGTGGCGACATTTTTTCAATACTTTCGTTTTACATCGAAGTGTAAATACTACATAAGGCAAATTCCCAGAAACTTTTGAGGCATTATATGTATCTGGTTTATACAACTCAGCCCTTCTGCCAAACCAGAGAAATCTATAATTTCCATTCCTCCATTGTTTATATGCATCCTATCTGAAGGTAGATAACGGATCATATTTGTTTTCGTCCAAAGGTCACGTATTTCTAAAAACTGGTTTGCGATTAATTAGGAAATTATGTAATGATTATTTATCTGAGTGCTAAAATGTGAATGTAAACTAAATTTCTGATAGTTAAATATATATATATATATATATATATATATATATATATATATATATCTTTTTCCACGGTTCGCCTTTAACTATGTGCTTCAAATGATACCACAAATTATGATTTGTATAGTTTCTACTAGCATGATCAGTTGCGATACATGTAGAGGTTTGTGGTCGTTTATAGTGGATAGGTTGCTTGATTGTGAATCACATAGTTCACGGTTCGAGTCCTAACACGACACCAATGTCTGTTGGCAAGACAGTACTATACATTTGCAACTCTCCACCAAACCCAGGTGTATAGTGAATGAGAACCCGGCAGAAAGAAATTCCGTGAATGCTTTCGAGCACATTATCATTTTTAATACACATCTTTAAAAAGAAGGGGAGCCCAATCAGCAGATAAGTACTGGTTTTCGTTGAGGCCCTTCATGACACAAACAAGTATATACATTTTATCAACACATCAAAATATAAATAACTATAGAAAAATTACAAAATTCGACTTAAACAAACAAAAAATTGCAATTAGCTATGAGTGAGATCCGATCAGGGAAGGTGTCGGTACGTAGGTACCGTAAATGCAGGAAACACCCCAAAGAGGATGAGGAGTGCTTCTGTTCCGACTGCAGGAGATTTGTCTGCTTCAGATGTGTTGTCATGGAGCATTCCAACGAAGGACATCGGGTTATTGAGGCAGTTGCTTATAAAAGTAACCATATGAGGAGTATCGAGGACCTCAAATCTAAGGTGGACAAGAAACGCTCTTGCTTTCAGAAATACGTTGATTTCATTGACGAACAGAAGGAGCATGTGAGCAATGTTCAGAAGCAGTGTTCAGATGATATCAACAAGGCATTTGAAGAATCAGTCTGGCAGTTGACAAAGAAGAAAGAAATCCTCATCGGTGAAGTCAAGGAAAGGACCGAAGGAGTAGAGAAAGAACTCGACGAAATAAAGAAATCGGCTATGGAGCACATTACTCATTTGACCACCATAGCTGACGTGGTAACCAATAGGACAAAGATACCGTCAGATATGGATGCTTTAGCTGCACACGACACTCTATGTCAAAACTTACAAGATGCATTGCAACAGGAAGATCCTGACTACAAGCAGCCGAGGCAATCAAGCAAGAAAGGAAGAAATGTCAGTTTGAAGAGAAACCTTGGAAAAAACGAGCTAGGTCTTGGTGAGATCGTGAATGCAGTTGCAAAGAACACCGCTTTGCCTACTAAAAATAGCTTGAGCGCCATGGTTAGTACACCAGACGGTAGAATGGCAGTGGGCTGTTGGACAGGTGGCGTAGAGATATTCTCTACTGATGGTCAACACCAGCAGGAACTGTTCAAGGATGTTAGGATTCGTGGAGTAGGGTTCCTTTCTGATGATCGGTATGTTATACTTGATTACTCAAACAATATCACACTGTACACACCAGACTACACAAAGTTGAATGTAATGTTTGAGACTCTGATTTGCGATGAAGGTAGAAATGCTAAGCTCACTGTAGACAGTGGTGATCAGATCTATGTTAGCTACAGGAAAGCCAAGAAGATCCAGGTATTCTCACCAGCAGGTGGGAAGGCGATCAAGGAGTTACCATGTGATGGGTATATACCTGTGCAGATTACTAGTTATAATGATTACCTGATCACTGCATCGTGGAATACGATACGATTGATTGACAAACAAGGTGTTTTAAAGTGTGAATTAAAGAAATTGGGTTATTACCTAAGCGCTGCCGTGTCTCAAGAGAATACAATCCTCATAGCAACCTTGAAATACAATGTAGGTTTGGTC
The DNA here is from genome assembly GCF_000002235.5 of Strongylocentrotus purpuratus. Classification (NCBI taxonomy): domain Eukaryota; kingdom Metazoa; phylum Echinodermata; class Echinoidea; order Camarodonta; family Strongylocentrotidae; genus Strongylocentrotus; species Strongylocentrotus purpuratus. The sequence goes on along the minus strand of NW_022145602.1, from coordinate 5,977,329 downwards.
AGCATTGGCGAGTACACTAACAAGTTGAAGCATGTCCAGAACCTCGTCAATAATTACAAGATTGAGAAGGCCCAGAAACGGTGGCACTATCTCGAGCAGTACAGATCAGGAGAGATCGCATTTTGTACTCGTGATAAACTGTACATATTCCACTAAAAATAATAGATGAATCCTCCTTACTTACACTGTTTGATATCACTGCCTTCAGGCCCGTCAAAAGAGCCACGCTGAAAAATTAGAATAACGTAATTTTTCGTTGAAAAATGGACCCACTTTCAAAAGCTTCGAACAGGCCTGGTTTTCTATGACTAGATAAAGTATATACATCCAGTGGTATCAGTTATATCATGAACTAGGTAAAAAGGAGTTTCGGTGACTGTTATGTAAATGACATTCCTAGATTGTGTTTATCAATTTGAATGATTGAACCTTACTTAAATATCAAAAGTAATCTTTCTTTTGATATATTTCTGATGTGTTTATTTTTCAAGATTTGGTTGTTGATGATTACTAAATATGTGAATCTGACTTTTGGTAGCTGTTGTAAATGTATAAATGATGTTGACTCAATGCAATTGTAGACTTAAAGATTATTTTGCAGTAGGAGATAATCATTCAAGTAATGGAATCTATGTGATCGTAAAGCTTTTATATACAATGAAATTGTTATTTTGTTAATATAATACAATGCATTTTAAACCACCGTCCGATTTATCAAATCAGATTGATTTCTTACATAGATTTATGAGAGTAAATGCGACTTTTTTCATAGTAATTTCTACTTCTTGAAATTTCTCGAGTTGTGTACTAAAGATTTTAAGATTTGTGAAAGTCGTCCTATTGGTTGTATGATGTATATTGCAAAATTATTGTAAAATCAATCTTCAAAATAAGGGTTTCTTTTTACTTTAATGGACTGTGATATTTCTGTTTTCCATGTTTACTTTCTGTATGTTAAAGTACATGAAAGAAGTTGCATAGAACTTCAAAATTTAATTTGTTTGTGTTTCCTTTTAGAGAAAATGGTCATTATAGTTTTAGACAAATCTGAAAAGTTATGATTTTACAGCTACTTTCTGTTCACTTTGTATTAAAGACCAACCCGCAATTTCGTGGGTCATACTTGTATGTGGCCGAAATGTAATTTTTTAACATGTTCTAATAAGGGCTCCTGTCTGTAAAACAAATACACTATCATCAAAACCGTAATAAAAAAAATGAACATATGTTTTTGATATTTTCCATATAATTTCAAAAACAAATGGAGAGGTGATCGCATTTAGGTGTGCCGATCTTTAACGTGATGTCAGGTGGACTTCCCTTTTATTATATATCCCTGTATTTGAAAAGGAAAACAAAACCCTCCTTTTTCATGGGCATTAGTATCCACTGGGAATACTGTTGATTTCAGAACGTTTCTTATATCCAAAACTGTGTATTAGTCTCATTCTCTCTCAAATTATGTATTTCTTTGACCTTATTTACATTTCTATTCGTGTTATTGCTTTTACTTAATCTTAATCTAACATATTTTGAAGGTTATACATGTACCTGTATTTAATTCTTAACTTTAAGCATCTGAAGGATTTCGTTGGGAACTGAAATTGCTCTAAATAAAATTACAGCTATGCAATGCTAATTGTTGTATTTGAATTTTTGGTAATTTTTTCGATTTGCGTGGACGTGTGACTTTCTTTTAGGGCACTGGTAGTCACGTGTGACGTCCTTTTAGTCCACATTCCCGTCGTGCAAATCGAAAAGTCCCTATTATCAAGCAGTCGACGTCGGTGACTGGCAGTTGAGTCTATTGTTTGATCGTCAATAATAAACTCCTTTTCGTTGCAAAGAGTGGCCCTGCATTGACGCCCTAGGTTTAAATGCTGTCTAATCATTATTTCACCCCCGTTAAAGCCGAACCGACTCCTAAACAACCTCACAGAACTTTCCATGTAAATAAATATAGAGCAACGTTTTAATTTTCTTCTTGATTTAGATTATATGATATGATTATCTTATATTTCTTTGTAACTTAATTAAGAATAATATAAACGATGTTTTTTTTATGCAAAGAAATAACATGTAAACTTGTATCATTACTTTTGTATACTTTGTAAAATGTTGACTATTAAATTTGTACCATTTCTTGTTGAAAATGGAAATACGAATTTGAATATTTTGAACTTTAACCATTTCTTTTCCATTCTGTGTATATACATGCAATTTCTTATTCGGTTTCTTGTTGGTCTGGGCATTGTGTCACGAGACCGTCCTAAGTATAAGTTCACCGACATCTTTTGAAACGTGTGTTAGTTACAGTACACGCGTTTTAACGGGATTTTGGTGAACATATACTTGTGACACGATGGCCTGACACGTCATTCATTCCATCTTCGCAAGGAAGCCAGTCTATGTGACGAGGGTAACTTGATTTCCCGTCACGATTTGCTAGTTAATCAACGGCAACCGCCAAGATATTGAAAAAGCAAGATTTTAAAATAAATAATTAAAGAGACAGATAAACTAAATAAAAATGAAACAAATTTAAAGTTATTCTTGCAAAATATTTAGTTTTAACCTTCTAATTTTTTTATTTCTTTGATCTGTAATACCTGTAATGTCTTGCACTGTGATGTGATATTTTTTTTTGGTCAAATTATCTGACGTTCATCCCTTAAAAAGTATTTTATCAAATTCAATGGCGGAGGAGGGGGGGGGGGGTAGGGGCACGTGTGTAAAAGAAAAAGGCTAGCAGTTTTAGTTCGTGAGGGAGCTTGCGCAGCATAGTCGTACCACCGTTATTTGGAAAATGTAAAGTCGAGCTCGAACATCAACTTCCAGATTCAAGAAAAAAAAATAGTCACACAGTATCATAGTGCCAATCTTGCCATTTTAGTGTCATAATTACGAAGTAACTTTTATGCAGCTCAGTTGTATGCTATTTTGTATGTAATTGTTGTAGTACGTTTCCAGGTTCCTTATTCTAAATTATTTTCCTTTTGTTTTATTTTCTTTCCTTTCTACGACTCTTCTTCTATGCTGTGTATTGTTCTATAGGGCCGTACCCGACACTAGGTTATGTTGTTATGATTTAAGCCCTCTTAAAATGACTTTTGTCATTATGACATTTTTTTTCAGTTGAATATTAATTAAAGAAGGAAATAAAATCAATATTGATCTGAATGGAATTGAATTGTATTTAAGTATTACATAAAGAAACATATCAGGACATATAAGTCAGATATGAATATTATTACATAGTATAATAGGCTGTATGAATATTATGCGCCTATGAAACTAAGACAAACTATCCCCTAAAAAACCCAAAACTATAATAACTATATCGAATAACTTCTAAGCTCTCTCGACCAGATGATGGTTTGCGCAATAATAAATGTCAAGGTCTAAGATTGAATACCTTCTTTACTTTTCTCCTTCCCGGATTCGTTATTTTTTTATGCGGCACAGATTGGGGCTTTTTTTAAAAAGGGGTCTTGATTTACAGACTAATAGTGGTCGTGTGCGTACTAGTAGTAGAGGTCTGTTTTTAATAGTGTTACAGGTAATTCACTACCGTATTGAAAATCATTACATCAACAATTAAAATGAAATTGGAAATTTGAAGAGGAGGCAGCACGTCAATAAGGAGAACATCACAATAATTAGTCAATAAAACTTAACTAACTTAAACGAAGAGGAATGTTATCTAAACACAAAGTTCGCGATGGATATTCAAACTTCTTCGCAGCGCGATATGCGCTAGCAAACATGACTAGTCTCACGTACGTGCAGACACTATTCAGAAGGAAAAGAACGTACTTCTCATAGGCTCAACACGCACCATGCCCCAATCTGTGCCGCATAAAAAAATAACGCTTCCCGGATGTGTTTAGCACATAGAACGCCATTTTGCAACAGCAATTTGTCTCTCACTTGAGATTTTTTTTTTCAATGGGGAGGGGGTAACATAAACAGAATTCACACGGGTATATATTTGCTCAACAGACGCTTAACGAAATGCGGTCGAGTTTTTATTGGGCGATTACTTTTAGGGCGATTAAAACCTCAATCTGGTTGTATGTCAAAGGTTGTTGGGAATACCCAGTGCCTAATAACAGACTGACAAATGATCAGTCCACTATTAAATTGTAAAAGCAAATAGTATACCTGTTTACTGATATAATATAACACCTATATTGATACCGGAAAAAGAGGTGAGTAAATTAAAATAACTCTTTCATTTACAAAAGAAAAATTGTACAAATTTTCAATATTTTCGTTTCACATTGACGTAGGTCTATATAAACTATATTAAGCAGGCTCCTAGACACATTCAGGGTTTTGTTTGTATCTGGTTTATAAAGTCGTCGTATTACTGAGACTGAAATAGTTAGACTAGATCACTAAACTCTTCGCTACATGACATTGTGTATAATTCAGTGGTATATATGTCTTGGAGGTGATTTATGGAGAGCAATTGAACTTAGACCAAAATGAGAATGGCTTGTGTTTAGAATCGGTTTGGTAGACAATGAAGAAAAAGGCGGCAAAAACAAAACAAAACAAAACAAAGCTTTAAACCAGACCATAAGGCCCGAATTCACAAAAGAGGTTTGAAGACAAACCTAGGTTTATGTGCGTCATATGACGCGTTTTGACGCGTTTCAGACCAAGGTTTGTCTAAACCTTGGTCTGATCGTGACCCCGGGTGTAACTTTTGTCGCGTTAGAAAATGTGTGATCATACTGATATCGTTCACATTCAGCATAGCGTCATTACTACATTCAATCAATGAAAAACACGAATTGTGTTGTATTGAGATGAAACAGAATATCAGTTTTTGTGCGCATTATATTATGTAGGGGAAAGGAGTGAGGACAACGATAAAAACTCAACCTCAACATGATATTAAAATTACTGTCATCATTAATGGTATACACATATTTTCACTGATCAGTATTTATTTGTTGATATGAAAACTTAGTGAAGCTTGGGAGAATATTTCTTTCAACTGTAATTTCTTTTAATCAGGGCACACAAAATAAGATATAAACATAATAAATAGAATACTAGGCTGTTTAGATATTACGCAACTGTAAGAATCGGGTGGCTGTTAATTGTCCGTGCCAGAAGAGATTCATTTCAATTTTAAAACTCGAGGGGTGGTGTACAGCACTGCAGCCCATCACATCCCTGTCTTGTAGGCATATGAACTTAAAGTAAAAACAAGCCCATAAACAACCCAAAATTATAATAAATTAAACATCTTCTTAGCTCTCTCAACCAGATGATGGTTACTGCAATAAAGATAAAGGTCCACAGTTTAATAACTTCTTTACTCATCTTTTTTCCGGATGTGTTTAGCATGTATAACGCTATCTCCAACCTTCCATCTGCACTGTCTAAAAGGAGGATCGTTTTATGAGACTTTGGCAGCAGCAATTTTAGTCTAACTTTAAAATCGTTGTGTACTGCAGCGGGGGGGGGGGGGGGGCAGTAGTAAATTCAAACCCCCATTAGACCACCTGTCTACGAAGACTAAATCCCTCCCCCTTGAAATTAGTTTCTCATTGGAACATGTAAAATGAACCTGTGCTTAAAGACACCTGCCTATAAAGACCACTTTTCTTGTCTTCCTTGGGTGTTCTTTATAGACAGGTTTCATTGTATAATTCAATTTTGACAAGGGCATATTTTTGGTCGTCAGACGCTTGGCAAAATGAGAACGAGTTTTTACTGGGCGAAAACTCTTAGGACGTTAAAACCGCAATCTCTTTGTCTGTCAAAGGTCGGTGGGAATTCCCGGTACCTAAATATAGACTGCAAAACTAAGTACATACATGTATACGGACGGTACAGTAGTAGTTATGATTAGTGCAACGTACACTAGGCCTACATCGTAAAGGCAAAGACTATACATGTTTCCTGATTAATATAACACCTAGACCCATACGTAGGGACGGAAAAGGAGGTAAGTGAAATAAAATGTCTGTGTCAGATTATTGTTTTATTCAGCTACCTTTTAATCCATCCTTCCGAACCAGAGCAATCTGTAATTTCCTGTTTTCCATAACATTTTGAAATGGTATATTACAGTGTGCATATGTATATAATACTGCTTTTGAAACATCATCAGAATCAATGCGAAATGTTTCCTACTAAATTTTTGAGTTGTTCAAAGCCTATGAAATCCATGTTAAGAATATTTATGCATGTTTATATTTCTCATATCGAGCAGGTAAATCACGGATCATATTTGTTTTCGTTCAAAGGTCACGAATTTCTAATAACTGGTTTTCGATTAGTTTTTGAATTTATGTAATGATTATTAAAGGATACTGTGTACGCGTTATGATTAACACTCGTCTTTAATGAAATGTTTGATACAATCATTTGATATAGCTTCACTATCATTACGTTTTTTCCTTTTCTTTTATCTCGTATTCCTGTAGAATTCGAATCATGGCTGAGGCATCAAAGAATGTCATTGCTCAGAGTGTGGAGTGTCCTGTATGTCTGAAAACCTTCACCGATCCCAAGATCCTGTCTTGTTCTCACTCCTACTGCAAGACCTGTCTGGACAACCTCTTGAAATGCCATAGTAACGACCAGGTGCTCCGATGCCCTGTCTGCCGAGCTGAAACCCAGGTCCCTAACCAAGATGTCAGCAAATTACCGGCAAATCTAGCTTTGAAGTCTCTCATAGAAGACGTGAAGAATCAACATCAGTTTTGCACGAATTGCGAATCCGAGGACAAGCCTCAAGCTGTTGTCTACTGTCAGGACTGTGGATTGTGTCTCTGTATCACTTGCCACAACAAACACTCTCAGTGGCCAGACTTCATCAGTCATGAAGTCTTAGCCATGAGTGAGATCCGATCAGGGAAGGTGTCAGTAAGTAGGTACCGTAAATGCAGGAAACATCCTAAAGAGGATGAGGAGTGCTTCTGCTCCGACTGCAGGAGATTTGCCTGCTTCGCGTGCGCTGCCAAGGAGCATACGAACGAAGGACATTTGGTCATCGAGGCAGCTGTTTATGAAAGCAACCATATGAAGAGTATCGAGGACCTCAAATCCAAGGTGGACAAAAAACGCTCTTGCTTTCAGAAATACGTTGATTTCATTGATGAAGAGAAGGAGCATGTGAGCAATGTTCAGAAGCAATGTACAGATGATATCGAAAAAGCATTTGAAGAATCAGTCTTCCAGTTGACAAAGAAAAAAGAAATCCTCATCGCTGGAGTCAAGGGTAGGACCGAAGGAGTAGAGAAAGAACTTGACAACATGAAGAAATCGGCTGAGGAGCATATCACTCACATGTCCTCCTTAGGACATGGGCACCGTTTCACGAGACCGTTTTAAGTACAAGTTCACCGACATCTCATTGAAACGTGTGTTAATTATAATATCCGCGATTTCGATGAACTTGAAGTTGCGACGGTTTCGGCTCTGCAAGGAGGAGGAGGAGTCCTTGTGTCTGGGGTAATAACTTCGATTTCCCGTCATGGATTGCTTTTTTTTCAATGGAAACAGAAGAAGTCTATTTTAAAGAAAGATATTTCAGAGGATCTACCAAATTGGCTTCAAACAATATATTGATAAATCAAGATCTCAAGCTAATAAAGTAAACTAACATATAAGGTTTGAGGTTAAACAAAAGTCAACTTAAAGTTATTCTTGCAAAATATTTCACTAATTTCATTTTTGTTTTTAAATTTCATCGAACCGTTATATAATTTAATGAACTGTGATGTGATTTTGTTGTTGTAGGAATGATTCGATGTGATCTGGTAACATATACAATTAGCTTGTAATTAAATGTTCTTTAGGCCAACCACTTCTAAGGGTCACTTCCTTTCTGGCTGCTACCTAACAAACAACTTTGATATCCTAGTGCCAGTGTATATACATGTATTATATTAGTTTCATTTAACGATGTGTTATCTCATGTACGCGTATGTATGTTCTTTAATAGCAATGGTAAATTTAATTTAATTTAATTGCAACAAAACTCTAGTTATTTATACGACATTACAATTGTATATAGTTCAAAATATATGTGTTCATGACATGTATTATAGAATAGCAAATATGTGGTGTCTACGAGACAATTTGCAGAGGAGGGGGGGGGGGGGGGGAGGCACGAGACAAAATTATCTGACGAACACCCCCTATAAGGAATTTATTCCTTGAAACGCAGCGCGCGTAACAGCTGCACTGCTAAAGCCAGGGTAATTATGCTGCATTATTGTAGAGCGCTTAGAGACTTCTGACAAATTAAGTGTTAGGCGCTATAAAAGCACTGTAATTATTATTATTATAAAGTACTTTTGTCAAAATTTAAAGCGGGAGGGGGGGGGGCATGCAAGTGTTTATAAAAAGGATATAAGGGGGAGCAGTTTTACGCTAGATGGAGATTGTGCGACAAAGTTTTACCACTGTTATATATGAAATGTACTCCAGTTTCTTATGCAGATATAAAGTCTATTATGATCGAGTTGTGATTCCATCTTCCTCAACATTTAGTGGGACTTTGAAACTTTCTCCTTACTAGATAATTTTTCTGTTTCCTGGATATTAGATAATTTACAGCAATATGATAGCCATCTAAACGTTCATTAGGTCTTGTAAATACTTTTAATTTGCTTACCAAATAAATTTTGATTCACAACGAATTTAGTCTGAATTTTCCACCAATTTTATATTTTGTGTAAGAGAGTCGCATTAAAGGTACTATGTCCCTTTTGCAGGCCAACAAAAATGAAAAGGTTAAATTCCAACGGCATTTGAAAGATAATACTAATTTAGAACTTTCATTACAGAAGGGGGGGATTTGCAAATGTCTGTAAGTGGGAAAATAACGACTATTAGTTGTCGAATAGACTTAGGAGCTTTAGAGCCAGTAAGTAATAGTCTGATTTTCAGACCATTTTACTGAATGGTCGTACGTTTTATGCTACTCAAGGATTCAATCAGTTTAATTTTGGCCATTACAAGAAGTGGGTTATTGATGTAGACAAATGCTCACGTACCCTTTACAGCTCATTTTATGTATGTTATTACCAAAGAAGAAAAAAAGCCAGTCAGTCACTCAATAGTGTCTGACAGTGAAGTATAGCAAGTAGACAGGTTTCCTTTCATAATTTGAATATTAGGACACTGCTAACGTTTAAATTTCTCAGATAGGACATACATGCCATATTCACAATTCCTGGAAAGTTCTACAGAATTTGATGTTGGCTGCAAAAGGGACATAGGTAATGCAAGCTCGATTTTTTTTTAAAGCAAGAAATGAGAGAACTTGAAGAGAGTGGATAACGTTTGAATTTAATTGGATAGATTTGATGTACAAAAGTATCAATAATATTTGAATTCCCCGTATGTACCCTTTCCCTTTTAATGTACTCAAAACAGATGTACTTATTAAATAGGAAAAGGGGCACCTGAAAAAGTAAAAGGGTTGTTGTTGTGTTTATTTAAAAAAAAATTAGGCACAGTAAAAGGGTATCTTCTCAGAACCAGAAAAGGCAATTTCTCAAACCTTAGATGTGACACTCATCAGAGATGAAAAAGGACAATTCTTAGAAGGAGAAATGACCCTACTGAAAAGTAAAAGGGGCACCTATCAGATTTAGATATGGTCACGTCTCAAAGGTGAAAAGCGGGCTTTTATAAGAAAGATTATAAAAAAGGGGAAGGGTACAGAAAACAAAATGGACACGTGTCAAAGTAAAAAGGGCACTTATCAGAGGAAAAAAGGGGGTCCTTCTGGCACCTGAAAAGAGGCTCTTATAAGAAAGTGAAAGGGGAAATTATTAGTTTCCTATGTTTTGTCAGATTTCATTCAAACTTTTTTTAGTCTGATTCTGTGATTTTTTTTTTACAGTCGTTTGCTATTATGGTTGGATTGCCCTTTAAACTTTGATGTGGTTTAGGACTAACTAATAAAGTTACATGTTGGAAATGTTTTCAAGCTAGCAAACCTTCGGAATTTCATAAGAAGTATGAAATAAGTTCATCTTGTACAGCTTGTAAAACCAAAGAGAGGGATATGGAAATAAAATTACGAAAAAATGTACAGGACAAGTTGAGGAGCATAGATGATGTACATGTAGATATAAACAGATAGCCTGAAGGAAATACATTTTTGTTGACAGGAGGGAAGGGCATGAGGGATGGTTTAGAAAACAATTCTGTCGATACATTTTAAAGAATTGTCGTGAATATGAGCGATGTAATAATCGGTCTGAAATTTATTTAAATCGACAGTTCAATGATGGTATGTCTCTAGACAATGTTATTCTGAAAAGACTGACATTTTGCATGAATGTGATATTAGCAATGATAATTTAACCCCTCAGGGTGAGGTGGGGAGAGGTATATTGTCCCGGCAAAATGGGCATTGACTATGACCCACCTGTCCTATCCAGAATAGCACGCCTTAATACAGATCTATCGCTTTGGAGTTAATGCCATGATTTCATTTTAATTAGACATTACGATTTCTAGACAACGTGATAGAACCAACAATGATCAAAGAAATATGAATACCAGATATTGAGTTTAATGTGTTTCCAAATCTTTATTCCTTTATCGTGCACATGACAAAAACGTAAAGCATACCATTTTCACACTTTAAAAAAGAAACAGTTCGTGCATATGAATTTGTATACAACTCACTCCCAGATCCTAATCAAATGATTGGTCATGCGCGGTCACGTGTGATTCATTTACTGAGCCTATTGCACTCGTTTTCATAAAAAGGAGTGCTATATTTTCCAGTACTCTTGAACTCGTTTTCAGAGCGCAGTAGTGCGCGTAGAGGTTAGAGCGCTTAATACTGCGTGAGCATGAGCCTATTCTTGCGCAACACTATGCGTAAACGGGTATAGAGGTAATTAGTGCACTTGCGCTTGCTATATCTATAGTTATATACCTCACTTAAGAAATCCAGCCATCTGATTGGTCGAAATTGCACTCATAAACTTTAACTATTTCTGTAAAATTCCCAGTAACCATGGTTAAAACAGTTCTAAAATCCCAGTAACCATGGTTACCGGGAAAATAGTTCAGTCTCCATGGTTACCCCATAGGTTTACATGTTAAAAAATGGTTTGAGCGATCGAGGATACCGTACGTGTACGAAGAATTGGTCGGTATTTTCATACAAGACAAGACAATTCCAAACAAGACAAAAATGGCTAAAGAAACTGTCCCAAGATTTCAACTTATCAAATGCAAGACTCGCTGACAGCAAGAACAACAAAAAGGGTACGTGAAATTATCCATAAACATGTTAGTTTAGTTGCTGAAAATGGAGTACCAGCATAGACGTAGACGAAAATAGGTCTAGTTGTCAGGGTGTCTGATCGCGCACCCGATGTTGTGTGCTATATTCTTCCCATAGAGATTACACGCCATGCAGTCTCTATGCAGTCTACGTGCATTGTGCGACCATGCAAAAAAAGTCAAGTTTTTTTTTTTTCAATTCGAGATTCAAACCTTTATCTGTTGTGATCCTGAAGGTGATACTCAATAAGTGAGGTGTCATATGAAAGCGCAGGTTCTTCACTCTATTTCCCACAGGGCCGGTCCACCCCCAAAATTGTAAAAATATCTTGCTTAGACTAGAATCTAGATCTAGTCTACTCTCAAAGATACACTCATAAAAAACAACCGTGCAGATAAACTAGAGAAAGGCCAATGTGGTGTCATTAGTTGCCTCTTTTGTTTTCGGCATATAGAAGTATTAATGACTGCTTTAATATTCGAGAAATAGTAGTTTTTATACGCTCTCGGGAAGGTTGCAATTGGGCTATTGCCCTCGGCACGCCTCGGGGCAATAGCACAATTCTAACCTTCCCTTGAGCGTATAAAAACAACTATTTCTCTCAAAGCAGACATTAATACTATACTATGTGTGCACACTAAATTAAGCGTTATTAAACTTGAGATTTATTTGTCAGCCATATACTGTCACGAAACAATCTTGAATGAATTCTTTTTACATCAAATAACAAGGATCTAGGAGTTTCGTTGTATAAAACAAACGATGCATGTTTTCATTCGTTCATTATACAATCTATCCGCCATTGTTGATGCTGTGTGTATCTATCGCACTCAGCATACTGGCTTCGTGCCATAGATACACACAACCTCAACTCGAGTGCGGATAGATCGTATAATGAACTCATGCACATGTATCATTTATATAATATGTGAGTTATCATTTGATGGTTATCATTTTGAAACGTATCAATAAACTTTTAGGAAAATAATATTGAACAATTCTATAATCCACCTAGGCATGTGTTTGCATCTTTCTTCTAAGCGAACTTGAAGCAAGAATTTTTCGGGGAGCAAATACTCAGCAGTGACGTTACATACATCTCAGTCTTATGCAAGATGACTTTAAAACATCTAATAGTAAAGTCGTTACGTGTCGACTGCTAATGTTATGAGAGGTCACCTAAAATCAATTTAGATATTACTCTGATGTGTAACAACCAGGCGGATAATTTCATCAATTTACTGCTTTATCTAATACTAGACGTCCTTCAGAAACTGTAGCATACTGTGACTGATCAGAACGAACAACAAAAATAAATCTTGTGCATCCGTCATTCTCAATTTCTTTTAAAGATGCGCACCGTGTTATTCAACATTTCACTTAACCCAAATCATATTCTAACCGAAGTGTGCTAATGTCATTATCGACTTTCGCTATATTACGACACGTACTAAAGTCTTCTCCATGATATATGTATTTCTCCGCTTGTTTTCAACCAATTGTTGTCAAAAGTTAAATACAAAAGGAGCGGTATACAGTGATCCCTCTTTCATCTTTTTTAGTATGCAAGTATTAAAGTAGCTGTGCGAAGATATTAAAAACTAACGTTATTTTCATCATTGCAAAGGTGAATCTTTGATTGGACATTTTTATCAAAATTCAATGTTTGGAAACATTCGATGTAATCATTCAATCTATTATCGATTACAAACCGCTTTAAAACAGCCCTGATATAGCACCTGCATTTCCATTTTTGGTTTAACTTAATACAATTTGGAGCGGACTTTAAACGATTATTATTATTATTATTATTATCGATGCATCTAACTAAAATTACTGGTCCTGTTTCGAAGTAACTCGCTCTATAAAAAAATGCAAATGTCTATCACCGTTCTGAAAGTCCAGATTATTATTCAACGGTCCTTGAGCACCCCACACCCTCCTCCTCTTCTCCCCCCCCCCTCCTGAAGAAAATAAATATCGGCGCCTCTGTACGTTACGAAGGAGAGAGGGTAGATCTGTCTAGAAGTCGCCGACTCTAAGAGTAGGCAGGTTCCTGTTACCCTGGAGACATCTGAGGCTCAGGATCCGTATGAATCCATCCTTGAAAGCCTCGTCTGCAAGAGCGTAACAAATCGGGTTGATCAGGCTGTTCATATAGCCCCAAAATATCACCACCTGCATGTCAAGAGAGAGTGCATGAATGGTAGTGAAACATAAGGATAATGATCAGGACGTGTTTCACAAAGACCCTAAGTTGAACTTATCTCTAAGTTGGATTTATAAACTATGGAGAGCAATTTGTAACCTTAAAATAAAACATATCAGAAAGCGACAATTTCAGTTTTTTTGACTTTTCATAAATTCCACATCAAGAACATTAAATTTCCTCGATAATAGAAAATATGAATGATTTGAATCGACATTTTATGCCTTTTGAAATAACTTTTACAAAATATTTTCAAAGATGCTAACGGCTCTCCATAATTGTTAAGTCCAACTTAATGATAAGTTCAACTTAGGATCTTTGTGAAAGACCCCCTGGAGTTAACTAGCGCTCAGTAATAAACACCGTCTCTAAGCGCTTTACAGATGTAGTTATTATCGAATCGGATTCGACGGAAGAGGAAGACTTCAAACTTTCGAGATATAGACTTAGCCTTTTTTATTTAATTTTTTAATAAGAAAAGATCAAACAATGCAGTCTGAAACTGGCAAGACATTATCAAGCCTGGGGACACAAAGGAATTTATTATTCTTTATGAAATATGAAACTATATTATAGCTTCTGTTGCCTTTTCTCAAAAAACGTTTTCGTGAGAAAGCAAATGTATTCAGGATTCTTTTGATGAGTACGTTTATACGAAACCATGTTTTGTTTGCCGTGGACATAATTCTCAAAGGGCAATTTAAAAAAAGGCTAAAGATGAGGCACTGCTCGTGTTATGTTTCTTTAAGGGATCACCATCAATTTATCAAGTATTTTATAAATCTTATATCACAATTAGATATCTAGATTATGAAAAGTAAATGCTATGAAGAGATCGCAAGAAAAAGTTAGTAACAATACCACATATGGGAAGATTTAAAAAAAAAAGTTTAATGATAACACAAGGTTTATTGAACAATAAAACACTCACTCCGTGAAACGGAGAACGGGTGACAAGGTTGGCATGTATTTATTGGATTCTGAAGATTGCTTGATAATATTTGAAAGTGTTATTTTTTTGGCATTTTAGAAGCAGATTCCATCTTCAGCGGATACCATCCTTGAACATGTTGAAAAGATCATAAATGGATGTGCCACAAACAAATCAATCGAAAATGTATTCAAAACTATTTTTCCGTGCGAATTGTCGCTGGCGTTGGATCTGTCACTCGGCATAGAAATGATTTTTTCCCCCCAATTTATCAAACCATTGTATTTCGCATCTCGCTTTGCCTTATGAATAAAAACATCGATAACTGACCGACAGCTCTGTGGCCTGGTGAAAGATAAGTTTCCTATCATAGTCGATATAGTACTACGGTTAAGTTTGGTTTTAGAAAATTTACAACGCAAAAAATACTTCACTAGAAGAAATCGTTACTTTTCTCTTTCCTTATCTTTCTTAAAGAGGCCTTGTGAGACTAAACAAAATGTATCAATTGCCATGCTACGATAGGGAAAATGAACGAAGGAAGACTAAGAAAGCGAGAAAAGCAAGAAAAACATGTGGCATAAAAATCCTTCCCGATTTGTATAATTTTACATGCCATATTTAGAATGTTAAGGCATTTGAAGAGCCATGCTTTTCAGGGAAGATCACACTTGCATAATACAATGATAACGCTCACAAATTATTTGTCACCTCTTCCCAGAACTCAAC
Source organism: Strongylocentrotus purpuratus (assembly GCF_000002235.5). Taxonomy (NCBI): domain Eukaryota; kingdom Metazoa; phylum Echinodermata; class Echinoidea; order Camarodonta; family Strongylocentrotidae; genus Strongylocentrotus; species Strongylocentrotus purpuratus. The sequence goes on along the minus strand of NW_022145602.1, from coordinate 5,962,173 downwards.
TTCCTCTTTAAGCAGCTGAACCATGCAGCTCTTTCCTCACTATCAAATACTTTACGAGAAAGAAAAATACATATACATGGAAGGTGACTTATTTTAACTAAGTAATAATCTAGAGCGGATCAGCGCGCGAGCTAAATCTCAATTATCAATCAGTTTGATTTGATTTGATTTGATTTGATTTATTGGTTTCTGCATCTTTTTTCTTTTTTTCATCATACATTTTCATGAACATACTATGATTTGATACAATATTTTGAGTGTATATAATTTTATACAGATAATAAACGAAATTAAACAAACATATTGAATGCATAATTAACATACATTAGATGCAGGATGGCTACATAAATAAGTAAAGTAGCTTGACGTGCCCGCAGCTTTGTGTTGTTATCATTCTTGTGCTTTTCAGGATTTTTTTTTATTTTTTAAAAAAGTAATAGAGTGGCGGAAGAGATGATGGACATACGAAAGCCTGAATAAATGATGGCAGCCGATTATTAAATGCGCATACTATTAAATATCAGACACATTATTTATCATTAACCCTATAAATTGACACCGAAACTCCATGATATTAATTCCAACCAGCTCTAACAATAAATGACTTAAAATTAATGAGTAACGAGCACATTAACCCCCCATAATCTTCAATCTTGCACTTAGCCAATAACAAAGGCCAAGATAAATCTTTATCTCACACACTGGGCAAGTATCAGAATCACAGAAACGTAGAGCAGCAGAAGTGAGAGCAAGACGCCCTCACACACAGCCTGGCGGAAATCATCGAAATCGATGGATAGCGCCAACAAACCCAACAACAACAACAACAAGCAGCCCTCAACTTAGATACAACAATACAAATACAAATAAAAAGAGTGTGACTTGCAGAGAAGAAAAGGAAAGGGGGAAACGGAGCGAGGGTAATAATACAATGAATCTCATACATCTGCTGATTGAATGCAGGTTCATTCATGAATGGAAAAACGATGCTAGATCATGGATGATTACACACCATTGTTGAATATACAGTCAATGTACACACGAACATGAATACAGTAAAATTACACACGACAGGATCAATACTTAGACAATAACATAGTTTTAAATGCCTTCTTAAAAGAATACAATGTCCTAAGGTTTCTTATTACAATGGGCAGAGAGTTCCAGATGTCTTGGCCGGCGTGTCTAATGGATTTGAGAGCCAATGAGCTTTTAGGATTTCTTAAATGGAATTTTTTAGTTTGCCTTGTAGGGTAAGGGTGGATGGTTTTATTCAAATTAAACAATGGGGGGAAGTATGAAGGTAGTAGACCATTTTGTAAGCAAAACATGAAGAGTGCTATTTGTAGAATATTTATATCATCGGCTTTTAGAGTTTTTAGTTTTGAAAACAAGGGATGGTGTGGTCGCGATAGGAAGAATCAGTGCATATACGCATGGCTTTCTTTTGTAATAATAAAATGGCGTCAACATTGCTTTTCGAATTTGCCCATATAATGTTACAATATGAAATATAAGGCAGTATTAATGAATTATATAACATAAACAAGATATTTGAAGGGACATATGTCAATTTACAGAGAATACCAATATTACGTGAAATAGTATGGCACAGTTAACATGGCAACAAATATATCTTTACTCACCGAATAGATGATACTTGGCACACATGTTTGGCAAAAAGGTGACGTCACGGTAACGATGACTGCTGGAAACCAGGCAATCCACATCGCTGTGACAATGAAAGTCAAGATACGCACGCCTGAGAAAGAAAAGGTTTAGATGAAAGATATATTTTGCATGACCTATAGGTTCTTTCGCCTTTTGTAAGTTTGGTAATCGATTTTTTTTCCTTCAAAGCGCGTGTTTTTGATGTTATTTTATTATTTTACTCTCACTTCTTACTTATTTAATTATACAGATGGGTCAACGATGTTAGAATGCTACAGCTGAATTGACAATAATGTCATGGTAATTGATAAATAAATTCTTTTGTCCGAATTGACACAATTCAAGAGCCCCAGGAACACTCACTCCGTGATAGTTCATAACAGCAACCGAATTCCTTGAGTCTGCCCCGTGCCAACAATAAATCCTTTCACGGTTACAAGAGTAAATAACGTTTTTTGTTTTGGTAATTGGTAGTTGATTTTTCAAGGGCATGTTTTTGTCGTTGTTTTATTCTGTTACTCTAACCATTATTCATTCATTATACAGATGGGTAAACGATGTTAGAATGCTACCGCTGATTCGACAATAATTTGATAATAATAATTTTTAAATAACGAAGGCAATACGGCGGTGGTTTCCCCTATTTCCTACACGTTTTTTACATGTTTTTGTTCTTCTTCAACTTGACTGAATTGAATAGCTCAAGGGATGTTTACTTCGCAGTAGTTCATAACAGAAACAACACTAAAATATCCCTTGAATTTAACCTTACTCTAAACCTAACCCCAAACCTAAACATAAATTTGGATTAAAACACGACTCAACCCTAACCCTTCTCGATAACTTTGACTAATTACAAATTTCAATAAATGTAGCCGGAGCGTTCATCGGAGAGGCACAAGAGTCACTTTTTTTCCCTCCAGGCACAGACGACTCTGAAACCCATGAATCAACAGATCCAGTAACAGTCATTAAAGGTACCATGTCCCTTTTGCAGCCAACATTAAATTCTGTAGAACTTTGCAGGAATTATGAATAATGTCATGTATGTCCTATCTGTGAAATTTAAACAATAGCAGTGTCCTAATATTCAAATTATGCATGAAAATCACTGTCAGACACTATTGAGTGACTGACAGGCCTTTTTTTCTTTCTTGGTAATAACATCCATAACATGAGCTGTAAAGAGTACATGAGCATTTATCTACATAAGAGGTGGTGTGGTCGAGTGGATGCGTCGCCGGACTGTCGATCACAAGGTCCGCGGTTCGAGTCCTGCCGCCGCACTAATGTCCTTTGGCAAGACATTGATCTACATTTGCCACACTCCACCAAGGTGAAGTAAATGGATACCTGGCTTGAAATGCTAGAGCGCCGTATGACAGCCGTGCTAAAGCCAGGGTAATAATCGGGAGCGCCAGTAGGGTCAAATCTGCCTGACATGAGCGCTATATAAGAACCCACTATTATTATTATTATTATTACATCAATAACCCACTTCTTGTGATGGCCAAGATTAAACTTATTGAATCTTTGCGTAGCATACGTACAACCATTCGATACAATGGTCTAAAAATCAGATTATTACTTATTGGCTCTATAGCTCTTAAGTCGATTCGACAACTAATACTCCTTATTTTCCCACTTAAATACATTTTCAAGCCCCTCCTTTTTTTTAGGGAAGTTCTAAATTACTACTATCTTTCGAATGCCGTTGGAATTCACCTTTTCATTTGTTGGGCCTGCAAATGGGACATAGTACCTTTAAAGGGAAATCCCAACCATGATAACAGAATACTCTAGAGGAAAGCAAACTAGTGAAAGTTTGAATGAAATCGGACGAAAAATAAGAAAGTTATGAAGACAAAAAATGTGTTATCACTCTAGGCTGAATCGGTAATGTCTCTGTGGCGGACACATTCCCGTTTGTTCCTACACACAAAATGACTACAATATTGATCGGTAAAACATTGAAGATTCAGTCAAGAGGGTCTTTTCGCTTTCGCTTTATAACAATAATTTTGGTTATATCCCGCATACCAAGAATCTTGAAATCTGATTGGTCTAAACGAGGTCACATGATTAATGATGGATAAGTACTATCTCCCTGCGATAGGACTTTTGTCTAGAAATGTTTTGCTGTTGCCCCACTTTCCCATTGAATAAGCATACCAAAGTAGGTTATGCGAAATGTCAATGTCAATGTCAAATGAGCGCGCATCGACTGTATTACATATACGCATGTTGTGCTTTCTAAAATCTAGCTGAAGCTTAACTGTCTGCAGAATCAGTTGTTTAATATGTAAAATTCACTTTAAATAAACCTTATTGCCGATGTGGGATATAAAACAAATATTAACCCCCTTTACTTAGGCAATGGATACTAACTACCATCGCCTCGGTGATGATAGTTTGCACCATTACCCTCGTAGTCGATTAATATTTGCCTACTATCCACTGTTTATTTTTGAATAGTGCCCTGTGGGAGAAAGCACTCAGGAGAAAAAATTAAAATGTATATTTATGCTTTTACAATACAAACGGGAGAGTTATTCTCGACCACGTGACAATCCACTGACACAGACTGTTAAATTGACATTTAATGATATCATATTTCAATCATTTATAATTTTTTCTTTTATTATTGGTCTGATTTATTTCTAATTTTCAACATTCTGTTTATCTTATGTTCCTGCTTTTGGACTGGGTTGGCTTGCCCTTTCAATTCCTCCTTGACAGAAAAAGTAGTTTTTTTTAAGGTATAAATTTACCCTCGTCCCTGTCTTTTTATCTCCTTCAAATCTATAACAATGATATTACCATTTATGTACTGTCTGCTCGCCAAAACAGTTTTGGATTACTTCGGTTGTTTCCATTTCTTACTATTCATTTCAGGTAGGAATTATAATCCCATGATTAAAAATCCCAAATGGATCAGAGTATCAGGATTCAATAAAGATAGGTGGAATTTGTTTTCAGACAAGGGAGCACTTCTGCAATTCTTTACTAAAAAAATAATAAAAACGGTGCTTATAAAGCGCTTACCTCCGAAGTCTCTAAGCGCTATTATAATAACAAACAAAATACAATGTTAAACAAAACAAGAAATGACGAATAAACCTATAAATTACAATACATATGAAATATGCATCAATGTGAACAGAGTAAGTTAATCATTAAAAGCAATTTTTAATAAATGTGTTTATAACACCTTGTCAACATACCTTTCATGCTCTCTGTACCAATTTCTTTCTTTTTGTTGTCTTTGGCGTTTTCTTCCTCACCAACATCAATCGTCTTCGTTGAGACGGAAACCGATGACGTTGGTTCACGAGTTCCGAGGTCATTAGGTGGCTCTACAGAGGTCGTCGACTGCATGATCCCCAATGCAAGTCTCAGCTTCTTCCGCCCCTTGTAGAATTTCTTGATGACGATGTAGATTCTTGCGCAGAGAACGGCGGTTGAAACGAACGGCATGAAAAAGTAAGCGACGGGGAGAACAAACCCAGCGACGACGCTTTGAAAGTACAAAGGTTCGCAGACGTCTTTGGGAAAGGGTCGCTGTTCGTTCCCGTGGATGATCTGCCAAAGAGTCGTCGCTGGCAGCCAGATGATGACGGGGGTAATGTAGCCGATGGCGATGATGAGGATCGCACGAGAGCGTCGTCGCCAGTGTTGACGATGCCGAATTGGAGCGGAGACAGCGACGCAACGATCGAAGCTGATTAGGGTGACGAGGAGCATACTGGTATGAGTGAAAGCGTGATCGAGAAAGGTGAAGATGTCACAGAAGACCTCACCAAACGGCCATCGTCCCATGATGATGACGATGGCGAACAGAGGCATGTCGACCGCGCCAACAAGCAGGTCGGCGATGGCGAGACCCAGGATGAAATAGTTGTTGTAAGTGCGGAGTTTTGGAGTCGTACAAAACGCCGCGACGACGAGAAGATTACCGACGACGGTTATGAAGATGATTACTCCTACGATGACCGATAATATTATAACAACGTCGGGAGTGTAGGGATTCAACGGGACGATGTCATCGACGCCTGCCGTAAACGAAACCAAAGTACTCGAATTGGTCAGCCAGTTTGGAGCTCCCGTTGTACGCAGTACGCCAGACATGGTAGAATTTATTCCCTTGCTTGTAGACTGATATGATTCACACAATTTAAAGCTGACCATGTCAAGTCTCTTTCATATCTTGGCAATCTTGTTCCTTAACAGTCTGTTTTTATAGCTTTTTTAGGAACAAGATTCCACTTCTGTATCTTTCACCGTTGGAGGTGCGAGACAAGATTGAAAGGGGAACAAATTACGCATGCTCAGTTCTGAATACGATTTTATTGATATGTATGGGCCAATCTTGTGCTAGTACCTTGCGCTAAAAAACACACGATCGAGAGCAGGGCCCCGTTTCATTAGATAAAACTTGTGATCAATATTAAAGTACGTGCTCATAGAATTGGCTCCTACCTCTGCTCCTCCTGCAGACCAGATTCTTGTCGTTTCAAATATTTACATTTGAGTGCGTGCGCGAGCTCATCTAACGTACCAGAAATCAAAAACTCGTGCGTAATTCTATTGTACATATTTGAAGTGTGCGAGCAGGCGCGCACATCACTGAGACATGTGAAGAAGAAAGAAAAAAAGAGGCGAGGGGGTGTTTAAAAGACAAAGATTGACTTTAAGTTGGACTTAACTATGGCAGGCCATTCATGCCACTGTTTGCTGTCACCGTTTACTGGCAATGGTCTCTCAGGGGACGTACAAATCATGGTCACACATCTATAGCATTGAGCTTTTTTGATAATTCATTATTGAAATAAAAAATATTATCTAAAGATCATAATTAAGAGACCAATGGTGAGAGAAACCAGTGGCATAAATGGCCTGTCATATTGAAGTCCAACTGAAAGTCGCTCTTAGTCTTTGTGAAACACTCCCCAGGACTACCCTCTGTGACTGTATTATGTTGTGATTCTCATGTGTTTCATGTATGTGTATCGTTTTCGAATCTCCCTCCTTATGTAATATATTTTATGTTGTAAATTTAAACAAACAAAAGTTTAGATACGTGTGCACTGTACCAGACATAGGAAGGAGGGCATCGGGACCATGATTATTTAGTTGAGCCTATCCTTTCCAGGCCGCTTGCTCTGGTGCACTAGTGTCTATTTAAAATTGTTGCCATATTTTGTTTCTTCTATGTATTGAAAGCGCCGTTTAAATGAATTAATAAATAAGATAAATAATAATAATCATAATAGTAATGATAAATATATTAATAACTATAATAATGATAACAAGTTACAATAACTGACACAAGTTGGTAATATCGAAGCATTTGATTTGCTGTGAGCAAATTTTTTGTATGAATGTGACACTTGTTAATATTGATTTTAACAAAAGTTTTATGATACAGGGCCTAGAAGAATCTAAAGATCCTAATGAAAGCTGTTGCAAATTACATACATTCAACCCATTTTATATCCTCTATTAAATTAAGATGATTTGGATCCCCATAATCGTAGTCGTCATCATCACCACCACCATCACTGTCATCATCACTTCACTACTACGATTATTATCACCATTATCATCATTATCACCATCGTCATCACTAATACCGCCATCAACACCAACATTATCAACATTACCACCATCATCATCATTATCATCATCACCATCATTGGATGCACCATTTTCCATTTGTACTATGGTTTAAACCTTCATATTTCTTGTGTCAATGTATATGTAATTTTAATATTGTTACGTGTTACGATATTCCATATTTTATCTTTGTATATGTTGTCATGATGATGGAAATAAATTTCAATTCAATTCAATTCAAATACCACAACTACCAAAAACCATTATCCTCCTCATCATCACATCTACCACCACCGGTCAATCAATAACCTTACTTTTAAACAGCATTATTCTCTCTTAGGTTATTACCACACAAGAATTTATCAATTTCTTATTTTTTTTTACAAAAGCAAGTGGAATATTAAAAGCTCGAATTATTTCAATACAATTTCAAAAATATTTGGTTCCTCTTGATCTTTTACCTTTGGAGGCCAACTAAAACCTTTGGAAGAAAAACAATGGGTTGGAAAAAAAAATAGTATGGCAGTCAAATGAGGTGATCTTGTTTATACTCAATGGGACAATTGAAGTGATGAAAGTTTTACTAGTCTTACCTGGAATAGGCAGCGTTTTTCAACTTTTTTTTAGTCTCGGCACCCTTTTAAGTCGAGCACGGTTCAACGAATCGTCTACTTTCTCTAATAATTTAATGAAACGCCAAAAGCTTCGCGCGGGAGGGGGAGAACTAAATTCAGATAAGGATTAAGCGTCGAGAACTGTACACCGAATCGTCTGCTTTTTCTCATAATTTAATGAAACGTCAAAGTTTCCGCGCTTTGCGCGGGAGGGGAGAAACTGGATTAAGAAAAGGATTAACAGTCGAGAACGGTATAGCAAATCGACTTCTTTTTATAATAATTTACTGAAACGTCAAAGCTTTCGCGCTTCAGGGGGGGGGGGGGTAGTCTGCAAGCACAGACCCTAACTTTACACTTTATCAACAAATCATTGTGCCTTGAGAGAAGCCTAGCCCAGCTACCCTACTGGTTGTGTCAATATAGGGTCTGTACAGGTTTACCAAAAACTGTTTCACACGGTCTGTGTCAGGAGCAGCTACAGTGCATGGCCTAGGGTAGTCTTATAGTGCAGACTCACTTTTACGACTGACCAGGGTTTATAGTGCATGGCCTATGTTAGTCTGATAGTGCAAACTCACTTTTACGACTAACCAGGGTTTGTGCTTGCAGACTAGCTATGAGGGTGGGGGGGACTTCATTCAGACAAGGATTAACAGTCGAGAACGGTACAATATATAGTCTTCTTGTCCTAATAATTTAAGGAAACGTCTAAGATTCCGCGCTTTGCGCGCTCTTTAAGTAATTCGCCTGCTCACTACCGCCCCTCCCTAAAATAAGATCCTTACTCCGCGGCTGCATCAAAATATATAGCTATAATGCTGACTAAGTTGATGAAATAGTTCGTAGATTTATGTCGTCGAGGAAAATTGCCATTTGCGCATACGCAAGTACTATAGATAAACCATAGGAAAAACAATTTAGCCTTTGGCCCCGGGTTTATAGAGCTAAATTTGTAGATATTGCCTCAGCGTGTGCCCTCCATATAGCAAACAATGCCTAATCGGTGACTGGTGGTCACCCTAGATCCCCTTTTTCTTATTTTAATTGAGAGCTGATTTGATGAGATAACCACCTGTGAGTGTCCTTACAGGGAAGTCTAATCCCTCTTTCTAAACTAGTATGGACGGGAATTAAAGATAAGAAGAAAAAAGAGAAAATTAGTACCCATGCTTTGCATTACAGAAATTTTAATTTAAACATGAAGACAAGGAAGTGCTACGTTCTTCACAAAACTAGGGGCACTTGTCGAGGTAATAGGGGCACATCTCAGATTTCATTGGGCAATTATCAGAGGTGAAGGGGGCACTCATTAAAAGTGAAAAGGGGTAAGAAGAAATAATGAAAAGTTAACATCTAGTGCAGTGATCTTGGTTGGGGAATTTAGCTTCATCGAATGTTTCTTTTTTGATTGATCCAGGAAAAGGAAATGTGGAGGCAAAATGGAAATGTATCTGTCGAAATTAATGGTGTAGAATTGTCATTTCTTGCATTTCTTCTACCCCTGGCATTTTTACCTCTGACATTTTTATACCGAACCTTTACAACGCGTGTTTATCACTGACAAGGTCTTTCTTTCCTTGAGGAAAATATGGATATTTCCATGCCTCTCAGCCTACTTAAAAATCAAAACCCAATTGAGACAAATAACAAATGCAAAGACATTTAATTGTTACCCTTTAGATACCAGATTTTTATTCATAAGAAATACAGCAAAATGTATTAAAGTTGAGCTTACAAATAACTTTACCAAAAATACCTTCAAGAGAGGATCGAATATGCAGGTCAAATGATAAACTTTGACAGATGTATAAGGTGGGTTACCTGAAGGTTTTTAATAAAAATCAAATTTATGAGGTCTACTTTTGAGACATTTTCCTTCTAGATTTTGAATAGGTCTATTGCCTAAAGGCGAGTAAATTATATTCACACCCTTTCTGATGATAGTAATCCTGTTATTGCCGATTTTAAAGCACAAATTGCCTCCCGGAAAGAAAAGAAAATCCCCTCCAAAGTTGTAAAATTGAGCCTTCTATTACCATCTCATGCGCTGCGTAAATACAGTGCGTCCCAGAAAAGAACGAAACCGAGAATTATCGATGTTTTATCACAATTATAATTTATAAATGACACATATTTGTAAAGCTGAGATCCTCTTCTTTCATGTGATGCAACTCATATGATGCATATTTCACGCATGAGTGATTAAAATCAATTTGAAGAGAGGAACCAAAAAGTCATTAGACGAAAGACTTCATGCGTGGCTGATTGTCAACGAAACGGAGTTAAGTAGTCACACAAAGAATCAAAAGTGTTTTGAATTGATGCAAAACTCATATCATTGCAAAGGGGAAGCCTTGCCGATCAAATACAACAACTCTTCTCTTCAAAATATGTTTGGGGCCCGCAGTAATCAACTCTTAAAAATATTAGTTTTGAGATCCAGATTTTCTGCCTTCAGCGGTCCTTTGTAGAGCGTCAATATTTGTGACGTCACATACGGGACACGGCTGGCTAGCTGCATACTGCAACACGGCACTGAGCTCTTCGTCCAGTGTGTGACGTCACAATTCAGAGCTCGCTACGCTTGTGTGTTTGACTTACGTTTAGGGGCGTTCGGGAGTCTAAGGAGGTTCTTGAAAAATTGCATTTTACGCCTTTCCATGATATCTATATGATTTCTTAGCAAATTGTAGAGAAAATCTTTCCATCCATATATAATTTGTTCTAATTACGAGTTGTTAGTGAATTTTCTTTGTGTAGCTCCTTTAAGTCTTTTGTCAATTCTGCTTGTTATTATCTTTTGTCAATTCTGCTTGTTATTACGGCAGGCACCCAGTGAAAACGAAACATTTTAATGAAATTACGGAAATGCAAGCATTACTTTACACAAACAGAACTTCGTTATTCCTAGCTCATTTTTCCTGATTGAGATGTCATATGAAAGGGCACAAATTCAACTCTCTGGAAATGTGATTTTCTCTCTAAAAATTCAAATACCGTACGCCACATGACTTTTTGGTTACCTCTCTTCAAATTTATTTTAATCACCCATGCGTGTTATATGCATCATATGAGTTGCATCAAATGAAATAGGAGGATCTAAGATTTACAAATATGTGTTATTTATTAATTCTAATTGTGATTAAGTTATGATAAAACATCGATAATTCTCGGTTTCATTTTTTCTGGGACGCTCTGCATATACCTGAAATCCCTAGAACGTGACGTAATTTGTTTTATACAGTTGGGTTGTGACAGAAGACTTCTCATTTTAAAAGAACTATAAGTGTACAATTGAATGAACGAAATAAATTTATATGCTAGGGATAATAATGAAGTAAATCTTTCAACGATGAAATTCATTGATGATATACAAATTCAAGATTTAAATAATGGTAAAATAGAGGGAGAGAGCATCAAATAAAAACAAATACTGGTTACATTGACATAGACGGTAAAGATTAAGAAAGAAGATCAGAATTCCCATGTCTGCAAACAGCATTGAAGAACAAGACAATGTTGAATAGAATGCAGTATATAACATTGCTTTAAAAATATAGATATTACCAACACAGATTTCGAAATAAAAATAAAAAGAAGGCCTCTATATATATATTAATTGAAGTAAACCACAACCAGCAGGTTTTAACCTTTAAAAAAAGACCCCCCCCCCCGCGGTTTGTGCGGCGGTTTGATGAGTAGAAGAAAAAAACAACATAATCAGTTCCTTTGAACGGGTTGACGTTGGGTAGTTCAGTCCAATCTCGTTGTCATGTCAGCCTTGCCAAGCCATTAGTCCACTAAAAAGAGAATAATTATGAGAAGATGTTAAACTTAAACTTAAGTGTATTTGACTTCTTTCTTGAACTAATTAAAGGGCAAGTTCCCTTAAAATAACTTACTTTCAATAAAAGCAGAAAATTCAGGCAAACAAATAAAAAAAAGGTTTAGCAAAATTGGATAACTATTACAAACCTATTAAAAATCATGAGTCTGTGACGTCATTGCCGCACTGTCCGCTATATGTTTTCTAATATTGATAATATAAATTTCCAATTCCCTCCCCCCCCCCTAAAAATCTTATTTCCTCACACCAGCATCTAAATTATATTGATAATAATAGGTTTTTGTGTGGATGCACTAATATTATAGAGGAATTTTTTTTCATTTAAATAATGAAAGATGTGAATTTTGATAAAACATTTATATAAAAATCAATGATTATGAATTTAAAATATTTAACAAATAATATAAATTCTTCAAAGTTTATAAAAGATTTTTGTGAAATGTCATGCACGCTATATCATACAAATTATATAACCTGGGCAAAAGGCATGGGGAAATCAAGTTTTTTTGGATAAAAAGGGAAATCAATGGGATAAAAATACATGGAGCAATTGATAAATAGTGAGGCAATGACGTCACAAACTGATAACCAAATTGGCAATTTGTGTAGTGATTTTCTAATTTCCCTAGTTTTCCATACTTTAAAAAATATAATGACTTCCTTATTAGTCATCCGATTTTAGTAAAATTGTTTTGGCTCTGTTTTACTTGTTTTTCTGCATCTATTCAAAGCAAATTAATTTTGGAATGGACTTAGCATTTAATAGTCGTATGCCCACAGTTATACACTTTTTTCACAACTGCGCCAGGAGTGTCAATTTTTACAGACATGGCGCATTATAAATGTTCACTATTATTATTATTATAAATATAGCGCATCGAATTCATCCACCACGTATTACAACAATATTATTGACAGGCAAGTTAACATCGGTGGTAAGTTTTTGAAACGGAGCCCAGGTGTAAATAGGTACTTTTATTTCTTTCTCCTGTTTCAAATAGAATCCATCACTCTCTTTCTTCGTCTATTCAGTATCTAATATCTCCTGTGCTGTTGCTTGCAGGACTTATCTTTCCAGAAACACACCCTTCCTTTTCTTTGACCTTGTACTGTTTATTATCGTGCAATATGTTAACACTGAGAGCAGTGAGGTAATTGGATGCAATGCTAAATAAATGCATTTAACAGTCATTTACCTATTCCTTTCTATTGTACATGTTTTATTATTGCTGCAACTAGTATAAATATTGTATTTTACTTGCACTGTATAAACATGTACAATTCCGTTTGTGTCTACCAGTCATGTTTAAAGGGTAGTCCACCCTGATATTGTATTGGTTTTAATAGAGACAAAAAAATGAAAGAAACAGGTCAGTTAAAGTTTGAGCAAAAACCGATTAGAAATAGGACAGTTATTAATTGTTGCAGGTGCGATCAATCGAATACAAATTGACAACTCTGTGACGTAGCTTATGAGTTCTCCTCCAATTGTCCCTATTTGTAATAGGTCCACGGTTGTACTAGAAAGATTTCAATCATAAATTCACCCTCAATATAATTATTGCAAATATGTCTTTATACAACCCCCGTATGACAATTTATATTCTGTCACCAATTACTAAGAAAATGAAAGTTTATGAAATTTTCTGTACAGAGAGAATTGGAGAGGAGCTCGCATGATACGTCACAGTGTTGCCAATTCGTTTCCCACTGATGACACCTTCAAAAAATCGTAACTAAATTAATCACTAATCTATTTCTCTCATTTTTCTGCTTTTATCAATACCAACTTAATCCCAGGGTTGACTTCCCCTTTAAATTAATCTTGATTGAATTGAATTGAACTGAATTTAATTGAATACTTACAGGTGCAAAGATTATTCTCGCAGCTATATGTAACTCCTTCACTTTCAGGGCAACTAGAACAGGGCACACCTGATTCGTATGGGCGTTGGGTTTCGTCACCACTGGAAGATAGTAAAAGAACCATTCAATATCAAGACTTCAACTCATTAGTAACAAGTTTAATTTAATAATCCCATCATTCTTCACTATTTTAAATTGAAACTTCTTCAGCTGTGGTTGAAATTTATTAATACAATGCATTGTACTTTTTTCTTGAGGGAAGAGGAAGAGGATTTTATCTTTAAGTTTCGTTTTCTATTCTAAATTTATAGAATTGTATATATAGCATCAATTTTGTTTTATTTTTTTATTTTGCACATTACGATATATGTTTACTTTACATTAAGTTTTTGGTTTTTCTTTCTGATGTGTTGACGATAAATTATCATTCTATTTCTTAAATATCTCCTGTCTCTCCGATTTATATTTTCACAAGTAGAGAAAGATAGATATGAAATGATTATGACTATGATGTAACAATACATAATGTACCATTTCAACGCAATGTACATAGTCATGTACTCATTTTTTGTTAACAGTTTGTTGCACTTTTTTGTAATGTTGTAATTTATTCAATTAAAAAAAATATATATTTCTATAACCATGACGGGCGAATTTCCATAATAATTCAATTTTATATACAACTTTGTATATACATATACGAGTGGACAGCCCGCCCACCAGACAGACTCGACCCTGGATAACCCGACCACAGGCCCTGGACAACTCGACTGGGTCTAGCTGTCCAGGGTAGGGTTTCACTGTATCCGAACAACTCGACCAACTTTGTTTCCTCATGATTTTATGAACTAAAGTCACTCTGAGTTGTCATGAAAGTGGTAAAGTACATTCACACAAATATCATTAAAGCAGCTTTATATAGGATGACGCAAAAAACATAAAAAGAACAGTTTCTTACTTTAAATCTAATAAGAACCTATTAAAAACTGTTGGATTTCATACACACAAACACACACGCACGCACACGCACACACACGCGCACACACACACGCACACATATACATATATATATATATATATATATATGAATACAAGTACGCTATGATGAAGATAGAGGAGTTCATCCGCTTTAAATCCAACCGTTTTTATTACGTTACGTGATTTAATAAAACCGTTGGTTTTAAAGCATTATTCTTTTCTATCTTCATCATATATTGCGTACATGTATCCAAATATAATATATATATATATATATATATATATATCTATATATATATATATACATTTATAAACAAGAACCTTGTTTAAAAGTGTATGTGTTTGTGTGTTTATTTGCGTGTGTGTGTGTGTGTGTCAATATCCCCGAGAAAAATGGGAACAATGATCATGCCATGATGACAATAAATTACCTGGGTTCGTACATACAGTATAAATATTTGGAACCAGCACATTCGGCCATGCCACATCCAACGAAAGAAGTTGTAGCCCACACCATCTGTTTGTACCAAAAATGAAACATAACGATAATGATAATAATAATGGTAATTAAAATAATAATATTCAGTGGCGGATCTAGGAATTTCTAACCGGGGGGGGGGGGGCACAAAATGGCATTGGGAGAAATCAGTAGCGTACGCCGAAAATTTTCACAACGACTCATGCGGCCGCTGAATAAGCGGGGGGGGGGGGGGTGGGGGTAAGAGGACATTTAAAAAAAATTGTTTTGCCCCCGAAAATTTGAAAATCGCGCCTGTTGCAAATTCGCTAAGTGGGGGAGGGGGAGGGGGGGGGGCACGTGCCCCCTGCATCCGCCACTAAATATTACTAACTTTTGATTTAATGTTTTTGTGTGATTTTCGTAACTAAAACTTAAGAATGAAAGGCGGACTGGTTGAATTCAGGCCTTTGTTGAATAATTTTGAACAGAAGCTGCAATTTGTCACATTTTCAGGAAACATGAATAAGGAAGAAAAAAAAAAAATTCACAGACTTGAAAATGACCAAACTTGGAAAGGGTATGAATAATTTATTAGTTAATTGTATGTATTGCCAATGGCTAGAACAGGTTTTGAGCTTTGAAACTTACCTGAGTGTAACGGTCACAATCACCGGCACAGGTGTTGTCTTCGAAGTTATAATTTTCCGTCTTATTATGCCAAATTCCCATCAACATAGTCCAATGTGTATCTTGCTGATAGGGCCCATTGGCGAGGCTCCTGCCTAACGTACATGTTGAAGAAGGGCCGTTGAGGTCAAAGTCGCATTGGTTAACATACGATTGCGACAAACTTGCAATCTCATCGTCCCATAGCTGTAATTAGAGAACGAGGCTATCGTAGAATACTTTTGTATTTCATTTATGTCGATTAATTGAAAGTAAATTAGTTTATTTTTGTTAAAGTCCAACTACTGATACATACAAAGATTACATAGTTGCATTGCTCAAAATTATATAAAAGAATAAATTCACACAATCTGACAAATAAAGGAACGAAAATGGGATATGAAATGAAAAAGAGTAATGTTGTTCAAAAATTGGAATTCAAAATAATAATAAACTCTAGACATCGAAACCGTTACGGGTAAATTTTCCTTTGGGCTGCGATAAAAGAACTTTAAAATCATTATTACAGCCATCCTGATGAAACTCTTGCATAATAATAATAATAATCATAAACAAATATTTTTCATAATAAAGTAAAAACAGAAAAAGAGAAACGGAAAGAGAGAAACTGGGGAAGATCGTCAACAACAAAAAACAGAAGAAAAGATCTTTTGAGATAAGGAAAATCATAAGAGTGCCATTTTATTTGCTCTTAGTATACATTTTAAACCTATTACAGGCAATTTAATAATTAGCATTGAATAAAAATATTGGGTAGTTATGATCATAATTACGATAGTGGGTTCCCGTATATTGCTCACATCTAGCACTGCCACTTCTGGTACTCAAATATTATCAACTTGGCTTTAGCACATTCAAATGTATGGCACAAGATCGCAAGACAATAATCGTTGAACACGAGGCGTCATTTGCTTGACGCAGGGCTCCGTCAAAGACTGGCGCGAACTTTTATGCGTCATGACTTGTGAGAGTAATATTTCCTAAAAATTATGAATACAAAATTGAACAGCGCGAGCATTACTGTTATGGGTGTATGCAATATTTGCCTTCACGGTTTTAGCGCAAGCAATGTTTAAAATGATTCGTCGTATCCGCGAATGGACGCTGAACACGCTGAATGCGTCATTCTGTTGCATTATTACTTGCGGTAATCAACTTGTGAACGCAAGTAGCTTATGCACCGTTGCCGTGGTACAGTGGTTCATTCACTTCACCATCAATTCAATTGTTAAAGGGTTCGGATACCAGCCCGGCGCTAATGTCCTATCTGTTCAACGACAGGTTTTTAGCTTACTTAAAAAAAAAACATTTTGGCGTCAACAAACAATCTGGTTTTAGGCCGCGCCATTTTTACTACACTCATGAACGTAACGACTGGCTTTAGGTAATCGATATAAGTATGCGAGTGCTGTTTTCGTTGACTTAAAAAAAGCTTTTGATACGGTAAATTGCGATATTTGGATTACGAAGCTTAAAAATAGGAATAACTGGTATCCCTTGTGCATGTTTGAAAAGTTATATGACAGACCAGGGAGATACTTGAAAATTCCGAGCGTTCATTTGAATCTGTTATAACCTGTGGAGTCCCAAAAGGGTTCATAGTCTGTTACATATGCTTTTTGTTATTTATATAAACTACTTAGTTAAATGTATAAAATCGTACCAAGTCCAATTACATGCCGATGACACTGTCCTGTATTTTTCTCACCTTTCAATATAATAAGTGAACTTGCACTTAGAAGTAAAGACCAGTTTTGGAAACGCCCCCTCTCAAATAATGAAATGAAAGCTCTTATTACCAATGATGTGAAAGAATGTGTTTTGACTAATACGTGATCATACACATTTTGCCGAGAAACCGCCTATTAATTGATATATTTGGTAAATTATTATAATTATTATTATAATTATTATACTGGGCCAAATTTCTTTTCATTTTGATGATTTCAGAACCTTGCAGTACACACCAATACTTATATGCTAGATGATCAACCTTTTCTGATCGATTCCACAACGTTTCTTTCACAATGCAATCGCATGACCATAACTGGTCTTTATCTTTAATTCAGACCTAGACAAACTTTATATGCATGTTAAAAATAAGTTAAGTGTCAATTGTCAGAAAACTGTATTGTATACTTTTAGGAAGCAACCATAATGATGTCAAAGCAAACTACATAATACTCCTTTAAATCAAGTTCGGCATTTTAAGTACCGGTACCTTGGTCTAATATATGTGATGAAAATTTAAATAGGAAGTTGCATATTGAAACTATTTTGAAAAAGATTGGGAAAATGGTAAGCTTTCTTGGACGATTAAGACGTTCGTTAAGTGAGTTTGTTTTTAAATCAATTTACAAAATAATCACTAATTCTTCCTCAATCTGATTATGGTGATATTATTTTATAACTCAGCTTTCAAGAAATATACGAATAAACTACACATATCACAAAATATTAAGAATAAAACCTTAATCCAATGTTTTGGTTCTTTAGTAGACTGGCAATTCTGAGTAAAAAGAAGACATGATCACTCTGTTGTAATAACATATAAAATATTGAATAACCTAATCCCTGCCTAATAAGAAAAATTAATTTGAGCATGTAACTCACCCCTACCCTTCCCGCTTCGGAAATAAATATACGATTACCAAAACCACTAACAAAATCTTTGAAAACGTCATTCAAATATAAATTGTATGCAAAGGCGTTTAATGCTCTTTCTATTGATGTTAAATCTTCTACCAGTATAAATATATTTAAATCGAAAATGTTTGCCCAGCGTCGGAGATTAACAAGCACTATCCTTATTAATATCATATGGTCATTTCGTAAAACGACATCCACCCCCTCCCCGATTACTTATTATTATTATCATTATTATAAATTTTAACAAATTTGTTTGTGCCCCTCTCCGCAAATCTTGAAAATGGTTAGGGTTAGGTATAAGGCCAAGTAAGAAAAATAATGTGTTTCTCGTCCGGACATTTAAACATAAGGAGGAGGCAGGGCATCACTATTTACTATTTTGCAATTTGTTCCAAGACGGCTGCCATGCTAATTTGGCTGTCCAAGCCTTTTTATTTACATATATTGTGCTATGTGAGTATGCTGATGCAATGTATGACAAAACAAATGATTGATATCCAGTGTGTATCACTTAAGAAGCTATTTAAACGAAATGTATATCACAGGCTGTTGAAAAACATATTTTTTTATGGCTTTTTGGGGTTGGTTTTTTTTGTGTGGCTTTAAATAGTAAATAGTGAAAGAAAAAAAAAGTGTTACGAATTCGGTCAGTGTAGGAAATGGACATGGAGCCAGTTTCGCAAGAGCAAGTGCAGGTGTCGCAAGATCAGCAAGTATCGTATATATAAAAACTTACCAGACGTAACATGTTTGCAGCAGTTGGTTGTACATCACTACGGTACTGATTATGTTGAGCCAGGATTTCTTTTTTCTCATCGTCGGTGAGTCCATTACCACCCTGTAAGACTGCCAAAACAAGCAGGAGACTCAATGCACAGATCATGATGATGTGGTGTGTAGGTATAGGTAGACACTGCTCAAATAATATGAAACAGCTCTTGAGATGCTGACGTTTATTATAGGGCTGGTTACGTACCCTCGGTTCCGGAGAAAGGCAATTTCAAATTCGGAAGATTAATTGATAATATGCGTGATAGTGCTTGATAATGACTTTCATATGTCCTTCGGAATCCAATCTGAATATTAATTTGGTGACATTGAATACCATATGGTCCCTTAAATTTTCAATAACCCTTTTTTTCTCAATTTCATCTCAAAATGATTGATTCACCGTGTCAGAATAGACTTTCATATGTCCTTCGGAATCCAATCTGAAAATTCATTTTGTGACATTGAATACCATATGGTCCCTTAAATTTTCCATAACCCTTTTTTTTCAATTTCATTTGAAAATGATGGATTCACTGAGTCAGTTTAGACTTTCATAATTTTTTTAAATATATGCATACAGTTGTAACAGGTTGAAATATAGCTTGAAATCTAGTTGTCTACTGAATTCATAAAATATATACCCCATTATTACTTGGCAAGAAAGTATCCATCCTAAAAAGTCTACATAAATCATGAAGAAATGAGGAGCTTTAAGGAGTTTTAATGCGGCTGAAAAGTACATGTATCTATGATCTATCATAATGAAAGCTGTTCCATGTTTATCTGTTTATTTGAAAACCTCGTAAAAGTCTACATAAAAATTATCATGAAGAAATAAGGAGTTTTGATGAGCTTTGATTTATGCGTCTAACCTTTCCTTTTCTCTCTTTCACGTTTTTTGTGCCCTCTCACTTTTGTGAAATCTTCAAATGCAAGTGCCTCCTGCACCCATAGAGATGCCACTGTGTTCAAAATTGATGGGAATATGTAGTTCTGAGATTAATCGGAGGATTTTCGATTTAACTGGATTAATCGCAACTCTTAATAAAGACAATGTACTAGACTCTTGTATTTTCACTGATGATGTATATTGGTGTTTTTTTGTGTGAAGAAAGCAGTACTTGTAAAATTCAATTTGCGTCACTCAGAGGTTTTGGGCAGAGTGGAGGGGCTCTAAGAGACACAAAAAGGGTAGGGAACTGGCATAAACAGTTCCTTTAAAAGATTTAGAATAATTGACGAGAGCCCTTTTCCCCTTTATTATATACATGTATTTTCAAGTTTTTAACGTTATTGGCGATATTCTAGCATCTTGCTGCCGGGATATGACGGTTGCCCAATAAATCAATATTAAGTTAAAAATAAACAGGGAAGCTGCATCCCCGCCCCACCCTACCTCATCGTATGGGAAATGTGGTTTCCACAGACTTTTTGGATAATCTAATTACAAAATAATGATAGCATTCAAGAGACTGCGTTTCTACCTACTAGTGGGTGGTTTTAAATTTTTTAATTTAGGCACAGGCTTTAGAGTAATATATTTTGACTGACATTTTCTTGGGTTATGTAAGATGGATTTCAAGTTTAATGATAATAGTCACGTTTGTATAGAGCTTCTATGTGTCTAAGCGCCTTACATATTACCCCGGTCATTGGATTCCATTGATAAAAAAAGTCGTGTATAGGTTAGTCATGCGCGGATCCAGGATTTCTTAGGGGGGGGGGGGGGTGGTGGTGGGGCCAAAATTAAAAATTATGCAAGCCAAATCTTGTTACGTAATGGTGACCAGCAATTATAGCGTAATGAGCAAAAATGTTTGTTTTGGGGAGGGGGGACAGAAAGAAAAAAATCTGCATCACCCCACTCTTACATCCAGGCCCCGCTGAACGTTTTTTCCTCAAAAGTGGGTGGGTCCCGGGAAAAGGCAATTTCAAATTCGGATGATTCATTGATAATATGCGTGATAGTGCTTGATAATGATTTTTCATATGTCCTTCGGAATCCAATCTGAATATTAATTTGGTGACATTGAAAACCATATGGTCCCTTAAATTTTTCATAACCCTTTTTTTCCCAATTTCATCTCAAAATGATTGATTCACCGTGTCAGAATAGACTTTCATATGTCCTTCGGAATCCAATCTGAAAATTCATTTTGTGACATTGAATACCATATGGTCCCTTAAATTTTCCATAACCCTTTTTTTTTCAATTTCATTTGAAAATGATGGATTCACTGAGTCAGTTTAGACTTTCATAATTTTTTTAAATATATGCATACAGTTGTAACAACACAATCACAGGTTGAAATATAGCTTGAAATCTAGTTGTCTACTGAATTCATAAAATATATACCCCATTATTACTTGACAAGAAAGTATCCATCCTAAAAAGTCTACATAAATCATGAAGAAATGAGGAGCTTTAAGGAGTTTTAATGCGGCTGAAAAGTACATGTATCTATGATCTATCATAATGAAAGCTGTTCCATGTTTATCTGTTTATTTGAAAACGTCGTAAAAGTCTACATAAAAATTATCATGAAGAAATAAGGAGTTTTGATGAGCTTTGATTTGTGCGTCTAACCTTTCCTTTTCTCTCTTTCACGTTTTTTGTGCCCTCTCACTTTTGTGAAATCTTCAAATGCAAGTGCCTCCTGCACCCATAGAGATGCCACTGTGTTCAAAATTGATGGGAATATGTAGTTCTGAGATTAATCGGAGGATTTTCGATTTAACTGGATTAATCGCAACTCTTAATAAAGACAATGTACTAGACTCTTGTATTTTCACTGATGATGTATATTGGTGTTTTTTTTGTGAAGAAAGCAGTACTTGTAAAATTCAATTTGCGTCACTCAGAGGTTTTGGGCAGAGTGGAGGGGCTCTAAGAGACACAAAAAGGGTAGGGAACTGGCATAAACAGTTCCTTTAAAAGATTTAGAATAATTGACGAGAGCCCTTTTCCCCTTTATTATGTACATGTATTTTCAAGTTTTTAACGTTATTGGCGATATTCTAGCATCTTGCTGCCGGGATATGACGGTTGCCCAATAAATCAATATTAAGTTAAAAATAAACAGAGGAGCTGCATCCCCGCCCCACCCTACCTCATCGTATGGGAAATGTGATTTCCACAGACTTTTTGGATAATCTAATTACAAAATAATGATAGCATTCAAGAGAGTGCGTTTCTACCTACTAGTGGGTGGTTTTAAAGTTTTTAATTTAGGCACAGGCTTTAGAGTAATATATTTTGTCTGACATTTTCTTGGGTTATGTAAGATGGATTTCAAGTTTAATGATAATAGTCACGTTTGTATAGAGCTTCTATGTGTCTAAGCGCCTTACATATTACCCCGGTCATTGGATTCCATTGATAACAAAAAGTCGTGTATAGGTTAGTCATGCGCGGATCCAGGATTTCTTAGGGGGGGGGGGGGGGTGGTGGTGGGGCCAAAATTAAAAATTATGCAAGCCAAATCTTGTTACGTAATGGTGACCAGCAATTATAGCGTAATGAGCAAAAATGTTTGTTTTGGGGAGGGGGGACAGAAAGAAAAAAATCCGCATCACCCCACTCTTACATCCAGGCCCCGCTGAACGTTTTTTCCTTCAAAGTGGGTGGGTCCCGGGAAAAGGCAATTTCAAATTCGGATGATTCATTGATAATATGCGTGATAGTGCTTGATAATGACTTTCATATGTCCTTCGGAATCCAATCTGAATATTAATTTGGTGACATTGAAAACCATATGGTCCCTTAAATTTTTCATAACCCTTTTTTTCCCAATTTCATCTCAAAATGATTGATTCACCGTGTCAGAATAGACTTTCATATGTCCTTCGGAATCCAATCTGAAAATTCATTTTGTGACATTGAATACCATATGGTCCCTTAAATTTCCATAACCCTTTTTTTTTCAATTTCATTTGAAAATGATGGATTCACTGAGTCAGTTTAGACTTTCATAATTTTTTTAAATATATGCATACAGTTGTAACAACACAATCACAGGTTGAAATATAGCTTGAAATCTAGTTGTCTACAGAATTCATAAAATATATACCCCATTATTACTTGACAAGAAAGTATCCATCCTAAAAAGTCTACATAAATCATGAAGAAATGAGGAGCTTTAAGGAGTTTTAATGCGGCTGAAAAGTACATGTATCTAAGATCTATCATTATGAAAGCTGTTCCATGTTTATCTGTTTATTTGAAAACGTCGTAAAAGTCTACATAAAAATTATCATGAAGAAATAAGGAGTTTTGATGAGCTTTGATTTATGCGTCTAACCTTTCCTTTTCTCTCTTTTACGTTTTTTGTGCCCTCTCACTTTTGTGAAATCTTCAAATGCAAGTGCCTCCTGCACCCATAGAGATACCAATGTGTACAGAATTGATATGAATATGTAGGTCTGAGATTGATTGGAGGATTTTCGATTTAACTGGATTAATCGCAACTCTTAATAAAGACAATGTACTGGACTCTTGTATTTTCACTGATGATGTATATTGGTGTTTTTTTTGTGAAGAAAGCAGTGCTTGAAAAATTCAATTTGCGTCACTCAGAGGTTATGGGCAGAGTGGAGGGGCTCTGAGAGACACAAAAATGATAGGGAACTGACATAAACAATTCCGTTAAAAGATTTAGGATAATTGACAAGAGCCCTTTTCCCCTTTATTATGTACATGTATTTTCAAGTTTTTAACGTTATTGGCGATATTCTAGCATCTTGCTGCTGGGATATGACGGTTGCCCAATAAATCAATATTAAGTTAAAAATAAACAGGGGAGCTGCACCCAGGCCCCAACCCTTCCTCATCTTATGGGAAATGTTGTTTCCACAGATTTTTGGGATAATCTAATTACAAAATAATGGTAGCATTCAAGAGAGTGCGTTTCTATCTACTAGTGGGTGGTGTTAAAATTTTTAATTTAGGCACAAGCTTTAGAGTAATGGATTTTCTCTGACATTTTCTTGGGTGATGTAAAATGGATTTCAAGTTTAATGATAATAGTCACGTTTGTATAGAGCTTCTATGTGTCTAAGCGCCTTACATATTACCCCGGTCATTGGATTCCATTGCTAACAAGAAGTCGTGTATAGGTTAGTCAGGTGCGGATCCAGGATTTATTAGGGAGGGGGGGGGGGGGGTAGTGGTGGAGCCCAAATTTAAATTATGCAAGCCAAATATTGGTAATGGTGACCAGCAATTATGGCGTAATGAGCAAAAATATTTTTTGGGGGGGGGGGGACAGAAAGAAAAAAAATCCGCATCACCCCACTCTTAATTGCAGGCCCCGCTGAACGTTTTTTCCTCCAAGGTGGGTGGGAGAGGCTTAAGTATTTACGATCAGGTAGATCGTAGCATAAATTAGTGTGGGGTACAGGGGGCAAAGCCCCGGGGGATCAAGGGGCGCAGCCACCGGAAGCTCAGGGGGTGTGGATATTTAATTACAGTCAGATGAGCTTATTTTGATACCTTATTCATGACACTCGTAGGTTACTAATTTACGTGGGGTCCAGGGGCGGAGCCCCCGCAAGCTCAGTGTTTTAGGCATATTAATTACGGTTAGATGAGCATATTTTTATATCTTATTTGTGACACTGGCATGACACAAATTGGCGTAGGGTCCAGCCCCCAGAAGATCACGGGTTTTAAGAATTTTATATCGGTCAGATAAGCATTAAGGGGCCGCCTGAGAACCCGTGGTGGGGTCGAGGGGACGGAAACCCCGGAAACTCGGGGGCTTTAGGCATTCAATTACGATCAGATGAACATATTTTGATACCTTATTTGTGACACTGGCAGGACACTAATTGGCGGGAGGTCCAGGGGGCTGAACCCCCAGAAGCTCTGGGGTTTTAGACAATAAATTACCATCAGATGAGCATCCAGGGGCCACCTTAGGGCCCTAAGTGGGGTACAGGGGGCAGAGTCACCGGAAACCCGGGGGTTTTAGGCATTTATTTAAGGTAAGATGAGCATATTTTGATACCTTATTAACGTTTTGTGACATTGGCAGGTCACTAATTGACGTGGAGTCCAGGGGGCGGAGCCCCCGGAAGCTGAAGGGTTCTTGGCATTGCATTACGGTCAGAAGAGTATCCAGGGGCCCGCCTTAGGACCCTTGGTTGAGTCCAGGGTAGAATCCCCGGAAGCTCAGGGGTATTAGGCGTTTAATTACGGTCATATGAGCATTTTTCTAATACCTTACTATTTTGTGACACTGGCAGGACAGTAATTGGCGTGGAGGAATAGGGGGCTAAGCCCCCAGAAGCTCAGGGGTTTTAGGCATTAAATTACCGTCAAATGAGCACGCAGGGGCCCGCCTTAGGGCCCCATGTAGAATCCGAGAAGCAGCGCCCCCGGAAACTCAGGGGTTGTAGGCATTTACTCACGGTCAGATGAGCATTTTTGACGCTGACAGGTCTTTGTCTCTTTCTTTTTAATTCTTCTTAATATTCTTCTTTTTTTTAAGTTGGGGTAGCTCGAGGCTCCCGAGCCCCGCCATTTCGCGGGCCCTGAAATGTAGGCCTCTAAATAAGCATATTTCTTGCCTGACAGTAAATTTAGGAATTTGTCATTTTCCAACAAACGCATAAAAAAGTTTAATTTACTAAAAAATGAGGAAAAATCTCGGAAACTTACGTCATTTCAGCGACATTTGTAAATCACCGGTATAGAATTTTAGTTTATTTCCTAGGCGGGAAAAATCGCAACTGATCTCCCCTACCTTTCTTCTCTCTCTCTTTGTCTTTCCCTTTCTCTCCTCTTTCCCTTCCCCTTCCCTTCCTTCTCTCTCTTTTAGGTTTGCTGGGGAGAGGGGGGGAGGGGGAGGCAAGGGCCTATCGGCCCCACGATTCACACGTTGTTGGCTTGAAAATTGCTCATGATATATCATTTTCCTTTTTTCTATCCCTTTCCTTCCTTCTCTTTTATTTTGTTATAGGGGGAGGCAAGGCCCTTTCGGCCCCTTCTCCTTCTTCCCCTTCTTTTCGTCTTACTCTTCTTTCTTTTCCTTTTCCTTTCCCTTCTTTTTCTTCTCTCTCTCTCTCTCTCTCTCCCTCTCTCTCTCTCTCTCTTTTTGCGGGGGGGGGGGGGGGGGGGACAAGGCCAGCTTGTCCCCCTGGATTCGCGCCTGAGGTTAGTAGTCACTTGTAATAGTAGAAGTAGTAGTATTAGTAGTAGTAGTAGTAAAATAATATTTTTGAAATAATCATAGTATTAGTATCATTATTATTATCGTGACCATCCTTATTATTACCATAACCATCATTATTATTATCATAATCATCATTATTATTATCATAATTATCACTACTGTCATCATTATTCGTGTTTTTTCATAATTATTATTACAATAGTTATATTATTATTACCATTATTATCAGGCCTACTATCGGTATCATCATCATCATCATCATCACGGTTATCAAAATAAGAAAAAAATAACCTATACATGACTAAAAAAATATTTTTAAAATAATCATAATATTAGTATCATTATTATTGTCATAATCATCATTATTATTGTCATGATCATCACTATTATTGTCATAATCATCATTATTATTATCATAATCATCATTATTATCATTATTATCATTATTATCACTACTGTCATCATTATTCGTGTTTTTTTAAATAATTATTATTACAATAGTTATATTATTATTACCATTATTATCAGGCCTACTATCGGTATCATCATCATCATCATCATCATCACGGTTATAAAAATAAGAAAAAATAAAATATACACGACTTGTTGCCCCTCTTCCCCCCCCCCCCCCACCAGCAAAAAGTCAATTATCTATCCCTGAAGAGACCTATACAATGTCATAATACTGAACGATTATCAATACTAAGCTATAGATTTTTAAAAAATTAAAATCATCTCATAATATGGGGTCATTCATATGATTATTCTCTCTGGAACCTGGCACACTACATGAGTTGAATACAATCCGATTTTCGAAGAATTTGTGATAGCATTTTATATGGACATCCAAACATAATTAAGTAAAATCTTAATTACCGAGGAATTAAAAGTCATATGATTATTAAAATCTAAATTTTAAGGAATGTTATGCTTCTTTGGAGGGGGGGGGGGGGGGAGCTCAATCGGCTCAGAAACGTAATGACGTCAGACCAATAATGCGACAGTCTTCATTTGAGAGCCTATGCGCCTTTTTCTTTTGACTAGAAAAAAAGCTTCCACTTATTTCGGTTATTAATATTATTATCCTTATTTAGAACCTAAATCAGGAGGATAATGGTTTTTTTTATTTCTATATCAAATTCCATTTAAGAAATCCAAAAACCGCATCAAATCCATTAGACACACCGGCCCAGACATCTGCAACTCTCTGCCCATTGTAATACGAAACTTTAAGACCATGAATTCGTTTAAGAAGGCAGTTTAATAAAACTATGTTATTGTCTAAGTA
Organism: Strongylocentrotus purpuratus; assembly: GCF_000002235.5. Taxonomy (NCBI): domain Eukaryota; kingdom Metazoa; phylum Echinodermata; class Echinoidea; order Camarodonta; family Strongylocentrotidae; genus Strongylocentrotus; species Strongylocentrotus purpuratus. Next base: position 5,934,548 of record NW_022145602.1, on the reverse strand, counting down.
TTGATCCTGCCATGTGTACTTTTACTGTATTAATGTTCGTGTGTACATTGACTGTATATTCAACAATGATGTGTAATCGTCCATGACCTAGCATCGTTTATCCATTCGAGAATGAACCTGCTTTCAATCAGCATATGTATGAGATTTTTTGTATTATTACCAACGCTCCTTCTCTCCTCTTTCCTTTTCTTCTCTGCAAGTCACACTTTTTTTTATTTATATTTTTATTGTTGTATCTAAGTTGAAGGCTGCGGGCACGTCGTACTACTTTGCTTATTTATGTAGCCCTCCTGCATCTAATGTATTAGTTTAATTGCATTTATTATATGTATAACATTATATACACTTAAAGTATTGTATTAAACCATATTATGTTCATGAAAATGTATAATGAAAAAAAGAAAAAAGATGTAGAAACCAATAAATCAAATCAAATCAAATCAAAAGCAAATATAACTGCCCTGTCAAAGAAAATCAGTTCGCAGGAGGATTGTGTAGTGTGCGCTGGTATAACATTAACACAATGAATATATATATGTCACATCCTTTGTGCAATATTTAAGACTGTATTACAAAGGTGTCCTGTAAAAGTGTGAGAGGTAAAAATGACAACGGTAAAGAAAATGTCAGTGGTAAAAATGCCAGAAGTACAAATGCCAGAGGTAAAAATGTTGGAGGGCAAATGTCAGAGTTAACAAAATATGTGCACTTAGAAATTGTAGTAATAATTATTGTTCTATAAATTTAGTAATTTTAAAGGAATAATATAATGATGATAATATTTTTCTATACATCATTATTGAGTAAATCGTCCTCCTTGTATGTTCTAAAGATTTAATGGAAGAATATATAATCTCATTCATTAATAATCAGAGTGTTGTTCCGCTGAATTTCGAAATGTATGATAGCCATCTTATTTTCATATAGCTTTACTGGCTGGTAAACCGCTGGTATGCGTGCGACATGGACGGTGGAGGGACTTCCAGGAGGGGGGGGGGGAGGGCAAGTACAAAGGGTAATTATCAGGGGTGAAAATAGGGCACTTTACACCAGGGATGAAAAAAGGCACTTAGGAGATTTTTAACTGGACATTTATAAAAGATGAATTGGAAAGGAAAAGGGGCACTTATCATTGTTAAGGGGGAAATTATCTGAGGTAAAAAAGGGCACTTATCACACCTGGAAAGAAGCACTGACCAGATATGAAAGAAAATGTGCATTAGTTGAAAGAAAAGGGGCCCCAATCAGATTTTAATAGGGGTATTTATCGGAGGTAAAATGGGCTTTCATGAAAAGGGCGTAGTGGCTCTTATTGAAAAGAAAAAGAGGCACATGTTACAATAAATTGGGCACTTATCAGGGATGAAAAGGGGTAATTATGAGAAGAGAAAGGGACACCTAACAGAACAAAAAAAAAAGAGGGCATTTATTAGAAAGGAAAGAGGAACGTGTCAAAATAAAAGGGGCAGTTATTAGAGGTGAAAAGTGAAACTCATCAAAGATGAAAAGATCAAGAGGGTCAGATGCACTAGTCAAAGAAAAAAGAGTATCTCTCAGGGGAAGGGGGCACTTATCTGAATTGGAAAGGAGTATTACGTCTTGTACCTGAAAAGGGTCATTTACCAGAGATGAAAAGAGGCATTTATTAGAAGGGAAGTGGGTCTTTTTTAAATGGGGCACTTATCATTAGGGAAAGGAGCACATGTGAAAATATAAGGTGCGCTTATCCAAGCTAAAATGGGGCTAGTTATTAAAAGGGATAGGGGCACTTGTCGAGTAAATAGATGCACATCTCAGATTTCATTAGGGCAATTATCAGAAGTGAAGGGGGCACTCATTAAAAGTGAAAAGGGGTAAGAAAAAATAATGAAAAGTTAACATCTAGTGCAGTGATCTTGGTTGGGGAATTTAGCTTCATCGAAAGTTTCTTTTTTGACTGATCTAGGAAAAGGAAATGTGGAGGCAAAAAGGAAATGTATCTGTCGAAAATGTTGGTGTAGAATTGTCACTTCTTGCGTTTGTTCTACTCCTGGCATTTTTACCTCTGACACTTTTATACCAAACCCTTAAAACGCGTGTTTATCACTGACAAGGTCTTTCTTTCCTTGGGGAAAAAATGTGGATATTTCCTTGCCTCTCAGCCTACTTAAAAATGAATCAAAACTAAATTGAGACAAATGAAAAATGCAAAGACATTTAATTGTTTCCCTTTAATACCACATTTTTATTCAGAAGAAATACAGCAAATTGTATTAAAGTTGAGCATACAAATAACTTTACCAAAAATACCTTCAAGAAAGGATCGAATATTCAGGTCAAATGATAAACTTTGACTATAAGGTGGGTTACTTGAACAATTTTAATAAAAGTTTACTCAATTCATAAGGTCTACTTTTGAGACATTTTCCTTCTAGATTTTGAATAGGGCTATTGCCTAAGGTGATTAAATTATATAACCCCCCCCTTCTTTCTGGTAATAGTAATCCTGTTATTGCGTATTTAAAGCACAAATTGCCTACTTATACTGCCTCCTCCTGGAAAAGAAAAGAAAAATCCCCTCCAAAGTAGTAAAATTGAGCCTTCTATTACCCCCTCATGTGCTGCGTATATACAGTTCATCCCAGAAAAGAACGAAACAGAGAATTGTCGCCGTTTGATCACAATTATAATTAATAAATGACACATATTTGTAAAGCTGAGATCGTCTTCTTTCATGTGATGCGACTCATATGATGCATATTTCACGCATGAGTGATTAAAATCAATTTGAAGAGAGGAACCACAAAGTCATTGGACAAAAGACTTCATGCGTATCTGATTGACAACGAAACGGAGTTAAGTAGCCACACGAAGAATCAAAAGTGTTTTTAATTGATGCAAAACTCATATCATTGCGAAGGGGAAGCCTTGCCGATCAAATACAACAACTCTTCTCTTCAAAATATGTTTGGGGCCCGCAGTAATCAACTCTTAAAAATGTTAGTTTTGAGATCCAGATTTTCTGCCTTCAGCGGTCCTTTGTAGAGCGTCAATATTTGTGACGTCACATATGGGACACGGCTGGCTAGCTGCATACTGCAACACGGCACTGAGCTGGTCGTCCAGTGTGTGACGTCACAATTCAGAGATCGCTACGCTTGTGCGTTTGACTTACGTTCAGGGGCGTTCGGGGGTCTAAGGAGGGTCTTGAAAAATTGCATTTTACGCCTTTCCATGATATCTATATGATTTCTCAGCAAATTGTTCTTGTTTTTCAAGAGAAAATCTTTCCATCCATATATAATTTGTTCTAATTACGAGTTGTTAGTGAATTTTCTTTGTGTAGCTCCTTTAAGTCTTTTGTCAATTCTGCTTGTTATTACGGCAGGCACCCAGTGAAAACAAATAATTTTAATGAAATTACGGAAATGCAAGCATTAATTTACACAAACAGAACTTCGTTATTCCTAGCTAGTTTTTCCTGATTGAGGTGTCATATGAAAGGGCAGAAATTCAACTCTCTGGAAATGTGATTTTCTCTCTAAAAATTCAAATACCGTCCGCCACATGACTTTTTGGTTCCCTCTCTTCAAATTTATTTTAATCACCCATGCGTATAATATGCATCATATGATTTGCATCAAATGAAAGAAGAGGATCTAAGATTTACAAATATGTGTCATTTATTAATTATAATTGTGATTAAGTTATGATAAAACATCGACAATTCTCGGTTTCATTTTTTCTGGGACGCACTGTATATACAAGGGCACTTTTATTGATTTCAGGAACGTTCACCCTAAAATCCCTAAAACGTGACTTAATTTGGTTTACAGTTGGGCTGTGACAGAAGACTTCTCATTTTAAAAGAACTATAAGTTTACAATTGAATGAACGAAATAAATTGATATGATAGGGATAATAATGAAGTAAGTCTTTCAACGATGAAATTCATTGATGATATAAAAAATCAAGATTTAAATAATGGTAAAATAGAGGGAGAGAGCATCAAATAAAAACAAAAAATGGTTACAATGACATGAACGGTAAAGATTAAGAAAGAAGATCAGATTTCCCACGTCTGCAAACAGCATTGAAGTATTCAAGACAATGTTCAATAGAATGCAGTATATAACATTGCTTTAAAAGTACAGATATTACCAACACAAATTTCGAAATGAAAATAAAAAGAATGCCTCTTTATATATATTAATTGAAGTAAACCACAACCAGCAGGGTTTAACCTTTAAAAGAAGAAACCCCCCGCGGTTTGTGCGGCGGTTTGATGTGTAGAAGAAAAAATAAAACATAATCAGTTCCTTTGAACGGGTTGACGTTGGGTAGTTCAGTCCAATCTCGTTGTCATGTCAGCCTGGCCAAGCCATTAGTCCACTAAAAAGAGAATAATTATGAGAAGATGTTAAACTTAAACTTATGTGTATTTGACTTCTTTCTTGAACTAATTAAAGGGCAAGTTCCCTTAAAATAACTTACTTTCAATAAAAGCAGAAAATTCAGGCAAACCAATCAAAAAAAGGTTTAGCAAAATTGGATAACTATTAAAAAACTTATGAATTTGTGATGACATAGCAACTCACTCATGAGTCTGTGACGTCATTGCCTCTCTGTCCGCTATATGTTTTCTAATATTGATAATATAAATTTCCAATTCTCCCTCTAAAAATCTTATTTCCTCACACCAGTATCTAGATTATATTGATAATAATAGGTTTTTGTGTGGATGCACTAATACTATAGAGGAATTTGTTTTCATTTTAATCATGAAAAATGTGAATTTTGATAAAACATTTATATAAAAATCAATAAGTAAGAATTCAAAATATTTAACAAATAATATAAATTCTTCAAAATTTATAAAAGATTTTGTGAAATGTCATGTACGCAATATGTTACAAATTATATAACCTGGGCAAAAGGCATGGGGAAATCAAGTTTTTTTGGATAAAAAGGGAAATCAATGGGATAAAAATACATGAAGCAATTGATAAATAGTGAGGCAATGACGTCACAAACTGATTACCAAATTGGCAATTTGTGTAATGATTTTCTAATTTCCCTAGTTTTTCATACTTTAAAAAATATAATGACTTCCTTATTAGTCATCCGATTTTAGTAAAATTGTTTTGGCTCTGTTTTACTTGTTTTTCTGCATCTATTCAAAGCAAATTATTTTTGGAATGGACTTAGCATTTAATAGTCGTATGCCCACAGTCATACAATTTTCTCACAACTGCGCCAGGAGTGTCAATTTTTACAGACATGGCGCATTATAAATGTTCACTATTATTATTATTATTATAAATATAGCGCATCGAATACATCCACCACGTATTACAACAATATTATTGAAAGGCAAGTTAACATCGGTGGTAAGTTTTATGAAACGGAGCCCAGGTGTAAATAGGTACTTTTATTTCTTTCTCCTGTTTCAAATAGAATCCATCACTCTCTTTCTTCGTCTATTTAGTATCTAATATCTCCTGTGCTGTTGCTTGCAGGACTTATCTTTCCAGAAACACACCCTTCCTTTTCTTTGACCTTGTACTGTTTATTATCGTGCAATATGTTAACACTGAGAGCAGTGAGGTAATTGGATGCAATGCTAAATAAATGCATTTAACAGTCATTTACCTATTCCTTTCTATTGTACATGTTTTCTTATTGCTTGAAATAGTATAAATATTGTATTTTACTTGCACTGTATAAACATGTACAATTCAGTTTGTGTCTACCAGTCATGTTTAAAGAGGTAGTCCACCCTGATATTGTATTGGTTTTAATAGAAGCAAAAAATGAAAGAAACAGGTCAGTTAAAGTTTGAGCAAAAACCGATTAGAAATAGGACAGTTATTAATTGTTGCAGGTGCGATCAATCGAATACAAATTGACAACTCTGTGACGTAGCTTATGAGTTCTCCTCCAATTTTTCCTATTTGTAATAGGTCCACGGTTGCACTTGAAAATTTTCAATCATAAATTCACCCTCAATATAATTATTGCAAATATGTCTTCATACAACCCCCGTATGACAATTTATATTCTGTCACCAATTACTAAGAAAATGAAAGTTTATGAAATTTTCTGTACAGAGAAAATTGGAGAGGAGCTCGGATGATACGTCACAGTGTTGGCAATTCGTTTCCCACTGATGACACCTTCAGAAATTCATAACTAAATTCATCACTAATCTATTTCTCTCATTTTTCTGCTTTTATCAATACCAACTTAATCCCAGGGTTGACTTCCCCTTTAAACTAATCTTGATTGAATTGAATTGAACTGAATTGAATTGAATACTTACAGGTGCAAAGATTATTCTCGCAGCTATATGTAACTCCTTCACTTTCAGGGCAACTAGAACAGGGCACACCTGATTCGTATGGGCGTTGGGTTTCGTCACCACTGGAAGATAGTAAAAGTACCATTCAATATCAAGACTTCAACTCATAGTAACAAGTTTAATTAAATAATCCCATCATTCTTCACTATTTTAAATTGAAACTTCTTCAGCTGTGGTTGAAATTTATTAATACAATGCATTGTACTTTTTTCTTGAGGGAAGAGGAGGGGGATTTTATCTTTAAGTTTCGTTTTCTATTCTCAATTCATAGAATTGTATATATATATATATATAGCATCATTTTTTTTAATTTTTTTTTATTTTGCACATTACGATGTATGTTTACTTTACATTAAGTTTTTGGTTTTTCTTTCTGATGTGTTGACGATAAATTATCATTCTATTCCTTAAAATAACTCCTGTCTCTCCGATATATATTTCCACAAGTAGAGAATGATAGATATGAAATGACTATGACTATGATGTAACAATACATAATGTACCATTTCAACGCAATGTACATAGTCATGTACTCATTTTTGGTATACAGTTTGTTGCACTTGTTTGTAATGTTGAATTCGCCATCTGACGAAATAAATTGAAACCGGTAATTGAATAGTGAATTGAAACTCACGAGGATCTTTATTCAGTTAAAAAATATATATTTCTATAACCATGACGGGCGAATTTCCTGAGTTTTCTGAGTTGTCACGAAAGTGGTAAAGTACATTCACACGAATATCATTAAAGTAGCTTCATAAAGGATGACGCAAAAAACATAAAAAGAACAGATTCTTACTTTAAATCTAATAAGAACCTATTAAAAACTGTTGGATTTGATACACACAAACACACACGCACGCACACACACACACGCGCGCACGCACACAAACACGCACACATATACATATATATATATATATATATATATGAATACAAGTACGTTATGATGAAGAAAGAGGAGTTCATCCGCTTTGAATCCAACCGTTTTTATTAGGTTACGTGACTAAATAAAACCGTTGGTTTTAAAGCATTATTCTTCTCTTTCTTCATCATATATTGCGTACATGTATCCAAATATAATATATATATCTCTCTCTATATATATATATATTTATAAACAAGAACCTTGTTTAAAAGTGTATGTGTTCGTGTGTGTGTGTGTGTGTGTGCGTGCGTGTATGTATGTTTGTCAATATCCCCGAGAAAAATAGGAACAATGATCATGCCATGATGACAATAAATTACCTGGGTCCGTACATACAGTGATAAAATATGCCGTTTGGAAAACATTCAGATTCAGACTTGCCACATCCAACGAAAGAAGCTGTAGCCCGCACCATCTGTTTGTACCAAAATGAAACATAACGATAATGATAATAATAATGGTAATTAAAATAATAATATTCGGTGGCGGATCCAGGAACTTTTAACCGGGGGGGGGTGGGGGCACAAAATGGCATTAAGAGAAATCAGTAGCGTACGCCGAAAATTTTCGCAACGACTCAGCCGACGCTGAATAAGCGGGGGGGGGGGGGGGGGGGGGGGGAGGGAGGGAGGGAGGGGGGGGGGGGGGGGTTAGAGGACATTTGTTTAGATTTTTTTTTGCCCCCGAAAATATTAAAATCGCGTCGGTTGCAAATTCGCTAAATGGGGGGGGGGGGCATGCCCCTTGGATCCGCCACTGAATATTACTAACTTTTGATTTAATTTTTTTGTGTGTTTTTCGTAACTGAAACTTAAGAATGAAAGGCGGACTGGTTGAATTCGGGCCTTTGTTGAATACTTTTAGATAGAAGCTGCAATTTGTCCCATTTTGAGGAAACATGAATAAGTAAGAAAAGAAAAAAATTCACAAAATTTAAAATGACCAAATTTGGTAAGGGTATGAATAATTTATTAGTTAATTGTATGTATTGCCAATGGCTAGAACAGGTTTTGAGCTTTGAAACTTACCTGAGTGTAACGAGAACAAGTACCGGCACAGGTGTTGTCTTCGAAGTTATAATTTTCCGTCATCATATTCCACCGCCCTATAAACGAAGTCATATTTGCGTCGAAGGGAAACCAAGCCATGGAGCTCCTGCTTAACGTACATCTAGTCCATTTTGTTGAAGTAGGGCCGTTGAGGGTCCCGTCGCAATGGTTAGCCCACGATTGCGACAAATCTGCAATCTCATCGTTCCATTGCTGTAATAACAAAACGAGGCTATCATAGGATACTTTTGTATTTCATTTATGTCGATTCATTGAAAGTAAATTAGTTAATAGATTAGAAAGTTTTTTTGTTAAAGTCCAACTACTGATACATACAAAGATTACATAGTTGCTTTGCTCAAAATTATACAAAAGAATAAATTCACACAATCTGACAAATTAAGGAACGAAAATGGGATATGAAATGAAAAAGAGTAATGTTGTTCAACTCATTGCACATCAAAATGATAATAAACTCTAGACATCGAAACTGTTAAGGGTAAAGTTTCCTTTGGGCTGCGATAAAAGAACTTTAAAATAATTATTACAGCCATCCTGATGAAACTCTTGCATAATGATATTAATCATAAACAAATATTGTTCATAATAAAGTAAGAACAGAAAAAGAGAAACGGAAAGAGAGAAACTGGGGAAGATCGTCAAAAAAACAGAAGAAAGGATCTGTTGAGAAAAGGAAAAATCATAAGAGTGCCATTTTATTTGCTCATAGTATACATTTGAAACCTATTACAGGCAATTTAATAATTAGCATTGAATAACAAATATTGGGTAGTTATGATCATAATTACGATAGTGGGTTCCCGTATATTGCTCACATCTAGCACTGCCACTTCTGGTGCTCGAATATTATCAACTTGGCTTTAGCACATTCAAATGCATGGCACAAGATCGCAAGACAATATTCGTTGAACACGAGGCGTCATTTCGTCCTTGTTTGCACGAAGTGACGGTAGTGAGGAAAGTCGTCACCCAAAGTGAATGCATTTTTTTTCACTACCGTCACTTCGTGAAAACAGCGACGATTTGCTTGACGCAGGGCTCCGTCAAAGACTGGCGTAAACTTTGATGCGTCATGACTTATGAGAATGATATTTTTAACAAAATGAATACAAAATTGAACAGCGCGAGCATTGCTGTAATGGGTGCATTACTTGCCTTCACGGTTTTAGCGCAAGCAATGATGAAAATGATTCGTCGTATCCGCGAATGGACGCTGAACACGCTGAATGCGTCATTCTGTTGCATTATTACTTGCGCTAATCAACCTGTGAACGCAAGTAGCTTATTCACCGTTGCCGTGGTACAGTGGTTTATTCACTTCACCATCAATTCAATTGTTGAAGGTTTCGGATACCAGCCTGGCGCTAATGACCTATCTGTTCAACGACAGGTTTTAGCTTACTTAAAAAAAAAAAAAAATGGCGTCCGAACAATCTGGTTTCAGGCCGCGCCATTTTTACTACACTCATGAACGTAACGACTGGCTTTAGGCAATCGATAAAAATGAGTATGCGAGTGCTGTTTTCGTTGACTTAAAAAAAGCTTTTGATACGGTAAATTGCGAATTTTGGATTATGAAGCTTAAAAATAGGAATTACTGGTATCCCTTGTGCATGTTTGAAAAGTTATATGACAGACCAGAGAGAGATACTTGAAAATTTCGAGCTTTCCTTTGAATCTGTTATAACATGTGAAGTCCCAAAAGGGTTCTTAGTCTGTTACATCTGCTTTTTGTTATTTATATAAACTACTTAGTTAAACTTAGTTAAATGTGTAAAATTGTGCCAAGTCCAATTACATGCCGATGACACTGTCCTGTATTTTTCTTACCTTTCAATGTAATAAGTGAACTTGCACTTAAAAGTAAAGACCAGTTTTGGAAACGCCCCCCTCTCAAATAATGAAATGGAAGCTCTTATTACCAATGATGTGAAAGAATGTGTTTTGACTAATACGTGATCATACAAATTTTGCCTAGAAACCGCCTACTAATTAATACATTAGGTAAATTATTATATCTATTTGGACCTGATAGATATATAATGCACGTGTCGCGTACGTGTTGGGGGTAGTCCCATACACATCTTTCTACGTACAGTGCTTGTAACTTTATCAAGACTGGGCCAAATTTCTTTTCATTTTGATGATTTCAGAACATTGCAGTACACACCAATACTTATATGCTAGATGATCAGCCTTTTCTGATCGATTCCACAACGTTTCTTTCACAATGCAATCGCATGACCATAACTGGTCTTTATCTTTAATTCAGACCTAGACAAAGTTTATATGCATGTTAAAAATAAATTAAGTGTCAATTGTGAGAAAACTGTATTGCATACTTTTAGGAAGCAACCATAATGATGTCAAAGCAAACTACATAACACTCCTTTAAATCAAGTTCGGCATTTTAAGTACCGGTACCTTGGTCTAATATATGTGATGAAAATTTAAATAGGAAGTTGCATATTGAAACTATTTTGAAAAAGATTGGGAAAATGGTAAGCTTTCTTGGACGATTAAGACGTTCGTTAAGTGAGTTTGTTTTTAAATCAATTTACAAAATAATCACTAATTCTTCCTCAATCTGATTATGGTGATATTATTTTATAACTCAGCTTTCAAGAAATATACGGATAAACTACAAATATCACAAAATATTAAGAATAAAACCTGAATCCAATGTTTTGGTTCTTTAGTAGACTGGCAATTCTGAGTAAAAAGAAGACATGATCACTCTGTTTTAATAACATATAAAATATTGAATAACTTAATCCCTGCCTAATAAGAAAAATTAATTTGAGCATGTAACTCACCCCTACCCTTCCCGCTTCGGAAATAAATATACGATTACCAAAACCACTAACAAAATCTTTGAAAACGTCATTCAAATATAAATTGTATGCAAAGGCGTTTAATGCTCTTTCTATTGATGTTAAATCTTCTACCAGTATAAATGTATTTAAATCGAAAATTCTGCCCTATAGAGTCGGAGATTAACAAGCACTATCCTTATTAATATCATATGGTCATTTCGTAAAACGACATCCACCCCCTCCCCGATTACTTATTATAATTATCATTATTATAAATTTTAACAAATTTGTTTGTGCCCCTCTCCGCAAATCTTAAAAATGGTTAGGGTTAGGTATAAGGCCAAGTAAGAAAAATAATGTGTTTCTCGTCCGGACATTTAAACATAAGGAGGAGGCAGGGCATTACTATTTACTATTTTGCAATTTGTTCCAAGACGGCTGCCATGCTAATTTCGCTGGCCAAGCCTTTTTCACACATATTGTGCTATGTGAGTATGCTGATGCAATGTATGACAAAACAAATTATTTGTATCCAGTGTGTATCACTTTAGAAGCTATTTAAACGAAATGTATATCACAGGCTGTTTAAAAACATATTTTTTTATGGCTTTTGGGGGTTGGTTTTTTGTGTGTGGCTTTAAATAGTAAATAGTGAAAGAAAAAAAGAGGCAGCGGCCGAAAAAGAGGCGAGAAACGCTTCGTTTTAGATATTTTTGGTATAATGTTGGTCTAGTGTTACGAATTCGGTCAGTGTAGGAAATTGACATGGAGACAGTTTCGCAAGTGCAGGTGTCGCAAGATCAGCAAGTATCGTATATATAAAAACTTACCAGACGTAACATGTTTGCAGCAGTTGGTTGTACATCACTACGGTACTGATTAAGTTGAGCCAGGATTTCTTTTTTCTCATCGTCGGTGAATCCATTACCACCCTGTAAGACTGCCAAAACAAACACGAGACTCAATGCACAGATCATGATGATGTGGTGTGTATAGGTAGACACTGCTCAAATAATATGAAACAGCTCTTGGGATGCTGACGTTTATTATAGGGCTGGTTACCTACTCTCGGTCCCGGAGAAAGGCAATTTCAAATTCGAAAGATTAATTAATAATATGCGTGATAGTGCTTGATAATGACTTTCATATGTCCTTCGGAATCCAATCTGAATATTAATTTTGTGACATTGAATACCATATGGCCCCTTAAATTTTCCATAACCCTTTTTTTCTCAATTTCATCTCAAAATGATTGATTTACCGAGTCAGAATAGACTTTCATATGTCCTTCGGAATCCAATCTGAAAATTCATTTTTTTGACATTGAATACCATATGGTCCCTTAAATTTTCCATAACCCTTTTTTTTTCAATTTCATTTGAAAATGATGGATTCACTGAGTCAGTTTAGACTTTCATATTTTTTTTAAATGTATGCATACAGTTGTAACAACACAATCACAGGTTGAAATATAGCTTGAAATCTAGTTGTCTACAGAATTCATAAAATATATACCCCATTAAAAACTTGACAAGAAAGTATCCATCCTAAAAAGTCTACATAAATCATGAATAAATGAGGAGCTTTTAAGGAGTTTTAATGCGGCTTGAAAAGTACATGTATCTAAGATCTATCATTATGCAAGCTGTTCCATGTTTATTTGTTTATTTGAAAACGTCGTAAAAGTCTACATGAAAATTATTATGTTTTACCTTTTTTGTGCCCTCTCACTTTTGTGAAATCTTCAAATGCAAGTGCCTCCTGCACCCATAGAGATGCCACTGTGTACAAAATTGATGGGAATATGTAGTTCTGAGATTGATCGGAGGATTTTCGATTTAACTGGATTAATCGCAACTTTTAATAAAGACAATGTACTGGACTCTTGTATTTTCTCTGATGATGTATATTGGTGTTTTTTGTGCAGAAAGCAGTACTTGTAAAATTCAATTTGCGTCACTCGGAGTTTATGTGCAGAGTGGAGGGGCTCTGAAAGACACAAAAAGTGTAGGGAACTGGCATAAACATTTCCTTTAAAGATTTAGAATAATTGACAAGAGCCCTTTTCCCCTTTATTATGTACATGTATTTTCAAGTTTTTAATGTTATTAGCGTTATTCTAGCATCTTGCTGCCGGGATATGACGGTTGCCTAATAAATCAATATTAAGTTCAAAATAAACAGGGGAGCTGCACCCCCGCCTCCACCCTACCTCATCATATGGGATTTCAAGTTTATTGATAATAGTCACGTTTGTATAGAGCTCCTATGTGTCTAAGCGCCTTACATATTACCCCGGTCATTGGATTCCATTGCTAACAAAAAGTCGTGTATAGGTTAGTCAGGCGCGGATCCAGGATTTCTTGGGGGGGGGGGGGGAAGGGTGGTGGTGGGGCCCAAATGTGAAATTATGCAAGCCAAATATTGGTACGTAATGGTGACCAGCAATATGGCGTAATGAGCAAAAATATTTGTTTTGGGGTAGGGGGATAGACAAATCCGCATCACTCCTTTCTTACATGAACATTTTTCTAATACCTTACTATTTTTTGACACTGGCAGGACAGTAATTGGCGTGGTGATAGAGGGGGCTGAGCCCCCAGAAGCTCAGGGGTTCTAGGCATTAAATTACTGTCAAATGGGCACGCAGGGGCCCGCCTTAGGGTCCTAGGTATAATCCGGGAGGCAGCGCCCCCGGAAGCTCAGGGGTTTTAGGCATTTACTCACTGTCAGATGAGCATTTGTGACACTGACAGGTCTTTTTCTCTTTCTTTCTATTACTTTTTAATATTCTCTTTTTTTTAAGTGGGGGTAGCTCGAGACTCCCGAGCCCCGCCGCACAGTGGGCAAGGGAGGAACTAAAGTGTGCCAAAACTAAATTTGGGTGATTTATTTTTTTCAATTTTTTTCTTGCCCAGCTGAAAGGTAATACATAGAGGAATACCTCAGTGAAATATTTAATTCCGGTATGCACAATAAGGGTATAAATTTACTACTTCAAACAGCAAAATCCTACATATTCACAGTTTTAGTGCAAAAGTGACTTATTTTATAAATCTTTCAATTCAACATGAAGTTTTAAGTTATTGATATGAAACTGCTCTCACATATTCCTGATAGTTCATTTCGTTGAATGAATGGGTTTAAATTAATACAAACACAATCTTTATGATATATTAAAGGGTAATTCACTGAAAAATGGACTAATTATCCATGTTTTTTCATAAATCCAGAAGAAATGTTTAGATCTCCGCGGTGTACCGCTTAAATTTTAATACCACCATTTAGTCCGATGTCTAAGCTTCAAGTTGATACCAAATTTGGCTGCCCGATTCTGCCCGTTGTTATGTTAGAGCCGATTTCCCTTGCCACATTGCCCCGAAAAATGTGGGGTTTTTTGGTCCGCAGCTGAATAAATGAAGGATTCGTGGTCATAAATCACGGCGCGAGGGGGGCGTGACACTTGTTCTGACACAGCGGACCAAAATAAACACATTTTTCGGGGCAATGTTGCAAGGAAAACGGCTCTAAGATAATAACGGGCAGAATCGGGCAGCCAAATCTGGTATCAACTTAAAGCTTAGACATCAGAGAAAATGTTGGTAATAACTTTTAAGCAAAAATCCCGGGAAATCCAAACATTTCCTCTGGATTTATAAAAAATAAACCCCCAAACATGAGTTTTGGCGCACTTTGGTTCCTCCCTGGCCCACTGTGCGCCGTTTCGCGGGCCCTGAAATGTAGGCCTCTAAATAAGCATATTTCTTGCCTGACAGTAAATTGAGGAATTTGTCATTTTCCAACAAACGCATAAAAAAGTACAATTTACTAAAAAGTGAGGATAAATCTCGGAAACGGCATTTCAGCAACTTTTGTAAATCACGGGTTTTTAATTTCATTGGGGGGGGGGGTGTAAATGCCTCCTAAAGCCCCCCCCCCCCCCAGATCTTTGGCGGGAAAAATCGCAACTGATCTCCCTACCTTTCTTCTCTCTCTTTTTTTTTCTTTCCCTTTCTCTCCTCTTTCCCTTCCCCTTCCCTTCCTTCTCTCTCTTTTAGGTTTGCTGGGGGGAGGCAAGGGCCTATTGGCCCCACGATCCACACGTTGTTGGCTGGGAAATTGCACATGATATTTCATTTTCCTTTTTTTCTATCCCTTTCCTTCCTTCTCTCTTATTTTATTATAGGGGGAGACAAGGCCCTTTCGGCCCCCATCTCCTTCTTCCCCTTCTTTTCGTCTTCCTCTTCTTTCTTGGCCCCCCTGGATTCGCGCCTGAGGTCAGTAGTAGTAGTTGTATAGTACTACTTGTAGTAGTAGAAGTAGTAGTATTAGTAGTAGTAGTAGTAAAATAATATTTTTGAAATAATCATAATATTAGTATCATTATTATTATCATAATCATCATTATTTTTATCATAATCATCATTATTATTATCAAAATCATCATTATTATCATAATCATCATCATTATTATCATTATTAACACTATTGTCATCATTATTAGTGTCGTTGTTTTTTATTATCATTACAATAGTTATATTATTATTACCATTATTGTCAGGCCTACTATCGGTATCATCATCATCATCACGGTTATCAAAATAAGAAAAAATAACCTATACACGACTTGTTGCACCTCTTCCCTCCCCCCTCCCTACCAGTAAAAAGTCAATTATCTACCCCTGAAGAGACCTATACAATGTCATAATGCTGAACAATTATCAATACTAAGCTATAGATTTTTTAAAAATTAAAATCATCTCATAATATGGGGTCATTCATATGATTATTCTCTCTGGAACCTAGCACACTACATGAGTTGAATACAATCCGATTTTCGAAGAATTTGTGATAGCATTTTATATGGACATCCAAACATAATTAGATTAAATCTTAATTACCGAGGAATTAAAAATCATATGATAATTAAAATCTAAATTTCAAGGAATGTTATGCTTTTTTGGAGGGGGAAGCTCAATCGGCTCAGAAACGTAATGACGTCAGACCAGTAATGCGACTGTCTTCATTTGGGAGCCTATGCGCCTTTTTCTTTCGACTAGAAAAAAATCTTACACTTATTTCGGTTATTAATATTATTATCTTTATTTAGAACCTAAATCAGGAGGATACTGGTTGTTTGTATTTCTATATAAAATTCCATTTAACAAATCCGCATCAAATCCATTAGACACGCCGGCCCAGACATCTGGAACTCTTTGCCCATTGTAATAAGAAACCTTAGGACATTGTATTCTTTTAAGAAGGCAGTTAAAACTATGTTATTGTCTAAGTATTGATCGTGCCGTGTGTAATTTTACTGTATTAATGTTCGTATGTACGTTGACTGTATATTCAACAATGATGTGTAATCGTCCATGACCTAGCATCGTTTATCCATTCGAGAATGAACCTGCATTCAATCAGCAGATGTATGAGATTTATTGTTTTATTACCAACGCTCCTTCTCTCCCCCTTTCCTTTTCTTCTCTGCAAGTCACACTTTTTTAAATTTATATTTGTATTGTTGTATCTAAGTTGAGATCTGCGGGCACGTCAAGCTACTTTGCGTATTTCTGTAGCCCTCCTGCATCTAATGTATTTGTTTAATTGCATTTATTATATGTATAACATTATATACACTTAAAGTATTGTATTAAACCATATTATGTTCATGAAAATGTATAATGAAAAAAAGAAAAAAGATGCAGAAACCAATGAATCAAATCAAATCAAATCAAAAGCAAATATAACTGCCCTTTCAATGAAAATCAGTTCGCAGGAGGATCGTGTAGTGTGCGCGGGTATAACATTAACACAATGAATATATATACAATGTCGCTCATAAAGGTGGAATATTTTAGTTTTACCCCAATTTATGGAACTATTTTTAAGATTATTTAAAAATAATAGATCTAGATAATAGTATACATTCTCAGATTTTATTGAATAATTATTTTCCAATGTGTGTTTTGCGGGACTGCTAAAGCTATGCTTATTAACTAGGGGACCTACGCCCTCGAGTCATAAATGACAGTAATGAGGATTAATGCCCCACAAAAGGGCACTAATATAGCACATCGACACGGTTTTGATCCTGAGGCCTCACAGTTACGAGGCCATTGTTTTGTCACTGAACCATGACTGTATGCAGCAGGGGCTAGGGTAGGGGGGCAGTTTCCATACATTAAAAAAAAAAAAAAGAAAATGCAATAAATGTTCAATATTTTATTGCAAAAAAAAAAACCTCTGGACGGCCATGCATTATGGCTCAAGGCATGGGCACACAGAAGATTTGTTTTATGCTAAAATGGGGCTAGTTATTAAAAGGGATAGGGGCACTTGTCAAGGTAATAGGGGCACATCTCAGATCTCATTAGGGTAATTATCAAAAGTGAAGGGGGTTTTTACAACGCGTGTTCATCACTGACAAGGGCTTTCTTTCCTTGGGGGAAAAATATGGATATTTCCTTGCCTGTCATCCTACTTAAAAATGAATAAAAACCAATTGAGACAAATAAAAAAAATGCAAAGACAATTTATATAATTGGTACCCTTTAATACCAGATTTTTATTCAGAAGAAATACAGCAAAATGTATTAAAGTTGAGCATACAAATAACTTAATCAAAAATACTTTCAAGAGAGGATCGAATATTCAGGTCAAATGATAAATGTTGACAGATGTATGAGGTGGGTTACTTGAACGATTTTAATTAAAGTTTACTCAATTCATGATGTATACTTTTGAGACATTTTCCTTTTAGATTTTGAACAGGGCTATTGCCTAAGGCGATTCAATTATATACCACCCCCTCCCTTTTCAGGTGGGCTGTATAACGTACAGACCACCTTATAAATTCGTTAGAATTGCCTTTATTTATTTATTATTTATTATTGAATATTTTTCTTATTTCTAACCACTTTTTTGTTAGCAAGATTACTTGTAAATGGCTCCATGAAATGCCTTGAAATTTGGCACACATATGTATAGGCATATGTACAAGCACAGAAATTTTTTCAACTTTGACCTTGACTGATGACGTCATCTAGGCGCCATTTTGTAAAATTTTACTAAAATAAACTCATGATCATATCTTCATAACCAAAAGGTATTTCTCATTCATATTTATCATGATCAAGGTCAATATCCGTCCGGTCAAATTTAGGTCAAAAAACGCGCGCGTGCACGTATGTCCGCGCGTCGATGCGCGCGCAAAATTTTAAAATGCTTAAAATTGTCTCAAAATCATTTTGCATACGTTTTAGGCCATTCTAAGCATTTTATAAAAAATCGCGCACACGCACATGCGTGCGCGTTTTCGTGCGTAAAACTATTGCACAACATAGAATTGCCATTTTTTTTCTTTCATAATATTCCACATATTTTTACAAACAAATTGATAGCATGTTTATCTCTTTATGACTATTAATGACGGAATGATCGACCGTTAAACATAAATTTCTGTGCGCGCGAGCTCTTGTAATACAAAGCATATATGGGCAAAAACATGCCTATGCAAAATCCATTGTAGCTCTTTAGGATGCAAGGTGACCCCAATTTTTTTCATATTTTGATTGAGTATGAATCGGAGATATGATTTCATGTCTCATTTGACCCTCAATTAACTCATGACGTCATCATAATAGCCTCCGAACTCAAAATTTCAATTTGCATATTACGACGTCCGCATATTTTTGGAAAATTGATTGTATCTTTGTAAAAGTTGATCGATTGTCTTCAAAATTTTGATATGTTCTAGCTGAGACAATTCTCTACAAATCCAGTAATCACGATTTTTCATTTTGACAAAAGCATCATGGCGTATTTTTGCGATTAAAGGAGGCATGTCAATTTTTCACATTTTGCGTGTATTCTCTATGGGACATGACTTTTTCTCAAAACTTGATCTACATTCCCGTCTTTCGCGAGCAATATCTACGTCGTTTTAGATTCATTTACGCTGAACTTCTCAAATGTACCCTTCATTTTGTCTCAATTTTTTGTTGGATCAGCCCACCTATACTTGTTCCAAACAAGTATTACAAATCTAGTTTATCTTGTTATCGCCAATGTTAAGCACACATTGCCTATTTATACTGGCCCCTTCCGGAAAAGAAAAGAAAAATCCCCTCCAAAGTAGTAGAATTGAGCCTTCTATTACCACCTCATGCGCTGCGTATTTACAGTTCATCCCCCAAAAAACGAAACAGAGAAATATCGACGTTGATCACAATTATAATTAATAAATGACACATATTTGTAAAGCTGAGATCCTCTTCTTTCATTTGATGCAACTGATATGATGCATATTTCAGGCATGAGTGATTAATATCAATTTGAAGAGAGGAACCAAAAAGTCATTAGACGAAAGACTTCATGCGTGGCTGATTGTCAACGAAACGAAGTTAAAGTAGCCACACGAAGAATCAAAAGTGTTTTGAATTGATGCAAAACTCATATCATTGCGAAGGGGAAACCTTGCCGATCAAATACAACAACTCTTCTCTTCAAAATATGTTTGGGGCCCGCAGTAATCAAAAATGTTAGTTTTGAGATCCAGATTTTCTGCCTTCAGCGGTCCTTTGTAGAGCGTCAATATTTGTGACGTCACATACGGGACACGGCTGACTAGCTGCATACTGCAACACGTCACTGAGCTGTTCGTCCAGTGTATGACGTCACAATTCAAAGCTCGCTACGCTTGTGTGTTTGACTTACGTTCAGGGGCGTTCAGGGGTCTAAGGAGGGTCTTGAAAAAGTGCATTTTACGCCTTTCCATGATATTTATATGATTTCTCAGCAAATTGTTCGTGTTTTTCAAGAGAAAATCTTTCCATCCATATATAATTTATTCTAATTACGAGTTGTTAGTGAATTTTCCTTGTGTAGCTCCTTTAAGTCTTTTGTCAATTCTGCTTGTTGCTACAGCAGGCACCCAGTGAAAACGAATAATTTTAATGAAATTACGGAAATGCAAGCATTACTTTACACAAACAGAACTTCGTTATTCCTAGCTTATTTTTCCTGATTGAGGTGTCATATGAAAGGGCAGAAATTCAACTTTCAGGAAAAGCGAGTTTCTCTTTAAAAATTCAGATACCGTCCGCAAAATGACTTTTTGGTTCCCTCTCTTCCAATTGATTTTAATCACACATGCGTATAATATGCATCATATGAGTTGCATCAAATGTAAGAGGAGGATCTGAGCTTTACAAATATGTGTCATTTATTAATTATAATTGTGATTAAGTTATGATAAAACATCGATAATTCTCGGTTTCGTTTTTTCTGGGACGCACTGTATATACACGGGCACTTTTATTGATTTCAGGAACGTCCTCCCTGAAATCCCTAGAACGTGACGTAATTTGGTTTATACAGTTGGGCTGTGACAGAAGACTTCTCAATTTAAAAGAACTATAAGTTTACAATTGAATGAACGAAATAAATTGATATGCTAGGGATAATAATGAAGTAAGTCTTTCAACGATGAAATTCATTGATGATATCAAAATTTAAGATTTAAATAATGGTAAAATAGAGAGAAAGAGCATCAAATTAAAAAAAAATAATGGTGACAAAGACATGAACGGTAAAGATTAAGAAAGAAGATCAGAATTTCCATTTCTGCAAACAGCATTGAAGTATTCAAGACAATGTTGAATAGAATGCAGTATATAACCTTGGTTTAAAAGTACAGATATTACCAACACAAATTTCGAAATAAAAATAAAAAGAAGGCCTCTATATATATTATATTAATTGAAGTAAACCACAACCAGCAGGTTTTAACCTTTAAAAAAAGAACCCCCCCCCCCCCCCCCGCGGTTTGTGCGGCGGTTTGATGAGTAGAAGAAAGAATAAAACATAATTAGTTCCTTTGAACGGGTTGACGTTGGGTAGTTCAGTCCAATCTCATTGTCATGTCAGCCTTGCCAAGCCATTAGTCCACTAAAAAGAGAATAATTATGAGAAAATGTTAAACTTAAACTTATGTGTATTTGACTTCTTTCTTGAACTAATTAAAGGGCAAGTTCCCTTAAAATAACTTACTTTCAATAAAAGCAGAAAATTCAGGCAAACCAATCAAAAAAAGGTTTAGCAAAATTGGATAACTATTTAAAAAAACTTATGAATTTTTAATGACATGAAAGACTTTGAAGATCACAAAACAATTTGGCAACTCACTCATGAGTCTGTGACGCCATTGCCTCACTGTCCGCTATATGTTTTCTAATATTGATAACATCAATTTCCGATTCTTCCCCTAAAAATCTTATTTCCTTACACCAGCATCTAAATTATATTGAAAATAATAGGTTTGTGTGTGGATGCACTAATACTATAGAGGAATTTGTTTTCATTTTAATCATGAAAAATGTGAATTTTGATAAAACATTTATATAAAAATCAATGATTATGAATTTAAAATATTTAACTAATAATATAAATTCTTCAAAGTTTATAAAAGATTTGGTGAAATATCATGCACGCAATGTGCGTCGGGGCGCAGAGCAGGATATGAGAACAAAGGAGGCGCCTTTTTGCGCCCATTTGCGCCTTTTTGCGTCGGATACGAGAGGACTTCAGTTGGTTTCCAGCTCATTAAAATCTGGCTATTGTTTGGAGTCTCATTGTTACGAAATTACACCGCCGGGGCGCGCCCCGGTGAAGCACTTGACATTTGTGAATGGGAGCTTAAACTTTGAATAGCTTTCGCGCCCTTTCGCGCCCGGTCCGGCGCATTAAATATTAATGTAGTGCCCGCTTGTGTGTCGCTCTCGTCTTGCGAGATTTGACTCTGAAAAGCATTACTTTGGCTACTGATTTGTTTTAATATTATTTTACGTACATGACATTGGTTACAATGTTTGTTCTGATTGTTTATTTTCCTCTCAACATCGGAGTTCTGAAGTTAACGTTGGCATGATTGTTCATTATTTCATCTCCTCCTGTTCTGTTCATGATTGTGTTCAATATATCAATTTTAATACAAATTAATTTGTTCACGCAAAAACAACTTTATTTTATACTTACCCCACTCTCTCTGACATTGTTTTCCTCGTGCATGTTTTGACACTTTATTTGTTTCATATTACATTAAAATTGTGTATATTTCCTCTAGCGATGTTATCGTATGTTTCGGTTTTCTTGTTTTGTTTTCTTTAATTTTCGTTGCATCTTGTAAACAGTTCTGGCGGTACTCATCACGTACGGATACTCAAATTTTGCCCACGTTTTTGCACGTAGACAGCACGCACTTGCAAGTACGGCGGGATGTGACCGCCGCATCAGTAAAAAGCTAGGGATAACAAAGTTCTGTTCGTTTAAAGTAGCGCTTGCATTTCGTTGACAATCGGCCGTAGACGAGAGAATTCATGCAAGGATGATTGTCAACGAAACGGAGTTAAGTCTTTTGTCACTGCTTCCTGTTGCTACGGCAGGCAGCTAGGGAAAACGAATTCGTTTGATAAAATTATGGAAATGCAAGCACTACTTTAGAAATGTGATTTTCTTTTTGAAATCATATGAGTTGCATCAAATGAAAGCGGAAGATCTAAGCTTTCCAAATATGTGTCATTTATTAATTATAAATATGACTAAGTTATGATAAAACATCGACAATTCTCGGGAATCTATAGGGAATAACAGCATTCTTGCTGATAAGGCCTCTCTGTATAATAATATTAACAATGATAATACATGTAACAATGATTACATCAATAACAATAATGATAATAGTACATGTACTTATTATTATTATCATCATTATTATCAATTTTAACAAATTTGTTTATGACTCTCTCCGCAAATCTTAAAAAATGGTTAGGGTTAGGTATAAGGCCAAGTAAGAAAAATAATGTGTTTCTCGTCCGGACATTTAAAAATAATGAGGGGGCAGGGCATTACTATTTACTATTTGGTTGGACATTTGGTTGTAAATCACTACGGTACTGGTTATGTTGAGCCAGAATTTTTTTCTCATCGTCGGTAAGTCCATTACCACCCTGTAAGACTGCCAAAACAAGCACGAGACTCAATGCACAAATCATGATGATGTGGTGTGTAGGTATAGGTAGATGCTGACGTTTATTATAGGGCTGGTTACCTACTCTCGGTCCCGGAGAAAGGCAATTTCAAATTCGGAAGATTAATTGATAATATGCGTGATAGTGCTTGATAATGACTTTCATATGTCCTTCGGAATCCAATCTGAAAATTCATTTTGTGACATTGAATACCATATGGTCCCTTAAATTTTCCATAACCCTTTTTTTCTCAATTTCATTTCAAAATGATTGATTCACCGTGTCAGAATAGACTTTCATATGTCCTTCGGAATCCAATCTGAAAATTCGTTTTGTGACATTGAATACCATATGGTCCCTTAAATTTTCCATAACCTTTTTTTCAATTTCATTTGAAAATGATGGATTAACTGAGTCAGTTTAGACTTTCATAATTTTTTTTAAATACATGCATACAGTTGTAACAATACAATCACATGTTGAAATATAGCTTGAAATCTAGTTGTCTACAGAATTCATCAAATATGTACCCCATTAAAAACTTGACAAGAAAGTATCCTTCCTAAAAAGTCTACATAAATCATAAAGGAATGAGGAGCTTTGAGGAGTTTTAATGCGGCTTGAAAAGTACATGTATCTATGATCTATCATTATGAAAGCTGTTCCATGTTTATCTGTTTATTTGAAAACGTCGTAGAAGTCTACATAAAAATTATCATGAAGAAATAAGGAGCTTTGATGAGCTTTGATTTATGCGTCTAACCTTTCCTTTTCTCTCTTTTACGTTTTTTGTGCCCTCTCCCGTTTGTGAAATCTTCAAATGCAAGTGCCTCCTGCACCCATAGAGATGCCACTGTGTACACAATTGATGGGAATATGTAGGTCTGAGATTGATCGGAGGATTTTCGATTTAACTGGATTAATCGCAACTCTTGATAAAGACAATGTACTGGACTCTTGTATTTTCACTGATGATGTATATTGGTGTTTTTTGCGAAGAAAGCAGTACTTGTAAAATTCAATTTGCGTCACTCGGAGTTTATGGGCAGAGTGGAGGGGCTCTGAGAGACACAAAAAGGGTATGGAACTGGCATAAACATTTCCTTTAAAAGATTTAGAATAATTGACAAGAGCCCTTTTCCCCTTTATTATGTACATGTATTTTCAAGTTTTTAACGTTATTGGCGTTATTCTAGCATCTTGCTGCCGGGATATGTCGGTTGCCCAATAAATCAATATTAAGTTAAAAATAAACAGGGGAGCTGCACCCCCGCCCCCACCCTACTTCATCGTATGGGAAATGTTGTTTCCACAGACTTTTTGGATAATCTAATTACAAAATAATGATAGCATTCAAGAGAGTGCGGGGGGGGGGGGTGGTGGTGGGGCCCAAATTTGAAATTATGCAAGCCAAATATAGGTTCGTAATGGTGACCAGCAATTATGGTGTAATGAGCAAAAAATATTTGTTTGGGGGAGGAGGGACAGAAAGAAAAACAATCCGCATCACCCCACTCTTTCATGCAGGCCCCGCTGAACGTTTTTTCCTCCAAAGTGGGTGGGGGAGGCTTAAGTATTTACGATCAGGTAGATTGTAGCATAAATTGGTGTGGGGTCTAAGGGGTAAAGCCCCCCCCCCCGGGGGGGGGGGGTTCAAGGGGCGCAGCCACCGGAAGCTCAAGGGGTGTGGACATTTAATTACAGTCAGATGAGCTTATTTTGATAACTTATTCATGACACTGGTAGGTCAGTAATTTGCGTGGGGTCAAGGGGCGGAGCCCCCGCAAGCTCAGTGTTTTAAGGCATTAAATTACCGTTAAATGAGCATCTAGAGGCCCGCCTTAGAACCCTAGGTGGGATCCAGGGAGCAGAGCCCCCGGAAACCCAGGGGTTTTAGGCATATTAATTACGGTTAGATTAGCATATTTTTATACCTTCTTTGTGACACTGTCATGACACGAATTGGCGTGGGGTCCAGCCCCCAGAAGATCACGGGTTTTACGACATTTATATCGGTCAGATAAGCATTATGGGGCCCGCCTTAGAACCCGTGGTGGGGTTGAGGGGACAGAAACCCCGGAAACTCGGGGGTTTTAGGCATTTAATTACGATCAGATGAACATATTTTGATACCTTATTTGTTACACTGGCAGGACACTAATTGGCGTAAGGTCCAGGGGGCTGAACCCACATTAACGTTTTGTGACACTGGCAGGTCACTAATTGACGAGGAGTCCAGGGGGCGGAGCCCCCGGAGGCTAAAGGGTTATTGGCATTACATTACGGTCAGAAGAGTATCCAGGGGCCCGCCTTAGGATCCTTGGTTAAGTCCAGAGCAGAATCCCCGGAATCTCAGGGGTATTAGGTGTTTAATTACGGTCAAATGAGCATTTTTCTAATACCTTACTATTTTGTGACACTGGCAGGACAGTAATTGGCGTGGAGCTACAGGAAGCTGAGCCCCCAGAAGCTCAGGGGTTCTAGGGATTAAATTACCGTCAAATGAGCACGCAGGGGCCCGCCTTAGGGCCCTAGGTAGAATCCGGGAGGCCACGCCCCCGGAAACTCAGGGGTTGTAGGCATTTACTCACGGTCAGATGAGCATTTGTGACGCTGACAGGTCTTTTTCTCTTTCTTTCTATTTTTTCTTAATATTCTTTGTTTTTTAAGTGGGGGTAGCTCGAGGCTCCCGAGCCCCGCCGTTTCGCGGGCCCAGAAATGTAGGCCTCTAAATAAGCATATTTCTTGTCGGACAGTAAATTTTGGTATTTGTCATTTTCCAACAAACGCATACAAAAGTTTTATTTACTAAAAAATGAGGAAAAATCTCGGAAACTTTGGTCTTTTTAGCGACATTAGTAAATCACCGGTATCGAATTTTATTGGGGGGGGGGGGGGTGGAAGTGCCTCCCAAAGCGCCCTCCCCCCTAGATCGTAGGCGGGAAAAATCGCAACTGATCTCCCCTACCTTTCTTCTCTCTCTCTTTTTTTTTCTTTCCCTTTCTCTCTTCTTTCCCTCCCCTTCCCTTCCTTCTCTCTCTTTTAGGTTTGCTGGGGGGGGGGGGGGGGGGTAGGCAAGGGCCTATCGGCCTCCATCTCCTTCTTCCTCTTCTTTTCGTCTTACTCTTCTTTCTTTTCCTTTTCCTTTCCCTACTTTTCTTCTCTCTCTTTCTCTCTCTCTCTCTGATTTACACTTTGTTTGCTGGAAAATTGCACATAATATTCCATTTTCCTTTTTTCTATCCCTTTTCTTCCTTCTCTCTTATTTTGTTATAGGGGGAGGCAAGGCCCTTTCGGCCTCCATCTCCTTCTTCCCCTTCTTGGCGTCTTACTCTTCTTTCTTTTCCTTTTCCTTTCCCTTCTTTTCCTCTCTCTCTCTCTCTCTCTCTCTCTCTTTTTGCGGGGGGGGGGGGGGGGGGGTGGAGGGACAAGGCCAGCTTGGCCCCCCTTGATTCGCGCCTGAGGTTAGTAGTCACTTGTAGTAGTTGTATAGTACTACTTGTAGTAGTAGAAGTAGTAGTATTAGTAGTAAAAGTAGTAGTAAAATATATTTTTTTGAAATAATCATCATATTAGAATCATTATTATTATCATAACCATCATTATTATTATCATAACCATCGTTATTATTATCATAATCATCATTATTATTATCATAATCATCATTATTATCATAATTATCACTATTGTCATCATTATTCGTGTTTTTTTTATAGTTATTATTACAATAGTTATATTATTATTACCATTATTATGAGGCCTACTATCGGTATCATCATCATCATCATCACCGTTATCAAAATAAGAAAAAAAAAAAACCTATACATGACTAAAATAATATTTTTGAAATAATCATATTATTAGTATTATTATTATTGTCATAATCATCATTATTATTGTCATAATCATCATTATTATTATCATTATCCTCATTATTATTATCATAATCATCATTATTATCATTATTATCACTATTGTCATCATTATTCGTGTTTTTTAAAAATAATTATTATTACAATAGTTATATTATTATTACCATTATTATCAGACCTACTACCGATATCATCATCATCATCATCATCATCATCATCATCATCACGGTTATCAAAATAAGAAAAAAATAACCTATAGAGTTTTAAGCCTACTTAAAAATGAATCAAAACCAAATTGAGACAAATAAAAAATGCAAAGACATTTAATTGTTTCCCTTTAATACCAGATTTTTATTCAGAAGAAATACAGCAAAATGTATTAAAGTTGAGCATACAAATAACTTTACCAAAAATACCTTCAAGAAAGGATCGAATATTCAGGTCAAATGATAAACTTTAACTATAAGGTGGGTTACTTGAACAAGTTTAATAAAAGTTTACTCAATTCAAAAGGTCTACTTTTGAGAAATTTTCCTTCTAGATTTTGAATAGGGCTATTGCTTAAGGCGATTAAATTATATACGATCCCCCCCCCCTCCTTTCTGATGATAGTAATCCTTTTATAGCCTATTTTAAAGCACAAATTGCCTACTTATACTGGCTCCTCCTGGAAAAGAAAAGAAAAATCCCCTCCAAAGTAGTAAAATTGAGCCTTCTATTACCACCTCATGCGCTGCGTAAATATAGTTCATCCCAGGAAAGAACGAAACAGAAAATTATCGCCGTTTGATTACAATTATAATTAATAAATGACACATATTTGTAAATCTGAGATCCTCTTCTTTCATGTGACGCGACTCAAATGATGCATATTTCACGCATGAGTGATTAAAATCAATTTGAAGAGAGGTACCAAAAAGTCATTAGACGAAAGACTTCATGCGTATCTAATTGACAACGAAACGGAGTTAAGTAGCCACACGAAGAATCAAAAGTGTTTTGAATTGATGCAAAACTCATATCATTGCGAAGGGGAAGCCTTGCCGATCAAATACAACAGCTCTTCTCTTCAAAATATGTTTGGGGCCCGCAGTAATCAACTCTTAAAAATGTTAGTTTTGAGATCCAGATTTTCTGCCTTCAGCAGTCCTTTGTAGAGCGTCAATATTTGTGACGTCACATATGGGACACGGCTGGCTAGCTGCATACTGCAACACGGCACTCAGCTCTTCGTTCAGTGTGCGATGTCACAATTCAAAGGCGTTCGGGGGTCTAAGGAGGGTCTTGAAAAATTGCATTTTACGCCTTTCCATAATATCTATATGATTTTTCAGCAAATTGTTCGTGTTTTTCAAGAGAAAATCTTTCCATCCATATATAATTTCTTCTAATTACGAGTTGTTAATGAATTTTCTTTGTGTAGCTCCTTTAAGTCTTTTGTCAATTCTGCTTGTTATTCCGTCAGGCACCCAGTGAAAACGAATAATTTTAATGAAATTACGGAAATGCAAGCATTACTTTACACAAACAGAACTTCGTTATTCCTAGCTCATTTTTCCGGATAGAGGTGTCATATGAAATGGTAGAAATTCAACTCTCTGGAAATGTGATTTTCTCTCTAAAAATTCAAATACCGTCCGCCACATGACTTTTTGGTTCCCTCTCTTCAAATTTATTTTAATCACCCATGCGTTTACTTTGCATCATATGAGTTGCATCAAATCAAAGAGGAGGATCTAAGGTTTACAAATATGTGTCATTTATTAATTATAATTGTGATTAAGTTATGATAAAACATCGATAATTCTGGGTTTCATTTTTTTTGGGACGCACTGTATATACAAGGGCACTTTTATTGATTTCAGGAACGTCCTCCCTGAAATCCCTAGAACGTGACTTAATTTGGTTTATACAGTTGGGCTGTGACAGAAGACTATATTAACTAAAGTAAACCACAACCAGCAGGTTTTAACCTTTAAAAGAAGAAACCCCCCGCGGTTTGTGCGGCGGTTTGATGAGTAGAAGAAAAATAAAACACAATCAGTTCCTTTGAACGGGTTGACGTTGGGTAGTTCAGTCCAATCTCGTTGTCATGTCAGCCTTTCCAAGCCATTAGTCCACTAAAAAGAGAATAATTATGAGAAGATGTTAAACTTAAACTTAAGTGTATTTGACTTCTTTCTTGAACTAATTAAAGGGCAAGTTCCCTTAAAATAACTTACTTTCAATAAAAGCAAAAAAAATCAGGCAAACCAATCAAAAAAAGGTTTAGCAAAATTGGATAACTATTTAAAACCTTATGATTTTTTAATGACATGAAAGTCTTTGAAAATCACAAAACAATTTGGCAACTCACTCCTGAGTCTGTGACGTCATTGCCTCACTGTCCGCTATATGTTTTCTAATATAAATATTAATTTCTAATTCTCCCCCTAAAAATCTTATTTCCTCACACCAGCATCTAAATTATATTGATAATAATAGGTTTTTGTGTGGATGCACTAATACTGTAGAGGAATTTGTTTTCATTTAAATCATGAAAAATGTGAATTTCGATGAAACATTTATATAAAAATCAATGATTATGAATTTAAAATATTTAACAAATAATATAAATTCTTCAAAGTATATTAAATATTTTTGTGAAATGTCATGCACGCAATATGATACAAATTATATAACCTGGGCAAAAGGCATGGGGAAATCAAGTTTTTTTTGGATAAAAAGGGAAATCAATGGGATAAAAATACATGAAGCAATTGATAAATAGTGAGGCAATGACGTCACAAACTGATTACAAAATTGGCAATTGGTGTAGTGATTTTCTAATTTTCCCAGTTTTCCATACTTTAAAAAATATAATGACTTCCTTATTAGTCATCCGAATTTAGTCAAATTGTTTTGGCTCTGTTTTACTTGTTTTTCTGCATCTATTCAAAGCAAATTATTTTTGGAATGGACTTAGCATTTAATAGTCGTATGCCCACAGTTATACAATTTTCTCACAACTGCGCCAGGAGTGTCAATTTTTACAGACATGGCGCATTATAAATGTTCACTATTATTATTATTATTATAAATATAGCGCATCGAATACATCCACCACGTATTACAACAATATTATTGAAAGGTAAGTTAACATCAGTGGTAAGTTTTATGAAACGGAGCCCAGGTGTAAATAGGTACTTTTATTTCTTTCTCCTGTTTCAAATAGAATCCATCACTCTCTTTCTTCGTCTATTTAGTATCTAATATCTCCTGTGCTGTTGCTTGCAGGACTTATCTTTCCAGAAACACACCCTTCCTTTTCTTTGACTTTTTACTGTTTATTATCGTGCAATATGTTAACACTGAGAGCAGTGAGGTAATTGGATGCAATGCTAAATAAATGCATTTAACAGTCATTTACCTATTCCTTTCTATTGTACATGTTTTCTTATTGCTGCAACTTGTATAAATATTGTATTTTACTTGCACTGTATAAACATGTACAATTCATTTTGTGTCTACCAGTCATGTTTAAAGGGGTAGTCCACCCTGATATTGTATTGGTTTTAAAAGAAGCAAACAAAATGAAAGAAACAGGTCAGTTAAAGTTTGACCAAAAACCGATTAGAAATAGGACAGTTATTAATTGTTGCAGGTGCGATCAATCGAATACAAATTGACAACTCTGTGACTTAGCTTATGAGTTCTCCTCCAGTTTTCCCTATTTGTAATAGGTCCAAGGTTGTACTAGAAAATTTTCAATCATAAATTCACCCTCAATATAATTATTGCAAATATGTCTTTACACAACGTATGACAATTTATATTCTGTCACCAATTACTAAGAAAATGAAAGTTTATGAAATTTTCTGTACAGAGAGAATTGGAGAGGAGCTCGTATGATACGTCACAGTGTTGCCAATTCGTTTCCCACTGATGACACCTTAAAAAATTCATAACTAAATTCATCACTAATCTATTTCTCTTATTTTTTTGCTTTTATCAATACCAACTTAATCCCAGGGTTGACTTCCCCTTTTAATAAACCTTGATTGAATTGGATTGAACTGAATTGAATTGAATACTTACAGGTGCAAAGATTATTCTCGCAGCTATACGTAACTCCTTCACTTTCAGGGCAACTAGAACAGGGCACACCTGATTCGTATGGGCGTTGGGTTTCGTCACCACTGGAAGATAGTAAAAGAACCATTCAATATCAAGACTTCAACTCATTAGTAACAAGTTTAATTTAATAATCCCATCATTCTTCACTATTTCAAATTGAAACTTCTTCAGCTGTGGTTGAAATTTATTAATACAATGCATTGTACTTTTTTCTTGAGGGAAGAGGAGGGGGATTTTATCTTTCAGTTTCGTTTTCTATTCTCAATTGATAGAATTGTATATATAGCATCAATTTGTTTTATTCTTTTTTTTATTTTGCACATTACGATATATGTTTACTTTACATCAAGTTTTGGGTTTTTCTTTCTGATGTGTTGACGATAAATTATCATTCTATTTCTTAAAATATCTCCCGTCTCTCCGATATATATTTCCACAAGTAGAGAAAGATAGATATGAAATATCTACTGTTTTTACTGTTACAAAAGAAAGCCATGCGTATATGTACTGATTCTTCCTATCGCGACCACACCAATCCCTTGTTTTCAAAACTAAAGACTCTAAAAGCTGATGATATAAATTTTCTACAAATAGCACTTTTCATGTTTCGCTTACAAAATGGTCTACTACCTTCATACTTTCCCCCATTGTATAATTTGAATAAAACCATCCACTCTTACCCCACAAGACAAACTGAAAAATTCCATTTAAGAAATCCAAAAACCGCATTGGCTCTCAAATCCATTAGACACGCCGGCCCAGACATTTGGAACTCTCTGCCCATTGTAATAAGAAACCTTAGGACATTGTATTCTTTTAAGAAGGCAGTTAAAACTATGTTATTGTCTAAGTATTGATCATGTCGTTTGTAATTCTACTGTATTCATGTTCGTGTGTACCTTGACTGTATATTCAACAATGATGTGTAATCGTCCATGACCTAGCATTGTTTTTTTTTCCATTCATGAATGAACCTGTATTCAATCAGCAGCTGTATGAGATTAATTGTATTATTTCCAACGCTCCTCCTCCTCCTTCTTCTCTCCCCTTTCCTTTTCTTCTCTGCAAGTCACTCTTTTTTATTTGTATTTGTATTGTTGTATCTAAGTTGAGGGCTGCCGGCACGTCAAGCTACTTTGCTTATTACTGTAGCCCTCCTGCATCTAATGTATGTTAATTTCCATTCAATATATTTGTTTAAATTCAATATATGTGTTTAATATCGTTTATTATCTGTATAAAAAATTATATACACTTGAAATATTGTATCAAGCCATATTATGTTCATGAAAATGTATGATGAAAAAAAGAAAAAAGATGCAGAAACCAATAAATCAAATCAAATCAAATCAAATCAAAATGATTATGACTATGATGTAACAATACATAATGTACCATTTCAACGCAATGTACATAGTCAGGAACTCATTTTTTGTATACACTTTGTTGCACTTGTTTGTTATGTTGAATTCACTATCTGACGAAATGAATTGAAACCGGCAATTAAATAGTGAATTGAAACTCACGAGGATCTTTATTCAATTAAAAAATATATATTTCTATAACCATGACGGGCGAATTTCCATAATAATTCATTTGTATATACAAATTTGTATAAACATATATGAGTGGACAGCCCGCCCACCAGACAGACTCGACCCTGGATAACCCGACCACAGGCCCTGGACAACTTGACTGGGTCTAGCTGTCCAGGGTAGGGTTTCACTCGATCCGAACAACTCGACCAACTTGGTTTTCTCATGATTTTATGAACTAAAGTCATTTATTTCACTCTGAGTTGTCATGAAAGTGATAAAGTACATTCACACGAATATCATTAAAGTAGCTTTATATAGGATGACGCAAAAAACATAAAAAGAACAGTTTCTTACTTTAAATCTAATAAGAACCTATTAAAAACTGTTGGATTTAACACACACACACACGCACATATATATATATATATATATATATATATATATATGAATACAAGTACGCTATGATGAAGATAGAGGAGTTCATCCGCTTTAAATCCAACCGTTTTTATTAGGTTACGTGACTTAGGCGAGGCGTCAAAAATATCGATACCAGCAGGCTGCCGCCTCACGTATTGGCGCATCGAGGCTGCAATTACGGCCGAAGCCTGGCTGGGGCAATTATTTTTCACTTATTAGCCCAGCCGGCTTGCGCCAGGCCGGGATCTGAGGCTCGGTTTCCATTCGAAAGGCGGCAGTCGGCGCATGCTTTTGAATGCCATTTCCTACCGCCAGCGGTAGCCGGCTGAGCTAATTAAAAAATGCAGCCAGGACGCACAAGTGCAGTTAGCTGCCGCTGGCTGGTATATTTATTTTGACGCCTCGCCTTAATAAAACCTATCTCTATCTTCATCTTATATTGCGTACATGTATCCAATTATAATATATATATATATCTATATATATATTATATATATATATATATACATTTATAAACAGAACCTTGTTTAAAAGTGTATGTCTTTGTGTGTTAGTGTGCGTGTGTGTGTGTGTGTCAATATGCCCGAGAAAAATGGGAACAATGATCATGCCATGATGACAATAAATTACCTGGGTCCGTACATACAGTAGAATAGTGTGCCATAATAACATCCAGCCATGCCACATCCAACGAAAGAAGTTGTAACCGACACCATCTGTTTGTACCAAAATGAAACATAACGATAATGATAATAATAATGGTAATTAAAATAATAATATTCAGTAGCGGATCCAGGAATTTCTAACCGTGGGGGGAGGGGGGGGGGCACAAAATGGCATTGGGAGAAATCAGTAGCGTTTGCCGAAAATTTTTGCAACGACTCAGCCGGCCGCTGAATAAGCGGGGGGGGGGGGTGTAAGAGGACTTTTTTTTAGGGGCGGGGGGGGGCACGTGCCCCCTGGATCTGCCACTGAATATTGCTAACTTTTGATTTAATGTTTTTGTGTGTTTTTCGTAACTGAAACTTAAGATTGAAAGGCGGACTGGTTAAATTCGGGCCTTTGTTGAATACTTTTAGATAGAAGCTGCAATTTGTCACATTTTCAGGAAACATAAATAAGGAAGAAAAAAAAAATCACAAACTTGAAAACGACTAAACTTGGTAAGGGTATGAATAATTTATTAGTTAATTGTATGTATTGCCAATGGCTAGAACAGGTTTTGAGCTTTGAAACTTACCTGAGTGTAAATATAACATTTACCGGCACAGGTGTTGTCTTCGAAGTTATATGTATGCGTCACATTATGCCACCACTCCACTAACATAGACAAATTTGTGTCGACGGGCCCATAGGCCATGCTCCTGCCTAACTTACATCTAGACCATTCTGTTGAAGAAGGGCTGTTGAGGGTCACGTCGCATTGGTCAGTCCACCATTGCGACAAATTTGCAATCTCATTGTTCCATTGCTGTAATAAGAGAACGAGGCTATCATAGGATACTTTTGTATTTCAGTTATGTCGATTCATTGAAAGTAATTTTTTATTTATTTTTGTTAAAGTCCAACAACTGATACATACAGAGATTACATAGTTGCATTGCTCAAAATTATATAAAAGAATAAATTCACACAATCTGACAAATTAAGGAACGAACATGGGATATGAAGTGAAAAAGAGTAATGTTGTTCAACAAATTGCACTTCAAAATGATAATAAACTCTAGACATCGAAACTGTTACGGGTAAATTTTCCTTTGGGTTGCGATAAAAGAACTTTAAAATCATTAAGCAGCAAGCAATGATGAAAATAATTCGTCGTATCCGCGAATGGACGCTAAACACGCTGAATGCGTCATTCGAGCACCAGAAGTGGCAGTGCTAGATGTGAGCAATATACGGGAACCCACTATCGTAATTATGATCATAACTACCCAATATTTTTATTCAATGCTAATTATTAAATTGCCTGTAATAGGTTTTTAATGTATACTATGAGCAAGTGCTTGTATCTTTATCAAGACTGGGCCAAATTTCTTATCATTTTGATGATTTCAGAACTTTGCAGTACACACCAATACTTATGTCAATTGTCAGAAAACTGTATTGTATCCTTTAAGGAAGCAACCATAATGATGTCAAAGCAAACTACATAACACTCCTTTAAATCAAGTTCGGCATTTTAAGTACCGGTACCTTGGTCTGATATATGATGAAAATTGAAATAAAAAGCTGCATATTGAAACTATTTTGAAAAAGATTGGAAAACTGGTAAGTTTTCTCGGAAGATTTAAGACGTTCGTTAAGTGAGTTTGTTTTTAAATTAATTTACAAAATTATGGTGATTATGGTGATATTATTTTATAACTCTGCTTTCAGGAAATGTACGGATAAACAACAAACATCACAGAATATTAAGAATAAAACCTGAATCCCACATTTTGGTTTTTGAGTTACAAACGCCTTAATAGACTGGCAATTCTTAGTAAAAATAAGACATGATCACTCTGTTGTAATAACATATAAAATATTGAATAACTATAATGCCTGTCTAATTAGAAAAACAAATTTGAGCCTGTAACTCACCCCTACCCTTCCCGCTTCGGAAATAAATATACGATTACCAAAGCCACCAACAAAATTTTTGAAAAGTTCATTCAAATATAAATTTTATGCAAAGGCGTTTAATGCTCTTCCTATTGATGTTAAATCTTCTACCAGTATAAATATATTTAAATCGAAAATGTCTGCCCTATAGAGTCGGAGATTAACAAGCACTATCCTTATTAATATCATATGGTCATTTCGTAAAACGACATCCACCCCCTCCCCGATTATTTGTATTGCCTGTCTCATTTTGTTTTTCTTGATATTGTTTAAACTTTGTTAAATTATATTTTACTGTTCATATATTATACAAATATACACTGTCTTGAGAGGTTCTGGTCAAAACTATGCGCAAGAGGTGACTCCAATAGTACTATTTGCTGAAGGGCGCAGCCCCGAAGCAAATGGTACTTTTGGAGTCACCGAAGCCCATAGTTTTAACCAGTACCTCGAATAGAAAGCATGGTATATTTGTTTTATATCCTGAAAAGCTTTGAAAAGCTTAGATCCTCCTCTTCCATTTGATTGAACTCATATGATGCATATTTCACGCATGAGTGACTGAAATGAAAAATAAAAAGTCATTTGGCTGACGGTATCTGAATTTCAAAGAGAAAATCACATTTCTAACAAGTTGAGTTTCTGCCCTTTCATATGACACCTCAGTCAGGAAAGAGCTAGGAATAACAAAGTTCTGTCCGTTTAAAGTAGCACTTGCATTTCCATAATTTTATCAAACGAATTCGTTTTCACTGGCTGCCTGCCGTAGCAACAAACGGAATTAACAAAAGACTTAACTCCGTTTCGTTGACAATCGGCCGTAGACGAGAGAATTCATGCAAAGATGATTGTCAACGAAACGGAGTTAAGTCTTTTGTCACTGCTACCTGTTGCTACGGCAGGCAGCTAGGGAAAACGAATTCGTTTGATAAAACACCCGACGGATCCGTCATCATCGCCATCATCATTGCCCGACGTCGCCCAGGACCTCCACCAGGCATCCAACCAAACGGAGCTCCATGACTGAAATGATCTCCTCCACAACTTTAAACAAACACTACTTTAAACAAACAGAACTTTGTTATTCCTTGCTCATTTTTCCTGATTAAGGTGATTAAATGTGATTAAATGTGATTTTCTCTTTGAAATCATATGAGTTGCATCAAATGAAAGAGGAAGATCTAAGCTTTCCAAATATGTGTCATTTATTAATTATAAATATGACTAAGTTATGATAAAACATCGACAATTCTCGGGAATCTATAGGGAATAACAGCATTCTTGCTGATAAGGCCTCTCTGTATGATAATATTAACAATGATAATACATGTAATAATGATTACATCAATAAAAATGATAATAATAGTACATGTACTTATTATTATTATCATTATTATCAATTTTAACAAATTTGTTTGTGCCTCTCTCCGCAAATCTTGAAAATAGTTAGGGTTAGGCATAAGGCCAAGTAAGGAAAATAATGTGTTTCTCGTCCGGACATTTAAACATAATGAGGGGGCAGGACATCACTATTTACTATTTTGCAATTTGTTCCAAGACGGCTGCCATGCTAATTATAGCTGGCCAAGCCTTTTTATTCACAATTATTGTGCTATGTGAGTATGCTGATGCAATGTATGACAAAACAAATGATGTGTATCCAGTGTGTATGACTTTAGAAGCTATTTAAACGAGATATATATCACAGGCTGTTTAAAAACATATTTTTATGGCTTTTTGGTGGTGGGATTTTGTGTGTGGCTTTAAATAGTAAATAGTGAAAGAAAAAAAGACAAAAAGACGCAGCGGCCGAAAAGGAGGCGGGCAGAGACGAGAAACACCTCGTTTTGGTTATTTGGTATAATGTTGGTCTAGTGTTACGAATTCGGTCAGTGTAGGAAATTGACATGGAGCCAGTTTCGAAAGAGCAAGTGCAGGTGTCGCAAGATCAGCAAGTATCGTATATATAAAAACTTACCAGAGGTAACATGTTTGCAGCAGTTGGTTGTACATCACTACGGTACTGATTATGTTGAGCCAGGATTTCTTTTTTCTCATCGTCGGTGAGTCCATTACCACCCTGTACCACCCAGACTGCCAAAACAAGCACGAGACTCAATTCACAGATCATGATGATGTAGTGTGTAGGTATAGGTAGACACTGCTCAAATAGTATGAAACAGCTCTTGGGATGCTGACGTTTATTATAGGGCTGGTTACCTACTCTCGGTCCCGGAGAAAGGCAATTTCAAATTCGGAAGATTAATTGATAAAATGCGTGATAGTGCTTGATAATGACTTTTATATGTCCTTCGGAATCCAATCTGAATATTAATTTTGTGACATTGAATACCATATGGTTCCTTAAATTTTCCATAACCCTTTTTTTTCTCAATTTCATTTCAAAATGATTGATTCACCGAGTCAGAATAGACTTTCATATGTCCTTCGGAATCCAATCTGAAAATTCATTTTGTGACATTGAATACCATATGGTCCCTTAAATTTTCCATAACCCTTTTTTTCAATTTCATTCGAAAATGATGGATTCACTGAGTCAGTTTAGACTTTCAAAATTTGTTTAAATGTATGCATACAGTTGTAACAACACAATCACAGGTTGAAATATAGCTTGAACTCTAGTTGTCTACAGAATTCATCAAATATATACCCCATTAAAAACTTGACAAGAAAGTATCCATCCTAAAAAGTCTACATAAATCATGAAGAAATGAGGAGCTTTGAGGAGTTTTAATGCGGCTTGAAAAGTACATGTATCTAAGATCTATCATTATGAAAGCTGTTTCATGTTTATTTGTTTATTTGAAAACGTCGTAAAAGTCTACATAAAAATTATCGTGAAGAAATAAGGAGCTTTGATGAGCTTTGATGTATGCGTCTAACCTTTCCTTTTCTCTCTTTTACGTTTTTTGTGCCCTCTCATTTTTGTGAAATCTTCAAATGCAAGTGCCTCCTGCACCCATAGAGATGCCACTGTGTACAAAATTGATGGGAATATGTAGGTCTGAGATTGATCGGAGGATTTTCGATTTAACTGGATTAATCGCAACTCTTAATAAAGACAATGTACTGGAGTCTTGTATTTTCACTGATGATGTATATTGGTGTTTTTTTGTGAAGAAGCAGTACTTGTAAAATTCAATTTGCGTCACTCGGAGTTTATGGGCAGAGTGGAGGGGCTATGAGAGACACAAAAAGGGTATGGAACTGGCATAAACATTTCCTTTAAAAGATTTAGGATAATTGACAAGAGCCCT
Organism: Strongylocentrotus purpuratus; assembly: GCF_000002235.5. NCBI lineage: Eukaryota > Metazoa > Echinodermata > Echinoidea > Camarodonta > Strongylocentrotidae > Strongylocentrotus > Strongylocentrotus purpuratus. The sequence goes on along the minus strand of NW_022145602.1, from coordinate 5,895,537 downwards.
TTTCCCCTTTATTATGTACATGTTTTTTCAAGTTTTTAACGTTATTGGCATTATACTAGCATCTTGCTGCCGGGAAATGACGGTTGCCTAATAAATCAATATTAAGTTAAAAATAAACAGGGGAGCTGCAGCCCCGCCCCCACCCTACTTCATCGTGTGGGAAATGTTGTTTCCACAAACTTTTTGGATAATCTAATTACAAAATAATGATAGCATTCGAGAGATTGCGTTTCTATCTACTAGTGGGTGGTTTAAAAGTTTTTAATTTAGGCACAGGCTTTAGAGTAATGGATTTTGTCTGACATTTACTTGGGTTATGTAAAATGGATTTCAAGTTTAATGATAATAGTCACGTTTGTATAGAGCTCCTATGTGTCTAAGCGCCTTACATATTACCCCGGTCATTGGATTCCATTGCTAACAAAAAGTCGTGTATAGGTTAGTCAGGCGCGGATCCAGGATTTCTTAGGGGGGGGGGGGGGTGGTAGTGGGGCCCAAATTTAAAATTATGCAAGCCAAATATTGTAACGTAATGGTGACCAGCAATTATGGCGTAATGAGCAAAAATATTTGTTTGGGGGAGGGGGGGGGGGACAGAAAAAAAAATCCGTATCACCCCACTCTTACATGCAGGTCCCGCTGAACGTTTTTTCCTCCAAAGTGGGTGGGGGAGGCTTTACTTTAAGTATTTACGATCAGGTAGATCGTAGCATAAATTGGTGAGGGATCAAGGGGCACAGCCACCGGAAGCTAAGGGGGGGGTTGGACATTTAATTACAGTCAGATGAGCTTTCTTTGATACCTTATTCATGACACTGGTAGGTCACTAATTTGCGTGGGGTCCAGGGGCGGAGCCCCCGCAAGCTCAGTGTTTTAAGGCATTAAATTACCGTTAAATGAGCATCTAGAGGCCCGCCTTAGAACCCTAGGTGGGATCCAGGGAGCAGAGCCCCCGGAAACCCAGGGGTTTTAGGCATATTAATTACGGTTAGATGAGCATATTTTTATACCTCATTTGTGACACTGGCATGACACGAATTGGCGTGGGGTCCAGCTTCTAGAAGATCACGGGTTTTACAACATTTATATCGGTCAGATAAGCATTAAGAGTCTCGCTTTAGAACCCGTGGTGGGGTTGAGGGGACGGAAACCCCGGAAACTCGGGGGTTTTAGGCATTTAATTACGATCAGATGAACATATTTTGATACCTTATTTGTGACACTGGCAGGACACTAATTGGCGTGAGGTCCAGGGGGCTAAACCCACAGAAGCTCTGGGGTTTTAAGCAATAAATTACCATCAGATGAGCATTTAGGGCCCCACTTTAGGGCCCTAAGTGGGGTCCAGGGGGCAGAGCCACCGGAAACTCGGGGGTTTTAGGCATTTATTTAAGATAAGATGAGCATATTTTGATACCTTGTTAACGTTTTGTGACACTAGCTGGTCACTAATTGACGTGGAGTCCAGGGGGCGGAGCCCCCGGAAGCTAAAGGGTTCTTGGCATTACATTACGGTCAGAAGAGTATCCAGGGGCCCGTCTTAGGACCCTTGGTTGAGTCCAGGGCAGAATCCCCGGAAGCTCAGGGGTATTAGGCGTTTAATTACGGTCAAATGAGCATTTTTCTAATACCTTACTATTTTGTGACACTGGCAGGACAGTAATTGGCGTGGAGGTACAGGGGGCTGAGCCTCCAGAAGCTTAGGGGTTCTAGGCATTCAATTACCGTCAAATGAGCACGCAGGGGCCCGCCTTAGGGCCCTAGGTAGAACCCGGGAGGCAGCGCCCCCGGAAACTCAGGGGTTGTAGGCATTTACTCACGGTCAGATGAGCATTTGTGACGCTGACAGGTCTTTTTCTCTTTCTTTCTATTTCTTCTTAATATTCTTTTTTTTTAAGTGGGGATAACTCGAGGCTCCCGAGCCCCGCCGTTTCGCGGGCCCTGAAATGTAGGCCTCTAAATAAGCATATATCTTGCCGGACAGTAAATTTAGGAATTTGTCATTTTCCAACAAACGCATACAAAAGTTTAATTTACTAAGAATCTCGGAAAATTTTTGGAAACTTTGGTCATTTCTACGACATTTGTAAATCACTGGTATCGAATTTTATTGGGGGGGGGGGGTGGAAATGCTTCACAAAGCGCCCCCCCCCCAGATCGTATGCGGGAAAATCGCAACTGATCTCCCCTACCTTTCTTCTCTCTATTTTTTTCTTTCCCTTTCTCTCCTCTTTCCCTCCCCTTCCTTTTCTCTCTTTTAAGATTGCTGGGGGGAGGGGAGGCACGATTCACACTTTGTTTGCTGGAAAATTGCACATAATATTCCATTTTCTCTATCCCTTTCATTCCTTCTCTCTTATTTTGTTTCTTTTTTTCCCTTCTTTTCGTCTTACTCTTCTTTCTTTTTCTTTTCCTTTCCCTTCTTTTTCTTCTCTCTCTCTCTCTCTTTTTGCGGGGAGGGGGGGGGGGGGGGGGGGACAAGGCCAGCTTGGCCCCCTGGATTAGCGCCTGACGTTAGTAGTCACTTGTAGTAGTTGTATAGTACTACTTGTAGTAGTAGAAATAGTAGTATTAGTAGTAGTAGTAGTAGTAAAATAATATTTTTGAAATAATCATAATAGTAGTATAATTATTATTATCATAACCATCATTATTATTATCATAATCATCATTATTATTATCATAATCATCATTATTATTATCATAATTATCACTATTGGCATCATTATTCGTGTTTTTTTTAATAATTATTATTACAATAGTTATATTATTATTACCATTATTATCAGGCCTACTATCGGTATCATCATCATCATTATCATCATCATCATCATCATCATCATCATCACGGTTATCAAAATAAGAAAAAAATAACCTATACATGACTAAAATAATATTTTTGAAATAATGATATTATTAGTATTATTATTATTTTCATAATTATCATTATTATTGTCAAAATCATCATTATTATTGTCATAATCATCATTATTATTGTCATAATCATCATTATTATCATTATTAAGACTATTGTCATCATTATTAGTGTTGTTGTTTTTATAGTTATTATTACTATAGTTATATTATTATTACCATTATTGTCAGGCCTACTATCGGTATCATCATCATCATCACGGTTATCAAAATAAGAAAAAATAACCTATACACGACTTGTTGCCCCTCCCCCCCCCCTCCCTCCTCCCTACCAGTAAAAAGTCAATTATCTACCCCTGAAGTGACCTATACAATGTCATAATGCTGAACGATTATCAATACTAAGCTATAGATTTTTAAAAAATTAAAATCATCTCATAATATGGGGTCATTCATATGATTATTCTCTCTGGAACCTGGCACACTACATGAGTTGAATACAATCCGATTTTCGAAGAATTTGTGATAGCATTTTATATGGACATTCAAACATAATTAAGTAAAATCTTAATTACCGAGGAATTAAAAGTCATATGATTATTAAAATCTAAATTTTAAGGAATGTAATGCTTCCTTGGAGGGGGAGCTCAATCGGCTCAGAAACGTAATGACGTCAGACCAATAATGGGACTATCTTCATTTGGGAGCCTATGCGCCTTTTTCTTTCGACTAGACAAAAATCTTACACTTATTTCGGTTATTAATATTATTATCCTTATTTAGAACCTAAATCAGGAGGATACTGGTTGTTTGGATTTCTATATCAAATTCCATTTAAGAAATCCAAAAACCGCATCAAATCCATTTGACACGCCGGCCCAGACATCTGGAACTCTCTGCCCATTGTAATAAGAAACCTTAGGACATTGTATTCTTTTAAGAAGGCAGTTAAAACTATGTTATTGTCCAAGTATTGATCCTGCCGTGTGTAATTTTACTGTATTAATGTTCGTATGTACATTGACTGTATATTCAACAATAATGTGTAATCGTCCATGACCTAGCATCGTTTATCCATTCGAGAATGAACCTGCATTCAATCAGCAGATGTATGAGATTTATTGTATTATTACCAACGCTCCTTCTCTCCCTTTTCCTTTTCTTCTCTGCAAGTCACACATTTTTTAATCAGGTGGGCTGTATCTTATACAGACCACCTTATATTTTTGTTAAAATCGCCTTCATTTATTATTTATTTATCAGGTGGGCTGTATATCGTACAGACCACCTTATAATTTCGTTAGAATTGCCTTTATTATATATTTTTCTTATTTCTAACCACTTTTTTGTGAACAAGATAACATGAAAATGGCTCGATCAAAATCCTTGAAATTTGGCACATATATGTAAACACATATGTACAAAGCACAATAATGTTTTCAACATTGACTTTTACTGGTGACGTCATCTAGGCGCCATTTTGTAAAACTTTACGAAAATCAACTCATGATCATATCTTCATAACCAAAAGTAATTTCTCATTCATATTTCTCATGATCAAGGTCAATATCAGTCCGGTCTACGTCTGCGCGTCAGTATGCGTGCAAAATTTTAAAATGCTCAAAATCGTCTCAAATTGTTTTTGCATACGTTTCAGGTCATTTCAAGCATTTTATTTGAAAAATCGCGCACACGCACATGCGCGCGCGTTTTTGCGCGTAACACCATTACATAACAAAGAATCGCAATTTTTGTTTCTTTCATGATAATTCCCATATTTTTTCGAACAATTTGATACCATGTTCATCTCTTTATGACCATTAATTTTAAGATGAGCGTCAATTCAAGATAAATGTCCGTGCGCGCGAGCTCTTATAATACATAGCATATATGGGCAAAAACATACCTATATAAAATCCATTATAGCTCTTTGGAATGCACCGGGATCCTCAATTTTTTTTCATATTTAGATAGAGTATGAGTCGGAGATATGATTTCATGTCTCATTTTGCCATTAAGTGTATCGTGACATCATCACAATGGCTTTGGAACTCAAAATACGAATTTGCATATTATGACGTCAGCATATTTATGGAAAATTGATTGTATCGCCGTAAATATTGATCAATTTTCTTCAAAATTTCGATACGTTGTAGCTAAGACAATTCTCTACAAGCTTAGTAATAACGACGTCCATGGACGTCCATGCATTATGGCTCAAGGCATGGGCACACAGAAGGGTTTTTTATCGTGGGAACCGGGGTAAAATGAAATAAATTATTGAAAATTTATTGCATTTTCTGTTTTTTTTTTTTAATTATGGAAACTGCCCACTACCCTAGCCCCCGCTGCGTACAGTCATGGTTCAGTGACAAAACAATGGCCTCGTAACTGTGAGGCCCCAGGATTAAAACCGTGTCGATGTGCTATATTAGTGCCCTTTTGTGGGGCATTAATCCTCGTTACTGTCATTTATGACTTGAGGGCGTAGGTCCCCTAGTTGATAAGCATAGTAGCATTCACATGCTTTAGCAGTCACGCAAAACACACATTAGCAAATTATTGTTCAATAAAATCTGAGAATGTATACTACTATCCAGATTATTATTTTTAAATTATTTTTAAAATAATTCCATAAATTGGGATAAAAAAAAACATTCCACCTTTATGAGCGACAGTGTGTGTAAAATCCTTTGTGAAATATTTAAGACTGTATGGTGTCCGGTATAAATGTGAGAGGTAAAAATGGCAACGGTAACGAAAATGTCAGTGGTAAAAGTGCCAGAAGTACAAATGCCAGAGGTAAAAAGGGGCCCCGATCAGATTTTAATAGGGGTATTTATCGGAGGTAAAAGGGGCTTTCATGAAAAGGGCACATGTTAAAATAAATTGGACATTTATCAGGGATGGAAAGGGGTAATTATGAGAAGGGGAAGGGACACCTAACAGAACAACAAAAGAGAGCATTTATTAGAAAGGAAAGGGGGAACGTGTCAAAATAAAAGGGGCAGCTATTAGAGGGGAACAGTGAAACTCATCAGAGATGAAAAGAGCACTTATCAAGAGGGTAAGGGGCACTAGTCAAAGAAAAAAGAGTATCTCTCAGGTTTGAATAGGGACAATTATCGAAGGGGAAGGGCGCACTTATCTGAATTGAAAAGGAGTTACTTCTTGTACCTGAAAAGGGTCATTTACCAGAGATGAAAAGGGGCATTTATTAGAAGAGGAAGGGGGTCTTTTTTTAAATGGGGCACTTATCATTAGGAACAGGAGCACATGTGAAAATATAAGGTGCGCTTATCCGAGCTAAAATGGGGCTAGTTATTAAAAGGGATAGGGGCACTTGTCAAGGTAATAGGGGCACATCTCAGATTTCATTAGGGTAATTATCAGAAGTGAAGGGAGCCTTTACAACGCGTGTTCGTCACTGACAAGGGCTTTCTTTCCTTGGGGAAAAAAATATGGATATTTCCTTGCCTCTCATCCTACTTAAAAATGAATCAAAACCCAATTGAGACAAATGAAAAAAATGCAAAGACAATTTATATAATTGGTACCCTTTGATATCAGAGTTTTATTCAGAAGAAATACAGCAAAATGTATTAAAGTTGAGCATACAAATAACTTTATCAAAAATACCTTCAAGAGAGGATCGAATATTCAGGTCAAATGATAAACGTTGACAGATGTATAAGGTGGGTTACTTGAACGATTTTAATAAAAGTTTACTCAGTTCATGATGTCTACTTTTGAGACATTTTCCTTCTAGATTTGGAAAAGGGCTATTGCCTAAGGCGATTAAATTATATACCACCCCCCCCTCCATTTCTAATGATAGTAATCATGTTATTGCCTATTTTAAAGCACACATTGCCTATTTATACTGGCCCCTCCCGGAAAAGAAAAGAAAAATCCCCTCCAAAGTAGTAGAATTGAGCCTTCTATTACCACCTCATGCGCTGCGTATATACAGTTTATCCCAGAAAAAAAACGAAACAGAGAATTATCGACGTTTGATCACAATTATAATTAATAAATGACACATATTTGTAAAGCTGAGATCCTCTTCTTTCATTTGATGCAACTCATATGATGCATATTTCACGCAAAATCAATTTGAAGAGAGGAACCACAAAGTCATTAGACGAAAGACTTATGCGTGGCTGATTGTCAACGAAACGAAGTTAAAGTAGCCACACGAAGAATCAAAAGTGTTTTTAATTGATGCAAAACTTATATCATTGCGAAGGGGAAGCCTTGCCGATCAAATACAACAACTCTTCTCTTCAAAATATGTTTGGGGCCCGCAGTAATCAACTGGCAACTCACTCATGAGTCTGTGACGTCATTGCCTTACTATCCACTAATTGTTTTCTAATATTGATAATATAAATTTCTAATTCCCCCCTAATAATCTTAATTCGTCACACCAGCATCCAAGTTATATTGATATTATATAGAGTAATTTTTTTCTTCATTTAAATCATGACAAATTAGAATTTTGATAAAATATTTATATAAAAATCAATGATTATGAATATACAATATTTAGAATATATAGTTTCAATTCTTCAAAGTTCATGAAAGATTTTGTGAAATGTCATGCACGCAATATAATATAACCTGGGCAAAAGGCATGGGGAAATCAAGTTGCTGGGTATAAAAAGGGACATTAATGGGATAAAAATACATAACGCAATTGATAAATAGTGAGGCAATGACGTAACAAACTGATAACCAAATTGGCTATTTGAGAGATTTTCTTAGTTCCATAGTTTTTCATACTTAAACAAAAATCATAGCTTCCTTATTAGTTATTCGATTCTACTTATTTTTGTTCGGCTCTGTTTCCCTTGTTTTTCTGCATGCATTAAAAATATTATTTTTGGACTGGACTTAGCATTTAATAGGCGTATGCCCACAGTTATACAATTTTCTTACGGCTGCGCCTCGAGTTTCAATTTTTACAGACATGGCGCATTATAAATGTTCACAATTATTATTATTATTATAAATATAACGCATCGAATTCATCCACCACGTATTACAACAATATTATTGAAAGGCAAGTTAACATCGGTGGTAAGTTTTATGAAATCGAGCCCAGGTGTAAATGGTTACCTATGTTTCTTTCTCCTGTTTCAAATAGAGAACACACTCTCATCCTTCGTATATTCAGTATCTAATATCTCTTTTTCTGTTGCTTGCAGTACTTATCTTTTCAGAAACACACCCTTCTTGTTCATTGACCTAGTACTGCTTAATTGGATGCAATGCTAAATAAATGTATTTAACAGTCATTTATAGGCTTTTGTTTTACAATTTTATTAATGTAATCTATTTCATGTACCTATTACTTTCTATTGTACACGTTTTCTTATTGCTGCAACTTGATTAAATAATGTATTTTACTTCCACTGTAGAAACATGTACAATTCAGTCTGTGACTACGAGTCATGTTTAAAGGGGTAGTCACCCTGATATTGTATTGGTTTTAATAGAAGCAGAAAAAAATAAAAGAAACAGGTCAATGAAAGTTTGAGCAAAAACCGATTAGAAATAGGACAGTTATTAATTGTTGCAGATGCGATCAATCGAATACAAATTGACAACTCTGTGACGTAGCTTGTGAGTTCTCCTCCATATTTCCCTGTTTGTAATAGGTCCACGGATGTACTAAAAACCTTTCCAAAATTATATTTTCCCTTCAGAAAATGTTCAATCATGAATTCACCCTCAACATAATGATTGTAAATATGGCTTTATACAACCCCCGTATGACAATTAATATTCTGTCACCAATAACTACGAAAATGAAAGCTTATGACATTTTCTGTACAGAGAGAATTGGAGAGGAGCTCGCATGATACGTCACAGTGTTGCTAATTCGTTTCCCACTGATGACACCTTCAAAAATTCATAATTTTTCTAATTTAATCGGATATTGCTCAAATTGTCACTAATCTATTTCTCTCATTTTTCTGCTTTTATCAATACCAACTTAATCCCAGGGTTGACTTCCCCTTTTAACTAATCTTGATTAAATTAAATTGAACTGAATTTAATTGAATACTTACAGGTGCAAAGATTATTCTCGCAGCTATATGTAACTCCTTCACTTTCAGGGCAAGTAGAACAGGGCACACCTGATTCGTATGGGCGTTGGGTTTCGTCACCACTGGAAGATAGTAAAAGAACCATTCAATATCAAGACTTAAACTCATTAGTAACAAGTATAATTTAATAATCCCATCATTCTTCACTATTTTAAGTTAAAACTTCTTCAGCTGTGGTTGAAATTTATTAATACAAAGCATTGTACTTTTTTCTTGAGGGAAGAGGAGGGGGATTTTATCTTTAAGTTTCGTTTTCTATTCTCAATTGATAGAATTGTATATATAGCATCAATTTGTTTTATTCTTTTTTTATTTTGCACATTACGATATATGTTTACTTTACATCAAGTTTTGGGTTTTTCTTTCTGATGTGTTGACGATAAATTATCATTCTATTTCTTAAAATATCTCCTGTCTCTCCGATATATATTTCCACAAGTAGAGAAAGATAGACATTAAAATGATTATGACTATGATGTAACAATACATAATGTACCATTTCAACGCAATGTACATAGTCATGTACTCATTTTTTGTATACACTTTGTTGCACTTGTTTGTTATGTTGAATTCACTATCTGACGAAATAAATTGAAACCGGTAATTAAATAGTGAATTGAAACTCACGAGGATCTTTATTCAATTAAAAAATATATATTTCTATAACCACGACGGGCGAATTTCCATAATAATTCATTTGTATATACAAATTTGTATAAACATATATGAGTGGACAGCCCGCCCACCAGACAGACTCGACCCTGGATAACCCGACCACAGGCCCTGGACAACTCGACTGGGTCTAGCTGTCCAGGGTAGGGTTTCACTCGATCCGAACAACTCGACCAACTTGGTTTTCTCATGATTTTATGAACTAAAGTCATTTATTTCACTCTGAGTTGTCATGAAAGTGGTAAAGTACATTCACACGAATATCATTAAAGTAGCTTTATATAGGATGACGCACAAAACATAAAAAGAACAGTTTCTTACTTTAAATCTAATAAGAACCTATTAAAAACTGTTGGATTTAATACACACACACACACGCACACATATACATATATATATATATATATATATATATATGAATACAAGTACGCTATGATGAAGATAGAGGAGTTCATCCGCTTTAAATCCAACCGTTTTTATTAGGTTACGTGACTTAATAAAACCGTTGGTTTTAAAGCATTATTCTTCTCTATCTTCATCTTATATTGCGTACATTTATCCAAATATAATATATATATATATCTATAATATATATATATATATATATACATTTATAAAAAAAGAACCTTGTTTAAAAGTGTATGTCTTTGTGTATGTGTGTGCGTGTGTGTGTGTGTGTGTGTCAATATCCCCGAGAAAAATGGGAACAATGATCATGCCATGATGACAATAAATTACCTGGGTCCGTACATACAGTAGAATATTGTGCCATTATAACATCCAGCTATGCCACATCTAACGAAAGAAGTTGTAACCGACACCATCTGTTTGTACCAAAATGAAACATAATGATAATGATAATAATAATGGTAATTAAAAAAATAATATTCAGTGGCGGATCTAGGAATTTCTAACCGGGGGGGGGGGGGGCACAAAATGGCATTGGGAGAAATCAGTAGCGTTCGCCTAAATTTTTCGCAACGACTTAGCCGACCGCTGAATAAGCGGGGGGTTGGGGGTTGGGGGGGGGGGGGGGGAGGGTAAGAGCACTTTGTTTTTAGGGGCCGGGGGGGGGGGCACGTGGCCCCTGGATCCGCCACTGAATATTACTAACTTTTGATTTAATGTTTTTGTGTGTTTTTCGTAACTGAAACTTAAGAATGAAAGGCGGACTGGTTGAATTCGGGCCTTTGTTGAATACTTTTAGATAGAAGCTGCAATTTGTCACATTTTCAGGAAACATAAAAAAGGAAGAAAAACAAATTCACAAACTTGAAAATGACTAAACTTGGTAAGGGTATGAATAATTTATTAGTTAATTGTATGTATTGCCAATGGCTAGAACAGGTTTTGAGCTTTGAAACTTTAAGTGTAACGATAACAATTACCGGCACAGGTGTTATCTTCGAAATTATAATTTTCCGTCATATTATGCCACCACTCCACAAACAAAGTCCAATTTGTGTCGACGGGCCCATAGGCGAGGCTCCTGCCTAACGTACATGTGGTCCATTCTGTTGAAGAAGGGCCGTTGAGGGTCAAGTCGCATTGGTTAGCCCACGATTGCGACAAATTTGCAATCTCATCGTTCCATTGCTGCCCAATATTTTTTATTCAATGCTAATTATTACATTTCCTGTAATAGGTTTATAATGTATACTATGAGCAAGTGCTTGTATCTTTATCAAGACTGGGCCAAATTTCTTATCATTTTGATGATTTCAGAACTTTGCAGTACGCACCAATACTTATATGCTAGATGATCAACCTTTTCTGATCGATTCCACAACGTTTCTTTCACAATGCAATCGCATGACCATAACTGGTCTTTATCTTTAATTCAGACCTAGAAAAAGTTTATAATTGCATGTTAAAAAATAAGTAAAGTGTCAATTGTCAGAAAACTGTATTGTATCCTTTTTGGAAGCAACCATAATGATGTCAAAGCAAACTACATAACACTCCTTTAAATCAAGTTCGGCATTTTAAGTACCGGCACCTTGGTCTGATATGTGATGAAAATTTAAATAAAAAGCTGCATATTGAAACTTTTTTGAAAAAGATTGGGAAACTGGTAAGCTTTCTCGGAGGATTTAAGACGTTCGTTAAGTGAGTTTGTTTTTAAATTAATTTACAAAATTATGGTGATTATGGTGATATTATTTCATAACTCCGCTTTCAAGAAATGTACGAATAAACAACAAACATCACAGAATATTAAGAATAAAACCTGAATTCCACGTTTTGGTTCTTGAGTTACAAACGCCTTAATAGCCTTATTAAAACGAAGACATGATCACTCTGTCGTAATAACACATAAAATATTGAACAACTATGATCCCTGCCTAATTTTGAAAATAAATTTGAGCCTGTAACTCACCCCTACCCTTCCCGCTTCGGAAATAAATATACGATTACCAAAGCCACCAACAAAATCTTTGAAAAGTTCATTCAAATATAAATTCTATGCACAGGCGTTTAATGCTCTTCCTATTGATGTTAAATCTTCTACCAGTATAAATATATTTAAATCGAAAATGTCTGCCCTATAGAGTCGGAGATTAACAAGCACTATCCTTATTAATATCATATGGTCATTTCGTAAAACGACATCCACCCCCTCCCCGATTATTTGTATTGCCTGTCTCATTTTGTTTTTCTTTGGTATTGTTTAAACTTTGTTACATTACATTTTACTGTTCATATATTATACAAATATACACTGTCTTGAGAGGTTCTGGTCAAAACTATGCGCAAGAGGTTACTCCAATAGTACTATTTGCTGAAGGGCGCAGCCCCGAAGCAAATGGTACTTTTGGAGTCACCGAAGCCCATAGTTTTAACCAGTACCTCGAATAGAAAGAATGGTATATTTGTTTTATATCCTGCATCAAAAATTTTGATCCAAATCCCAAATAGTACTCCTAAATAGTACTCTCTTGGGAACCCACTGAAAACCACCGATAGCATGTTGTCATTGCTGAGCAGGGCTATCCACAACCGTATGTATTATTATGTAACGGGTACTTGGCAATTGCTGGGGTTATAATAACTATATAGGGTCCTATACAATGCGTCCCAGAAAAAAGCTAAATCGAGAATTATCGATGTTTTATCATAACTTAATCACAATTATAATTGATAAACGACACATATTTGTAAAAGCTTAGATCCTCCTCTTCCATTTGATTGAACTCATATGATGCACATTTCACGCATGCTTGATTGAAATGAATTTGAAGAGAGGAAAATAAAAAGTCATTTGACTGACGCTATCTGAATTTCAAAGAGAAAATCACATTTCTAACAAGTTGAGTATTTGCCCTTTCATATGACACCTCAGTCAGGAAAGAGCTAGGAATATCAAAGTTCTGTTCGTTTAAAGAAGCGCTTGCATTTCGTTGACAATCGGCCGTAGACGAGAGAATTCATGCAAGGATGATTGTCAACGAAACGGAGTTAAGTCTTTTGTCACTGCTTCCTGTTGCTACGGCAGGCAGCTTGGGAAAGCGAATTCGTTTGATAAAATTATGGAAATGCAAGCACTACTTTAGAAATGTGATTTTCTTTTTGAAATCATATGAGTTGCATCAAATGAAAGAGGAAGATCTAAGCTTTCCAAATATGTGTAATTTATTAATTATAAATATGACTAAGTTATGATAAAACATCGATAATTCTCGGGAATCTATAGGGAATAACAGCATTCTTGCTGATAAGGCCTCTCTGTATGATAATATTAACAATGATAATACATGTAACAATGACTACATCAATAACAATGATGATAATAGTACATGTACTTATTATTATTATTATCATTATTATCAATTTTTGTATGCCTCTCTCCGCAAATCTTTAAAATGGTTAGGGTTAGGTATAAGGCCAAGTAAGAAAAATAATGGGTGGTATTCTCGAAAGCGGCCTAAGTTAAATCAGGGGCCTAATCCTGGTTTAAACCATGGACTATCTTTTTTGCTTTTCTCGAAAGTGGCCTAAAGATAAGCCAGGCTTAAATACGTCATAGTTCGGCCTAACTTAAGGCCGCTCAGAGGGCAGGTTTAACTTCGCATGACGTCACGTTTCAGTAAAATCGACTGTCCGCGGAGAGTGAACGGTAAGGTTTGCATTTGAATTTCTATATTTGATAACAATTTACACTCTTTTGTATGGATAAGCGCTCATGAAAGTTACACCAGCTAATAAAGTATTGTTTTTACTTTCATGTTGCTGTACTGGTGATAATTTAAAATGCTTTTAACTGAATAAATTTGGGGGAAACTTGGTACATCTTCACAGTGTTCGCAGACCAGTCCCATACGTGCAAATAATTGTCGGTTAACATTTTTGTTTCCTGAGATTGAGCAATTTCTTACCGGGCAAGTTTTTTCTTAGCACTTTTGTACTTTCGTACGCATATATAAACTACTTTTATAGAGGATTTTCGAGACGCTGTTGCCTAAAAGTGGAATAGCACTAGGCCTAAATCTAGATCTAGCTGTCTCTTTCGTTAGTTAGCCTCTGATTTGGGTAGGGTCGGCTCCTGAAAGAGAGGAGCCGACCCTACCCAAATCAGAGGCTAACTAACGAAAGAGATTCGGCCTGGTATCACCTCTGCCTGAGCTGCAGTGCTAGTTGTGGCTGTTGATGCGATAATTTTCTACAGGATGATGATGATTTTCATAACCACCCATCCCCCTCCCTAAGAATTTTTTTTTTAAAAACAATATTGGATCCACTAGACCTAGATCTAGATCTAACTTTCACCAATAAGAGACAGGTCTAATAGAAATTGAAAGGAAATGGACAGAACCTTCCTTTTTTTTTTACATACATTTGCTTAGAATGTTACAGTAGTTTAGTCTAATAATACTATTAGCTAGTATTAACTACAGAGAAAGAGAAATTGTTATTTCTTATCAAATATCAACATATTTTTCATCTTGATTTTCTGCTGTTTCAGGTTCTTTTCAATTGATGCATGGGGATGAAAAAAGAAGGCCTCTCCCAAGCTGTCGTGTCCCGCCTTGTGAAGTCCATCTCAATAGCCATTGCCAGGAGATGGGAGCAATACATCTCAATTCCTTCAACAAGAGAGGCAGTCCTGCAGAGTGCAGACCCAACATGAATTTTATAATTACTGCCATTTCCCTGGCGTTAATATGGTCGGTGCTATTGATTGCACCCACATAGGCATCTCGAAGCCAGTTAGCCCAACACCAGTTATTTCCTGAACAGGAAAAATAAATACTCCATTTTTCTTGGAAAGTCTGCTGGTGAGTAAAGCTGTAGACCTTATTACGCATAAAGTTTGTAAACTAAATCATGTTTATAAAATTTGTATTAAAAAGATCTGCTGATTTTATGAATCTGTAGATGTGACTACAGATACATTATGAATTGCTGATTTAAAATTGTTTTGTCTGATGAATGTAGGTGCAATCTACACTCAAACTTTTTTTCATTTTACATCGCCACGAGCTAGTATTTTCAGCTCGATTGCCATGGCTACCACCAGTCACTCCTGACAGTGACAGCTTGGCCTAGACTTTTGGGCGGAACTATCTCTGAAAATAAGACACAAATAATCAACAGTTGATTAACTACTTTTAAATTTGGGTCAGAAGAAAATTCAAACCTACCACTTACAATTCTGGACCATATAAGACTTAGAGACCTACAGACTGCAGTACAGTACAGTAAATTTTCATTTTACTTTTTCCCCTTTCACGAAGCTCATTTTGGGAGATAACATAAACAAAGACAATCTTTGGTCTAATGTTAGATTGAAGTAAAATGGAAAAGTTGGGCTCTAACGATTAGGGCCTTGTAAAATCTACATTCCAGGCTACGTTTACATCTAGGTTAGGCCAAATGTCGGCTGGTTATCTAAGTAAGATGTAGACCTCTAGACTTGATTTTAGGAAAGGGACTATCTTGGCTATATACTTTAACTACTTAGGGCTTTCTTAGGCCATGGCATGGCAAGTACAACTTGGTGCAAGAACATTTATGAGATAGTACTGCAAGAATGTCATGTTTGTTCTTGACTTTAAAAGAGATACCGGTAGTCATTCTGTAAATAATTGATTACTAGTAACTGAGTGGGGAGGGGGTGCCTAGTCACTGCCTACATGAAAGGCGCCTTAATTTTTTTTTGAAAGTTAGAATATGATTGACACTATAACTAAGACCAATTATCAATGGAGTAGATCTTTGATATTTTAATGAGGTCTAAACCTTTTTATTTTTGTTTTAGGATGATGTTCTTTTTCAGTAAAATAAATGAAGGCAAATTCCCTGATAATTGAGACCAATTCAGGGAGAGGAAGGAGAACTACTGAGCTGCTGAATTTCTGACAGGTAGGCTGTACGAATAAGTTGTTGTTTGTATGCCCAGGTACTTCAATGATGGCATTTGTTCATTCACATTTTCCCATCAATACTTTCATGTAATTGATTATGCACTCCACTTTTATAACAATGTGCATGCAAGTCCACTTTGGTCACAATGTTCTTCCTTTCATTTTTTTCTCTTTCATTCAACAGACATACTTGCAAGGACTATGAAGTTCTACGTAGCCTCTTCAATGAACCAGACTCCATCTGCTGTAACTGTGACTGCATGGGGATCAAAACCTTTGTATTATAATCCTCATAACATGAAGCTATGGTAACAAACGAGCAACCATTGATAAAAAGCTTGATATGTCCTTGTTGTGTGTTTGAACCACAAAGCAACCATCACTAATAATGATGTTTTTTATGTGCATCAGATGTTCATTGTTTCACTGGAAAATTATGATTTTGAGTCATTTAAGACATCATGTTTTATAACGTGTTTTATAATATAGTGCAAGTCATGATATAACAGATTCCCTGCAAAAGAAAAAAAAGGCATTGAATTCTTGTCATTTCAAGTAGCGCATTATGAGGCTATTGGAGCTTAATATTTGACCTTCAATTTTATAATCATATTCATCGTGAATTACAATCTTTTCTGTTTTAAGAAAAATAAATGACTTGAACGTAATTATTGATATGTTATATACAATATTTCTTTCATATCTTTTTATTTTAAGTGTGCATACTGTTGGGTTCAATGAATTATACATGGAAAAAGTCTGGAAATAAACAGTGAGAGAACAGCGAGCGAGCGAGAGAGAGAGAGAGATAGAGTAAAAGAGAAAGGGAACCAAATGAGAAAGAACAATTTAATGGTGAGAGATGTCATGAAAATGAGAAATAAACAATGATGTGAGATTGTGTGTGTGTGTGTCAGAGAGAGAGAGAGAGAGATGGAGATAGGGAGAAAGAGTTTCGGGGTGGGGGGTACAGTGTCCCCTTTTTCAAATGCCCCTTTTATATAGGAAAGTGTCCTTTTAACTTTGTAAGAAGTGCCCCTTTTTCCATAGGAAAAGTGCCCCTTTCCCTTTGCACCTCTGATAAGTGCACCTTTAATTTTGACACGCGCCCCTTTTCCTTTGACAAGTTTCCATTTCCTTTGCAAGAAGTGTCAATTTTCCATTATCATAAGTGCCCTTTTAAATCTCTAGTAAGTGCTCCTTTTCAGGTACGAGAAGTGCCACTTTTCACTTTTGATACGTGCCCCTTCACCTACGATAATTGCTCTATTTAAATATGAGAGGTGCCTCTATTAACACAATTATCGGTGCCCCTTTTCCTTCAACAAATGCACATTTCCTTTATTATAAGTGCCTCTTTTTCATTCTCATAAGTGCCCCTATTAAAATATGTTCAATGCCCCTTTTCAGGTGTGATATGTGACCCTTTTCACCTCTGATAATTTTCCTTTTAACAACGATACAATTCCAGCAAGTGCCCTTTTTGTTATTGCTGCCCCCCCCCCCCGTTTTGGAAGTCGCTCCTCCGCCCCTGGACGTCATATTGCTCAAGTTGTCAAGGTGATGCATCCTCTCCACACTGCGCATCCATTGTCTTAGCCCATTGTCTTAGTGCATTGTGAAGTCGCAGCTTCGGTACTGAGCATGTGCAGAAACTGTAACCATGGTGAATGATCCATGGACTAAGTTAGGCCAGGTTTAAACCATGGATCAGTTAGGCCACCTGTCGAGAAATGAAAATGACTTAGGTCAGCGGCCTAAGTTAAGCCTAGCCTAACTAAACCACGGACTAAGTTAGGCCAGGTTTAACTTAGGCCGTTTTCGAGAATACCACCCAATGAGGGGGCAGGGCATTACTATTTACTATTTGGTTGGGCAGTTGGTTGTAAATCACTACGGTACTGGTTATGTTGAGCCAGAATTTTTTTCTCATCGTCGGTGAGTCCATTACCACCCTGTAAGACTGCCAAAACAAGCACGAGACTCAATGCACAGATCATGATGATGTGGCGTGTAGGTATAGGTAGATGCTGACGTTTATTATAGGGCTGGTTACCTACTCTCGGTCCCGGAGAAAGGCAATTTCAAATTCGGAAGATTAATTGATAATATACGTGATAGTGCTTGATAATGACTTTCATATGTCCTTCGGAATCCAATCTGAAAATTCATTTTGTGACATTGAATACCATATGGTCCCTTAAATTTTCCATAACCCTTTTTTTCTCAATTTCATTTCAAAATGATTGATTCACCGTGTCAGAATAGACTTTCATATGTCCTTCGGAATCCAATCTGAAAATTCATTTTGTGACATTGAATACCATATGGTCCCTTAAATTTTCCAAAACCTTTTGTTTCAATTTCATTTGAAAATGATGGATTCACTGAGTCAGTTTAGACTTTCATAATTTTTTTTAAATACATGCATACAGTTGTAACAATACAATCACAGGTTGAAATATAGCTTGAAATCTAGTTGTCTACATAATTCACCAAATATATACCCCATTAAAAACTTGACAAGAAAGTATCCTTCCTAAAAAGTCTAAATCATGAAGAAATGAGGAGCTTTGAGGAGTTTTAATGCGGCTTGAAAGTACATGTATCTATGATCTATCATTATGAAAGCTGTTCCATGTTTATCTGTTTATTTGAAAAAGTCGTAAAGTCTACATAAAAATTATCATGAAGAAATAAGGAGCTTTGATGAGCTTTGATTTATGCGTCTAACCTTTCCTTTTCTCTCTTTTACGTTTTGTGTGCCCTCTCACTTTTGTGAAATCTTCAAATGCAAGTGCCTCCTGCACCCATAGGGATGCCACTGTGTACAACATTGATGGGAATATGTAGGTCTGAGATTGATCGGAGGATTTTCGATTTAACTGGATTAATCGCAACTCTTAATAAAGACAATGTACTGGAGTCTTGTATTTTCACTGATGATGTATATTGGTGTTTTTTGCGAAGAAAGCAGTACTTGTAAAAATCAATTTGCGTCACTCGGAGTTTATGGGCAGAGTGGAGGGGCTCTGAGAGACACAAAAAGGATAGGGAACTGGCATAAACATTTCCTTTAAAAGATTTAGAATAATTGACAAAAGCCCTTTTCCCCTTTATTATGTACATGTATTTTCAAGTTTTTAACGTTATTGGCTTTTACATTTTATTACAAAGTGCAATATTATAAAAAATAACCAGTATGGATTTAGAGCAGGACACTCAACATCTTCAGCTTTGATAGATTTTGTTCATAAAGTGGGAAGTGCAATAGATAATGAAGAAACAACAATTGGCTTATTTCTTGATCTCACTAAAGCGTTTGACACGCTTGACCATAGTATTTTGTTGGATAAATTGACACGCTTGACCATAGTATTTTGTTGGATAAATTGTATATGTATGGAATTAGGGGTATAACATTGAAAGTATTTAAAAATTATTTATCAAATCGAAAACAATTTGTTGCATTAAATAAAAAAAATCACAGTTACAGCTAATTAGATGTGGAGTGCCACAAGGTTCCATTCTTGGACCACTTTTATTTATTTTGTATATAAATGATATTGTCAATGCTTCAAAAATTTTAAAATGTATTCTGTTTGCAGATGACACCAGTATTTTCCTTTCACACAAAAACAAACATACTCTTAAAACTACATTTAATATTGAGATTGGATTAATTGTTCAATGGTTTTACGCTAATAAACTTTCCATTAATGAAAAGAAAACCAATTTTATGATTTTTACCAAAAAGAAACTAAATAAAGACTCAATAACAATCAAACTAGGTAATGCAAACATTCAGAGAGTTTCTTCAGCAAAATTTTTGGGTGTTATTATCGATGATAAGTTCTCCTGGTCTAATCATATTGGTGTCATCTGCAACAAATTATCTAAAAGTATTGGTGTCATGTACAGATTGAAATCTCTCCCTAAAATTATACTCAAAATGATATACTATGCAATTGTGTACCCTTACTTACATTATGCTATTATTGTATTAGTACAGCGGATTAGCTCCCCATATAACGAGAATTGTGCACTTTTTGATAAAAGCATGAAACTTCTAGCATAGTTTGCTTTCACCATAAGATTTATTTTCAGATGTGGAGGGAAGTCAGATTTGACCTCTGATGACCCTGAGAGGTCAAATCCAAAATGGCCGCCAGGCCGCATGGTCTAATGTACAAACATGCTTAACTTTTGAACCAAATAGTCCAGAGAAACGTTTAAGGTGTCATTTCCAACTAACTTGGGGATGCCAATTCATTTGGTAATACTTTTGAGATAGCCTGAACTCAGGGTTTTGCATTCAGGTCAAGGTCAAGGTCAAAATTGACTAAAAATAGCAAGTTTTCAATGTTTACAACGAAACAAATCCCATTTATTTGTCATTTGTTCGCTCCTATGTTCTCAAATTTCTTTAACAGTGGTTCCCCTGCAGACCATGAGATTCATTTTCAGATGTAGAGCGAAACCAGATTTGACCTGTGATGACCCTGAGAGGTCAAATTCAAAATGGCTGCCAGTCCGCCGCATAGTCTAATAATTGTCCAAACACGCTTAACTCTTGAACTAAATAGTCCAGAAAAACGTTTAAGGTGTCATTTCCAACTAAGTTGGGGATGCCAATTCATTTGGTAATACTTTTGGGTACGCCAGAACTCTGGGCTTTGCATGAAGTCAAGGTCAAGGTCAAAATTGACTAAAAAAATAGCAAGTTTTGAATGTTTACAAAAAGTTTTCCCATTTATTTGTCCCCCTATGTTCTCACATTTCTTTAGGAGTGGTTCCCCTGCATAGTCTCCATCGTAATCCCTGTCAGTTAGTTTATTTCACTAATTATAGCACCAAACCAGTATAGTTGTCTTGTAACTGACCATATGCATATAGCATGGTCAGTGGGCAGCTAGGCAGTATACGGTACAAACCTCAATTCAAGTCAGGGAAACTGCTCCTTTCCGTTACTGCTCAATAATACTGGTAAGATGTTCTTTAAGTTACTTTGTGTTTTATTTGGTTTAAGTAATTTAAATAATCGCTACATAGTTTGAGGAACATGCCATAAAGCAAACTAACGTTTCCGCTAACACTATACAAACATCACCTTGACCAGCAACCTGGAGTGCAGGCAGCATTCTTGAGGGATGGGAACTTCTGACAGTACTGAAAGAGATGGGGAATCCAGTACACAAAGTTTGTGACAGAAAGGCTAGAGCAGTGTACGACACCTAGCTGTCACAAAAACACTTCATACAAACAAGTTGCCATTTTTCAGTCGGCAGCCGGCGAAGGTTATATATATGTTAAAACAGAAGGCACAGCTTGCAGCACTTAAGAGTGACTATGGTCTCTTTTTGAGGATTTACATCTCGTGTCAGACAAGGGATGGAGATATGGACAATTTCTTCTCTCATGAAAACCAGGCAGTCCCGCCAGCTTTGTTAACTGGAGGTAAATGCGGTTTGGAGTTAAAGCAGATCTACTTCGCTGCCTGGAATCAAATCTGCTCGAAAACAATAGTGCACCTGTGGCCCAAGCAATAATTATTGATGGTGAAGCTGTGGTTCAAATGCTCAACCCTGGAACATCAAGAACATTTCAAGAGTATGGAGGAAAAGTGTTTGCCCCATACATCTTTGCTCAACTCGAGAAAAGCATCCGCATCGACCTTGGCTATGGTGTATACTTACCTGCTAGCCTGAAGGCCTCAATAGGGCAGGAAAAGGGAAAGGGCACCAGGAAAAGGGTGGCTCCTTCTATTTTGCTGCCAGAAAGCTGGAAGGACTTCCTTCGATTCAATGAGAACAAAACCGAATTGTTTGATTTCATGTCATGCGAAGCCGTTTACCTTCCTCTACCACAGGGCAAGGAACTGTATAATATGCAACAGATGGAAGTGGAGTACTCTGCCGTCCTGCTGAGTCACACTTGGCAGGCCTTGTCCCATGGGTGTAAAAGGGTATCCATACGTATTGTTGGTACTGATGCGGTTGAACTGGCCGTGGCTTCATTCAGCAAGACAGCTCCTGATGCTGGGGATCGCTTTTGGTTTCAGATCAAGCTTTCGGTACAAGGCTTTTCATAAAATCATGATAGTTGCCACCATGAGTATAGCCTTTAAACAAGGCCACATGCCTGATAGACGTCGAGCGACTAAAAAGAGACTAATCGCGAAAACCTGAATGAACGCCAGTGCGAATTGTCCAGACCTGTGGCCTTTATTAATCTGGTTTGGATTTCTTATGTTAACCCTTGTTTCCGACTGGAACTCGCTTCAGAAAACGTAGTGTCCAATCAGCGAACGTATCCTCGCACGACGTCAGCATATACTATCCATCACACACACACACACACACACACAGTAAACTCTACGTAGTGCGAACATGGACCTACATGCCTACTATACGTACGTGCTGAGACCACTGACCTCTACATGGAATGAATCACGAACGAAGCCAACTGGGAGATCGCCGTTCTGATTGGTCAATAAATCCAAAGTAGGCGTATTGGCATGCTAATATGTATCTATGAATAATTCATGCGGAGCAGTGAAACCCACTTTGCAAAAGGCCTCGTGACATTCGTCACTCGGTCGCGCGTTCACCCGGGGTATCTAGACTCATCTCAGCCGCTTAGCCAGAGTCAAGAGGCCTTGTCAAAAGGCTAGGCCTACCATGAGTCTGACACAATGTATGACTCTTCCAATCTTTCATGCGTTCACCGGGTGTCACACTGTTTCTACATTCACAGGAAAAACTTAGAAGTCTTTCCCAGAGGTGAATGATTCCTTCAATGAACTCCTGTGCATGCCTAGGGAGGTCAGTGAAGGATCAATGTTACTGCCAGAGCGATTTGTGGTGCTAATATGACCGAACCAGTGAGAGCATGATAGTGAATGATGCCAGGAAACAGCTCTTCGCACAGAAGTCTAGAAACCTGGAGAACTTTCCTCCATCCCAGGCAGCACTCAAGCAGCACCTCAAGCGCACTTGCTACCAGGCCAACTGTTGAAACCAGATATTGGCCAAGAATCCAGAGATGCAGAGCCATCTGACTTGGGCTGGACAAACGAAACAACTGGGTGGCAGCCTCTTTGGACCACTCTCCTGGAAGCATACAAATTGTGGCATGAATAATCCACTGTCGCTGCAAGAAAGGATGCAATGCATGAACTGTGATCTTGTTCTGGAGACTGTTAGATTTTGATCGTTACCATCATTAGGATATGCATAAGTTGTGGACAGTGCTAAATTCATGTAGATATCTATAGCTGTGGTTATGAACAGGTTTTAGGTCGTATTTGGAATAGTTTTTTTTTTGTCTTCTGGGCCCAATTTCATAAAGCTGCTAACCGGTAAGCAAATTTTCGTGCTATAACTGTAGCAGACAAATTTGTACCTTGTACGTTCACAATGGGTTGCATTGTTACAAAATTCATTTTCGTCCAGTAAACAGCGTAAGGTTAATGCATTTTCGTGTGCTTACGGTTAGCAGTGCTTTGAAGTAGAAACTAATACGTAAGCATAGAACCAGCCGATAAGCAGCTCTATGAAATTTGGCCCTGGATAGTCAAAGTGGTGGTACACGGGTCTTTTTATTAATTTTTAAAATAATGAAACCTTAAGTGTCAAAATAGAGGCAAAGTTTATTTTAAAAAAGAAAACAGCACTTTTTTTTAGCCTAATATGACCTTTAACTTGACCTTATTGCAAATCCCTGAGTTCTGGCGATCTCAATGTATTACGTAATGAATTGGCATCCCCAAGTTAGTTGGAAATGACACCTCAAACGTTTTTCTACACTTTTTGGTTCAAAAGTTACCACGTTTGTACATTAGACCATGCGGACTCGCGGCTATTTTGGATTTTACCTCTTAGGGTCATCAGAGGTCACATCAAACTATTAAATAAACTAACTGAAAAGGATTAAGGTGGAGAACTCTGCAGGGGAACCATTCCTAAATAAATTTGAGAACATAGCTAGGGAGAACAAATGACAAATAATGGGGATTTAACCTTCTGTAACCATTCAAAACTTGCTATTTTTAGTCAATTTTGACCTCGACCTTGACATAAATGCCACACCCTGAGTTCTGGCGATCTCAAATGTACTACCAGATGAACTGGCATCCCCAATTTAGTTGGAAATGACACCTTAAATGTTTTTCTGGATTATTTGGTTCAAAAGTTACTGCGTTTATACATTAGCCCGGACTGGCGGCCATTTTGGATTTGACCTCTCAGGGTCATCAGAGGTCAAATCAAACTGAAATAGACTACCTGAAAAGGATTAAGGTGGAGGACTATGCAGGGGAACCATTCCTAAAGAAATTTGAGAACAAATGACAAATAAATGAGATTTAACCATTTGTAACCATTCAAAACTTGCTATTTTTAGTCAATTTTGACCTTGACCTTGACCTGAATGCAAAACCCTGAGTTCAGGCTATCTCAAAAGTATTACCAAATGAATTGGCATCCCCAAGTTAGTTGGAAATGACACCTTAAACGTTTCTCTGGACTATTTGGTTCAAAAGTTAAGCATGTTTGTACATTAGACCATGCGGCCTGGCGGCCATTTTGGATTTGACCTCTCAGGGTCATCAGAGGTCAAATCTGACTTCCCTCCACATCTGAAAATAAATCTTATGGTGAAAGCAAACTATGCTAGAAGTTTCATGCTTTTATCAAAAAGTGCACAATTTTCTTGCTAAGCCGCTGCACTATATGGGGCAATGCTGCATTAATTTATCAAGATAGACTGTTTAAATTACAAAAACGTGCAATAAGAATTACTAATCATTCTTCCTTTCTTGCCCATACCAATCCAATATTTTACTCATTAAACATGTTGCAATATAGGGATGTATATTTATTACAAGTAGGTGTTTTTATGTATTTATGTCACCACAATCTTATCCCTGATTCTATTTCCAAATTGTTTATTTTAAACTGTAATGTTCATAGTTATACTACTAGAAATGCTAAACAATTTCACTTGCCATTGACTCGTACAGTACTAAACCAAAAAATAATTATTTTCCAAGGACCCTTTTTATGGAACACTCTTCCCCATTATATTCATAATTCTGTTAGTGTAAATGTTTTTAAACGTAGGTATAAGAAATTTCTTTTAGATAAACTGCAATAATCATTTAAGTTCAAGACATATTTTATATGTTTGTTGTATGTATGTTTGTTGTCTTGATTTGAGTATAGTATAATGTTTAGTAACGGATATATTTCATATTTGTTTATTATAAAAAAGGGTCAACCTTTATATAAGGATTACTTTTTTCCTTTCAGGTTGCAACCTATTCGGTTTATTTTATGTCCAAATGTCAAATATGTTCGTAATGTGTATTTTATGTTATATAGCTGGTTGTTATATGAAATGTTGTCTTTTTAAACTGAATGAAATAAAATTGAATTGAATTGAATTGAATTGAATTGAATTGAATTGAATATTCTAGCATCTTGCTGCCGGGATATGTCGGTTGCCCAATAAATCAATATTAAGTTAAAAATAAACAGGGGAGCTGCACCCCCGCCCCCACCCTACTTCATCGTATGGGAAATGTTGTTTCCACAGACTTTTTGGATAATCTAATTACAAAATAATGATAGCATTCAAAACAGTGCGTTTCTATCTACTAGTGGGTGGTTTTAAAGTTTTTAATTTAGGCACAGGCTTTAGAGTAATATATTTTGTCTGACATTTTCTTGGGTAATGTAAAATGGATTTCAAGTTTAATGATAATAGTCACGTTTGTATAGAGCTCCTATGTGTCTAAGCGCCTTACATATTACCCCGGTCATTGGATTCCATTGCTAACAAAAAGTCGTGTATAGGTTAGTCAGGCGCGGATCCAGGATTTCTTAGGGGGGGGGGGGGGTGGTGGTGGGGCCCAAATTTGAAATTATGCAAGCCAAATATAGGTACGTAATGGTGACCAGCAATTATGGCGTAATGAGCAAAAAATATTTGTTTGGGGGAGGGGGGACAGAAAGAAAAAAAATCCGCATCACCCCACTCTTACATGCAGGCCCCGCTGAACGTTTTTTCCTCCAAAGTGGGTGGGGGAGGCTTAAGTATTTACGATCAGGTAGATCGTAGCATAAATTGGTGTGGGGTCTAGGGGGCAAAGCCCCCCCCCCGGGGGGGGGGGTTCAAGGGGCGCAGCCACCGGAAGCTCAGGGGTGTGGACATTTAATTACAGTCAGATGAGCTTATTTTGATACCTTATTCATGACACTGGTAGGTCACTAATTTGCGTGGGGTCCAGGGGCGGAGCCCCCGCAAGCTCAGTGTTTTAAGGCATTTAATTACCGTTAAATGAGCATCTAGAGGCCCGCCTTAGAACCTGAGGTGGGATTCAGGGAGCAGAGCCAGGGGTTTTAGGCATATTAATTACGGTTAAATGAGCATATTTGTATACCTCATTTGTGACACTGGCATGACACGAATTGGCGTGGGGTCCAGCCCCAGAAGATCACGGGTTTTACGACATTTATATCGGTCAGATAAGCATTAAGGGGCCCGCCTTCGAACCCGTGGTGGGGTTGAGGGGACAGAAACCCCGGAAACTCGGGGGTTTTAGGCATTTAATTACGATCAGATGAACATATTTTGATACCTTATTTGTTACACTGGCAGGTTACTAATTGGCGTGAGGTCCAGGGGGCTGAACCCACAGAAGCTCTGGGGTTTTAGGCAATAAATTACCATCAGATGAGCATTCAGGGGCCCACTTTAGGGCCCTAAGTGGGGTCCAGGGGGCAGAGCCACCGGAAACTCGGGGGTTTTAGGGATTTATTTAAGGTAAGATGAGCATATTTTGATACCTTATTGACGTTTTGTGACACTGGCAGGTCACTAATTGACGAGGAAGTTAAAGGGTTCTTGGCATTACATTACGGTCAGAAGAGTATCTCGGGGCCCGCCTTAGGATCATTGGTTGAGTCCAGGGCAGAATCCCCAGAATCTCAGGGGTATTAGGCGTTTCATTACGGTCAAATGAGCATTTTTCTAATACCTTACTATTTTGTGACACTGGCAGGACAGTAATTGGCGTGGAGCTAAAGGGAGCTGAGCCCCGAGAAGCTCAGGGGTTCTAGGCATTAAATTACCTTCAAATGAGCCCGCAGGGGCCCGCCTTAGGGCCCTAGGTAGAATCTGGAGTTTCAGGCAATAAATTACCATCAGATGAGCATTCAGGGGCCCACTTTAGGGCCCTAAGTGGGGTCCAGGGGGCAGAGCCATCGGAAACTCGGGGTTTTTAGGCATTTATTTAAGGTAAGATGAGCATATTTTGATACCTTATTAACGTTTTGTGACACTGGCAGGTCACTAATTGACGAGGAGTCCAGGGGGCGGAGCCCCCGGAGGCTAAAGGGTTATTGACATTACATTACGGTCAGAAGAGTATCCAGGGGCCCGCCTTAGGATCCTTGGTTAAGTCCAGAGCAGAATCCCCGGAATCTCAGGGGTATTAGGCGTTTAATTACGGTCAAATGAGCATTTTTCTAATACCTTACTATTTTGTGACACTGGCAGGACAGTAATTGGCGTGGAGCTACAGGAAGCTGAGCCCCCAGAAGCTCAGGGGTTCTAGGCATTAAATTACCGTCAAATGAGCACGCAGGGGCCCGCCTTAGGGCCCTAGGTAGAATCCGGGAGGCCACGCCCCCGGAAACTCAGGGGTTGTAGGCATTTACTCACGGTCAGATGAGCATTTGTGACGCTGACAGGTCTTTTTCTCTTTCTTTCTATTTCTTCTTAATATTCTTTTTTTTTAAGTGGGGGTAGCTCGAGGCTCCCGAGCCCCGCCGTTTCGCGGGCCCAGAAATGTAGGCCTCTAAATAAGCATATTTCTTGCCAGACAGTAAATTTAGGAATTTGTCATTTTCCAACATACGCATACAAAAGTTTAATTTACTAAGAAATGAGGAAAAATCTCGGAAACTTTGGTCATTTCAGCGACAAATCAAATCACCGGTATCGAATTTTATTGGGGGGGGGGGGGGGTGGAAATGCCTCCCAAAGCGCCCCCCCCCCCCCCAGATCGTAGGCGGGAAAAATCGCAACTGATCTCCCCTACCTTTCTTCTCTCTCTTTTTTTTCCCCTTTCTCTCCTCTTTCCCTCCCCTTCCCTTCCTTCTCTCTCTTTTAGGTTTGCTTGGGGGGGGGGGGGAGGGGAGGCAAGGGCCTATCGGCCCCACGATTCACACTTTGTTTGCTGGAAAATTGCACATAATATTCCATTTTCCTTTTTTCTATCCCTTTCCTTCCTTCTCTCTTATTTTGTTATAGGGGGAGGCAAGGCCCTTTCGGCCTCCATCTCCTTCTTCCCCTTCTTTTCGTCTTACTCTTCTTTCTTTTCCTTTTCCTTTTCCTTCTTTTCTTCTCTCTCTCTCTCTCTCTCTCTCTTTTTGCGGGGGGGGGGGGGGGAGGGACAAGGCCAGCTTGGCCCCCTCTGGATTCGCGCCTGAGGTTAGTAGTCACTTGTAGTAGTTGTATAGTACTACTTTTAGTAGTAGAAGTAGTAGTATTAGTAGTAGTAGTAGTAGTAGTAGTAGTAGTAGTAGTAGTAAAATAATATTTTTTAAATAATCATGATATTAGAATCATTATTATTATCATAACCATCATTATTATTATCATAACCATCGTTATTATTATCATAATCATCAATATTATTATCATAATCATCATTATTATTATCATAATTATCACTATTGTCATCATTATTCGTGTTTTTTTTATAATCATTATTACAATAGTTATATTATTATTACCATTATTATCAGGCCTACTATCGGTATCATCATCATCATTATCATCATCATCATCATCATCACGGTTATCAAAATAAGAAAAAAATAACCTATACATGACTAAAATAATATTTTTGAAATAATCATATTATTAATATCATTATTATTGTCAAAATCATCATTATTATTGTCAAAATCATCATTATTATTGTCATGATCATCATTATTATTATCATTATCATCATTGTTATTATCATAATGATCATTATTATCATTATTAAGACTATTGTCATCATTATTCGTGTTTTTTTAATAATTATTATTACAATAGTTATATTATTATTACCATTATTATCAGACCTACTATCGATATCATCATCATCATCATCATCATCATCACGGTTATCAAATTAAGAAAAAAATTACCTATAGAGTTTTAAGCCTACTTAAAAATGAATCAAAACCAAATTGAGACAAATAAAAAATGCAAAGACATTTAATTGTTTCCCTTTTAATACCAGATTTTTATTCAGAAGAAATACAGCAAAATGTATTAAAGTTGAGCATACAAATAACTTTACCAAAAATACCTTCAAGAAAGGATCGAATATTCAGGTCAAATGATAAACTTTAACTATAAGGTGGGTTACTTGAAAAAGTTTAATAAAAGTTTACTCAGTTCAAAAGGTCTACTTTTAAGAAATTTTCCTTCTAGATTTTGAATAGGGATATTGCTTAAGGCGATTAAATTATATACAACCCCCCCCCCCCTCCTTTCTGATGATAGTAATCCTTTTATAGCCTATTTTAAAGCACAAATTGCCTACTTATACTGGCTCCTCCTGGAAAAGAAAAGAAAAACCCCCTCCAAAGTAGTAAAATTGAGCCTTCTATTACCACCTCATGCGCTGCGTAAATATAGTTCATCCCAGAAAAGAACGAAACAGAGAATTATCGCCGTTTGATCACAATTATAATTAATAAATGACACATATTTGTAAATCTGAGATCCTCTTCTTTCATGTGACGCGACTCATATGATGCATATTTCACGCATGAGTGATTAAAATCAATTTGAAGAGAGGTACCAAAAAGTTATTTGACGAAAGACTTCATGCGTATCTGATTGACAACGAAACGGAGTTTAGTAGCCACACGAAGAATCAAAAGTGTTTTGAATTGATGCAAAACTCATATCATTCCGAAGGGGAAGCCTTGCCGATCAAATACAACAGCTCTTCTCTTCAAAATATGTTTGGGGCCCGCAGTAATCAACTCTTAAAAATGTTAGTTTTGAGATCCAGATTTTCTGCCTTCGGCAGTTCTTTGTAGAGCGTCAATATTTGGGACGTCACATATGGGACACGGCTGGCTAGCTGCATACTGCAACACGGCACTCAGCTCTTTGTTCAGTGTGTGACGTCACAATTCAAAGCTCGCTACGCTTGTGTGTTTGACTTACGTTCAGGGGCGTTCGGGGGTCTAAGGAGGGTCTTGAAAAATTGCATTTTACGCCTTTCCATGATATCTATATGATTTCTCAGCAAATTGTTCGTGTTTTTCAAGAGAAAATTTTTCCATCCATATATAATTTGTTCTAATTACGAGTTGTTCGTGAATTTTCTTTGTGTAGCTCTTGTAAGTCTTTTGTCAATTCTTCTTGTTATTACGTCAGGCGCCCAGTGAAAACGAATACTTTTAATGAAATTACGGAAATGCAAGCATTACTTTACACAAACAGAACTTCGTTATTCCTAGCTCATTTTTCCGGATAGAGGTGTCATATGAAATGGTAGAAATTCAACTCTCTGGAAATGTGATTTTCTCTCTCTAAAAATTCAAATACCGTCCGCCACATGACTTTTTGGTTCCCTCTCTTCAAATTTATCTTAATCACCCATGCGTGTTATATGAATCATATGAGTTGCATCAAATCAAAGAGGAGGATCTAAGGTTTACAAATATGTGTCATGTATTAATTATAATTGTGATTAAGTTATGATAAAACATCGACAATTCTGGGTTTCATTTTTTTTTGGGACGCACTGTATATACAAGGGCACTTTTATTGATTTTAGGAACGTCCTCCCTAAAATCCCTAGAACGTGACTTAATTTGGTTTACAGTTGGGCTGTGATAGAAGACTTCTTATTTTAAAAGAACTATAAGTTTACAATTGAATGAACGAAATAAATTGATATGATAGGGATAATAATGAAGTAAGTCTTTCAACGATGAAATTCATTGATGATATAAAAAATCAAGATTTAAATAATGGTAAAATAGAGGGAGAGAGCATCAAATAAAAACAAATAATGGTTACAATGACATGAACGGTAAAGATTAAGAAAGAAGATCAGAATTCCCATGTCTGCAAACAGCATTGAAGTATTCAAGACAGTGTTCAATAGAATGCAGTATATAACATTGCTTTAAAACTATAGATATTACGAACACAGATTTCGAAATAAAAATAAAAAGAAGGCCTCTATATATATTAATTGAAGTAAACCACAACCAGCAGGTTTTAACCTTTACAAGAAGCACCCCCCCCCCGCGGTTTGTGCGGCGGTTTGATGAGTAGAAGAAAAAATAAAACATAATCAGTTCCTTTGAACGGGTTGACGTTGGGTAGTTCAGTCCAATCTCGTTGTCATGACAGCCTTTCCAAGCCATTAGTCCACTAAAAAGAGAATAATTATGAGAAGATGTTAAACTTAAACTTAAGTGTATTTGACTTCTTTCTTGAACTAATTAAAGGGCAAGTTCCCTTAAAATAACTTACTTTCAATAAAAGCAGAAAATTCAGGCAAACAAATCAAAAAAAGGTTTAGCAAAATTGGATAACTATTAAAAACCTTATGATTTTTTAATGACATGAAAGACTTTGAAAATCACAAAACAATTTGGCAACTCACTCCTGAGTCTGTGACGTCATTGCCTCACTGTCCGCTATATGTTTTCTAATATTGATAATATTAATTTCCAATTCTCCCCCTAAAAATCTTATTTCCTCACACCAGCATCTAAGTTATATAGAAAATAATAGGTTTTTGTGTGGATGCACTAATACTATAGAGGAATTTGTTTTCATTTAAATCATGAAAAATGTGAATTTCGATAAAACATTTATATAAAAATCAATGATTATGAATTTAAAATATTTAACATATAATATAAATTCTTCAAAGTATATAAAATATTTTTGTGAAATGTCATGCACGCAATATGATACACATTATATAACCTGGGCAAACGGCATGGGGAACTCATTTTTTTTTGGATAAAAAGGGAAATCAGTGGGATAAAAATACATGAAGCAATTGATAAATAGTGAGGCAATGACGTCACAAACTGGTAACCAAATTGGCAATTGGTGTAGTGATTTTCTAATTTCCCTAGTTTTCCATACTTTAAAAAATATAATGACTTCCTTATTAGTCATCCGATTTTAGTCAAATTGTTTTGGCTCTGTTTTACTTGTTTTTCTGCATCTATTTTAAAGCAAATTATTTTTGGAATGGACTTAGCATTTAATAGTCGTATGCCCACAGTTATACAATTTTCTCACAACTGCGCAAGGAGTGTCAATTTTTACAGACATGGCGTATTATAAATGTTCACTATTATTATTATTATAAATATAGCGCATCGAATTCATCCACCACGTATTACAACAATATTATTGAAAGGCAAGTTAACATCGGTGGTAAGTTTTATGAAACGGAGCCCAGGTGTAAATAGATACTTTTATTTCTTTCTCCTGTTTGAAATGATTCCACCACTCTCTTTGTTCGTCTATTCAGTATCTAATATCTCCTGTGCTGTTGCTTGCAGGACTTATCTTTCAAAAAACACACCCTTCCTTTTCTTTGACTTTTTACTGTTTATTATTGTGCAATATGTTAACACTGAGAGCAGTGAGGTAATTGGATGCAATGCTAAATGCATTCATTTACCTATTCCTTTCTATTGTACATGTTTTCTTATTGCCGCAACTTGTATAAATATTGTATTTTACTTGCACTGTATAAACATGTACAATTCAGTTTGTGTCTACCAGTCATGTTTAAAGGGGTAGTCCACCCTGAGATTGTATTGGTTTTAATAGAAGCAAAAAAATGAAAGAAACAGGTCAGTTAAAGTTTGACCAAAAACCGATTAGAAATAGGACAGTTATTAATTGTTGCAGGTGCGATCAATCGAATACAAATTGACAACTCTGTGACGTAGCTTATGAGTTCTCCTCCAGTTTTCCCTATTTGTAATATGTCCAAGGTTGAACCAGAACATTTTCAATCATAAATTCACCCTCAATATAATTATTGCAAATATGTCTTTATACAACCCCCGTATGACAATTTATATTCTGTCACCAATTACTAAGAAAATGAAAGTTTATGAAATTTTCTGTGCAGAGAGAATTGGAGAGGAGCTCGTATGATACGTCCCAGTGTTGCCAATTCGTTTCCCACTGATGACACCTTAAAAAAATCATAACTAAATTAATCACTAATCTATTTCTCTCATTTTTCTGCTTTTATCAATACCAAATTAATCCCAGGGTTGACTTCCCCTTTAAATTAATATTGATTGAATTGAATTGAACTGAATTTAATTGAATACTTACAGGTGCAAAGATTATTCTCGCAGCTATATGTATCTCCTTCACTTTCAGGGCAACTGGAACAGGGCACACCTGATTCGTATGGGCGATGGGTTTCGTCACCACTGGAAGATAGTAAAAGAACCATTCAATATCAAGACTTCAACTCATTAGTAACAAGCTAAATTTAATAATCCCATCATTCTTCACTATTTTAAATTGAAACTTCTTCAGCTGTGGTTGAAATTTATTAATACAATGCATTGTACTTTTTTCTTGAGGGAAGAGGATTGGGATTTTATCTTTAAGTTTGGTTTTCTATTCTCAATTTATAGAATTGTATATATATATATATATATAGCATCAATTTTTTTTTAATTCTTTTTTTATTTTGCACATTACGATATATGTTTACTTTACATTAAGTTTTGGGTTTTTCTTTCTGATGTGTAAACGATAAATTATCATTCTATTTCTTAAAATATTTCTTGTTTCTCAGATATATATTTTTTTTACAAGTAGAGAAAGATAGATATGAAATGATTATGACTATGATGTAACAATACATAATGTACCATTTCAACGCAATGTACATAGTCATGTACTCATTTTTTGTATACAGTTTGTTGCACTTGTTTGTTATGTTGAATTCACTATCTGACGAAATAAATTGAAACCGGTAATTAAGTAGTGAATTGAAACTCACGAGGGTCTTTATTCAATTAAAAAATATATATTTCTATAACCATGACGGGCGAATTTCCATAATAATTCATTTGTATATGAAGAGCTTGATTCCAAAAGGAGCTAAATCCATATTTTATCAAAACTGAGTTTTTTGTCTCAAAATAATGGTTTCCTACATAGGAACAAAATGCACTATATCGCATTCTAAAATTTCACCAGGAAGTATGATTTTTTTTAGTTACAAGATCACGTTTCATTCCAAAAGGAGCTAAATCCAAATTGGTTTCATTCCAAAAGGAGCTAAATCCACTTTGGTTAAATCAACTTTTTTGTTTCTCCACTTTCCCTTCAGCCATGTACCTTCATGTTGTTATTTATGTTAAAGGTGTCGCCCTGGACCAATAAAATATGATAAGAAAAAAATCTACCAGTTATTTCTGATTTTTTACTAAATTATTAAAATTTATGGATTTAGCTCCTTTTGGAATGAAACATGGATTTAGCTCCTTTTGGAATGAAACGGATTTAGCTCTTTTTGGAATGAAAATGTGATAAGTGGTTTACTTTCTTTTCAAAAGGTATTTTTAGATGTGATTTCACTGTTATTATTTAAAAGGAAAGGTTTGCAACTAAATTTAAATAAATTTCAGTGACTTTATTGAGAAAATATTCTAAAATTTCACAAATTTTAGGTACAATATCATGTTTCATTCCAAAAGGAGCTAAATCCACGAAAAATAAAAATCTAAAAATTAATAAAAAATCAGAAACAACTTCTAGATTTGTTTTAATCATATATTATTGGTCCAGGTTGACACCTTTAACATATATAGCAGCATTAAGGTACATGGCTGAAGGGAAAGTGGAGAAATAAAAAAAGACGATTTACTCAGAATAACCCAAAGTGGATTTAGCTCCTTTTGGAATGAAACTCTTCATATATACAAATTTGTATTAACATATATGAGTGGACAGCCCGCCCACCAGACAGACTCGACCCTGGATAACCCGACCACAGGCCACATGAAAGTGGTAAAGTACATTCACACGAATATCATTAAAGTAGCTTTATATAGGATGACGCAAAAAACATAAAAAGAACAGTTTCTTACTTTAAATCTAATAACAAACTATTAAAAACTGTTGGATTTTATACACACAAACACACACGCACGCACGCACACATGCGCGCACACACACACACACACGCACGCATATACATATATATATGAATACAAGTACGCTATGATGAAGATGGAGGAGTTCATCCGCTTTAAATCCAACCGTTTTTATTATTTTTATTAGGTTACGTGACTTAATAAAACCGATCTTCATCATATATTGCGTACATGTATCCAAATATAATAATATATATATATATATATATATATATATATATATGTATATATATATATATACATATATATGTATGTATATATATACATTTATAAACAAGAACCTTGTTTAAAAGTGTGTGTGTTTGTGTGTGTGTGTGGGTGTGTGCGTATGTTTGTGTATGTGTGTGTGTGTCAATATCCCCGAGAAAAATGGGAACAATGATCATGCTATGATGACAATAAATTACCTGGGTCCGTATATACAGTACAATATTGTGCCAGCAAAACAATCAGCCTTGCCACATCCAACGAAAGAATTTGTAGCCGACACCATCTATTTGTACCAAAATGAAACATAACGATAAGGATAATAATAATGGTAATTAAAATAATAATATTCAGTAGCGGATCCAGGAATTTCTAATCGTGGGGGGGGGGGGCACAAAATAGCATTGGGAGAAATCAGTAGCGTTCGCCGAAAATTTTCGCAACGACTCAGCCGGCCGCTGAATAAGCGGGGGGGGGGGGGGGGAGGGGGGGGGGGGGGGGGGGTAAGAGGACATTTTTTGGTTTTTTGCCCCCGAAAATTTGAAAATCGCGCCGGTTGCAAATTCGCTAAGTGGGGGGTGGAGGGGGGGGGGGGTAAGAGCACTTTGTTTTTAGGGGCCGGGGGGGGGGGGGCACGTGCCCCCTGGATCTGCCACTGAATATTACTAACTTTTGATTTAATGTTTTTGTGTGTTGTTCGTAACTTAAACTTAAGAATGAAAGGCGGACTGGTTGAATTCGGGCCTTTGTTGAATACTTTTAGATAGAAGCTGCAATTTGTCACATTTTCAGGAAACATAAATAAGGAAGAAAAAAAAAATCACAAACTTGGAAATGACTAAACTTGGGAAGGGTATGAATCATTTATTAGTTAATTGTATGTATTGCCAATGGCTAGAACAGGTTTTGAGCTTTGAAACTTACCTGAGTGTAACGATAACAATTACCGACACAGGTGTTGTCTTCGAAGTTATATTGTTGCGTCATATTATGCCACCACTCCACAAAGAAAGTCCAATTTGTGTCGACGGGCCCATAGGCGACGCTCCTGCCTAACGTACATGTAGTCCATTTTGTTGAAGAAGGGCTGTTGAGGGTCAAGTCGCATTGGTTAACCCACCATTGCGACAAATTTGCAATCTCATTGTTCCATTGCTGTAATAAGAGAACGAGGCTATCATAGGATACTTTTGTATTTCATTTATGTCAATTCATTGAAAGTAAATTAGTTTTTTTTTGTTAAAGTCCAACAACTGATACATACAAAGATTACATAGTTGCATTGCTCAAAATTATATAAAAGAATAAATTCACACAATCTGACAAATTAAGGAACGAAAATGGGATATGATGTGAAAAAGAGTAAAGTTGTTCAACAAATTGCACTTCAAAATGATAATAAACTCTAGACATCGAAACTGTTTCGGGTAAATTTTCCTTTGGGTTGCGATAAAAGAACTTTAAAATCATTAAGCAGCAAGCAATGATGAAAATAATTCGTCGTATCCGCGAATGGACGCTAAACACGCTGAATGCGTCATTCGAGCACCAGAAGTGGCAGTGCTAGATGTGAGCAATATACGGGAACCCACTATCGTAATTATGATCATAACTACCCAATATTTTTATTCAATGCTAATTATTAAATTGCCTGTAATAGGTTTTTAATGTATACTATGAGCAAGTGCTTGTATCTTTATCAAGACTGGGCCAAATTTCTTATCATTTTGATGATTTCAGAACTTTGCAGTACACACCAATACTTATGTCAATTGTCAGAAAACTGTATTGTATCCTTTAGGAAGCAACCATAATGATGTCAAAGCAAACTACATAACACTCCTTTAAATCAAGTTCGGCATTTTAAGTACCGGTACCTTGGTCTGATATATGATGAAAATTGAAATAAAAAGCTGCATATTGAAACTATTTTGAAAAAGATTGGAAAACTGGTAAGCTTTCTCGGAAGATTTAAGACGTTCGTTAAGTGAGTTTGTTTTTAAATTAATTTACAAAATTATGGTGATTATGGTGATATTATTTTATAACTCTGCTTTCAAGAAATGTACGGATAAACAACAAACATCACAGAATATTAAGAATAAAACCTGAATCCCACATTTTGGTTTTTGAGTTACAAACGCCTTAATAGACTGGCAATTCTTAGTAAAAAATAAGACATGATCACTCTGTTGTAATAACATATAAAATATTGAATAACTATAATGCCTGTCTAATTAGAAAAACAAATTTGAGCCTGTAACTCACCCCTACCCTTCCCGCTTCGGAAATAAATATACGATTACCAAAGCCACCAACAAAATTTTTGAAAAGTTCATTCAAATATAAATTTTATGCAAAGGCGTTTAATGCTCTTCCTATTGATGTTAAATCTTCTACCAGTATAAATATATTTAAATCGAAAATGTCTGCCCTATAGAGTCGGAGATTAACAAGCACTATCCTTATTAATATCATATGGTCATTTCGTAAAACGACATCCACCCCCTCCCCGATTATTTGTATTGCCTGTCTCATCTTGTTTTTCTTGATATTGTTTAAACTTTGTTAAATTATATTTTACTGTTCATATATTATACAAATATACACTGTCTTGAGAGGTTCTGGTCAAAACTATGCGCAAGAGGTGACTCCAATAGTACTATTTGCTGAAGGGCGCAGCCCCGAAGCAAATGGTACTTTTGGAGTCACCGAAGCCCATAGTTTTAACCAGTACCTCGAATAGAAAGCATGGTATATTTGTTTTATATCCTGAAAAGCTTTGAAAAGCTTAGATCCTCCTCTTCCATTTGATTGAACTCATATGATGCATATTTCACGCATGAGTGACTGAAATGAAAAATAAAAAGTCATTTGGCTGACGGTATCTGAATTTCAAAGAGAAAATCACATTTCTAACAAGTTGAGTTTCTGCCATTTCATATGACACCTCAGTCAGGAAAGAGCTAGGAATAACAAAGTTCTGTCCGTTTAAAGTAGCGCTTGCATTTCCATAATTTTATCAAACGAATTCGTTTTCACTGGCTGCCTGCCGTAGCAACAAACGGAATTAACAAAAGACTTAACTCCGTTTCGTTGACAATCGGCCGTAGACGAGAGAATTCATGCAAAGATGATTGTCAACGAAACGGAGTTAAGTCTTTTGTCACTGCTACCTGTTGCTACGGCAGGCAGCTAGGGAAAACGAATTCGTTTGATAAAACACCCGACGGATCCGTCATCATCGCCATCATCATTGCCCGACATCGCCCACGACCTCCACCAGGTATCCAACCACACGGAGCTCCACGACTGAAATGATCTCCTCCACAACTTTAAACAAACACTACTTTAAACAAACAGAACTTTGTTATTCCTAGCTCATTTTTCCTGATTAAGGTGATTAAATGTGATTAAATGTGATTTTCTCTTTGAAATCATATGAGTTGCATCAAATGAAAGAGGAAGATCTAAGCTTTCCAAATATGTGTCATTTATTAATTATAAATATGACTAAGTTATGATAAAACATCGACAATTCTCGGGAATCTATAGGGAATAACAGCATTCTTGCTGATAAGGCCTCTCTGTATGATAATATTAACAATGATAATACATGTAATAATGATTACATCAATAAAAATGATAATAATAGTACATGTACTTATTATCATTATCATTATTATCAATTTTAACAAATTTGTTTGTGCCTCTCTCCGCAAATCTTGAAAATGGTTAGGGTTAGGTATAAGGCCAAGTAAGGAAAATAATGGGTTTCTCGTCCGGACATTTAAACATAATGAGGGGGCAGGGCATCACTATTTACTATTTTGCAATTTGTTCCAAGACGGCTGCCATGCTAATTATAGCTGGCCAAGCCTTTTTATTCACAATTATTGTGCTATGTGAGTATGCTGATGCAATGTATGACAAAACAAATGATGTGTATCCAGTGTGTATGACTTTAGAAGCTATTTAAACGAGATATATATCACAGGCTGTTTAAAAACATATTTTTTATGGCTTTTTGGTGGTGGGTTTTTTGTGTGTGGCTTTAAATAGTAAATAGTGAAAGAAAAAAAGACAAAAAGACGCAGCGGCCGACAAGGAGGCGGGCAGAGACGAGAAACACCTCGTTTTGGTTATTTGGTATAATGTTGGTCTAGTGTTACGAATTCGGTCAGTGTAGGAAATTGACATGGAGCCAGTTTCGAAAGAGCAAGTGCAGGTGTCGCAAGATCAGCAAGTATCGTATATATAAAAACTTACCAGAGGTAACATGTTTGCAGCAGTTGGTTGTACATCACTACGGTACTGATTAAGTTGAGCCAGGATTTCTTTTTTCTCATCGTCGGTGAGTCCATTACCACCCTGTAAGACTGCCAAAACAAGCACGAGACTCAATTCACAGATCATGATGATGTAGTGTGTAGGTATAGGTAGACACTGCTCAAATAATATGAAACAGCTCTTGGGATGCTAACGTTTATTATAGGGCTGGTTACCTACTCTCGGTCCCGGAGAAAGGCAATTTCAAAGTCGGAAGATTAATTGATAAAATGCGTGATAGTGCTTGATAATGACTTTCATATGTCCTTCGGAATCCAATCTGAATATTAATTTTGTGACATTGAATACCATATGGTCCCTCAAATTTTCCATAACCTTTTTTTTTCTCAATTTCATTTCAAAATGATTGATTCACCGAGTCAGAATAGACTTTCATATGTCCTTCGGAATCCAATCTGAAAATTCATTTTGTGACATTGAATACCATATGGTCCCTTAAATTTTCCATAACCCTTTTTTTCAATTTCATTTGAAAATGATGGATTCACTGAGTCAGTTTAGACTTTCATAATTTGTTTAAATGTATGCATACAGTTGTAACAACACAATCACAGGTTGAAATATAGCTTGAACTCTAGTTGTCTACAGAATTTGAAAAATTTGAAATTATGCAAGCCAAATATTGGTACGTAATGGTGACCAGCAATTATGGCGTAATGAGCAAAAATATTTGTTGGGGGAGGGGGGACAGAAAAAAAATCCGTATCACCCCACTCTTAAATGCAGGTCCCGCTGAACGTTTTTTCCTCCAAAGTGGGTGGGGGAGGTTTAAGTATTAACGATCAGGTAGATCGTAGCATAAATTGGTGAGGGATCAAGGGGCACAGCCACCGGAAGCTCAGGGGGTGTTTAATTACAGTCAGATGAGCTTATTTTGATACCTTATTGATGACACTGGTAGGTCACTAATTTGCGTGGGGTCCAGAGGCGGAGCCCCGCAAGCTCAGTGTTTTAAGGCATCAATTACCGTTAAATGAGCATCTAGAGGCCCGCCTTAGAACCCTAGGTGAGATCCAGGGAGCAGAGCCCCCGGAAACCCAGGGGTTTTAGGCATATTAATTACGGTTAGATGAGCATATTTTTATACCTCATTTGTGACACTGGCATGACACGAATTGGCGTTGGGTCCAGCCCCTAGAAGATCACGGGTTTTACGACATTTATATCGGTCAGATAAGCATTAAGGGGCCCGCCTTAAAACCCGTGGTGGGGTTGAGGGGACGGAAACCCCGGAAACTCGGGGGTTTTAGGCATTTAATTACGATCAGATGAACATATTTTGATACCTTATTTGTGACACTGGCAGGACACTAATTGGCGTGAGGTCCAGGGGGCTGAACCCACAGAAGCTCTGGGGTTTTAGGCAATAAATTACCATCAGATGAGCATTCAGTGGCCCACTTTAGGGCCCTAAGTGGGGTCCAGGGGGCAGAGCCACCGGAAACTCGGGGGTTTTAGGCATTTATTTAAGATAAGATGAGCATATTTTGATACCTTAACGTTTTGTGACACTGGCTGGTCACTAATTGACGTGGAGTCCAGGGGGCGGAGCCCCCGGAAGCTAAAGGGTTCTTGGCATTACATTACGGTCAGAAGAGTATCCAGGGGCCTGTCTTAGGACCCTTGGTTGAGTCCAGGGCAGAATCCCCGGAAGCTCAGGGGTATTAGGCGTTTAATTACGGTCAAATGAGCATTTTTCTAATACCTTACTATTTTGTGACACTGGCAGGACAGTAATTGGCGTGGAGGTACAGGGGCTGAGCCCCCAGAAGCTCAGGGGTTCTAGGCATTAAATTACCGTCAAATGAGCACGCAGGGGCCCGCCTTAGGGCCCTAGGTAGAATCCGGGAGGCAGCGCCCCCGGAAACTCAGGGGTTGTAGGCATTTACTCACGGTCAGATGAGCATTTGTGACGCTGACAGGTCTTTTTCTCTTTCTTTCTATTTCTTCTTAATATTCTTTTTTTTTAAAGTGGGGATAACTCGAGGCTCCCGGGCCCCGCCGTTTGGCGGGCCCTGAAATGTAGGCCTCTAAATAAGCATATTTCTTGCCGGACAGTAAATTTAGGAATTTGTCATTTTCCAACAAACGCATACAAAAGTTTAATTTACTAAAAAATGAGGAAAAATCTCTGAAACTTTGGTCATTTCAGCGACATTTGTAAATCACCGGCATCGAATTTTATTGGGGGGGGGGGGGGTGGAAATGCCTCACAAAGCGCCCCGCCCCCCCCCCCCCTCAGATCGTAGGCGGGAAAATTGCAACTGATCTCCCATACCTTTCTTCTCTCTCTTTTTTCTTTCCCTTTCTCTCCTCCTTCCCTTCCTTTTCTCTCCTTCTCTCTCTTTTAGGTTTGCTGGGGGGGGGGGGGAGGGGAGGCACGATACACACTTTGTTTGCTGGAAAATCGCACATAATATTCCATTTTCCTTTTTTCTATCCCTTTCATTCCTTCTCTCTTATTTTGTTTCTTTATTTTCCCCTTCTTTTCGTCTAACTCTTCTTTCTTTTCCTTTTCATTTCCCTTCTTTTTCTATTTCTCTCTCTCTCTCTCTCTCTCTCTCTCTTTTGCGGGGGGGGGGGGGGGCAAGGCCAGCTTGGCCCCCTGGATTCGCGCCTGAGGTTAGTAGTCACTTGTAGTAGTTGTATAGTACTACTTGTAGTAGTAGAAATAGTAGTAGTAGTAGTAGTAGTAGTAAAAAAATAATATTTTTGAAATAATCATAATAGTAGTATCATTATTATTATCATAACCATCATTATTATTATCATAACCATCATTATTATTATCATAATCGTCATTATTTTTATCATAATCATCATTATTATTATCATAATTATCACTATTGGCATAATTATTCGTGTTTTTTTAATAATTATTATTACAATAGTTATATTATTATTACCATTATTATCAGGCCTACTATCGGTATCATCATCATCATTATCATCATCATCATCATCATCATCATCATCATCATCACGGTTATCAAAATAAGAAAAAAATAACCTATACATGACTAAAATAATATTTTTGAAATAATGATATTATTAGTATCATTATTTTTGTCATAATCATCATTATTATTGTCAAAATCATCATTATTATTGTCATAATCATCATTATTATTGTCATAATCATCATTATTATTATCATAATCATCATTATTATCATTATTAAGACTATTGTCATCATTATTAGTGTTGTTTGTTTTTTATTATTATTATTACATTAGTTATATTATTATTACCATTATTGTCAGGCCTACTATCGGTATCATCATCATCATCACGGTTATCAAAATAAGAAAAAATAACCTATATACGACTTGTTGCCCCTTTCCCCCCCCCCCCTCCCCCT
Organism: Strongylocentrotus purpuratus; assembly: GCF_000002235.5. Taxonomy (NCBI): domain Eukaryota; kingdom Metazoa; phylum Echinodermata; class Echinoidea; order Camarodonta; family Strongylocentrotidae; genus Strongylocentrotus; species Strongylocentrotus purpuratus. The sequence continues at coordinate 5,852,339 of NW_022145602.1, read as the reverse complement.
CCCTACCAGTAAAAAGTCAATTATCTACCCCTGAAGAGACCTTTACAATGTCATAATGCTGAACGATTATCAATACTTAGCTATGAGATTTTTTAAAAATTAGAATCATCTTATAACATGGGGTCATTCATATGATTATTCTCTCTGGAACCTGGCACACTACATGAGTTGAATACAATCCGATTTTCGAAAAAATTGTGATAGCATTTCATATGGACATCCAAACATAATTAGGTAAAATCTTAATTACCGACAAATTAAAAGTCATATGATTATTAAAATCTAAATTTCAAGGAATGTCATGCTTCTTTGGAGGGGGAAGCTCAATCGGCTCAGAAACGTAATGACGTCAGACCAATAATGCGACTGTCTTCATTTGGGAGCCTATGCGCCTTTTTCTTTTGACTAGAAAAAAACTTCCACTTATTTCGGCTATTAATATTATTATCCTTATTTAGAACCTAAATCAGGAGGATAATGTTTTTTTGGATTTCTATATCAAATTCCATTTACGAAATCCAAAAACCGCATCAAATCCATTAGACACACCGGCCCAGACATCTGCAACTCTCTGCCCATTGTAATTAATAATCAATATTATTAATTAGATTAGATTATGACTTCGAGCTGAACGGACGGTTTGAGCGGAGCTCCTGCCACCCATTAAGACTACACGTTACACAACGCAAATTATGGCATCCCATGGCCCGAGGCCCACTACCCGACAAACTGCAAGTAAGCAGCCGGCCCCATCGGCTCCCCCGACTGACAAAGTTCGTTCGCCTACCTCGACTGACAAAGTTTGTTCGCCTACCACCCCGGATCCCTCTAATGCGGTTTTACAACGAGACATTGCAGACTTTTCAGATAAATTAATATCTAAACTTGATAATATCAACACCGAGCTACAATCATTTCATCGTCGCCTAACAGATGTGGAATCTTCAGTGGAGTTTAACTCTGCCAAAATATCTGAAGTAGAAAATTCCATACCAGCTATAGCATCGCGCCCCTTCAAGAGGAGATATCTAATCTAAAAAAAAAACTGCTTCTGATGGAAATCTACAACAGAAAGCCAAATGTACTATTCTACGGGGTTGAAAGCGAACCAAACGAGGATATCTACCGCACGCTTTGTAAAGTTTTCATCCATCTTGGAATAGATGAGGAAACCGCCAAACAGATCCAAATGATCAACGCCCACAGATTACCCTATCGCAACCAACCTAGGACTCCAGACGCCGGTGCCCCAGCCAGTTCCCCACCCGTTCCGATAATCGCTAAATTCGTCAAGATGCCAGCCAGAGATCTCATTCTTTCTTCTTTTGAGAACCAAAGACGCCCGAAGGAAACATCGCAGCAACTAGGAAACGCAGCGGAAATGCGACATGCACCACCGCCTCCCCCTCGCATAACGGTCAGGACGGACCTCCCTCCCACCCTGAAGGCTCATCGCGGCCATCTTGCTGAAATTGGTTACAAGCTGCGAAAGGAGAAAAACCAATCTACGAGAATAAAGTTGCAAGGTGCCAAAATCGTCCTCCAATGGAAGGAGAAAGGTACTACCACATGGAATCCCTACAGAGAATGAGCAAAATCAACGTTATACCAGGTGATCGATATAACCTAAACTTTCTCTCTTTCTCCTTCCCCATCTTCCTAATGCAACGAGATCTTACGATTCGACAGTTTTTCCCAACTGAATGAAACTTTATCGCCTTTCCCTTATCAGAATTCGTTATTTGTTAATTACTGAATGCCGTCTGAATTTCTTTGCCGTGTTTAAAATATCAAATATGATTACCATATTTTGAACGTGCTTTAGTGAACGTCACCCTGATCTCTATGATTATGATGGTAAAAATCTTCATAAACGTATCTGCTTAAGTTTCAAATTACTCTCAAATTGCTCTTTCAATTTGATTACTTTTATTCCAACCAAAGCCAGAGGCATTAACTAAATTTTGCTTGCATTTGAAGTCTTCAGATACCAAGTATCAATATTTTCTATAAGAAACACATTTTGGGGCAAAATAATGGCAAAAGATAAAAGGAAAAAAAAGAGGAAAAAAAGAATGAATAGATAAAATAATTAATAAAAATGAATCAGTATTAATGTAATGTCTACAGTGAATTATTTCTGTTATGCAACACCTAATACTAATTTATCAATATTTTGGATATATCAAATCTTAATAATATCACGTGTTTAATGCCATGACTACATACAAGGAGAAGCAAGTTGCTCCCTGTTTAGTACATGTATCTTTTTTGAAAAATCATTTGCATAATGCTGAATGTATCCACTGAATTGGTAACCACTTTATCTACAATTTTGTCATGTTTATCGTTCAATTACCTCTAGTCTCTTTTCAAACCTTAAAAACTGAAGATTGGTAGTATTCTTATGGTAATCAGTGCACCTTCATTGTTCACAATCTCAACTATTTTAATCGATTCGTTTGAAATGTAATCCAATTTGTCTGACTGAGCAATGAATGAGGGTGTGATTAGCATTTTTTTGGTTTTTTTTTGTTCACCATCTCAACTATTTTAAACGATTCGCTTGAAATGTAATCCAATTTGTTCGTCCAAAACAAAAAGTCCAAACAATGAATAGTTGTGGTTAATTCGGTTGTTCATGCATGGCCTCACATTAACACCACAATTCACCCCTCGCGTGCGCGTGCCTGAACGCCTCATGTACATATGAACTGTATGATTAGAGGGGGCGTGGCTATTCCATTATTGAACAATACACCTATCTGTGCTTCAGTACTATTTGGTACGAGCATGGAGCTAAAAACGAGCCCCATGATTGAAAACACGCATGCGCCCTAGTGTCTTGTTTGAGGGGGTGTGGCTATACATGCATGATCAATCTCCATCCATGGACCCCTACTAGACAGGTATGGGTTGATCTCAATGCGCATCCCCAATTACATTAGCCTGTTAAATATGTTAATTACAACTCTTGTGTGCATTCATACACCAGGTACATGCGCTGTCTGATCAGACAAGGCGTGGCTATTTCATGCATGACTCGCACTTTACCTGAAATGTTCACCAATCCAGGCATGAAGTGATTCACGATACCCTGGGCATGAGCCTACCATTTGAAACTGATTTATACAATGTGAAATGTATTTAACCATCTGCTAGTGTTGTACTTAATTTTCTATATTAAATAAATCACAAACCTTTTAAGGAATACGAAATGATGATTACTCTGCACAAATTAAGAAAGCTACAGAAGGAAACAATTAGTATTCTCGCTTCTTTATGTTAATTTTTAGAGACCGTTACACCCATACAAATCCCCGATTGTTTACACCCGTGAAATGTCGGGTTGAACATAACTTTAACTTCTAATTTTATGAAAAGCATCCTACACAGTATTCTTTATCTTTGGGAAAAAATAAAAATACAATCCACATTCTTGACTGCTTGATGGTTTTCAATGTGTGTAGATATTCAACTTGAAGACTAATTTGCCGCATTTCTTGACCAAAGAACTGTAAGCATATTGTTGTGATTGTAAATTTTAACAGCTGTATACATAATAGCGCAGGTGAAATTGTATTCCCAAGATCGCCCTTTCGTGCGCCTAAACAATCTTCCTGAATTTCAAGGATATTTTCTATAACAGACAATGGCTCAGTAACAAAGTCCTCTATTTGACAAACCGGCCCTGATATTAAAAACACACATGCACCCAAGTGCCTGCTCAAAAAAGTGTGTGGCTATACATGCATGATTAATCTCCATCTATCATGACACTCAACTAAAATGCTCGTTAGGGCAGGTATGGGTTAATTTCACAATACGCATGACCAATTACATCGGCTTGTTAAATATACTAATTACAATTTGTGTGCCTGCATACACCATGTACAGCATGCGCTGTCTGATCAGGGGGCGTGGCTATTCCATGTGAGATTAACGTAAACTTATACTGATACATTACTAAATACTCGACATGCAGGGTATTTCAAAGCTGATTGATCTGAGCTTTGTAAAAACTCTATTATTTGGCCAATCAGTCCCTACAAGGAAAACAAGCATGCATCCAAGTGCCTGATCAGAGAGGGTGTGGCTGTACACGCATGATCAATCCCTTTTTGTTATGATACTCAGTTGATATACTCGAGAGGGCAAACAAGTGTTGATTCAGACAGGGAGGTGAAAGAAAAGGAGGCGAAACTCTTGTAATTTATTCAAACGCATTCATGAGTTCTAAAGCGTAACAATGGGATGTGTAACATTCCACTTGGCTTTGAAGTTCCATGCTCCGAACCGCGCTTCCACTGCGGGGACTTTCGGAAGCCAGGCACCAGTTTTACATTTATTACAAAAAATTAAATTACCGGCAAAATTTCAGTGTAAATCAAAAACTTTATATGGGGATTTTATTGGGAATAGTGCATCAAACAAATTTTCAAATTTAAAACTCCGTCCTTCCTTTAATTTGTGTGCCAGAGTTGGTAAAAGAAAAATTACATCCTGTCAAAAACTCAATATTTTAGGATGATGCGCTAATTTATGCATGCTTTAATGTCCCGTTATTTGATCCATGGTTTACAATCTTCAATAACATTAAGTTTGCTAATGCGTGTTTTCGCGTGTTTTTTGTATTTTTCAAGTTTAACAAAGGATGAAAGTACACAAGTTTGTGTTCGCTTGTTCTATTCTTTACACATTCAACAATTGATGAGAAATCATTGGAAGGGACAGCGAACAGTTGCAGTGATACCATTTTCTGATGTAGGAATTCTAATTCCTGAAATTTCATGCGCTCTTTTATCTCACCACCTGGTCAACTGTTGCAGATTAGTGCATAACTTTTCGGCGGCTTGGAGCATGGGGTCAAAGGAGAGCGGCTTGATTCCAGTCCTTCTCTATCACGTCCCTGATTCAGAGTAGTAAATCCATGATACCACAACGTACAGAAAAAATTACACTGATTTATTGAATGTGCATACTACAATGCGGATCGCATTCTATATTCTGCGTTTTTCCCCCCTTTTAATTATCTCTGCAACTCATGCACTATAGGCCTTTAATGCAGAAGACTGACCCAATCTACCCTTTTGTATTGTTCACAATCTCAACTATTTTATACGATTTACTTGAATTGTAATTCCTAATGCCCGACTTGGCACGTACAGGAATCTTAATAATGTTTGTTGTGGCCTCACAGTTACCTCACCATTCACCCCTTGTCAAACTTTCGTCACTGCATATATCATGTACTCTCTAATCAGAGGGGTGTGTCTACTCCACTCTTGTTTATCGTAATTTTATCCTGATACTCTGCTGAAGCGCCCGACTGGGCGTGTATTTCGATGCTGATTGATAGAGTTTTGTAACAGACTTCTGTATTTTTCATATCAGTCTTGTTTATACGCATGTACATACTAACACATATGCATCCACGTTTCTGATCATAGAGGGTGTGGCTACGCAAGATTAATTGTTATTGTACCTCTACTTTTCTGAAATGTTAGGCAACACGAACGTGGAATTACTTTACTGCACCTGGTGTATAAGGCGATCATTTGAATCTGATCAATACAATGTGAAATGTATGTAACCACTCAGTAGCTATGTACTTACTTTAATCTCAAATTTTTAATATCTTGCACTCCTTGCTAACCTTTAAGTTTACAAGAGGAATACTATTTTTGGTTATGACAGTAACTATTATACAGAAGATAGGAGAATAAAAAATAAAAAACAAACAAAAAACAAACATACATATTTTTCATTTTATTTTATCTAAATTTTGAAGGCCGATACACTCAGTGGATACACTGAGTGGATCCTGATCCACTCATGCTTCTTTATCACATTTATATGAACAATATTCCTACATTGTTCACACCCCTGAGCTTATTTAACGTATGGCTTCGTTGCACTTTATGATTAAAAAAAGTATATTCCTGGGTTTGCTCCTTATGTGACCGCTTATTTAATATTCTTTTATGTGTAAATGATTTCAACTATTATATACATGTTCTTAGTTGGTTGAGCTCTGCTCTACTGCTTCCAGTGATTTTCTTATGCTGACCAAGATGGGTCTTATTATTTTTATAGATGAACTTTATATTGATATTGACTGCACATCAGCACCACTGACACACACGAACACACGTTCAATCACTTGCAAACGCACCTACACCACAAGCACGCTTGCAGTTGATCCCTTACATAATATCTGGTACTTTACATTTTATCGTTTCTGATGGAATCACTCTCTTTTATTCCTGATAATTACATAGAAAATTCATACAATAGCAAATACTACACACCTCAAGAATTCAATAACATGTTTGATAGTAATCCAAATGATATTTCCCTTTTACATGCAAATCTAAGAAGTCTGAATAGAAACTTCGAATATTTTGAAAATCTCTTACACACGTTAAACAATTTCAAATTCTCTGTTATTGGTAGTAGCGAGACATGGCTACATGAAAATTCTCCAGATTTGTTTAATTTACCAAATTATAAGTTGATAAGGGCAGATCGCAAAGGAAAAAGAGGCGGAGGCGTGGCCTTCTACATTGCTGAAAAACTGAAATTTAAGATCCGTTCCGATGTGAAACTGTTACATGCAGAGACTTTATTCATTGAAATAGAAAACACAGGATTTAAGAATATCATCATAGGTTTAATTTATAGACCGCCAGGCTCTAATCTTGATTTATTTTATAAGGAACTTGAGCAATATCTCTATATAATAGGTAATGAAAATAAGCATACTTTTATTCTTGGAGATTTTAATATCAATTTCTTACCCTCAGTCGTCAATAATAACTCAAACAATTTTATGAAACTTATGTACTCATTCGGCTTCCATTCATTCATCAATAAATCCACCAGAATTAACCCATATTCATCAACTCAAATTCTCGCTACCCCAAATAGCGATTCTGCCGAGATCCGGGGAAAATCCTGAAAACGCGCATTGCATTATGGGATAGCTTTTCGACATTACAGCTTCCTGTGCAGGCGTTCGTGATCACAACCCTCTCTTTCACGGTAGAGTTTAATAATAATAATAATACATAACATTTATTAGGCGCTTAATACTGATGTTTCTAAGCGCACAGTGTTCTGATTAAGAGAAGACTATAACCCGTAGAATTAAATTAGAAGAAAAAGCAAAAATACAAAAGTAACATAGATAAGGTAAGAAAAACAGTGGCAATCAACTAAATAAAGACAAATATGGTGCGCACCTCCATTGACCGACGCACAACTGCAATTTACAATTTGAAAAGATAGGTTTTGAGTAGAGGTTTTGAGTAGAGGTTTTGAGTAGAGATTTGAATTGAGATACAGAGGGGGCGCAGTGAATAAAGGCGGGCAGTTTGTTCCAGAGAGCGGGGGCAATAACTGAAAAGGCGCGGTCACCATACCGGGTGTTAGTGCGGGGTCCAGGTGTTAACAGTAATGTGGAAGATGAACGAAGTGTTCGTGACGACGTACGGGAACGTAAGGATATGAGATCGGAAAGGTAAGAGGGGGCTAAGCCATTGATAGCTTTGTAGCACAGGAGAAGAATTTTGAAGGATATGCGGTGGTGAATTTTAAGCCAATGTAGTGAGTTCAATATTGGAGTTATGTGCTCTGATTTACGCGAGAGAGTCACAAGCCGAGCAGCGCTATTCTGTACCCTTTGAAGTGGGACTAGATGTGACTGAGGGAGGCCAGAAAGAGAAGAATTACAGTAATCGATATGGGTCGAGACAAAAGCATGGACTAATTTTGAAGTTGTGGGTCGGTCAAGTAGCCTCCTGATTCTACTGATCTTATATATACCAAAGGAAGCAGACTTACAAATATTACTAATGTGTTGTTTGAAAGTAAGATTGCTGTCAATATTTAAACCAAGGTCACGCACAGAAGCACAACAACTGAGAGAGCCATCACTCATAACAAGATCAGGAAAGGGGTCTGAGTTCCGAAATTTAGAAGTAATATGAATCATTTCAGATTTTGAATCATTAAGGCAGATACAGTTTTGAAAAGACCAGGTTTTGATTTCATTGAGGCAACTGGTGAGTTTGTTCGCGGCTACTGTCCTGCTGTTTGGGTGAAGAGTTACATAAATCTGGGTGTCGTCTGCATACATAGTGTGTTTAACGGCCTTTTGTGCTAAAGTCACTAATTCTGCCCGAAGCTTTCCATTGCATATTATAATCTGTACAAATTACACTGATTGGCATCGATTTTAGCGTGCGTGAAAACTCTGCACAGCGAACACAGGCGCTAGCGCCAGCGGGATGGGACTCTATACCGGAAGTTGTAGTGACGACCCGAGAGAGTGAAAATTACCTCGTCTCGCGAATTTCGAGATTTTCGTACCTATTTAGGGTAGCGAGAATTGACAACATTTTTTCCAACGTACATAACAACATGAATAACAAAATGATAGGAGGAATTCTATGCTCTGAAGTTTCAGACCACTTACCAATATTTTTAACTTGTGAATTAAAACTACCATGCCCCAAATCATTTAACCAACGTACATATCGAAAAGAATCTAAACGTAATATTAAATTAATGAAGCAAGACTTATTAATTGAGGGGTGGGAGGATGTATACAATGAAGCTGACGCGAACATATCTCTTGAATAATAAATTACAACATTATTATGAAAAAAATATTCCCATAGGTAAAGTAAAAAATAATAGAAAAACCCCCAAACATCCTTGGATAACAAAGGGTTTTTTGAAATCAATACAGACACGTAATCGCCTTTACAAATCACATTTACACAATCCTACTGAAGCCAATTAAAAAACATACAAGTTATATCGCAACAAGTTGACAAAATTAATTCGTATATCACGTAAAATGTATTATGCTAATAGAATAAAGGACGTCAGTTCAAATACTAATGCAACATGGAAAGTCACCAAAGAGGTAATGGGAACTAAGGTAAATCCCCCACCTACTGATGATATGACTTTAAATGGTTCTAAAGTTGACTCTTCCCTTCATGCAAACTCATTTAATTCATTTTTTTACAAACATCGGACCCGAACTTGCATGCAAGATTAATAGCCGAAATGCGCATTTCACGGAATATCTCCCCCAACCTAATCCACATTCTCTGTTCTTGAGCCCCACGAACCCCACCGAAATTATCAATATTACACGTTCTCTTAACAACTCCAAATCTCACGGGCATGATAGAATTAGTGTGTCTCTTTAAAAAGAAATAATCCACCCACTTGCTAACCCTCTTAGTCACATTTTCAATAAATCATTATCACGAGGTGTTTTTCCGGACTTATTCAAAATCGCCAAAATCAATCCAATTTTCAAAAAAGACAATCCTCATGAAATTACGAATTATCGCCCCATATCTCTACTCCCAAGTATATCCAAAATTTTTGAAAAAATAGTATATAATAGACTCTATGAATTTATCAACAAACACAATTTGCTAACTTCTAATCAATATGGCTTCAGAAAAAATTACTCAACAAACCTGGCTTTAATCCAAATTTATGATAAAATTACAAACGCCATAGCTAACAAAGAACATGTCATTGGTATATTTTATGACCTCAGTAAGGCATTCGATACACTTAATCACGATATTTTACTTTCAAAACTTAATTATTATGGTATACGAGGTCAATCACTCCTTTGGTTTAAAGATTATTTAAGAAATCGAAGACAATATGTCACATTTAATGGTTATGACTCTGATTCACTTTTAGTTCAATGTGGTGTCCCTCAAGGCTCCATTCTAGGCCCACTGTTATTTCTGCTATATGTCAATGACATTATTAATACATCCTCCATTTTATCTTTTGTATTATTCGCCGACGACACAAATATCTTTTTTTCTCATAAAAATCTCACTTCCTTAAACAACATATTAAGTCATGAAATAAACAAAGTATCACAATGGTTTAAAGCTAACAAACTATCTTTGAACACAAAAAAGACCCACTTCATCTATTTTAAACACCATTCTCATATTACTGATACTCCAATTCACTTACAGATTGACGGCATGCCATTAGAGCAGAAAACTCACTCTAGATTTTTAGGTGTTATCATAGATCAAACTTTTTCTTGGAATGAACATCTGCACCATATCATAATAAGTATCTCAAAAAGTATTGGAATAATTTCCAAGTTAAGATTTATTTTACCTCATAAAACTTTATTTTTATTGTATAATTCGTTAGTACTCCCATATATAACCTACTGTAACGTTGTTTGGGCTAGTTGTGGTTCTACAAAGCTGTCTCCTATTTTTAAACTACAAAAGAGAGCAATTCGCATTTGTACAGGATCGCATTACTTGGCCCACACCGATCCTTTATTTTTTAAACAAAAAGCACTAAAAATTGCCGACTTATATACTATTCAAATAGCTATCATTATGTTTAAGTATATTAATAATCTGCTCCCTTCGTCTTTTGATGACATGTTTAAGTTCAATAGCTCTGTCCATACCTACCCAACTCGCATATCCGGAAACTTTCATCTCACAAACCCAAGACTGTTAATTGCCTCTAAATCAATTCGTCATCATGGTCCAGACATCTGGAATAATCTTTCAGACAATATTAAATCTTGTTCGACCATATACTCCTTGAAAGCCAATCTAAAAAAAACTATCATTCAGTCGTATGAATCCCATACACCAAATTAATATATTCACATAAATATTCACATTCGTCATTCAATATCCTCATTTTACTCAACTGCTACATACAGCACCAGCACCTGCACCTGCAATGCACCCACTTGACCAGTTAATATCAATTTCAGTCACGAATCTTTTTATGAGGCCGCCATCAATTTCAAGCCTTACCGCTCACGATGGCGGTCTCCTGCGTTCATTGATTGGATTATATATTATATTATATGTGTTATAGTATATTATATTATATGTGAGAGTATGTATAGGTGTATATGTGTATGTGTATGTATGTATGCATGTGCTGTGTATATGTATATATATATGTATATGTAGGTATATGTGCGTATATATGGATATATATCTATATTAAAAAAAAATTAAGCTCGCTTCCTTATTTTGTATTCATTATGTATCATGACTATATTGTTTATCTTATGAATTGTTTTGTATATTATCTTTGTAAACACATTTTATATTATGTATTGTATTATTTTGAACGCAGAAATAAAAGCAAACAAACAAACAAACACTATAACTAAGACCAATTATCAATGGAGTAGATCTTTGATATTTTAATGAGGTCTAAACCTTTTTATTTTTGTTTCAGGATGATGTTCTTCTTCAGTAAAATAAATGAAGGCAAATTCCCTGATAATTGAGACAAATTCAGGGAGAGGAAGGAGAACTACTGAGCTGCTGAATTTCTGACAGGTAGGCTGTACGAATAAGTTGTTGTTTGTATGCCCAGGTACTTCAAGGATGGCATTTGTTCATTCACATTTTCCCATCAATACTTTCATGTAATTGATTATGCACTCCACTTTTACAACAATGTGCATGCAAGTCCACTTTGGTCACAATGTTCTTCCTTTCATTTTTTTCTCTTTTCATTCAACAGACATACTTGCAAGGACTGTGAAATTCTACGTAGCCTCTTCAATGAACCAGACTCCATCTGCTGTAACTGTGACTGCATGGGGATCAAAACCTTTGTATTATAATCCTCATAACATGAAGCTATGGTAACAAACAAGCAACCATTGATAAAAAGCTTGATATGTCCTTGTTGTGTGTTTGAACCACAAAGCAACCATCACTAATAATGATGTTTTTTATGTGCATCAGATGTTCATTGTTTCACTGGAAAAATTATCATTTTGAGTCATTTAAGAAATCATGTTTTATAACGTGTTTTATAATATAGTGCAAGTCATGATATAACAGATTCCCTGCAAAAGAAAAAAAGGGCATTGAATTCTTGTCATTTCAAGTAGCGCATTATGTGGCTATTTGAGCTTAATATTTGACCTTCAATTTTATAATCATATTCATCGTGAATTACAATCTTTTCTGTTTTAAGAAAAATAAATGAATTGAACATAATTCTTAATATGTTATATACAATATTTCTTTCATATCTTTTGATTTTAAGTGTGCATACTGTTGGGTTCAATGAATTATACATGGAAAAAGTCTGGAAATAAACAGTGAGAGAACAGAGAGCGAGCGAGAGAGAGAGAGAGAGAGAGATAGAGTAAAAGAGAAAGGGAACCAAATGAGAAAGAACAATTTAATGGTGAGAGATGTCATGAAAATGAGAAATAAACAATGATGTGAGATTGTGTGTGTGTGTGTGTCAGAGAGAGAGAGAGAGAGATGGAGATAGGGAGAAAGAGTTTCGGGGGGGGGGGTACAGTGTCCCCTTTTTCAAATGCCCCTTTTATATAGGAAAGTGTCCTTTTAACTTTGTAAGAAGTGCCCCTTTTTCCATAGGAAAAGTGCCCCTTTCCCTTTGCACCTCTGATAAGTGCACCTTTGATTTTGACACGCGCCCCTTTTCCTTTGACAAGTTTCCATTTCCTTTGCAAGAAGTGTCAATTTTCCATTATCATAAGTGCCCTTTTAAATCTCTGGTAAGTGCTCCTTTTCAGGTACGAGAAGTGCCACTTTTCACTTTTGATAAGTGCCCCTTCACCTTCGATAATTGCTCTATTTAAATATGAGAGGTGCCTCTATTAACACAATTATCGGTGCCCCTTTTCCTTCAACAAATGCACATTTCCTTTATTATAAGTGCCTCTTTTTCATTCTCATAAGTGCCCCTATTAAAATATGTTCAATGCCCCTTTTCAGGTGTGATATGTGACCCTTTTCACCTCTGATAATTTTCCTTTTAACAACGATACAATTCCAGCAAGTGCCCTTTTTGTTATTGTTGCCCCCCGTTTTGGAAGTCGCTCCTCCGCCCCTGGACGTCATATTGCTCAAGTTGTCAAGGTGATGAATCCTCTCCACACTGCGCATCCATTGTCTTAGCCCATTGTCTTAGTGCATTGTGACGTCGCAGCTTCGGTACTGAGCATGTGCAGAAACTGTAACCATGGTGAATGATCCATGGACTAAGTTAGGCCAGGTTTAAACCATGGATCAGTTAGGCCACCTTTCGAGAAATGAAAATGACTTAGGTCAGCGGCCTAAGTTAAGCCTGGCCTAACTAAACCACGGACTAAGTTAGGCCAGGTTTAACTTTGGCCGTTTTCGAGAATACCACCCAATGAGGGGGCAGGGCATTACTATTTACTATTTGGTTGGGCAGTTGGTTGTAAATCACTACGGTACTGGTTATGTTGAGCCAGAAATAGTTTTCTCATCGTCGGTGAGTCCATTACCACCCTGTAAGACTGCCAAAACAAGCACGAGACTCAATGCACAGATCATGATGATGTGGTGTGTAGGTATAGGTAGACACTGCTCAAATAATATGAAACAGCTCTTGGGATGCTGACGTTTATTATAGGGCTGGTTACCTACTCTCGGTCCCGGAGAAAGGCAATTTCAAATTCGGAAGATTAATTAATAATATGCGTGATAGTGCTTGATAATGACTTTCATATGTCCTTCGGAATCCAATCTGAAAATTCATTTTGTGACATTGAATACGATATGGTCCCTTAAATTTTCCATAACCTTTTTTTTCAATTTCATTTGAAAATGATGGATTCACTGAGTCAGTTTAGACTTTCATAATTTTTTTTAAATACATGCATACAGTTGTAACAATACAATCACAGGTTGAAATATAGCTTGAAATCTAGTTGTCTACAGGATTCATCAAATATATACCCCATTAAAAACTTGACAAGAAAGTATCCTTCCTAAAAAGTCTACATAAATCATGAAGAAATGAGGAGCTTTGAGGAGTTTTAATGCGGCTTGAAAAGTACATGTATCTATGATCTATCATTATGAAAGCTGTTCCATGTTTATCTGTTTATTTAAAAACGTCGTAAAGTCTACATAAAAATTATCATGAAGAAATAAGGAGCTTTGATGAGCTTTGATTTATGCGTCTAACCTTTCCTTTTCTCTCTTTTACGTTTTTTGTGCCCTCTCACTTTTGTGAAATCTTCAAATGAAAGTGCCTCCTGCACCCATAGAGATGCCACTGTGTACAAAATTGATGGGAATATGTAGGTCTAAGATTGATCGGAGGATTTTCGATTTAACTGGATTAATCGCAACTCTTAATAAAGACAATGTACTGGAGTCTTGTATTTTCACTGATGATGTATATTTGTGTTTTTTGCGAAGAAAGCAGTACTTGTAAAATTCAATTTGCGTCACTCGGAGTTTATGGGCAGAGTGGAGGGGCTCTGAGAGACACAAAAAGGGTATGGAACTGGCATAAACATTTCCTTTAAAAGATTTAGAATAATTGACAAGAGCCCTTTTCCCCTTTATTATGTACATGTATTTTCAAGTTTTTAACGTTATTGGCGTTATTCTAGCATCTTGCCGCCGGGATATGTCGGTTGCCCAATAAATCAATATTAAGTTCAAAATAAACAGGGGAGCTGCACCCCCGCCCCCACCCTACTTCATCGTATGGGAAATGTTGTTTCCACAGACTTTTTGGATAATCTAATTACAAAATAATGATAGCATTCGAGAGATTGCGTTTCTATCTACTAGTGGGTGGTTTAAAAGTTTTTAATTTAGGCACAGGCTTTAGAGTAATGGATTTTGTCTGACATTTTCTTGGGTTATGTAAAATGGATTTCAAGTTCAATGATAATAGTCACGTTTGTATAGAGCTCCTATGTGTCTAAGCGCCTTACATATTACCCCGGTCATTGGATTCCATTGCTAACAAAAAGTCGCGTATAGGTTAGTCAGGCGCGGATCCAGGATTTCTAAGGGGGGGGGGGGGGTGGTGGTGGGGCCCAAATTTGAAATTATGCAAGCCAAATATAGGTACGTAATGGTGACCAGCAATTATGGCGTAATGAGCAAAAAGTATTTGTTTGGGGGAGGGGGGACAGAAAGAAAAAAAAAATCCGCAACACCCCACTCTTACATGCAGGCCCCGCTGAACGTTTTTTCCTCCAAAGTGGGTGGGGGAGGCTTAAGTATTTACGACCAGGTAGATCGTAGCATAAATTGGTGTGGGGTCTAGGGGGCGAAGCCCCCCCCCCCCCCCGGGGGGGGGGGGGGGTTCAAGGGGCGCAGCCACCGGAAGCTCAGGGGTGTGGACATTTAATTACAGTCAGATGAGCTTATTTTGATACCTTATTCATGACACTGGTAGGTCACTAATTTGCGTGGGGTCCAGGGGTGGAGCCCCCGCAAGCTCAGTGTTTTAAGGCATTAAATTACCGTTAAATGAGCATCTAGAGGCCCACCTTTAGGGTGCGTTTAATCGACACTTTTTCACCCTAGAATCACGGTTTCTAAAGACGTTTAGTTTAAAACGCAATGCGTTCAAGCGATTTTTTCGTCGGTCGTAAAAATAAACGTGTTTGAAAACACAAACATGAAACGCTGAAAAAGATGCGTTTTGTATCATGATTCTGCAGAATCACGGTCGCTAAAACTCGATTGAACGGACGGAGTTCTCAATCATGATTGTATGACGGAGCCTGTTCCGGTTTGGGCAAAAACCGCGCGCCTGCTTTTCATGCACTTTGCGTTTACTATAACCATGCTCTTTATCGTGGCCTGTTCCGTTATGTTATACCTTGTTTTCCTTCTATCTTTGTCTCTTTCTGTCTTTCCTTATGTTATTCTTTGTTTCTTCCTTCTATTCTTATGTTATTCTTTATTTTTTTAAATTCTATCACTTTCTCTTTTGTTATTCTTTGTTTCTTCCTTCTATTCTTATGTTAATCTTTGTTCTTTTCCTTCTATCAGCTTTTCTTATGTAATTCTTTGTTTATATAATTCTATCACTTTCTCTTTTGTTATTCTTTGTTTCTTCTTTCTATTCTTATGTTAATCTTTGTTTCTTCTTTCTATTCTCATGTTAATCTTTGTTTTTTCCCTTCACTCACACTCTCTTATGTTATTCTTTGTTTTAATCATTCTATCACTTTCTCTTTCTGTCTTTCCTTATGTTATTTTTTGTTTCTTCCTTGTATCACATTCTCTTTTTGTCTTTCATTATGTTTTTCTTTGTTTCTTCCTTTTATTCTTATGTTATTCTTTGTTTTTATAATTCTATCACTTTCTCTTTTGTTATTCTTTGTTTCTTCCTTCTATTCTTATGTTAATCTTTGTTTTTTTCCTTCTATCAGCTTTTTTAATGTAATTATTTGTTTTAAGCATTCTATCACTTTCTCTTTCTGTCTTTCCTTATGTTAATCTTTGTTCCTTCCTTCTATCACCTTCTCTTATGTTATTCTTTGTTTTTATAATTCTATCACTTTCTCTTATGTTATTCTCTGTTTCTTCTTTCTATTCTTATGTTAATCTTTGTTTTTTCCCTTCACTCACACTCTCTTATGTTATTCTTTGTTTTAATCATTCTATCACTTTCTCTTATGTTATTCTTTGTTTCTTCCTTCTATCACACTCTCTTATGTTATTCTTTGTTTTAATCATTCTATCACTTTCTCTTTCTGTCTTTCCTTATGTTATTCTTTGTTCCTTCCTTCTATCACCTTCTCTTATGTTATTCTTTGTTTTTATAATTCTATCACTTTCTCTTTTGTTATTCTTTGTTTCTTCCTTCTATTCTTATGTTAATCTTTGTTTTTTTTCCTTCTATCAGCTTTTTTAATGTAATTCTTTGTTTTAAGCATTCTATCACTTTCTCTTTCTGTCTTTCCTTATGTTATTCTTTGTTTCTTCCTTGTATCACATTCTCTTTTTGTCTTTCATTATGTTTTTCTTTGTTTCTTCCTTTTATTCTTATGTTATTCTTTGTTTTTATAATTCTATCACTTTCTCTTTTGTTATTCTTTGTTTCTTCCTTCTATTCTTATGTTAATCTTTGTTTTTTTCCTTCTATCAGCTTTTTTAATGTAATTATTTGTTTTAAGCATTCTATCACTTTCTCTTTCTGTCTTTCCTTATGTTAATCTTTGTTCCTTCCTTCTATCACCTTCTCTTATGTTATTCTTTGTTTTTATAATTCTATCACTTTCTCTTATGTTATTCTCTGTTTCTTCTTTCTATTCTTATGTTAATCTTTGTTTTTTCCCTTCACTCACACTCTCTTATGTTATTCTTTGTTTTAATCATTCTATCACTTTCTCTTATGTTATTCTTTGTTTCTTCCTTCTATCACACTCTCTTATGTTATTCTTTGTTTTAATCATTCTATCACTTTCTCTTTCTGTCTTTCCTTATGTTATTCTTTGTTCCTTCCTTCTATCACCTTCTCTTATGTTATTCTTTGTTTTTATAATTCTATCACTTTCTCTTTTGTTATTCTTTGTTTCTTCCTTCTATTCTTATGTTAATCTTTGTTTTTTTTCCTTCTATCAGCTTTTTTAATGTAATTCTTTGTTTTAAGCATTCTATCACTTTCTCTTTCTGTCTTTCCTTATGTTATTTTTTGTTCCTTCCTTCTATTCTTATGTTAATTTTTGTTTTTTCCCTTCACTCACACTCTCTTATGTTATTCTTTGTTTTAAGCATTCTATCACTTTCTCTTTCTGTCTTTCCTTATGTTATTCTTTGTTCCTTCCTTCTATCACCTTCTCTTATGTTATTCTTTGCTTTTATAATTCTATCATTTTCTCTTTCTGTCTTTCCTTATGTTATTTTATGTGTTTTTCCTTCAATCACCTTCTCACTCTTTGTTTTATTATTGCGATCTATGCTCAAAACAGCAGTCGACAGTCGGCCGTAAACAATTCCAAAAAGCGCGCGCCGAAGTTGACCTATACTTCCTGGGTCAAACTGCGAGTGTGATCCGCAGTGGCTGGGCTCGAAATGAGCTAGAATCAGCGTTGATGAAAAATCGCTTGAACGCTAACCGCAGCGACCTTGTTTTTTGTAACGGCGTTTTGATTTGTGATTCATGTTTGTGATTCTAGCTTCGAAAATTCGATTGAACGCACCCTTAGAACCCTAGGTGGGATTCAGGGAGCAGAGCCCCCGGAAACCCAGGGGTTTTAGGCATATTAATTACGGTTAGATGAGCATATTTGTATACCTCATTTGTGACACTGGCATGGCACGAATTGGCGTGGGGTCCAGCCCCCAGAAGATCACGGGCTTTACGACATTGATATCGGTCAGATAAGCATTAAGGGGCCCGCCTTCGAACCCGTGGTGGGGTTGAGGGGACAGAAACCCCGGAAACTCGGGGGTTTTAGGCATTTATTTACGATCAGATGAACATATTTTGATACCTTATTTGTTACACTGGCAGGACACTATTAGAGTGGTGAAGTGTGACGTCATCAAAAATCTTTTTTTAGAATTTCTCAATTTTTTCTTCATATACCGAAAGAACACCAAAAATAATGTCCAAATGTAGAAAACCAATTGAATATGTTAAATATTGGCTGAGTTATGACCATCCGAATGAATATATGTCCTATGGGAACTC
This sequence comes from Strongylocentrotus purpuratus, assembly GCF_000002235.5. NCBI lineage: Eukaryota > Metazoa > Echinodermata > Echinoidea > Camarodonta > Strongylocentrotidae > Strongylocentrotus > Strongylocentrotus purpuratus. The sequence goes on along the minus strand of NW_022145602.1, from coordinate 5,833,820 downwards.
AGTGTTATATGCTCTGGCTCCTAACCATTAGGAGCCAGAGCATATAACACTGAGTTCCTATGGGGAGTATCTTTATTCAGAAGGTCATATCTCAGCCAATATTTAACATATTCAATTGGTTTTCGACATTTGGACGTTATTTTTGATGTTCGTTCGGAAAATGAAGAACAAATTGAGAAATTCTAAAAATAGATTTTTATGACGTCACAGCTTCGGTACTCTATTGGCGTGAGGTCCAGGGGGCTGAACCCACAGAAGCTCTGGGGTTTTAGGCAATAAATTACCATCAGATGAGCATTAAGGGGCCCACTTTTGGGCCCTAAGTGGGGTCCAGGGGGCAGAGCCACCGGAAACTCGGGGGTTTTAGGCATTTATTTAAGGTAAGATGAGCATATTTTGATACCTTATTGACGTTTTGTGACACTGGCAGGTCACTAATTGACGAGGAGTCCAGGCGGCGGAGCCCCCGGAAGCTAAAGGATTCTTGGCATTACATTACGGTCAGAAGAGTATCCAGGGGCCCGCCTTAGGATCCTTGGTTGAGTCCAGGGCAGAATCCCCGGAATCTCTGGGGTATTAGGCGTTTAATTACGGTCAAATGAGCATTTTTCTAATACCTTACTATTTTGTGACACTGGCAGGACAGTAATTGGCGTGGAGCTAAAGGGAGCTGAGCCCCCAGAAGCTCAGGGGTTCTAGGCATTAAATTACCTTCAAATGAGCCCGCAGGGGCCCGCCTTAGGGCCCTAGGTAGAATCCGGGAGGCCACGCCCCCGGAAACTCAGGGGTTGTAGGCATTTACTCACGGTCAGATGAGCATTTGTGACGCTGACAGGTCTTTTTCTCTTTCTTTCTATTTCTTCTTAATATTCTTTTTTTTTTAAGTGGGGATAACTCGAGGCTCCCGAGCCCCGCCGTTTCGCGGGCCCAGAAATGTAGGCCTCTAAATAAGCCTATTTCTTGCCAGACAGTAAATTTAGGAATTTGTCATTTTCCAACAAACGCATACAAAAGTTTAATTTACTATAAAATGAGGACAAATCTCGGAAACTTTGGTCATTTCAGCGACAAATCAAATCACCGGTATCGAATTTTATTGGGGGGGGGGGGGTGAAAATGCCTCCCAAAGTTCCCCCCCCCCCAGATTGTAGGCGGGAAAAATCGCAACTGATCTCCCCTACCTTTCTTCTCTCTCTTTTTTTCTTTCCCTTTCTCTCCTCTTTCCCTCCCCTTCCCTTCCTTCTCTCTCTTTTAGGTTTGCTGGGGGGGGGGGGGAGGGGAGGCAAGGGCCTATCGGCCCCACGATTCACACTTTGTTTGCTGGAAAATTGCACATAATATTCCATTTCCCTTTTTTCTATCCCTTTCCTTCCTTCTCTCTTATTTTGTTATAGGGGGAGGCAAGGCCCTTTCGGCCTCCATCTCCTTCTTCCCCTTCTTTTCGTCTTACCCTTCTTTCTTTTCCTTTTCCTTTCCCTTCTTTTCTTCTCTCTCTCTCTCTCTTTTTGCGGGGGGGGGGGGAGGGACAAGGCCAGCTTGGCCCCCCTGGATTCGCGCCTGAGGTTAGTAGTCACTTGTAGTAGTTGTATAGTACTACTTGTAGTAGTAGAAGTAGTAGTATTAGTAGTAGTAGTAGTAGTAGTAGTAGTAGTAGTAGTAGTAGTAAAATAATATTTTTTAAATAATCATGATATTAGAATCATTATTATTATCATAACCATCATTATTATTATCATAATCATCGTTATTATTATCATATTCATCAATATTATTTTGATAATCATCATTATTATTATCATAATTATCACTATTGCCGTCATTATTCGTGTTTTTTTTATAATCATTATTACAATAGTTATATTATTATTACCTTTATTATCAGGCCTACTATCGGTATCATCATCATCATTATCATCATTATCATCATCACGGTTATCAAAATAAGAAAAAAATAACCCATACATGACTAAAATAATATTTTTGAAATAATCATATTATTAGCATCATTATTATTGTCAAAATCATCATTATTATTGTCATAATCATCATTATTATTATCATTATCATCATTGTTATTATCATAATCATCGTTATTATCATTATTATCACTATTGTCATCATTATTCGTGTTTTTTCAAATAATTATTATTATAATAGTTACATTATAATTACCATTATTATCAGGCCTACTATCGATATCATCTTAATCATCATCATCATCATCATCACGGTTATCAAATTAAGAAAAAAAATAACCTATAGAGTTTTAAGCCTACTTAAAAATGAATCAAAACCAAATTGAGACAAATAAAAAATGCAAAGACATTTAATTGTTTCCCTTTAATACCAGATTTTTATTCTGAAGAAATACAGCAAAATGTATTAAAGTTGAGCATACAAATAACTTTACCAAAGATACCTTCAAGAAAGGATCGAATATTCAGGTCAAATGATAAACTTTAACTATAAGGTGGGTTACTTGAAAAAGTTTAATAAAAGTTTACTCAATTCAAAAGGTCTACTTTTGAGAAATTTTCCTTCTAGATTTTGAATAGGGATATTGCTTAAGGCGATTAAATTATATACAACCCCCCCCCCCCTCCTTTCTGATGATAGTAATCCTTTTATAGCCTATTTTAAAGCACAAATTGCCTACTTATACTGGCTCCTCCTGGAAAAGAAAAGAAAAATACCCTCCAAAGTAGTAAAATTGAGCCTTCTATTACCACCTCATGCGCTGCGTAAATATAGTTCATCCCAGAAAAGAACGAAACAGAGAATTATCGCCGTTTGATCACAATTATAATTAATAAATGACACATATTTGTAAATCTGAGATCCTCTTCTTTCATGTGACGCGACTCATATGATGCATATTTCACGCATGAGTGATTAAAATCAATTTGAAGAGAGGTACCAAAAAGTTATTTGACGAAAGACTTCATGCGTATCTGATTGACAACGAAACGGAGTTTAGTAGCCACACGAAGAATCAAAAGTGTTTTGAATTGATGCAAAACTCATATCATTCCGAAGGGGAAGCCTTGTCGATCAAATACAACAGCTCTTCTCTTCAAAATATGTTTGGGGCCCGCAGTAATCAACTCTTAAAAATGTTAGTTTTGAGATCCAGATTTTCTGCCTTCGGCAGTTCTTTGTAGAGCGTCAATATTTGGGACGTCACATATGGGACACGGCTGGCTAGCTGCATACTGCAACACGGCACTCAGCTCTTCGTTCAGTGTGTGACGTCACAATTCAAAGCTCGCTACGCTTGTGTGTTTGACTTACGTTCAGGGGCGTTCGGGGGTCTAAGGAGGGTCTTGACAAATTGCATTTTACGCCTTTCCATGATATCTATATGATTTCTCAGCAAATTGTTCGTGTTTTTCAAGAGAAAATCTTTCCATCCATATATAATTTGTTCTAATTACGAGTTGTTAGTGAATTTTCTTTGTGTAGCTCCTGTAAGTCTTTTGTCAATTCTTCTTGTTATTACGTCAGGCGCCCAGTGAAAACGAATAATTTTAATGAAATTACGGAAATGCAAGCATTACTTTACGCAAACAGAACTTCGTTATTCCTAGCTCATTTTTCCGGATAGAGGTGTCATATGAAATGGTAGAAATTCAACTCTCTGGAAATGTGATTTTCTCTCTCTAAAAATTCAAATACCGTCCGCCACATGACTTTTTGGTTCCCTCTCTTCAAATTTATTTTAATCACCCATGCGTGTTATATGGATCATATGAGTTGCATCAAATCAAAGAGGAGGATCTAAGGTTTACAAATATGTGTCATTTATTAATTATAATTGTGATTAAGTTATGATAAAACATCGACAATTCTGGGTTTCATTTTTTTTTGGGACGCACTGTATATACAAGGGCACTTTTATTGATTTTAGGAACGTCCTCCCTAAAATCCCTAGAACGTGACTTAATTTGGTTTATAGTTGGGCTGTGATAGAAGACTTCTCATTTTAAAAGAACTATAAGTTTACAATTGAATGAACGAAATAAATTGATATGATAGGGATAATAATGAAGTAAGTCTTTCAACGATGAAATTCATTGATGATATAAAAAATCAAGATTTAAATAATGGTAAAATAGAGGGAGAGAGCATCAAATAAAAACAAATAATGGTTACAATGACATGAACGGTAAAGATTAAGAAAGAAGATCAGAATTCCCATGTCTGCAAACAGCATTGAAGTATTCAAGACAATGTTCAATATAATGCAGTATATAACATTGCTTTAAAACTATAGATATTACGAACACAGATTTCGAAATAAAAATAAAAAGAAGGCCTCTATATATATTAATTGAAGTAAACCACAACCAGCAGGTTTTAACCTTTACAAGAAGAAACCCCCCCCCCCCCCCGCGGTTTGTGCGGCGGTTTGATGAGTAGAAGAAAAAATAAAACATAATCAGTTCCTTTGAACGGGTTGACGTTGGGTAGTTCAGTCCAATCTCGTTGTCATGTCAGCCTTTCCAAGCCATTAGTCCACTAAAAAGAGAATAATTATGAGAAGATGTTAAACTTAAACTTTAGTGTATTTGACTTCTTTCTTGAACTAATTAAAGGGCAAGTTCCCTTAAAATAACTTACTTTCAATAAAAGCAGAAAATTCAGGCAAACAAATCAAAAAAAGGTTTAGCAAAATTGGATAACTATTAAAAACCTTATGATTTTTTTAATGACATGAAAGACTTTGAAAATCACAAAACAATTTGGCAACTCACTCCTGAGTCTGTGACGTCATTGCCTCACTGTCCGCTATATGTTTTCTAATATTGATAATATTAATTTCCAATTCTCCCCCTAAAAATCTTATTTCCTCACACCAGCATCTAAGTTATTTTGATAATAATAGGTTTTTGTGTGGATGCGCTAATACTATAGAGGAATTTGTTTTCATTTAAATCATGAAAAATGTGAATTTCGATAAAACATTTATATAAAAATCAATGATTATGAATTTAAAATATTTAACATATAATATAAATTCTTCAAAGTATATAAAATATTTTTTGTGAAATGTCATGCACGCAATATGATACAAATTATATAACCTGGGCAAAAGGCATGGGGAAATCACTTTTTTTTGGATAAAAAGGGAAATCAGTGGGATAAAAATACATGAAGCAATTGATAAATAGTGAGGCAATGACGTCACAAACTGGTAACCAAATTGGCAATTGGTGTAGTGATTTTCTAATTTCCCTAGTTTTCCATACTTAAAAAAATATAATGACTTCCTTATTAGTCATCCGATTTTAGTCAAATTGTTTTGGCTCTGTTTTACTTGTTTTTCTGCATCTATTTTAAAGCAAATTATTTTTGGAATGGACTTAGCATTTAATAGTCGTATTCCCACAGTTATACAATTTTTTCACAACTGCGCAAGGAGTGTCAATTTTTACAGACATGGCGTATTATAAATGTTCACTATTATTATTATTATAAATATAGCGCATCGAATTCATCCACCACGTATTACAACAATATTATTGAAAGGCAAGTTAACATCGGTGGTAAGTTTTATGAAACGGAGCCCAGGTGTAAATAGATACTTTTATTTCTTTCTCCTGTTTGAAATGATTCCACCACTCTCTTTGTTCGTCTATTCAGTATCTAATATCTCCTGTGCTGTTGCTTGCAGGACTTATCTTTCAAAAAACACACCCTTCCTTTTCTTTGACTTTTTACTGTTTATTATCGTGCAATATGTTAACACTGAGAGCAGTGAGGTAATTGGATGCAATGCTAAATAAATGCATTTAACAGTCATTTACCTATTCCTTTCTATTGTACATGTTTTCTTATTGCTGCAACTAGTATAAATATTGTATTTTACTTGCACTGTATAAACATGTACAATTCAGTTTGTGTCTACCAGTCATGTTTAAAGGGGTAGTCCACCCTGAGATTGTATTGGTTTTAATAGAAGCAAAAAAATGAAAGAAACAGGTCAGTTAAAGTTTGACCAAAAACCGATTAGAAATAGGACAGTTATTAATTGTTGCAGGTGCGATCAATCGAATACAAATTGACAACTCTGTGACGTAGCTTATGAGTTCTCCTCCAGTTTTCCCTATTTGTAATATGTCCAAGGTTGTACTAGAAAATTTTCAATCATAAATTCACCCTCAATATAATTATTGCAAATATGTCTTTATACAACCCCCGTATGACAATTTATATTCTGTCACCAATTACTAAGAAAATGAAAGTTTATGAAATTTTCTGTACAGAGAGAATTGGAGAGGAGCTCGTATGATACGTCACAGTGTTGCCAATTCGTTTCCCACTGATGACACCTTAAACAATTCATAACTAAATTCATCACTAATCTATTTCTCTTATTTTTTTGCTTTTATCAATACCAACTTAATCCCAGGGTTGACTTCCCCTTTAAATTAATCTTGATTGAATTGAATTGAACTGAATTTAATTGAATACTTACAGGTGCAAAGATTATTCTCGCAGCTATACGTAACTCCTTCACTTTCAGGGCAACTAGAACAGGGCACACCTGATTCGTATGGGCGATGGGTCACATTACCTCTGGAAGATAGTAAAAGAACCATTCAATATCAAGACTTCAACTCATTAGTAACAAGTTTAATTTAATAATCCCATCATTCTTCACTATTTTAGATTGAAACTTCTTCAGCTGTGGTTGAAATTTATTAATACAATGCATTGTACTTTTTTCTTGAGGGAAGAGGAGGGGGATCTTATCTTTAAGTTTCGTTTTCTATTCTTAATTTATAGAATTGTATATATATATATATATAGCATCAATTTTTTTTTAATCTTTTTTTATTTTGCACACTACGATTTATGTTTACTTTACATTAAGTTTTGGGTTTTTCTTTTTGATGTGTTGACGATAAATTATCATTCTATTTCTTAAAATATTTCCTGTTTCTCCGATATATATTCTTACAAGTAGAGAAATATAGATATGAAATGATTATGACTATGATGTAACAATACATAATGTACCATTTCAACGCAATGTACATAGTCATGTACTCATTTTTTGTATACAGTTTGTTGCACTTGTTTATTATGTTAAATTCACTATCTGACGAAATAAATTGAAACCGGTAATTAAATAGTGAATTGAAACTCACGAGGGTCTTTATTCAATTAAAAAACATATATTTCTATAACCATGACGGGCGAATTTCCATAATAATTCAATTGTATATACAACTTTGTATAAACATATATGAGTGGACAGCCCGCCCACCAGACAGACTCGACCCTGGATAACCTGACCACAGGCCCTGGACAATTCGACTGGGTCTAGCTGTCCAGGGTAGGATTTCATTCGATCCGAACAACTCGACCAACTTTGTTTTCTCATGATTTTATAAACTAAAGTCATTTATTTTACTCTGAGTTGTCATGAAAGTGGTAAAGTACATTCACACGAATATCATTAAAGTAGCTTTATATAGGATGACGCAAAAAAAAATAAAAAGAACAGTTTGTTACTTTAAATCTAATAACAACCTATTAAAAAATGTTGGATTTTATAAACACAAACACATACGCACGCACACACACATGCGCGCACACACACACACACGCACACATATACATATACATATATATATATATATGAATACAAGTACGCTATGATGAAGATGGAGGAGTTCATCCGCTTTAAATCTAAACGTTTTTATAAGGTTACGTGACTTAATAAAACCGATCTTCATCATATATTGCGTACATGTATCCAAATATAATATATATATATATATATATATATATATATATATATACATTTATAAACAAGAACCTTGTTTAAAAGTGTGTGTGTATGTGTGTGTGTGTGTGTGTGTGTGTGTGTCAATATCCCCGAGAAAAATGGGAACAATGATCATGCTATGATGACAATAAATTACCTGGGTCCGTATATACAGTAGAATATTGTGCCATTAAAACAACCAGCCTTGCCACATCCAACGAAAGAAGTTGTAGCCGACACCATCTATTTGTACCAAAATGAAACATAACGATAATGATAATAATAATGCTAATTAAAATAATAATATTCAGTAGCGGATCCAGGAATTTCTAACCGTAGGGGGGGGGACACAAAATGGCATTGGGAGAAATCAGTAGCGTTCGCCGAAAATTTTCGCAACGACTCAGCCGGCCGCTGAATAAGCGGGGGGGGGGGGGGGGGGGGGGGTAAGAGCACTTTGTTTTTAGGGGCCGGGGGGGGGGGGCACGTGCCCCCTGGATCTGCCACTGAATATTACTAACTTTTGATTTAATGTTTTTGTGTGTTTTTCGTAACTGAAACTTAAGATTGAAAGGCGGACTGGTTAAATTCGGGCCTTTGTTGAATACTTTTAGATAGAAGCTGCAATTTGTCACATTTTCAGGAAACATAAATAAGGAAGAAAAAAAAATCACAAACTTGAAAATGACTAAACTTGGTAAGGGTATGAATAATTTATTAGTTAATTGTATGTATTGCCAATGGCTAGAACAGGTTTTGAGCTTTGAAACTTACCTGAGTGTAACGATAACAATTACCGGCACAGGTGTTGTCTTCGAAGTTATATTGATGCGTCACATTATGCCACCACTCCACAAACAAAGACAAATTTGTGTCGACGGGCCCATAGGCGACGCTCCTGCCTAACGTACATGTAGTCCATTTTGTTGAAGAAGGGCTGTTGAGGCTCAAGTCGCATTGGTTAACCCACCATTGCGACAAATTTGCAATCTCATTGTTCCATTGCTGTAATAAGAGAACGAGGCTATCATAGGATACTTTTGTATTTCATTTATGTCAATTCATTGAAAGTAAATTAGTTTTTTTTGGTTAAAGTCCAACAACTGATACATACAAAGATTACATAGTTGCATTGCTCAAAATTATATAAAAGAATAAATTCACACAATCTGACAAATTAAGGAACGAAAATGGGATATGATGTGAAAAAGAGTAAAGTTGTTCAACAAATTGCACTTCAAAATGATAATAAACTCTAGACATCGAAACTGTTCCGGGTAAATTTTCCTTTGGGTTGCGATAAAAGAACTTTAAAATCATTAAGCAATGATGAAAATGATTCGTCGTATCCGCGAATGGACGCTAAACACGCTGAATGCGTCATTCGAGCACCAGAAGTGGCAGTGCTAGATGTAAGCAATATACGGGAACCCACTATCGTAATTATGATCATAACTACCCAATATTTTTATTCAATGCTAATTATTAAATTGCCTGTAATAGGTTTTTAATGTATACTATGAGCAAGTGTCTGTATCTTTATCAAGACTGGGCCAAATTTCTTATCATTTTGATGATTTCAGAACTTTGCAGTACACACCAATACTTCAGTCAATTGTCAGAAAACTGTATTGTATCCTTTTAGGAAGCAACCATAATGATGTCAAAGCAAACTACATAACACTCCTTTAAATCAAGTTCGGCATTCTAAGTACCGGTACCTTGGTCTGATATTTGATGAAAATTGAAATAAAAAGCTGCATATTGAAACTATTTTGAAAAAGATTGGAAAACTGGTAAGCTTTCTCGGAAGATTTAAGACGTTCGTTAAGTGAGTTTGTTTTTAAATTAATTTACAAAATTATGGTGATTATGGTGATATTATTTTATAACTCTGTTTTCAAGAAATGTACGGATAAACAACAAACATCACAGAATATTAAGAATAAAACCTGAATCCCACGTTTTGGTTCTTGAGTTACAAATGCCTTAATAGACTGGCAATTCATAGTAAAAATAAAACATGATCGCTCTGTTGTAATAACATATAAAATATTGAATAACTATAATGCCTGCCTAATTAGAAAAACAAATTTGAGCCTGTAACTCACCCCTACCCTTCCCGCTTTGGAAATAAATATACGATTACCAAAGCCACCAACAAATTTTTTGAAAAGTTCATTCAAATATAAATTGTATGCAAAGGCGTTTAATGCTCTTCTTATTGATGTTAAATCTTCTACCAGTATAAATATATTTAAATCGAAAATGTCTGCCCTATAGAGTCGGAGATTAACAAGCACTATCCTTATTAATATCATATGGTCATTTCGTAAAACGACATCCACCCCCTCCCCGATTATTTGTATTGCCTGTCTCATTTTGTTTTTCTTGATATTGTTTAAACTTTGTTAAATTATATTTTACTGTTCATATATTATACAAATATACACTGTCTTGAGAGGTTCTGGTCAAAACTATGCGCAAGGAGTGACTCCAATAGTACTATTTGCTGAAGGGCGCAGCCCCGAAGCAAATGGTACTTTTGGAGTCACCGAAGCCCATAGTTTTAACCAGTACCTCGAATAGAAAGCATGGTATATTTGTTTTATATCCTGCATCAAAAATCTGTTTAAAACAAAAAACTAAAAACTAAAATCAAAACAATTTGGAAGAATTTAGAACAAATTTTTTTTTTATTTTTATCTAAAAAGATTTAAAATATTTTGTTTTCATTAAATTAAGATTTAAAGTAGAAAAGAAAATTCAATTAAAAAAAAAAAAAAAAATCACATTTTTTTTCCAACTCCCAAATAGTACTCCTAAATAGTACTCTCTTGGGAACCCTCTGAAAACCACCGATAGCATGTTGTCATTGCTGAGCAGGGCTATCCACAACCGTATGTATTATAATGTAACGGGTACTTGGCAATTGCTGGGGTTATAATAACTACATAGGGTCCTATACAATGCGTCCCAGAAAAAAGCTAAATCGAGAATTATCGATGTTTTATCATAACTTAATAATAATAATAATAATAATAAAGATAGATTTATTGAGCGCATAATAAATCGAAGTTTCTCTATGCGCTTTACAAAGTAAAAAACAATCAAGTACAAGTATATTCAAATAGTTACAAATTAAGAACGAAATATAAAGACCTGGAGCTAAATACATGTAGAGAATTCATGGCGAGCAAAGTTAATATAAATAGCAAATACTTGATAAATCAATAAGAGTAGCATATTCAATTATAATACATAGATGAAAAGTAATGTCCAAAATCACAATTATAATTGATAAACGACACATATTTGTAAAGCTTAGATCCTCCTCTTCCATTTGATTGAACTCATTTGATGCATAGTTCACGCATGAGTGACTGAAATGAACAATAAAAAGTCATTTGGCTGACGTTATCTGAATTTCAAAGAGAAAATCACATTTCTAACAAGTTGAGTTTCTGCCCTTTCATATGACACCTCAGTCAGGAAAGAGCTAGGAATAACAAAGTTCTGTTCGTTTAAAGTAGCGCTTGCATTTCCATAATTTTATCAAACGAATTCGTTTTCACTGGCTGCCTGCCGTAGCAACAAACGGAATTAACAAAAGACTTAACTCCGTTTCGTTGACAATCGGCCGTAGACGACAGAATTCATGCAAAGATGATTGTCAACGAAACGGAGTTAAGTCTTTTGTCACTGCTACCTGTTGCTACGGCAGGCAGCTAGGGAAAACGAATTCGTTTGATAAAATTATGGAAATGCAAGCACTACTTTAAACAAACAGAACTTTGTTATTCCTAGCTCATTTTTCCTGATTAAGGTGATTAAATGTGATTAAATGTGATTTTCATTTGAAATCATATGAGTTGCATCAAATGAAAGAGGAAGATCTATGCTTTCCAAATATGTGTCATTTATTAATTATAAATATGACTAAGTTATGATAAAACATCGATAATTCTCAGTTTCGTTTTTTCTGGGACGCACTGTATAGGGAATAACAGCATTCTTGCTGATAAGGCCTCTCTGTATGATAATATTAACAATGATAATACATGTAATAATGATTACATCAATAAAAATGATAATAATAGTACATGTACTTATTATTATTATCATTATTATCAATTTTAACAAATTTGTTTATGCCTCTCTCCGCAAATCTTGAAAATAGTTAGGGTTAGGTATAAGGCCAAGTAAGGAAAATAATGGGTTTCTCGTCCGGACATTTAAACATAAGGAGGAGGCAGGGCATTACTATTTACTATTTTGCAATTTGTTCCAAGACGGCTGCCATGCTAATTATAGCTGGCCAAGCCTTTTTATTCACAATTATTGTGCTATGTGAGTATGTTGATGCAATGTATGACAAAACAAATGATGTGTATCCAGTGTGTATGACTTTAGAAGCTTTTTAAACGAGATGTATATCACAGGCTGTTTAAAAACATATTTTTTATGGCTTTTGGGGGTGGGTTTTTTGTGTGTGGCTTTAAATAGTAAATAGTGAAAGACAAAAAGACAAAAAGACGCAGCGGCCGAAAAGGAGGCAGGCAGAGACGAGAAACACTTCGTTTTAGTTATTTGGTATAATGTTGGTCTAGTGTTACGAATTCGGTCAGTGTAGGAAATTGACATGGAGCCAGTTTGGCAAGAGCAAGTGCAGGTGTCGCAAGATCAGCAAGTATCGTATATATAAAAACTTACCAGAGGTAACATGTTTGCAGCAGTTGGTTGTACATCACTACGGTACTGATTATGTTGAGCCAGGATTTCTTTCTTCTCATCGTCGGTGAGTCCATTACCACCCTGTAAGACTGCCAAAACAAGCACGAGACTCAATTCACAGATCATGATGATGTGGTGTGTAGGTATAGGTAGACACTGCTCAAATAATATGAAACAGCTCTTGGGATGCTAACATTTATTATAGGGCTGGTTACCTACTCTCGGTCCCGGAGAAAGGCAATTGATAGTGCTTGATAATGACTTTCATATGTCCTTCGGAATCCAATCTGAATATTAATTTTGTGACATTGAATACCATATGGTCCCTTAAATTTTCCATAACCCTTTTTTTTCCTCAATTTCATTTCAAAATGATTGATTCACCGAGTCAGAATAGACTTTCATATGTCCTTCGGAATCCAATCTGAAAATTCATTTTGTGACATTGAATACCACATGGTCCCTTAAATTTTCCATAACCCTTTTTTTCAATTTCATTCGAAAATGATGGATTCACTGAGTCAGTTTAGACTTTCAAAATTTGTTTAAATGTATGCATACAGTAATGTTGTAACAACACAATCACAGGTTGAAATATAGCTTGAACTCTAGTTGTCTACAGAATTCATCAAATATATACCCCGTTAAAAACTTGACAAGAAAGTATCCATCCTAAAAAGTCTACATAAATCATGAAGAAATGAAGAGCTTTGAGGAGTTTTAATGCGGCTTGAAAAGTACATGTATCTAAGATCTATCATTATGAAAGCTGTTCCATGTTTATCTGTTTATTTGAAAACGTCGTAAAAGTCTACATAAAAATTATCGAGAAGAAATAAGGAGCTTTGATGAGCTTTGATGTATGCGTCTAACCTTTCCTTTTCTCTCTTTTACGTTTTTTGTGCCCTCTCACTTTTGTGAAATCTTCAAATGCAAGTGCCTCCTGCACCCATACAGATGCCACTGTGTACAAAATTGATGGGAATATGTAGGTCTGAGATTGATTGGAGGATTTTCGATTTAACTGGATTAATCGCAACTCTTAATAAAGACAATGTACTGGACTCTTGTATTTTCACTGATGATGTATATTGGTGTTTTTTGTGAAAAAAGCAGTACTTGTAAAATTCAATTTGCGTCACTCGGAGTTTATGTGCAGAGTGGAGGGGCTATGAGAGACACAAAAAGGGTAGGGAACTGGCATAAACATTTTCTTTAAAAGATTTAGGATAATTGATGGGGGGGGGGGGGGAACAAGGCCAGCCTGGCCCCCTGGATTCGCGCCTGAGGTTAGTAGTCACTTGTAGTAGTTGTATAATACTACTTGTGGTAGTAGAAATAGTGGTAGTAGTAGTAGTAGTAGTAGTAGTAGTAGTAGTAGTAAAAAAATATTTTTGAAATAATCATAATAGTAGTATAATTATTATTATCATAACCATCATTATTATTATTATCATAACCATCATTATTATTATCATAATCATCATTATTATTATCATAATCATCATTATTAGGTCTCAACCTAAGAGCCCTCTAACTGAGGAAAAGTTCATCGTTTTCGAGACGAATCTGCTGGAACTATTTCAAATTTGCTTGTCTTGCTTGTCCAAGAACATGCATGTTGAGAAGGTGTGCCCCCGCACTTATGGATCCCAGTTGAAGGTGTTCTGTTTTTATAATGTCGTTTTGATTGGACAGCATTTCACATTTCATGAAACTTATTTCACATATACTGTAGCATATTTACCGATTCCGTTTTCCAACTTTAAAATCCCAGACATGATTTCGAATAATTAGGCGTTACGAAGTAGAATAATTAAATTAAACGAGATTTAAAAGAAATTTAATATTGAAGTTTAATTTATATTCTACGAAGTATAAGCCTAATATGAGGAATCATGTCCCTCCCTGATTGAATGTTCTGTCAGTGTGACTATTAATACAATTGATTTTGTTGTCTTTTTCCCGCCCTTCTTTGCATGATTGAATGAGCCTTTTGTCTTTGAATACTAATGCACGTGGCTTTGAGTGGGCTTCTTATACATGATGCGGAGGATGCTCATTTGCATATGAATGAAGTCCCAGAGACTTTGAATGTGTACTATATTTCTACATTCATGCTGTAAAATTACATGGTGGTGTAAAAAAATAAAACAAAATTGGGTCAAATACAAATACACAAAAAGGTACTTCCACACCAAAGGGAGGCAAGTTGGCTCAGTCGGTAAAGCGTCCGTCTGTCGAACCAAAGATCCCGGGTTCGACTCCCACCCAAGCGGATGACTGAAACCTGCGTTGTGTGTTAACGTGCCCCTTCCCTTGTTCATAGACGCAGGTTATGTCAAGTGGAAAACACTCCGTCCCTCGGATAGGACGTTAAATGGAGGCCCCGTGTAGAGAAGAGTCACTACCTTTGCACTTTAAGAACCCACTGCGCTATTCGTATAAGAGTAGGGGGAAACCCCGGTGTAGTGGTCCACCTGCACACCCCCAGTATAGTACGATAATACTCTGTAAAGAGGTCTGTACTCAAAAGGAAGAAGGGAAAGCTGTAAACCGAATTAACAAACATTTGTATTTATACAACGTTTTTGTTCTATATTTTTACATTCATTCTGTAAAATTACATGGTGGTGTAAACAAATAAAACAAAATTGCTTCAAATACAAATACACAAAAAGTACTTCCACACCAAAGCTGTAAACCAAATTAACAAACATATGTATATATACAAAATTTGTGTACTATGTTTTTACATTCATTCTGGTGTAATTTTAATCAACATACAATTTGTAAAAGAAAATACATGAAATGTTTGTAGGAGAAAATAACAACCAATCTGTATTTTTACAACATAATTTATGGCGACTCTGCTGCCAGCAGATTTGCTGTAAAATAACAGAGATTTTTTTTACAGTGTATGTACGACCCTGTATTATGGCTCAAGGCATGGGCACACAGAATATTTGTTTATGTTGGGGACCGGGGGGGGGGGTTCAATGAATTATTGAAAATGTTTTGCATTTTCTTTGTACAATGAAGTTTAATAATAAATACAATACAATACAAGACACAGTAGGGTCGGAGTTGTACTATATTAGGGACTTTTTTATTTGCACGTCGACATAGTGGGCTGTTACGTGTGACGTCATTTTAAGGACGTCACACGTAGCAGTCCACGTAGCAGTCCACTTTGACGTGCAAATCGAAAACTCCATAATATTAGCTTTGAGAGAGAGAGAGGGAGATAGAGAGCGAGCGAAAGCGTGATATTTTAATGACAGCATGGTCTGGGGGTTTTGTCCTGAGGTTCTACGGATGGTTGCCAGGGTCTACTTGGTCGGAAGGGGATTATTGTCCAGGGGGGCGTTTCACAAAACTTGTCATCAGTGACAAATGACAGTTTTGTTATGAGCTACTGAAATCCTTGCTTCTGATTGGTTATCAGCAGATTTGTCACTGATTTTTGTCATTTGTCGTTTAAAAAGGCTTTGTGAAACGGGCCCCAGGAGTCATAATTGCACAATGTGCTGTCTTGAGATTAAATGTGAGGACACGTATTCCGAAATGTATTGTTTCCTACAGTCATCACCGTTTACGAGAAATAGGATGAACACTTTCCTCTAAATCCATCAGCTTCGAGATGCAACAATTATTATTAGTCTCTTTCTACCAAGGCATCCTCCTGACGTCATAGGTCGGTTCCTTGCGTGTTTCGACGTTTAATAGGAGCTTTGGGTTCCTTAAAAACTGGACAAGATAAACTCAAGAGATCTGGAATAAAAATAAGACAGAGAAAGTCATGCTACAACATACATCGAAAGTACTATACAAACTTTGCAAAGTAAGATGAAATTACCGATATTGTCAAATTGTGTTACATTGATTATCTTGGGGTGAGGTGAGTGGAAATCAGCATCACGGTCAATAATGAGTATGAAGATGGTTATACAATAGGCTTGCGGTTGCACCTTGTGAGAAAGGGGGTGGATAGGGAAGACCTGGAAAGGACTCCCCACCTCCTTTTTTCACCTGGGAAGGAAGATGGTTGATATACAGCTATTTCCTTCAGTTAAAGCCTCGGTCACAAAAGCCATTACGAACTACTACAAACGCCGTACGAACGATTTTTCGACAATGGAAATTCGGGAAGACAATGGAAAAACAGGGAGATTCGTACGAAATTATCGTTCGTACGAACCTTTGTGACCGTAGCATAAGATCATGTTAGTGGAAATAAAGAATGCTTACATCAATTCTAAACCAATTTATGCAAGTCCTTCAAACGTTTTGTTTAACATGATAGCAAATGCTTTCCAAAAATTAACCTAAAGCAATTCCATTCAAGATAAACTTGAGTTCTGGTAAAAAAGGAAAATGAATTCTCACGGAATCTAACGAAACTTACATTGAATGTTCAAGATTACAAATAAATGTCATGTGCCAAACAATTTTGGAAGAAAATGTATACTGGCTGAGTAATGAGCATAGAAAGATAAAGAAATCAGGGTAGTACTAGCCCCACCACCATGTGTGTTGTCCCATATACATCTTTCTGTGTAAGTGATTGTTACTTTACCAAGACTCTGCCAAATTAATGATGATTTTGATGACTCCAGAACTTGCTTTACACACCATTACTTACATGCTAGATGATCAACTTTTTCTGATTCATTCCACACCTTTTCTTTCACAATGCAATCGCATTACCAGAACTCAAGTTTATCTTTAACCTTGTGCGTCACCCATTGAAATGTGCAAACATGACAATGGCGGGTTATGTAATCCGAAAATGAATATGGATTTGAAAACTGCCGAACAAGAATATGAAAATAACCTATTTTAAAAGATATTGGTCGCTAGTACGCAAACTTTAACCCTCACTGATCTACATTTCTAATACACGGGTAGTCCAGAATCTGGCCTATTTAATTTTAATCTCCACCACACCAACGCTACCTCCCCCTACTTACTTGCTATCAGCCGTGGATGGCGTGATCATCAGGCTGGGCTGGTGAACATAATTATGAGTTTGCTGATAACGCCATCTTCGACGGCTTGAATCAAGTGTGTAGGGAATTATAAAGGACCTGGCAGATTGTGGACTAATACACGGGGTGTGATAAAAGAATGATATGAATAGAGATGAAGGAGGAGAAAGGGACAGAGAAGAAAAAAAAAGAGAGAAGCGAGACCAGTAAATACCTTCTAGTTCTTGATCATCTTCTTCGTCGAAGCATGGCGGGAGGTCTTCGTATTCTATCGTGGTGGGTTCGCTGCTTCTTCGGCGTCGAATCGGAGATAACTGATCTACGATGTTCCCAATGTTCAGTGCTCCTGGATGATCGAGCGCTTCCCTGATGATTCGGAGTAGTTCGGTATCTCCCGGAGTGGTCGAGTATGGTCGGGTTTTCTCGGGGCTACTCGGGTTAGACCTCGGTGTGACTGGATATGGAGAAGAGGAAGGAGGTAACGGGGAAGGCGTTTCCGTAATGACCGTCACGTGATCAGCGACCTGACCAATCGTCTCGTAGTTACTGAGGAGTTGTCGAAATATTTGTTGGTCCGTTTTTCTCATCGCCGTCTAATACAGAAGATAAAAATAAGTAAGATAATGTCATAGCGTAAAGGAATAAGAGCACACAAAGAAGATAACATCAGAGAGAGATAAACACGAATAGAAAATAAGAAGTCAAAATGGTAAAGGATGTAAAGGTCATATACTAAATGTTTGATTAGCACAGACGGTTGTACAATGTCATCTATAAGGTGCACATTCATTGATCTGCTCAATAGTGTTCTTACGCATGAAATTCATTTGGGACCTTTTTAAAACATGAAATCGATTATTCAAACGATATTTCAATCAGACTAAAATTCGGACTGTCAGGATGACGCCCTCTATGGTCTGATTGTCGTGACGTGATGAGACCCTATAGCTACATGTACTTCTCATTATTTGCATTTTCTCCATACTGCATCTTGCTTCTCTGTAAATATCTCTCCAACGCTATTGTCTTGAGAGCACGAGAATTGGTTCAGAATTTGAAGTCACATGAAACTTCGAACAAATTGGCCGTATAATATTACATATAAATGTATAGAGGTGTCGTGGACTAGTGGATAAATTGTTGGACTGTGGATCATGGGGTTCGCTGTTCGAGTCTCGCCGCGTCACTATTGTCCTTTGGCAAGACATTAATATACATGTGCCACTCTGGCACTCTCCACCCAGGTGTTAAATGGGTATCGATATGAAGGAGTTGCTGGAATGGTGTGAACATCGATATCGGTAGACGCGCAGAGCCGGGGTAATATTGGAGCGCATTGAGTACCTTGTGTGATGGATATATTATGCGCTATTAAAGAAAACCTAAACCCAAAGAATAATTGTAGGTATTCTGAAAAATGAGATGTATTCCTGCCCTTTGATGTACAATATTCCTTACGAAAATGTACAAGATATATATATATAAATGAAGATATTTCTGGCATGATGTGATGCCTTTCAGCATGATATGGGCGCAGCCATTTTCTTGGAAATGTGACGTACCTGTTGAAGTTGTACATGTATCAAGCTTTGGTGGAAAAAAAATTTCAAATCAATAACGAAACCTTTACTTTTCAATTAAAAAAAAATAACTGAGATGATAGAAATTATATAAGGTAAAAAATAAATAATAGGGGCACGATTGTAACAAAATTCATTTATAAATCAATACTACACTATAGAGGTTGACAAATCTATTTCATTTATGAGAAACCTTCGCCCCAGAATAGCACTAACTTATTTATGCAATTTGCGTTCTGGCAATTATAGTACAAAGGATAATAGCAGGTGAATGAAATGCTTCATCACCACACACGTCTGGGAAAGAAGCATCCATAAATTTGAATACATTTACTTGATAAACGACTTCGCATAGTACGTCACATTATCAAGACAATGGCGATGCCCATGTCGTGCTGAGAAAATTTATTTTTGCTTTATTACCTCTCTCATACACTTTGGTGGGGAATTTTGTATATGTATGGGCAACAATATAATAAATCTCCCAGAATAAGTAAAGTTACTATATGGGGTTCGGTTTCCTTTAAATATTAAATATAATTGTTGTTATCATTATTGTTATTATCATTATTATTATCAAACGAACTTACCAGGTCTCTATTCAACATGCGTAAATTCCACTCCAACCGAGCCAACCTTAACTCAGGGTCAGTCTCTCTAAATGCTTTGCACTGATTTTCACATCGTACATCATGTTGTGTCTCCCTGTCACGTGATACCGATCTGTTGCTAGGCAACTCCTTAGGCCATGCAAACTCTACCGAGGCTGCCCGGGGATCCGGTTGGTCATTCTCTCCTTCAGATGACGCAATCTTTACAAAGAGCAGTTTGAAAAAAATGAAGAAGAAAAATCATTGAAACTTTCTAAACGCTCACGACTCATGCACAGACTAATTAAATGCCAACTATCTATATGAGCTACGGTACGCAAATAGTTTACAGCTAAGCCAATTGCTTTGTCAATATGGACCCTGCACTGTATTGTCGCATCCCATATTCCACTCCTAATTCTTATAAGACGAATGATATTAGAATCGGGAATTAATACCGACTGATATGCCCGGTACCACCTTTTTTTCAATTATAACTGTAAAGATAACTTGGATCCCTAACGGTGAAGACTCCGTAGTTATATCAGAGAGGTGTCCATGTTATAATGTTATAAATATCATGTTATGAATACTATTTTTAAACTATAAGTATGTCAAACTTGTATTTTACTAACGAAAAAATTATCGGAATCTCCCAAAGGTATTTTTCCGAAAAACATATTTGGTTAATTTCCCGCCCCTACAGAAAAAGATGTAATTTGCTCATAACATTATCTTGTTATTCATCAATTTCACATCAGTTAAAGTACGGGTATGTTGCATGATAAAGTAGGCTATGGAGAGAGAAAGAGGGAGAGAGAGAGAGAGAGAGAGAGAGGGGGAGATGTTGACGTCAATAAGAAACTTTTATGGTACCTGCTTTAACTTTAACTTTTTTCATAAACATGACGACGCAATATTGTGTAATACCGCGGGTCATTAAACCAGTGGAAAGAATACAATTTATCGACATTAAATTGGGCAGTTTTGTTGTCAAGGGACTTTGTCGGCAATTGGGCACCCGTAGAAGTGTAATAACAAAGGGTTGAATTAAGAGGGGCTATGCATGAAAGAGTATTAGTGTCTGTACTGCTGAATTTAAAAGAAGGGCCATTTTCAGGCTAGCCTTAACGACCACTTTTCATTGTAATTTGCTTCAGACGAATTTCCTCCATTTTAACAACAACAACATTATAGACTACTGCAGCGAATGAGGGATTTTGTTTGCCAATACCTTACTCGGTTTCAATCCCCTTTCCCTCTTGCTGCGATGAAAAAGAACAAGATATTGTAAATTAAAAGTGAAGGAAAGACCGTGTCATGTGGAATTTGTTACTGTACATTCAGAGGCAGCATCGTAGCTCGTATATATATATAAAATATTTTTGTAATGCATCTAATGCGCAATTTCTAGTACATATCCCAAATAACGTATTGGTTGACTTTCTCAATCGGCGTCGTCACATTACAATGGAGAGGAAGAGAAAGAAGAGGTAAACAAAAAGAAAGATATATAGATACAAGGAAAAAAAGAGAAAGGTGATCTGGGGAGGAGAGAGGTATACAAGGTATGATCTACTTCGATAATTATGACAGAGGGTAGGGAGGAAGGAAGATGGGAGACTAGGGGTGGGAAGGACAAGGGGGAGAACGTGGAAATAGGGAAAGATAGAAAGTGTATAATCGTGGTAATAGTTATAATGAATATTTAATTCATGAGAGAGATGTATAGTAAGAAAAAAAGGAGAATGTAAAACAAAAAATTAATGGACACAAATAAATCCTCTTATCTGAGCAATCTCTCCCCCATACGCCGCATCACCCCCCCCCCCCTTCCCTCGCAACCAAAAACAACATAAAATAACTGACTCTCGAAAGTCGCTTTCACCTACCGGATGTAGACCTTGCTCCGAGGTTGATTCACCATTATCATGTCTATCTTGAGTATGGTCACGTGATTCGCTATCCTCTGCTACCATCTCATCCCACGTGCGCGGTGTTATTACGTCATCTTTGGGTTCAAACGATCTGATCCGTTGTCTTGAACTGACGTCATGAAATGTAACATCTTCTACAAACGCCTTTTTCAGGACACCATTGCCATGCTTTAGCTGGTCTGGAACTTTAATTGTGTTTGCTATAGTATCGCTCTTATGATTATTGTTATTAGAGTTATGTTGACAATGATCATCTATCTGATCGTAAGATATGGCGATATCACTTGCGATCATATCTGACCACGATCTCGGTGATATCAACTCTTCTAATTGGCTCCTATCCGATGTCACGTGATCGTCTATCTCTTTCGATTCGTCGAAAGTTTCATCTGACTTCGCAGACGACATCTCCATCCTCGTTTGCAATTTATCGAGCGATAGCTGCGCATCCGACGCTGATCGTACCTGTTTTCTCATCAAATTCATCGAGATGTCATGTGACATGAGATCTGAGTTTTGGACGCTTTTTGATCGCGTGGTCCGCCTTCTGATCGAGGCAGGCGATAGATTACCATCCATTTTGTCCAAGCAGTTCTTGACATCCCTCGACTTCATCTTGGTGTCGTAATCGTTGACGTCGAGGTTGTTGTTGAGGTTTGCGAAGTCGGTATTGGCGGCTGCGGCCTGCTTATCGGCCGAGATGCGCCTCCTAGCGATACGTTGGGCAGACATCCTGAATTAGTCAGCGCGTCTTGACGGTGAAAAGGAAAATCCCACCAAGATTTGATTCAATGGTGGGTCTCGTTACCAATAAAAATCAGGACTTTCAAGAATATATGGAAGCAGTATTTGCAAGCGTGAGAATACGAGAGTTGGTGAAAGATCGATGCACAAGACGATTACACGCCTCAAGTCCTAAACGGTATCAAAATGTACGTTGCGATCCCGAGACAGAAACATAGAATGCGATTACAGTTTGGAATTATGTCTAGCTTAAGTCAAGCATAACTAACAACCTCGAGAGAAATTTAGTCACGCATCAACATTAACAAAGACTTCAGAATGATATTGAAGAAAGTCGATCAAATACCTGCCCTGGACACTGTTTACTTAGGAGTGAATGTCATCAAGGAGCCAGCTGATCCGTAAGGAGAATATCTAGATGCCTAGCTCTTAATGATGAACTCCTCATTTGTTTATTTCCTCTAAGCTCAAACTTTTTTCTAACAACAGGTTTAATAGGAAAACAACAAATTACCAATCTGTAAAATAGCATGACAGGAGTCCATCCACTTCTATAGATGCAATTAACAGTTCCTTATTAAGTGCATAACGCGGTACCGTTAATGTCGTACAATAAATGTAATGGTTTAGCAGTCACGTTATGTATGTCCAGGCAGCTGTCTCATATAATAGTCGCCTGCATCGAAGTCGTCTGCAAAGTGCCGGTTCTTTCTACCGTCTGATGACCTAGATTCGAAGTGGCCTTTTTAGTCGCGTACCTCACTGAGACGATAAACACAGAAGGGTTACCCTGACTAGTCATGTGGATACGTTTCTATAGCCATTATCCTCTCTGAGAGCTCCATGGGTGAAAGAAGACCAATAATTGATGAGGTACTGATTAAACTACCCCTCTTGCTCGGATCAATATCATCTATTCTTCGCTAACATGTACCTGGGCCGATCCCTCAATGGGTACCAATCGATGAAGCCTTTGTTGCGGCGCATCAATCTGTGGTTGAATGGTAGAGGGGAAGAAAAGAACACGTCATGATCGTGGAAGAATAATGGGACTAGGAGAGGGCGGGCGTGGGTGTTTATGACGTAGAGTAATAATTGCACCGTGTACGAGGGGAGGGAGGGGGGGGGGGGCAAGCAGGCTGATACCTCAGTAGAGATGAGAACAAATTTGTTATGGGGAATAAAACAAGGAGAAAACATAGTTTGATAGTAAGAGAAAGCGATATGAATAGATGAGAGAACACGACGAAAAAAGGTAGATTGGTATAAGAAGAATAATACTATTAGAGATAGAAAAAAATTGATTGTAAGCGGGCTATTTTATTTCATTCTATTTATTAAAACCAGTATTGATTTATTAAATATTCTAAACGATTTCATTGGTACAAAGCTTACATATCGACCTCGTAATGATATTCATGGTATCAGGCCAAATCAAAGCATAATGCTCCTTTATTCAATTTCAAACAAAACCAAATCACCAACTGTGATCTATATTCCTATTTTGTAATCGGCCTACGTGCAAAACGTAGCAGAGTGCAAAACCCCTACCTGTAAACTTCGCACATCAGTCATGTCAGAAGACTTTGCGGATATACAGTTAAAAGCCTAATTATCCATACCCCTTGTAAATTTGATGGTATTTTTTTTTGTTTGTTTATCGTAACTCATGAATGAAAAATGTGGACTCGTTGTATTGTAGCCTTTGCTAGATACATTTAGATGTAAGATTTAATATGTCACATTCTCAAGAAGCATAAATCTGTAGAAATCATTTTTTTATATTTTTATTTTTTTATACATATTTCAAAAATTACAAAACATGGTAAGGATATGAGCAATTTAGTTGTCAACCGTATCTCCTATCATAAAACAGCGACTACTGTCGAATACTTTAGATCGTTGTGGACTTTAATAATATGAAGTACCTGGTAGCGATCGGGCGCACTTGGCAGTTGAGGAGCCAGGTTATGTTTACTGGATAAACATTTCATCAATCATATATGACAAGACAGTCGCACAGTTTGCGCTAGAGAGTCTGAGCTAACTTAAAACATTGATTACAATGTTGATATGCTAACTTGTATAGTATTAGTCATCAAAATTATGGAAACAAAATCAATTCGTGAGTCATCCACATGTTCAGGGTCCTATGATGTCTGGTATATAGCTTTCAAAGTCATTCTTTCTGATCTCTCCCCCCTCTCTCTCTCTCTCTCTCTCTCTCTTTGTTATTCCTCTCAAATGTGTTTATCGGTATTATTCATATTCACCTATACATAGTTTCAGAACTTACTTATTTCATCATGCGCTTTGCTTCAATCCCCCTCCCCGCAACAAAACAATATGCGGACCAAGGTTATGAGGTAAAATATTAAAATACTTGTGCCGATAAAATCATCTTTCATACATGGTTCTCGAGTTTAATGTTCAACCTGTGTTACTATTAATAAATAGGTAATTGCCGAAATAAAGAGTGTACTCTGACTTTAAAGCGTCATGTATTATTAATGGTACCTACTTTACTGTCGATATCATGTGACCCGACAAAAAAAACCCGTCTATCAGTTCTCTACACCTGCGTACGACCATACTTCACCAGCAAAAAACCCGTCTATCAGTTATCTCTACACCTGCGTACGACCATACTTTACCAGCACGGGGCCTCTTTTCGACTTTTTCATTTTAGATGCTCGAACGAATCCAAAATCTATGAGAATGTAATCTACTCGAAATAATAAACTGGGGTCTTTGAGCACACGCAAGACCAAATGGCTGCCACCGTTTCTGGAATTATTCCACAGCTATTTTATATTTTTGACCACTTAGCGAATGGTTACCTCTGAGACAAATAAACTGATTATACAAAAATAAAGTTAAATACCTGTCATTATCAGTTGAATATATTCAGTGACGAAAAGGGAATGTCTCAAGAACTTCCAGAGTTAAAACACCGCTTCACCATTTGATGAATGGGTCACCACTTTCCTAAACAGAAGACGGTGCAATTTGTTGTGCTTTTCCTCCCGCCGACACGGAGAGATGCAGACTGAGCCAATGGCCAAAGGTCCGGTATATAGGGCATCATCACCATGATTACCTCCGCATACTTTCGGACTCTCCGTACGTATACGCGTGTGGTACGCTCGGTGCGTTTGAATTGAAAGAAGAACACATGTTTCGGAGTGACAAGAACAAATACTAGAGCTCATCTCAATTCTTCTCTTCTGAGACGCATTCATTTCAAAGTTTACTTAAAGAAATCAATACATGTACGACCTTCCCCCGTTCAACCAAATCAATAGATTAGGAGAGTGTTCGCATTGCCAACAAAAGAGTTTGGTTTTCTTATTTCAAACGTTAACTATAAGTGAATCCGTTCTTGGTTAATGATTCCAAAACTTATCAAAACTTTTTCACAAGATGTTGGACCAAAGCTTTTTTTTCAAAAAGTAACGACAATTAATTTTTAAAAGACGAAACAAAGAAACAAAGAAAGAAAAAAGGAAGGAAGATTAGAAGGGAATAAAAGTGGGCAATGGGACTGGTCCCCATCTTGTTTGCTTGGGGGAGTACTATTTAAAACGGCGCAAATGTTTTCTTCTTCAACATAGCATTTTTCTTTTTCGTCTTCTTCGATCTTCTTCTTCTCCAGTCTTTTTCTTTTCTTTAGCTTTGTTTTCTTTTCTTTTCTTATAACTAAAGTTTACTCTGTACTCCTTTTACTGTTCATTGCTGTTATTCTTTAAATGTTTTTCGTTAGTTTTCCTCGTATTGCTTTTACTTTTTTTCTTTGCAAACATTTTTCATATCTAAATCTTGCGTAGGTCCTAAATGAGAGTTCTGAAATGCCTCGGTTTGAACACGGGTTTTTGTCTATTGATCTGGGTATTTAAGAAATGATGTCGTGATGTGTTAGGTGGAGGAAATCTCGTGTACTCTAAGGATTATAATCTAGTCTCATTCTGAAAACGTTTTTTCGTAATTATTACAATTTTTTTTTACTATTATAGTAAAAAAAAAAATTGCTGTATCCTTATTTGGTTCTGCAGATTTTAGGACAATTACCCGGACAGTTGAATTCGGACAAATCGATCCAGGCGAAAACCACCACAAGAATATAAATTTGTATAATTACCCCCCCCCCCACCCCCATCCCAGCTACCCATCCCCTTCCTTCGGACAACACCACCCTCCTCATCCATATCTCTAGACAAACTTTTTGGTATAACTACTGGAAAATTCAAACAAAACTTTTTTCCGTGTTGCATTTAGCAAAAACAAAACTCTACGAACGAAAATCAACAAAAGTTAAAATGATAATAAAATAATGTTTACAAAACTAAAGTTTATATTTTGTGAGTAACATAACCCGGAACACACCGTTTGACTTCATTAAAACTAATTAATATCAAAGAATCTGGCATAGTCATTAACGAAGATGCCACCGCTTTCCCTTAGTAGCGTACATGTCTTACAGACTCCTCCGTTTCAAAAGTGTAAAGCAAGGTGACATCTTAAAATGAAGTTCAAAAGCGACGACTATACTTGGTAAATAACTAGTCATGAATACTATAGCGTTGGAGATGTTTGATTTGTCTGTAAGTGCGAACGCTATTTACCTACTAGTTTTTTAACTTAACGTTTGTGTGGCAAATTAATTAAATGCCTTATGTTGGCAAGTTTGGTTTGATTATGTGATTAAACCAGTAATGTGGTGCATTTTTTGTATGTTCATAGCACTTATGGCGATATGTTTTGTGAAAACACAATTGAGAGGTCCAAGAGGACCACTCAAAAGACTTGTCATTTCTACAGTGATCTTATTAAACTGAACTAAAATTTAAATAAAGGGAGTGTGAGTTTGTAATGGTACCTGCTGATTTGATGTCCCTTGCTGATCCGTTGTTGCTTGAGTTGATTGGTCAGAGGGCGTCTCTGGGCCTGCAGTAGGTGAACTGCCACTCTGTGTCGTGGTAACCTGTGGTAAAGTTGTCAGTGGCGCGTTGATTGGTCAGGTGTC
Source organism: Strongylocentrotus purpuratus (assembly GCF_000002235.5). NCBI lineage: Eukaryota > Metazoa > Echinodermata > Echinoidea > Camarodonta > Strongylocentrotidae > Strongylocentrotus > Strongylocentrotus purpuratus. The sequence continues at coordinate 5,806,444 of NW_022145602.1, read as the reverse complement.
GGCGTAGAGTCCGGCGTGCATGGTACTCGCTCAAGTGATGGCATGCTGCGATGAGGCGTCAGCATCCGGTGATACCAAGGATGTGGTTGGCTGTGATGTTTTTTAGAGCGTAATAGCCATCTTAGTGAACATGTCAGGGACCGACACCAAGGGGCGCCCTTTGCTTTAAAAAATCCTATTAATCGCAACACGATAAATTAACGCAACTTGATTGTAGACTTATCGGGATCGCGTGCTCGGGACTTGTTAAATTATGTGAGTTGAGTTTATTTGTGTTTATGTTACTAGTAAGTGAAAGTTTATTAGCCAGCAATCCCTGAACCGAAATGGTGTATTAAGCTCATATTTTGAATATAATATTACGACATATAACTAGTATACACATACAAAACAATATTTTTGACTACCAATACGATGTACTTTAAATGTGACCGTAGAATAAAAATTAAATTCGTAGAGGTGTCGTAGTCAAGTGGTTTAAAGAGGAGGTTGAGATCTGGGAAGAGGTGCACAATAATTTGTGAGCGTCATTATTGTATAGTGTACATGTATTATGCAAGTGCGGAAAAACATCAGATACAAAATGTTTTCTGAAAAGCATGGCTCTTCAAATGCCTTAATATTCTAATCATGGCATGTAACATCATAAAAATAGAGACGGATTTTTATGACACATGATCGTGTAGTCCCATATTCATTATTCTGTGTACAGTGCTTGTAACTTTACCAAGACTGGGCCAAACTTCTTATAATGTTGAGGACTCAAGAATTAATTTAATTAGATAGAACAAAATAAACAAAAATCGTCTTCCTGATTTAGCTTCTAAATAATGATAATGATACTAACAACCGGAATGTTTAGTACATTGGAATCTTGTAGCCAGAATAAAACGCGATAGAGAGGGGGCGGGGGGAGGGAGAGAGAGAGAGAGAGCATGTGAGGAGTGAGAGGGAGCGGTGGAAAGAGGAAGAAAGGAGAGAGAGGGGCGGGGAGAACTATTAAACAAAAAATAAATGGAGGGAGTGGATCAAAGAGAGAGAGAGAGAGAGCGAGATAAAATGACAACAAACAAATAAAGTTAACACGTTATTTTTATAATGAACGTGCAATGATAACACTTTATCAATGTTACTCAAAAAAGACTACTCACTAAATATTATCTTTAATAGTATAAAAACAACTGCCCCGGGATCTTTTTAAAACAATAATGTTCTATTAGATAATTATAGTAACATTAGTTCGGTTTGGTTTTATTTTCCGTATAAAAATTCAAATACATACAAGAATCTCTCTGTCTCTATATATAAAGTGCCATATCGATTGACTTTGGCGATCATCCTGTTCACAACCGTCGGCTCCGGCCTAGCCTTCTCTATTAGCACCATTCCCAGTTCTTTCACACCTCCCTTTTCTAACTATTTCTGCAGACTGTCCATCCACAGTATCCTCCTTCTTCCCCTACTCATCCTTCTAACTATTCCTGCAGACTGTCCATCCACAGTATCCTCCTTCTTCCCCTACTCCTCCTTCTAACTATTTCTGCAGACTGTCCATCTAAAGTATCCTCCTTCTTCCCCTACTCCTCCTTCTAACTATTTTTGCAGACTGTCCATCCACAGTATCCTCCTTCTTCCCCTACTCCTCCTAACTATTTCTGCAGACTGTCCATCCACAGTATCCTCCTTCTTCCCCTACTCTTCCTTCTAACTATTTCTGCAGACTGTCCATCTAAAGTATCCTCCTTCTTCCCATACTCCTCCTTCTCACAATTTTCCCAGTCAAAGCAAGATTGTCAAGGCCTTCTTTACGTGTAATATGGCCCATGAACTTCAACTGCCTGATCAACTGAACATCTCACGATTCATTTTCCATTGCACTTCAGCTCTTCTCGGAACTTCTTCATAAACTGTCAGTCCAAGGGATTTTCATCATTCTTCTTCAAAACCACGTTTCGCAAATTTTCGACCGCTTTTTAGTAATAGAGGCTAAAGTCCATTTTCACTACCACACAAGTACTGGGAAGATGTAACTATTCAGTACTCTTATTCTGGTCCTAATCATACCCATTGTGCGATTTGTCATAATTTTGCCTGACTTTGAAAATGCAGATTTAGCGAGAGCTATCCTTCTCTTGATCTACATCTGGCATCCTCGGTGATCATGCTGCCGATGTAGTTAAAAGAGGAGACTTGTTTAATAACCTGTTCTTTCAGTTTAAAGTTACATAATGTGTTTACATCCAAGGCGTCATAGGATAGAGCGTGTATCATTTTGTCTGACTAGAGCGCCTACCAGGCTAATCAAGACACAGGATTTGCCAATTGAATGGCTGACATAATTATATCGGAACAGCCAAAATTATAAAGAGTAAATTTCAGAGTACGTATATCTCTTGTCACAACGACATTAAAAAAGGCTCCAAGCCACAATAATTCAGAGTTTAATCAACCATTTATTGGGACATGCATATACGTCAACAATATGCCGGTCGAACTGCGAAGGTCATCCAACATTACACAAATCAGTAATTACATAGCGTTGCCCGCAAGAGGGCAGCATAAAAAACAAACATGGTGTTCATTTAATTTCCTTGACAAGTTAAGTGTTAGGTATAATTTTCAATTCCATTAAAAATGTATTCATTTCAACGAAAAAACGATCATACGGCGCAACATAAATTCGAATAGTACATTATTTACAATCAAAATGATAATACATAACGAGAAACATACTTAAATGTATACGTTCAAAAGAATAATTTACATACATCATTGTTGAACTAAAAGTTAGTATGCCATATGTAGAAACGAATTATAAACAAATCATGAAGAAGACATGATATTTGTAGTTCTAAACATAATAACATAATGTTCTCATAAATATAATACAAAAGTTACAGTCAGCCTGCGAATATTGTGATATAGATAATTATGGGGAAAGAAAGGTTTCAATGCTCTACTGTATAACTAGTAGATTTATTTGTTTACAAAGTAAGCTTTCTTGCTTACGCAATGTGATTTGAATGTTTCCATTATTTCGATGGTCATTGCTAAATGCAGGAGATTCACCCCTTCAAAAAATGAAATTGCATTCGTGGGTGTTTTTTTAAACGAATATCATCGAATTTTCGAGACATTTCATTGAGCAAATATTCTGTTATACGAAGAAAAGCTGACGGATAATACACCCACACATTATACATTAAATGTATTCAATTATTATCGAAACCGCTTTTGAGATGTTTTCTTCCGGTTCATTTCAGGGAGACGTATGAGAACATACGCGGCGGGCTTTCTTTAATCCTTTTTTTTTTTTTTTCTATTCTTCGTTTATCAGGTTTTGGATGTCATTTTACCTAACACGATTAACCCAACTATGGTTCGGGAGGAAAACAGAACGTTGGTAAACATAATAATATTTGTACGCACAATATATGAGACGACTATTGCAAGTACAATCGAATCTGGTTCAATGATAGATTTGGTTTGTTATCTCAAAGCCAGAACTCTTTCAACTCTTTATTCGTTTATTTATATATTTATACATTGTTCAGTGCATTCCGTAGTATCATCAAGATGAATATGAACAAATAATATCATTAGACTTACAAAGGCAATAACAATCATAATACATTTCAATAAATATTGCATGGAGAAACAGACAGAAGTGTTTCAATTATATGTATTATATACACATGTATAGGCCTAAGGTTCGAGACGTTGTCACACATATACCATTCAATTATACATGTCTTTTAAGTGATACGAACCAAACATAATACATTTGCTAAACACTACTTGCAATTACAAAAATGTCTAAATAATAATGTGTTACGCTCCACAGATATTAAACATTTAGAATTATTTTTTTCACGGAAATTGCCTCGTGATGTCATCCCAACGCTTGCTTCATGTTTACAATATAAAGTCATATCCTTACCATATTTGGCATCTTGAAAGTCTGTTTCATGGTAGATTTGTCAACTTTATTGTACATGAATATTCGCCGTTTTCTGGTGTGAGAGAGGAAAATATGTTCCCTACGAGTTTATTTACAGGTTGCATGGGGGTCTCCTATCTGACGAATGAAATGGTACGCTCATCAAAAGACTTCGCTTTTGAATTCATGTCGGCTCTTTAAACTGAAGAACTAAAAATCACTCTCCCTGTAGGACATGATCTAAGAATTTAAAATTCAAACGACTAAACTTTGCCTCAGATATCAGGTCTGGTAAAATCATGTTCCTGTTTTATTCATATATTTATAGATGGTTCATCGCATTACTTAGTATAAACAAGATGAACATACACAAACAAGATCATTAGTCTTACAAAGCAATAACAATCATAATACATTTAAACAAATATTGCATACACAAACACAAATAAGTGTTCCAATATATATATATAATATACACATGTATATGCCTATGGTTTGAGATGTTGTCACACATATTACCATTCAACTTTTCATGTATTCTTTAAGTGATACAAACCAAACATAATCCATTCGCTGAAAACTACTTGCAATTACAAAAATGTCTAAATAATGTGTTACGCTCAACATATTACATTTTTTTTCACGGGAATTCCCTCATGACGTCAATCCAGATGCCATTTTATATAATATACAACACTTGTTTCATGTATGCAATATAAAGTCATATCCTTATCATATTTGGCATCTTGAAAGTCTATTACATGGTAAGGTTTATCAACTTAATTGTACATGAATATTTGCTGTTTACTAGTGTAAGCGAGGGAAAAATGTTCCCTAAGGAGTTTATTTACAAGTTGCATGGGGGTCTCCTATCTGATGAATGAATTGGTACGCTCATCAAAAGACTTCGCTTTTGAATTTTTGTCGGCCTTTTTAACTGAAGAACCAAAAAATCATGCTCCTTGTAGGACGTGATTTGAGAATTGAAAATTAAAATGACTAAACTTTGCCAAATATATTTTACCATGTTTACCCGATGAGTGAAACATCAAGTTCCACGTTTATTCATATATTTATACATGGTTTATCGCATTACAAGATGGACATACACAAACAATATCAATAGTCTTACACATGCAATAACAATCATAATATATTTAAACAAGAATTGCATGAAGAAACACACAGAAGTGTTTCAATAAATATATACAATATACACATGTATAGGCCTATTGTTTGAGACGATGTCACACATATTACCATTCAATTCGACATGTATTCTTTGTATGTATTCTTAAGTTATACAAACCAAACATAATCAATTTGCTAACATATTTGCAATAGCGAAACTGTCTTAACAATCCGTATTAATAATTTGTGTTACGTTCAACAGATATAAAACATTCATAACTCATTTGTTTCAAGGGCATTGTCTCGTGATGTCATCCAGATGCCATTTCATAAATAATTCAATTCAATTCAATTCAATTTATTTCGACCATAACAAATACATATACTATAATTCATAGAAATATAAAAACACGGGGTTTGGAGCCCCTAAAGAAGTATGAATACAAACTTGTCGTTGGGGCACCAACTATGACATATATATTGAGAAATTAACAAAAACAACATCAACGGGAAAAGAAATATATACCAGAAATTAAGAAAATGATTATAAAGACCTATATGTGAGCATAGGTAATTTACAGCAAAGCACCATCCATGAACGCTTGTTTCATGTTTGCAATATAAAGGCATATCCTTATCATATTTGGCATCTTGAAAGTCTATTACATGGTAAGGTTTATCAACTTAATTGTACATGAATATTTGCTGTTTACTAGTGTAAGAGAGGGGAAAAATGTTCCCTAACGAGTTTATTTACAAGTTGCATGGGGGTCTCATATCTGATGAATGAAATGGTATGCTCATCACAAGACTTCGCTTTTGAATTTTTGTCGGCCTTTTTAACTGAAGAACTAAAAATCATGCTCCTCGTAGGACGTGATCTGAGAATTACAAATTGAAACGACTAAACTTTGCCAAAGATATCAGGTCTTTTACCATGTTTATGAGTGACAAATCAGGCTCCTCTTTTATTCATTCATTTATACGTGGTTCATTGCATTCCTTAGTATAATCAAGATGAACATACACAAACAAGATCATTAGTCCTACAATGCAATTGATCATAATACATTTTGAACAAATATTGCATGGAGTGTTTCAATAAATATATATAATTTTACACATGTATATGCCTACGGTTTAATTGAGACGTTGTCATACATATAACCATTTAATTAGACATGTATTCTTTAACTGATACAAACGAAACATAGTAATACTACTTGAAGTAGCAAAACTGTCTAAATAATATTGTGTTACGCTCAACAAATATAACACATTTAGATTTTTTTCTTCTCACAGGAATTGCCTCGTGATGTCATCCAGATGCCATTTTATAAAATATACAACACTTGTTTCATGTTTGCAATATAAAGTCATATCCTTATCATATTTGGCATCTTGAAAGTTTATTACATGGTAACATTTGTCTACGCAATTGTACAGGAATATTCGCCGTTTTAAAGTGTAAGAGAGGGAAAAATGTTCCCAAACGAGTTTATTTACAGGTTGCATGGGGGTCTCCTATCTGATGAATAAAATGGTACGCCTATGAAAAGACTTCGCTTTGAATTCATGTCGGCTATTTTAACTGAAGAACCAATAACCACTCTCCCCGTAGGACATGATCTAAGAATTACAAATTAAAACGACTAAACTTTGCCTCAGATATCAGATCTTTTACCATGTATACCCGATGAGTAAAAAAATCATTTTCTTCTGTTGGCTCCATTATCAAAAATGCATGCGGTCTTTCTTTACTTTTCTTCTTAAAGAAACGTACTGTAGTTTTTCGCTTAACCTCAAGACTTAACACGAAAGTAAAGTGAGCTTTCAGAATACCGCCCCTGGTAGATTTTTAAATTCTTGAAATTCTGCTTAAACCAAATATAAGAACACATTAGGGATTCAGAATAAGTATTATACGAACCAAAAACGTAGAAATAATAGAATATATACATTTTTACAAACATGGTTGCTTACACAACATTTACAAGTTCGCGTTATATTAAGCCTCCATAGTTGTTAGGAAAAAATCGTTTTATCCTAGGTTATAAGCTGCAGGGAATATTACACAGAATATCATATATAAAACAAACATACATTCAGCAGAGGATGCAAGCATTTATAAATAATGAACGTATACACATGAAAGGAATTTACATTGCGTTAAGAACGTTATAAAACCTCGCGTGAGTTAAGGGGGGCACTGAAAACCACACACCAAGAAATCAAAAGTAGAATATCCATCTGCATGTTGAAGTTGTCGTTAAATGTGGGTTGGTCATGGATAGGCAAAGCATTTCTATCTCGGCTCGGTGTAAAAATGTCAGAGGTAAAATTGTCAGAGGAAAAAATGTCAGAGGAAAAAATGTCAGAGGTAAAAATGTCAGAGGTAAAAATGTCAGAGGAAAAAATGTCAGAGGAAAAAATGTCAGAGGTAAAAATGTCAGAGGTAAAAATGTCAGAGGTAAAAATGTCAGAGGAAAAAATGTCAGAGGTAAAAATGTCAGAGGTAAAAATGTCAGAGGTAAAAATGTCAGAGGAAAAAATGTCAGAGGAAAAAATGTCAGAGGTAAAAATGTCAGAGGTAAAAATGTCAGAGGTAAAAATGTCAGAGGAAAAAATGTCAGAGGAAAAAATGTTAGAGGTATAAAATAAAAACAAAATCATGTGGCAAGTTTGTTATGGTTACACCCGGGCCATATATTAGGCTCGGTGTAAAAATGTCAGAGGTAAAAATGTCAGAGGAAAAAATGTCAGAGGAAAAAATGTCAGAGGTAAAAATGTCAGAGGTAAAAATGTCAGAGGTAAAAATGTCAGAGGAAAAAATGTCAGAGGAAAAAATGTCAGAGGTAAAAATGTCAGAGGTAAAAATGTCAGAGGTAAAAATGTCAGAGGAAAAAATGTCAGAGGTAAAAATGTCAGAGGTAAAAATGTCAGAGGTAAAAATGTCAGAGGAAAAAATGTCAGAGGTAAAAATGTCAGAGGTAAAAATGTCAGAGGTAAAAATGTCAGAGGTAAAAATGTCAGAGGTATAAATGTTAGAGGTATAAAATAAAAACAAAATCATGTGGCAAGTTTGTTATGGTTACACCCGGGCCATATATTAGGCTTATCGAAAAAGAACAGCGAGGGATATTCTGCAGTCGTTATTTCACCGCTGCTTTATTTTCTACTTTCCCAGTTAAAATTTATTTACCTTTCGGTCCCAAATTGTGACTTTTTGCCCGATTATTGCCGAAGGAAGACGAGGGGGGGGGGGGGGGGGTATTCTTCTTCTGGGGCACGGTGACCCGGCTGCTCTCCCCTTCCTCTTATATTATGCTTTGCTATATATCCTTCTGAACAGTGGTCAATGCCTAGGCAGAGCAGGCAGACTAATGGGACATGGTTTCTGTTCCGAGTTTCGCGCCTTGCAAGCAATCATCAGGCAATTATTGATAGCATTCTTAAAAGTACATGATTATCTTATACAACCTTGGTACAAATACCCCTAAAATAAGACTTAACTAATAAAATACAATTAGAATTACTCATGAGTAATTCTTATTATATTTTATTCAGGTATTGTATTAGTTAAGTCTTATTTTGAGTGTATTTGTACCAAGGTTGCAGAGGAATCATGTACTTTGAAGAATGCTATATGTTGTCTGATGATCGCTACTATTGCGGTATAAAATAGTCTGGGAGAAAATCAATAAGCAGCTTTGTTACTCCGATAAAAAGCAGAAAGCCGACCATGTTACATCAATTAAAGAGAAGGTTGAGTTCTGGGGAAAGGTGAACAATAATTTGTGAGCGTTTGTTATCATTCTTGTTATGCAAGTGTGGAAGAACATCAAAGAAAAAAGTTATTCCCTGAAAATCTATTTCAAATGACTTCATATCCCAGGTATGACAAGTAACGGCTTTAAAATGAGGCCTGATTTGATTTGCCATATGTTTGTGTAGTCCCATATCAATATCTTTCTGTGTACAGTGCTTGTGACTTTACCAAGACTGGGCCAAAGTTTTTATCATTTTGATAAAATTTTTCGTGTTTTCGTGATTCCTCGTGATTATATGTAATTATTTGTACTAAATGCACTACTCACTTTAACACTTGACTTTTGTCGAGAACTTTCATTTCTTCGTTTGGACTTTGTTCGTCTCTGGGACGTTACACGGGCTAGGTTGTAGGCTGCCACCGGCCAAACCGGTCCGTTTCACAAACATTAACACATCAACCAATTCAAAATATCAAAAAATGTTAGACATTCATACATAATATAATTATATGCAAGCCTGATCACAAAAAAATAAATTTCAAAATCTAATATCCACATTGTATTATCCTCAGGACATGTACGAAATACAACAAACAGCCATTTATACAATTTACATTATTGAAGAAAGGAATATAATAGACAAGCCCATGCAGTAGCTCTACGTCTCGACATTCTGTGTGATAAAAGTGCTGAGATATTAAAACGGCACTCATTTTTTTTTGCTTGTACATTTTTACCTCTGATATTTTTACCTCTGAAATTTTTACCTCTGACATTTTTACCTCTGACATTTTTACCTCTGACATTTTTACCTTTGACATTTTTACCTCTAACATTTTTTCCTCTGACATTTTTACCTCTGACATTTTTACCTCTGACATTTTTACCTCTGACATTTTTACCTTTGACATTTTTACCTCTAACATTTTTTCCTCTGACATTTTTACCTCTGACATTTTTACCTCTAACATTTTTTCCTCTGACATTTTTACCTCTGACATTTTTTCCTCTGACATTTTACCTCTGACATTTTTACCTCTGACATTTTTACCTCTGACATTTTTACCTCTAACATTTTTACCTCTGACATTTTTTCCTCTGACATTTTTACCTCTGACATTTTTACCTGGCACCTCTATCTCAACTGACCATTGGAAATATCTGCAAAACGAGGAATAGTAATATTTCGATGTTTAGCGAACTGTATTCATTGACATATGTACATGTATATGGAACAATCACCCTGTATGTAGTGGCAAGTACGAAATTGCTTTCTAAAACAAACACCATCCTCCCTAAACCCCAAAAAAGAAAAAGAAAAAGAACGATCAAATGTTAACAACATTGTGAAGAACGATTATGGATAATAATGTATTGTGGTCCATTTATTCTATAGTGTTAGACGGCATCTGTCTTATAACACAACAAGGTCACCAAGTAGAAGGTGTGTGACAGTCTGACAGAGATGCAATATATTCATTTTCACACTGCCTCGGCCCCCCTCCTCTCTCTCTCTCTCTCTCTCTCTCTCTCTCTCTCTCTCACACACACACACATACACAAACACACACGCTCTTACCCTCTCGTTCTGGTTTTACACCTCATCCACGTACATGTCTACAAGTCCTCCTGATTCTACCTTAACGAGGATTGCATTTAAATCCTTTCTAGTCCGAGTTGATGCAGCTTTCCAATTTTGAAGGAGGTGTATGTACTGCTCAGTTTTTTCTGCAAACTCCTTTCTGATACCTTCAGCTGTGCTGTAATCGATGCGAAGAGCAACGTAAAGATGGCTCCACCGATCAGGTGGTAGAAGCTTTGCCAGGTTCAGGATATCCGCATCTGTCACTTTTTGTTCATCCGATGGACTGAAATTAAAAAATTAAAATTGTATTATGCTTAGACAAGAAGTCACTAATATTTTTTTATTTCCTGCCCCAGAGAAGAAATAAATATTAACTCTTCGAAATTGTACCATATAAAATAATTTCTAAATATATTCGGAAATGCAAGTCGCGGCGCGGGCCGAAATGAACCTCAAATTGTTTGTCTAGGAATGATTTTTTTAGATTTCAGGCTTTCAGATACTAAAAATAAAATTGATGACAATACCATTGCTGGTCCTACCTGTAGTACAACTTCTGCTACTACCAATACTTTTATTAATACTACCACTCGATCCTCACTTCTACCAAGATATTCTTCCGAACCGCCATGTGTGCTGTTTATGTTTACCAGAACTCAGCCTGCTCTTTGAAATAATACATTATAGATTGGCTACTAACCCTGAAAGCGTTGACACCCCTGCTGATTGTGATCCTGCATCCATGGTACAGGATGCTGCTCCTGCTGCTGGTGTCGTTTCCACGTTAGTTGTTGCTGTTTTTTATACCATTATTTAAGAAAAACGAGAAGTGAGTTTGTGAATTAATAAAAAGCCAAGTCCAATCCGGTCAATGTCAAGAAAACAGATAACCAGTTAAAGGCTGGTCTTAAAGCAACTTTAGCATACAGCTTAAAAGACTGCTGCTCCTGCTGCTGGTGTCGTCACGTTATTAAAAAAAAAACGAGATGCGAGTTTGTGAATTAATAACAAGCCAGGTCCATTCCGGTCAATGTCATGAAAACAGAGTGTAACCAGTGAAAGGCTGGTCTTAAAACAATTTTAACATAAAACTTAAAGATTAGTATTAATAATTGATACTCTTTAAGAAATGCTATGGGGGGGGGGGGTCGTTTCTATTATTTGAAGTACCGCACTCTTCCAAATGCCTGATCTACTATAGAAATATGTGAATTATTAAATCCCGTTTAAACTGGCACTACTCCTTTAAATAAACACTCATGTTAAGATTACTTAGATTACTAGAAGTAGAAATGTGTCACATGCAGGGGCGTATGCAGGATTTTTTTTTGTGGGGTTGCAGGATTTGATGACAAATTTCGCAACGACTCAGCCAGTCGCTGAATAAGCGGGGGGGGGGGGGGGGGGAGGGGAGGGGGTAAGAGCACTTTTTTTTCCCCCGAAATTTTTTCCGACCGATATTTTGTTCAGTTTTGGGGGGGGGGGAATAAGGTAACCTTTTTTTGGTCACCCTTTAGCACAATAATATATATGCATATTTATATATATATATATGAAGAGCTTGATTCCAAAAGGAGCTTAATCCATATTTTTATCAAAATGGAGTTATTTGTCTTAAAATAATGATTTCCTACATGGGGACAAAATGCACTTTATCACATTCGAAAATTTTCCTAGGAAGTATAAAAAAAAAATAGGTACAATATCATGTTTCATTCCAAAAGGAGCTAAATCCAAATCGGTTTCATTCCAAAAGGAGCTAAATCCACTTTGAGTAAATGACCTTTTTTATTTCTCCACTTTCCCTTTAGCAATGTACCTACATATTGTTATATATGTTAAAGGTTTCGCCCTGGACCAATAATATATGATAACAAACAAAAATCTACCAGTTATTTCTGATTTTTACTAAATGTTTAGATTTTGTGGATTTAGCTCCTTTTGGAATGAAACATGGATTTAGCTCCTTTTGGAATGAAACGGATTTAGCTCCTTTTGGAATGAAAATGTGATATGTTGTTTACTTTCTTTTCAAAAGGTTTTTTTAGTTGTGATTTCAATATTATTATTAAAAAGGAAAGGTTTGCTACTAAATTTGAATACATTTCAGTGACTTTATTGAGAAAATATGAAATTTTTCCAGGTACAATATCATGTTTCGTTCCAAAAGGAGCTAAATCCACGAAAACAAAAATTCTAAAAATTTAGTAAAAATCAGGAAACACTTGTAGATTTTTTTTATCATATTTTATTGGTCCAGGGTGACACCTTAAAAATATATAACAACATTTAAGGTCCATGGCTAAAGGGAAAGTGGAGAAATTAAAAAAAAGGTGATTTACTCAGAAGTACCCAAAGTGGATTTAGCTCCTTTTGGAATGAAACTCTTCATATATACGAATATTTATGCTAAAGAAAAATGTATGTAAATATTATGTTTTGGTTGTCATAATTTTGAACTTTCTATTTTTATTGTTCTTACTTTTTTTCTTCCTTATATGACCCCCAAAACAGAATGATTTATACATATCTATTATTCCTAGAGCATTAAAAGCATTACAAGGTTATCTGTCAAAATATGTATTTCCCTTCTTGAACATTTTGATCGTCAAAAGTTTCAAATTGAGGTGAAATTCACATTTGATAGTATAAGTAAATAACTGCATGCATGCTATTACATGTGGGTAGCTTATGAACCCTTTAATTTTGTTATACAAATTTTACCCGGGGATCGAATGTTACTTCAAATCGAACAAGTACTGGAATGCTCCCCAGGGAGTGGAAAATGTGCACACATTGTGTGCGGGTAAGCCTGAATCTGATGACCGGGGTAATTATATATCTGTAAAGCGCTTAGGCACATCGTTGGATCGATGTATCGAGCGCTATATAAAAACGGAATATTATTATTATTATTACTTTATTGACATTAGTCAGTCGTAATTTTTCTCACAAGTCAACCAAGTTCCACAAGACATTGTCTTAAAATCATGAAATTAGAAGACTTTTAGACTTTCAGATCAAACTGTGTAGCTTGTGGTCCCTCATCTATCATACATACCATCATATTTCAAGTCGAAACGAATCAGGGTAGGGTAAGAGGAAGACTTCGCTTGATCCAATGTGAATTCGAGAAACCTTTGGCTTGCCTCCAACCCGAGTGGCTTCACTTCAAAGGAGAATTGTTTACTTTCAAAGAGGTACATATCTTCTTTACCTAGTATCTATTTTAAAAGAAGAATGAATTCAAGTAAATTAAAATTCATTTTCTCATTTAAAAAACAACTTAAAAAGCATAACCTGAATTTGAAACATCACCACAAACTTTAAATAAAACAAGAATATTATCATGCCAAGGTATATATAAGGTGAATTGAAAGGAAAAAAGGCAAGAAAGAGATAGAAAGGGGTCAATGTGCATAATCGCGTTCCAATGCATTTTCTTAGTTTTGTGAATTAAGTAGATGAAGGTAAAAAGTAACATACACTTTTATTCAACAAATTTGAAATCATAGATTAAAACGTTTCACCCAATAATCGATTTCGTTTCAAATGAATAAAAATAGTCGAAAAGGTTAGTAAATATTTAAAATAAATTTGACAAGAACGTTTAAAAAATATATGACAATTGAGTTCCGACCTAGCACAACTGTGATTGGATTGTACTTACTTAAAAATGCTATCAAATTCCCTTTTCTGAAACGTTCATATTCACCTAAAGTCAAACCCATCCCCCATCCCCATTTTGATGGTAAGAAAGAAAGGGTGTGCAAAATGTGGATGTGGATGTGTCTCAAGGAGTGACATACTTTTTAAATCCGGCATTGAAATGCCCTACGTTTGGCCACCCAGAAAATGTTCTCCAAATTTCAAGGAAAAACAAGATTGGAAAGGGAGCGAAATAGTTCTGAAAAATGACAAAGCCAATACGTGTTGTAATTGGACGGAAACCCAGCGGAATTCGTATTGTGACCCTTCTTCAAATGCGAGTTTAATACCTAAAGTTTTCTGTGTGAACATGTACCGTATTTGGTATCATTCGAAAAGGCATTCCAATGCGGTCATTTAAATACCATTTGTATGTGCGTTTAAAGTACTGCAAGCATTACACAGATTGTTTTATAATGCATAGTACATTCATTATATCTGGCTATTACTTCGCGATGGCGTCATCGATTTTCTTTTTTTGCCATAACTTTGTGACGACGTCAAGGCAGCTGTCAAGTGTAATGAATACAAGTTTTATTGACGTCGGTATAAAGATCGCAATTTTTGGAGTTGAAGTTGTTTTTCGCAATTTTCTTGTAAACATTTGGAGGATAATTTTCGGTCAGTGATAGGGTATACAACATTTTCATTGGCTGGAAAGGGCTTATCTTGAAGTATCTAAATCCAAAAAAGGTTCTTTGGCCAGAAACGATGGAGTTAATGCCACAGAAAGAAAACTTTGAAACACAGAATATACCTGTTTGTCAATGTTCTCCTTATTTTCCTTTGAGCCATCGAACAACTCGATATTGATGTCACCATATCTCCATTTTACGAACATTGGCTGGGGCGGATAGAGCTTTCTGTACTCCTTCATTTCTTCGTTTATTTTCTGTTGGAGCAAAACATAATAGATGGTAAAGAAGACAACCCCCTCAATGTCTTTCTTTGTATATAAATATATATGTGTATATATAAAGAAAGAGATAAAGCTATATATAAATAGCTATAAATAGTTATAAACAAATATATATTTTTCTTTTTACAATTCTAGGATATTAATAACATATTAAAGGTACTATACATGTCCCATTAGCAGGCCCAAAAAATGAAAAGGTTAAATTCCAACGGCATTTAAAAGATAATACTAATTTAGAACTTCCCTAAAAAAGGGGGCTTGAAAATGTCTTTAAGTGGGAAGATAACGACTATTAGTTGTAGAATAGACTTAAGAGCTATAGAGCCAGTAAGTAATAGTCTGATTTTCAAACCGTTGTACCGAATGGTCGAACGTTTAATGCTGCACAAAGATTCAATCAGTTTAATTTTGGCCATTACAAGAAGTGGATTATTGATGTAGACAAATGCGCATATACCCTTTACAGATCATTTTATGTATGTTATTATCAAACAAGAAAAGGGCCATTCAGTCACTCAATAGTGTCTGACAATGAAGTCTAGCAAGTAAACGGGTTTCCTTGCATAATTTGAATATTATGACACTGCTAATGTTTAAATTTCACAGATATGACATACATGACAACTTCATAATTCCTGCAAAGTTCTACAGAATATGATGTTGGATGTAAAAGGGACATAGTATCTTTAAATTTTAAAAAAGACAAATGTGTCCCTACCCCCCCCCCCCCACACAGCAACTAATTTGGACGTCATGAATCATAAAATAGCCAGAAATGTGTTAACTTGCTATCCAGAGAACTTTAGGAGGAAATGATAACTTTTTTTCTCGTTCTCTAATTAATTTATCTTTTGGCCTGTTTACAAAATTGTGAAGAATATCTGGCATCAAATGCGAAAATCTGGGGACTCTCTTTAATGGCATGTTGTTACATTTTCGACTCACTACCTGGAATATTTGCTCTGACACACCCATCACCCCCCCCCCCCCAATCTTAAATTATTTACAACGTCGTAACACCCTTATCTCTGTCTCACCTTATTAACATCCAAGAGATCGTCATATATGCAAAGTAGCAGTAAGTGCGTCAACCTTTTCGTGACAGGTGGTCGTATATATGGCGTGCACCGGACCCTCTTTCCGATGAAGTACCGAGTGAATACGGCAACAATCCACCAATCACTGAAATGATCTACGTAGAGATCCAAGTCCTTTGATCTGACGTCACAACGTGCCGGACAACCGTCCGTGGATGCGGGAATTCGCACAAAAGTCGTTGAGTCTATATGGAAACGACATTCATAACATAAATATTCTGTCTACTATAAACATGTACGTCATTTGATTGTTTTGGACAAATGCTATATTGTGTGTGAATCTACAGTGTATATACATTATCTATATATCTATATATATATATATATAAAATCCAACAAATTATTGAGATACATCAAATAGATATGTTGGCATCAACTGGTCCATTAAAAAGTTATCACTAACTTTACTGAATTAAATAAAAATCAAATAAGAAAGGAAACTGAAAGTGGTACGTATTTTTTCCTATTTTGAAATGTAACAATAATTTTATTTATATTCCGTGTTATATTTCTATGTCTAAAATGCATTTGAGCTGTTGTAAATTGGATATGAACTTGCTCCTGCGACTATTGCTCCGCTTCAATCTCCTCCAATATACACCAATCCTTAACTTTAACCATGGAATTAACACAACACCTAACCCTATACCATACCCCCAACCCTAGACCTAATCTGGAACTCAATTGCTACCCTAACCAAATGCCTATAACTGTGAATAAATAAAGCCCGGAAACAATTATTGTTGTCGCAGGAACTTTTGTCAGGTCCCTTTGGTAATTGCCCCACCTTTGTTGCGAGTGTAGAAGACGATCTCTGCACGTCTTGGATTGGTGAAATGTGCATTATGGTCCAATGTGACCTTAAAGGTTTCGCTGAGCTTGGCTCCAGAAGTCGTAAATCTGACGCCGCATGATATTACTACTTCATTATCTTGAAGGGTAAGTTCTTGAGGACTGTCTGTCAAAAGATCCCATTGGATTTTCTTGCCAACTAAAAAACAATGATTGGTAGGATGTAAAAAGTTTGTTAATTTTCTCAAGTGTAAAATATTATATTATGTACTTCAAACGTATTTCAAACGTTATACGATGATTACCATCATTCAATGATTCAATTCAATAAGGGTTTATTCAACATGACGTTCTTGAAGCCGAAGCTGAATTGCATGGTCATTTACAAGGTAAATCACATCACGATGGTTAAAATGCAGCATTACACATGTAAAGATCAAATAAATGACATGTAAAAGGATAAATATACTAGATACATTCATACGCAAAATATATAGGCAGCATCATTAAACAAAACAAATATACAACATGCACGAAGCTTACTTTTTAATACTAATCATTTAAGATGCGAACAAAATAGGGAATAGAGCTATTCTAAAATCGATTGGTTTAAAAATAAATTGAGAATATTTGTGTTCATTTCGTAGATCAAAATTAACAATTCTTTGACTTGGTAGCCATAAAGAACAAAATCCACTTAATGGCAAAATCAAAACAAAGTTTATTCCTGCGTTCTTCCAACGTTAATAAATCGCACAATAATTGTAAAGCATGATTATATGTTTCATAATTAAGTCCAAAAATAATTCTACATGCCCGTTTTTATATTCGTTCAATATTATCTGTTTGTTTACGCATTAGATTGGAATGAAAAAGTCGTGCACAATACTCTAATATTGGTCTCATGTATCCAGTATAAACAATAACGAGAACACTAATGGGTAAATTACAACGTTTTAAGGTACATAACATATATGACTTTCTATTGCACTTCTTTAACATTTCCTTTACTTGAGTATCCCATTTTAAATCACATTGTATATAAACTCCGAGAACATTTAAAATACCACTTTTATACGTGATACTTGTTGGCAGCATTCTAAAAAATCTACTATTAACGAAATGACACATGGTCGAACTTCCAATTTAACAAGTTTACAAATACAAATACTATGATCAATCCCGTCAAACACTTTTAAAAATCGGTTAAAACTATGGTAGATTTTTTTGTTAATCTGCATTTTGTATAAATTATGTAACTTTCCAATAAAATAATGGCAATTTAAAAGGTCGCGACGATTTCCTTACTGTTTACCAATATTTTCCCACAACCAATAAGTAATGACAGTTTCAGCTATTAAGCAAAGTATCATCACCATCATCATCAACAACATTATCACCAAAATCATCACCATCATCAATCATTGCCCCCATAATTATTATCATCATCTTCACCACCACGACACCATCATCACCTACATCGTCAACATCATCACCACTACCACCACCATTCCTCTGTAACACCGGCAGACCTTTCTAAAGACCGGGTGTAATGTCATCGTTAGTTTGGTTTGTTGTCGTTATGACTGACGTATCGGCATCACTGTCATGATAATCATCATCGTCACCATAATCCTACTCATTACTTCATCTTCATCCTTAGACCGAAAACACTCATATGCGAACATCTAAACAAATGAAGGTGCGGTGAGTGCATAAGTGCGCCACAATCATTAAGCAATATTGTATCATGAGTTAACATTGTCATTCATATCACGAATGTATCATACTATACGGTTTCATTGTGCACATTATTGTTACCAGTGTTATGTATCTGTTCGTCGTGGTATTTGTATTTGAAATACAACTTTTTCTAGGAATGAAGGAATAATAATAATATAATTATGGACCTGGCAAAACAAACTTTTTGACCTCAAAGCGGCTATTGCAGGTTTGCAAAATGCTTGTATGCAGGTCACCTAATGTTTTGAGTTATTCTTCCGCTTAGCTCTCTTTCCGATTTCTTCGTGTCCAGGGCTCAATTAAGTATTAAGGAGTAGACCATTATCTGCTGATGTCTCAGTTAAGGTCAGGTGACAAATCAAGTCAACAACATTTCGTCTGTTTGTCCTCTTTTCATATTCATCTTCCACCGAATTTTAAAAGCGATCTTACTCTCACCATACAACAATGCATTTTTACGATACAGTGCCATGTGTACGTTCTTGTTTGGGAGTTCTCTATCAATTTTTTTTTCATTGAATGACAAGGCATATCATATTTGAATAGGCCGACAGTTGTTTTACCTTCACTGGCCACATTACCTTGGTTCTTGGAGGACTTGTCATCTAGAAGAGGTTGGTTAGTGGTTGCTGTAGGCTCCTGTGTCATGGTCTGTCCTCCTGAGGGCCCTTGTGCATGCGCTGCTTCGAGGAAATCTAGTCCTGCTTTTTGGAAATGAGAAAAGGTGATATTTAGGACTTGAGATATTTGACACAAACCACACAATAAAGAAAACCCCATATCATTTATAAGATTGATATTTTGTTTAAATAATCTTGATCAACATAATCACTACTGACTACGCCGATAAATATCTAAATAAAGGTTCTTAATTTGTAGGTGAAATATTCACCTGCCTCAGATGCATAAAACGTATCTCACCTAAGGCGTAGTCTATTGGCTCTACACTGTCTGTTCCATCACTTTGCGCCTTTTCCGGAAGATTGTCATAATCGTTCTTCTCGGCCTCCGCAGTTTCTCTGTTGAAAAAAAAAAACATACAAATTTTAAAAAATTAAACAGTTAACCACTAGTTTATTATAAAACCCTTATAAATGTGTAAGTTTTTCGTTACTTAAGAATGAAAAGTGGACTGGTTAAATTAGGGCATTTGTTGAATACTTTTAGATGTAGGCTTTATAATGTCATATTCTCATGAAACATAAATTGGGACAAATCAATTTTTTTACATACTTCAATGGTGACAAAACTAATTTAGTTATCATTTGTACATTGAACTACGTTGGAGTTCATGTAAAGTAAGTAAAGTTTATTTAACCATAAAATGAAACATGTACATACAAATGAGTAACATAGTAAACATAATACGGTAAAGGACACCCTTAGAAGCAAATTGCTTGTGGTGGGGCCTTAAAAAGAAAAAACAAACTACACATAAATTATACAGTTTAAAAACTTTAAAATAACATGATACAAACACACAAGCACGCTTACACATATACATACACACATACATTCAAAATATCCTCCTCTGCTCAAACTTGTTTACATAAATCATTAAATAATAACTGTGTACATCGTACTTTAAATCGAGGTAGAGTTGTACTTTCCTTAATATCATTACTCAAATTATTCCATTCCTTAATGCCATTTAAATAGAAAGAATTTTGTGCATTTGTCGTACGAACTTTAAATAAATGTAAATGATTTTTCTGACGAGTAGAATACGAGTGAATATCACTATTAATAACAAAGTTTATATTAGGAATTTCTGGCAATAGGCGATTTTGAAATTTAAACATAAATATGCGAGTATTAAATTGAATCAATGCAAAAATTGGGACTACGTGTGTTTTAACAAAAAGTGGCCGTGATGGGGCTAAATAATCAGATTTAGTAATAATACGCACGGCTCGTTTCTGTAACAAATAAATCTTATCTATATATGATGCATAAGTATTTCCCCAAATAATATTACAATAATTTACATGTGGAAAAATCATACTATTATACAACATAAGCAAAATATTTGATGGTAAAACATTCTTTAGCTTTGACAAAACTCCAATACTTCGAGATAATTTCAACGAAACGCAATCAATATGAGGTTTCCAATCAATTCATCAATTATAATACCAAGAAACTGAACACATTCTTTCCTTTTATAATATTTACATCAATTTGTATAGGCAATAAATCACTAGGGATCTTCCGATTTCGAGAATGAAATATTACATAATTTGTTTTATCATAATTGAGAAATAATTTATTACATTTGAACCAATTATCCAATTTTATCAATTCATTATTCATAATATCAACTAAAGTAAATACACTACTATGTGATGTAATAACGGAAGTATCATCTGCAAAGAGTGTAAGATTTAATACATTTGAAGATTGTTTAATATCATTTATATAAATTAAAAACAAAAGGGGCCCTAGAACTGATCCTTGAGGAACACCACATATTACATCCCTTTTAGTCGAACAGACACCGTCAACCACCACATACTGCTTTCTATCACTCAAATAGTTTTCAATTAATTTCAATGAAAGGCCGCGAATACCATAATAATTTAATTTTTTGAGCAGTATGTGGTGGTCAATGGTGTCGAACGCTTTTGACAAATCCATAAACACACCCAATGAATAATTACCTTTATCCATGTTCTTAATTACATAATCTGTTAAATGAAGTGCTCCCAAACATGTAGAATACTAAGTCTTCCTAAAAATGTACAGTGTACCTCTTAACGTTTAGTGAATTATCTTTCAATTAGAGGACACCCAATCTGTCATATCGGAGAAATTTAAACGTTAGCAGTGTCCCAGTATTCAAATCATGCAAGGAAACCCGTTTACTTTCTAGACTTCACTGTCAGACACTATTGAGTTATCATTCAACATTAGTTATACACGGCGGCCATTTTTTATATAAATTTATTTAAATCCAAGGTTGTCCAAGTAGAACAAATGAGGTGCTCTGGACAAATTGATACCCAACACCCTTATTTATATATAAATATTTAAATATTTCATGTCTAAAAAAAACCCCTGCTTTGCCGCCTGTGTATTGATGCTCACATCCGCTCACAATGCTGAGCAAACTGTAATGACTTTCGCATGTGTGGGATTCATAATTTATTAACAACCCAATAATCAAGAGCTAACAACTTGAACCACAACACCTCCTAAATGAAATCCTTCGAATTTTCCTTGTCATAGCAGTCGGAAGCAAAAGTGAAAATCAAAGATAATTTTCCCATCAATAATTAGAAGGATAGTATAGTGTGCTACACCTCAAATTTAAGAAATGTATTAATTCAATAGCGAGTAGTAGGTACACTGTAAATATCATATCCATTCAAACAGTTTTCGTTTTTTCAAATTGCCTGTTGGCGATCTTGACTGGAATATGGATTTTCCCGCCGTATTCCAAATTCGTTTGCGCCATTGGACGGCCACATTATGGACATAATTTACAGCCTTCTCTATTTCTTTTCAAAGAAGGCGCTCATTTCCGTCTATGTACGTATTGCTTTTCATACTGGATCTATTCTTTCATTGCATTCATATTTATTTTCTTGTGCAAAAGTTTGCAAGGAATTTTAAATACATGCTTAAAGATATAACTTGACTGCGTTTTAACATTGATGAAATGTATTGCACAAGTATCAAAATTGCATGCCCATTCACTATATATAACGAGAATGATGAATGTCTACTGCATACTGCAGGCACGAAATCGGATGCTCTTTGTGTGCGTTTCGAAATTGAAATCTCATCATACACTTCAAAATGAAATGACATATGACCCTAAAATTAAACCAGAATTTAAAATAACACTTTGGCAATTATGATCAAAGCCAACATTCAATTTCGCACAATACTGAGTTAACTGAATGTTAATTTGCATGCTGATTTTACGAAATGTAGCGGGAAAAGAAATGCCGCTGTAATACAAGCATCAGCACATGAAATGAGATTGCGAGATAGACTCATGAACACTTAAACTTACTGATCTGATTCCTCAGCTAAAGCTTGAGATGTGCCAGCAGTTTTCGTATTCAAGAGAGCGATGCCCTTTCCACTATCTGAAAATTAATGAGATGTTATTAATTTAGTATTGACATGTGGTACTGACAGATTATAAGTAATGTTAATGATCCCATTAATAACACCGACATCAATTTACATCCTCATCAAATAAGAAGCCGATACAATACATGTACCAATGAATGAAATATCGAATGATACCCCCACCCCACACGCACCGCACAGTATTTCACCGTCATTTAAAAATGCAATTTTAAAATTATTCTAATGGTGTTAGATCCTTCACAATTTAGTATACATGGAGAAAAGTGATTGATCTTACATCCAGAAAATCCAGATGATTGACATCATTAAAACATAAAAGCAAACATTATGATGAAGCTTATTTAAAACACAACATAAAACAAAATACAAGAGTTAAAACAAATAAAAAATAAATACAGTTAAGTTCTATCAAATTATTGTAGACGATGGGTGCAAGGTGTACGAGGAATTTACAGTGGTCATGGTTTAAATACATGTTAATGTTTATTTCACATAGTAGCTACTCTATACTCTTTTAAGCTACTAATCGCAATTTTTTAACGTATATATATTTTGAATTTAAATTAAGCTAAAGGGGAATACTCTCAATATATAACTGTAAAATACTATAGTGTGATTTGACTAAATATTGTCGTATATATTCACTAGGTTAATCAATCATTACTATCAATCATCACTATTCCAAAATGATAAAATTGAATGATTCCTTCTTATGTTGTACTTGAGATCAGTAGAAGACTTTAATTGCATGATTTATGATACCCTCGGTTTTCTCTGCTTTCGAAACATCCTGCACAGACTCCCAAACCAGCTTCAGTGTCTGCTTTGTTTTGGGTCCTGAAGTCTGAGATGCTTTCCAACTTGAGAGCATTTGGATGTTAGCATTTTCCCTGTTGTATAGTATCCGATGTTCGATGTGTTGTAACTCTGACGTGTTGAATCCAAGCTTCTCGCCAATCTCAAAGAACTTTTTCGGTCTGATCTGACGGGCGAACGCGAGCAGTGTCCTGTCAGGAATTTCTCTGTATCATTGAATAAAGTCATAAGTCGAGAAACCCACAAGTATTTTTTTGTCGCTTCTTCAAAGTAATACATCAACTCACCGAGAGATTATAATGATATTTTCAAGGTACTAGTATGTGGGTGTGCGCGTGTGTAAATCTGTTTCTCTTTTTTTCTCATTTTGTTAATTTCTATTTCAATATTGACCATATTTCATTCATACATTATCATATCTGAATGATATGTGATATGCATAAACTTGACTTCATGCGTACACTTTTGGTCACAACCATGTCAGTTCGCGCGTCACGGCGAATGCGTACACGTGCTTCAAAATGTCAAATTGGTGAAGCTGCTTATTGGACCAATTTACTGCAAGTTCAGACGTTTTTTAACATTTCAAAATTATGCTTGGGCGTTTTTGTGCGTGTCGTCCGTACTGATGGTATTAATTAAAGTTTTTCACGTGTATAGTGTCGCTGATACTATTCTTAGCAATTTGAAGTCACGTTTAGCTTTTTTGACCTAAATTTAGCTCAAAGACGTTAATTTAATCTCAAAATTGACGCATGCACGCTTTTGCCAAAAATTCCATATGTGATTAAAAAAGTACCTATCTTTAATTCGCCATAACTCTACAGAATGGCTGGTTACCCCCACCTTTTGTTTATGTTCTAATAGGGTATGAATTCGAGATGCGATTTCATGTATCACGTTTGCTGTTAGAATGCTTTGATGTTAAAATAGTGCCACCTAAAAGAAAACAATTGAATATGATTTGATCAGGTAATATTTTCCGTTGTTGTTTTGAAGATATCCGCCTATCCCTACTCTGATGTTTCCCATATTTTACTAGTTGTAGCTGAGAATTTACTCTACAAATGTACTATGATTAAGTTTTTGTTCAGAAGACGGGAACGTAGTAAAAATTCTGATTTAAGATGAAGACTGCAAAATCTGCCATTATGGTTTCTACTTGTACGTGCTTTCTCCTATTGAGTTTGTGTCATGTTTGCTTTATGGATAGTTTACATTTTTAGACCTTCTATTGTACGTTTTTGATAAAAAAAAACGAGAACATCGATTCTCGACCGTCAACATCGCTTTTTTTGCTGCTTTTTACGATCCAACATATTTGTATAGTACATAATCAGAAATTTAACTTCATGAATGACATGTTATTTTGCTGCTTTAGTTCGCCTGCTGCTGTCATTAATTTAATGGTAACAGGGTTATACTAAACAATAATCATGGCAATCATGTCTACTGTTTCTACATCCTTGATTACTAATTAAGCTTGTACATAGGCATGCTATATGAGTGGAGGGTGCAATTTTTTTAAAGGCCATATCTTCCTTTGAGTTTCTACATGTGTTAGGTCTCCATTAAAGCAGCAGATCACCTAATTCGTCTCTGTTACGAATTCAATGTCTAGTTTCCCAATTGTAATCAACAGGCGTTTGAGTAAAAATTGTATTGATAACACTGCAGCTAGTTTATTTTCATTGGCGGTAATAAATACAACCCACGTACAATATCGATTCTATTAACACCATAGTTGACATAAATTAAAATCTTACCCAGTGAGTCCAATGTCTGATGCACGTAGGTGAGGCAAAAGTAGAACATAAAGATATAAACATAAACACAAATAAAGAATAAGATTGTAGGAATAAACAATTTATTTTAAAAAATGTAATCAAACTAGATGTAAGCCTTGTTTGTATAAGCCAAGCCAATGAAGTCATGAACATCTCTCACACTGAGAATACTAGATAAGTAGTATTTTTACTATCCCACCCACTATTTCTTCTATATTTTCTCTGGTGTAGAATAAAATGACATGTATTGTGTATAACTGTCAAACCTTTCTACAGCGACCGCCCAATGGAAAAAAAGTGGTCTTTATAGACAGGTGTTCACTAAAGCAGGTTTGACTGTATAATATCTCGAAATAACTCAAATACTTACATTTCAGCCCATGTTCCAACGCACTATTAACAGTTATCTAGAGCTCTAACATATTTATAGGCTGTTAAACGCCATTAGCGTCTCGAAATAGATTTACTGGATCTTGCTCTTAATTCTATATTAAACCCTAACATCTATCAGCACACATCACTGAAATACAATTTGAAATGTGTGACAATTTCCCATGTAACCATATTTATTATCCAAAGTTATCCTGATTATAAAACCCTATGTAACTAAAGTCGTTTAAAAAACAACAGAAGATACTTTTGTGTCCTCGTCCCTTGGTTAGCAGGAAGGTTGAAGCCCACTGTTTTACAATAATGTAGGTCCAATGTAGGACGATTTTAAAAAGAGTGAATTAATCTTAATTCTAATTTTTTTTCTGGAGTGTTTTTAAGGGGAGTAATTTTCTTCATTTTAAATTGACATCAACGAGAAATACAAACCGACACTTTGTTCAAAAGTCAGACCTGATATAGCGATTCCTTCTGCCGGTAGATCTAAAGATTCCATGAGTGAGAGGAACGTTTCCTTTGTTGATTGGCCGGACGGTTGTCTCTCTCTCCATGTCATCAACATGTCATAGATGGCCTGCTCTCTGTCACGGAACCTCCTGTATTCTATGATATCCAGTTGTTGTATGGTGAAACCAAGAGCTACTCCCAAATCATAGAACTGGTCTACTGTCATTGTTTGGGCTATTGTAAGGACATCAATATCCGGCAGGTCACTTTTCAAGACTTCTTCCACAGCCCTGCAATACAAAGTGAAGGTTTTCTGGTAAATTTGCTTTATTTAAATTATTTAAAACGATAGTTATAAAGGTATGAACCACCACCTGACGCTAAATAAGGCAGGACGTTTCTTTGTTTTTGACCATATGCATCATAGACCCAGGAATGATTACACGACAAATGTTCCGAAGACAATGGCTTCATGGTGTATATGTACCGGTATAGCATTTACAACTTGAATACAGGAACTTCAGCTCAACCCAAATGTTACATCCATTCTGATTTATAAAATTAACCCAAAGTTCGATTGCTTCATCGGCCCTATGAATATCTTTGACGGAATAGAAATGGAGAATACTGAATCCATTTCTGATCGCCTTTGCAAAGTAAAAAATAATGAGGTGGGGAAACAAAATTGGTCTTGTTTTACGTGATCTATTCTAATTCATAATTATTTTGGTCGAGTCTTGAAATAAAGAAAAAAAAGGGAGGAATTGGTTTAACGTATTCAACATTCTTAAAGAGGATACAGTTTCATTGCTACAAACGACACACATGTAGCTTTGTTCAAATGGAACAGCTTTGTTATCTATTTACTAAACAAATGCCTAAATTCGACTCAGGACCAAATGTTACATTCATTTCAATTTATAAAGGCAACTTAAATTCTTATTGCCTCATCGGACCTATCAATATCTTTGACGAAACAGAGCGATGAAACAGAGAAATGTCATCAAATACGTTTCTTTTCACCTTCTGCAACGTAGAAATATTGAGATGCGAAAAGTACTTGAATTTATAATTATTTTCTTCACGTCCTAAAAATGAAAAACAAAATCAGAAGTATTGTTTGGATTTATTCCACAACGATTATTCTTAAAGAGGATAAACTTCCATTCGATAAAGCTGATATACATGTAGTTTTGTCCAAACGAAACAGCATTATCATCTATGATGTATGATTTTAAGCTTACCCAACAAATGAAAGGGGCTCAGAAGGAGAAAGGTATTCCTGTCCATCTAAAAAGAATTGAAGAAAGGGCAAATTAAAGAGAAAATACAAGAACGACTTGAGCTTTTTTGTATTATTATCATTACCACTTCCTCTGCGTATGGTCTTTAGTTTGCTGAAACCTGTGTCTAATGATTGAACTAACAGAAGAAGTATATGTATAATGAGTCATGTTATATTGAACATGTACAAAAAAGCGAATGAACATATGCCCCCATTTCGTACTTCATGACCGTAAATGTCAAAATGAAAAATGAAAAAACCCATTCCGAACAGTATTTTGGCTAAATTTTTCGGATAATCTTAGGCATTCATTGTTTAATGAAAAACATTGCATTCGGATGCTATTATCTGTAAGCGCTAGAATAATTTCTTGTGAGATTTATCAAAATATTTCACGTTCTTTATTTGATCATACTCTTGAGTTACTAACCACGAACTAACATATAATTTGATGAAGAGAGATTAACTATACCCGTGTGTCTTATGATAAAAGCAATTGATCGAGACACCTCTAGGCTTCCAGCTTGTGTAATCGTAATGGTTATCCCTGTGAATTTTGCATTATCATCAGTAGGAGTCACGGACAACAATATGTTGTGTCTCATCTTGCCACAAACATCCTTCAAAGAAAGAACCTGTGATATTGAAATAAAGAAAAAAATAACAATACTAAATTTAAAACAATGTCATTACAAGGAAAAAAACGACACAGTCGAGATGTGTAAATTTATTGATAGCATTTCCTGTTACCATCAAGATCACAACTTTTTTTTATTAATCAGCTCAATGGCGATTTTAATACCCTAATGTATTTCCACTAGAAATAATGTTCAACTACGTCATTGTCATAATTTTACAATTAGATAGTTCAATAAGTTTTATACGAGGGTATTAAAATATACTTCTTTTTTTTAAAGATGCGATTGTGTTTACCATGGATACATTCCCCAAGAGTACCAAATGTACCAATTAGAGGAGTGCGTATAGTAGCACTTCGTTCATATGATAGATGGTAAACGCCCCTCTCGTCCTCCTTGGTGTAAACTGCATCTCAATCAAACCCGATGATGTTCTTGTCGGATAACTTCATCAAACATTGAAAGGGAATGTTTATTAACATTGCTCGCTAAAAATGTCACATACAAAAGGAATAAAGGGAAATACGTCAAAGTAAGAATGGTAAAACATGAGAATACCAGAGGATGATACAGGTAAAAATGTCAGAGGTAAACATTCCCGTGGTAAAAATGCCAAAGGTAAAAGGTGAGGTAGATGCATAATAGTAGCATGCCAGATGTAAGAATGATAGACCCTCATACATTTTTACCTCTGACATGTTTACCTCCAACATTTTTATCTCAGACATTTTTAATTAAAACTTTGGTAAATTTTTAGTAAACAATAATAGCTTGATCATTAAATATAGCCTTTGCTATGAAAACACAAATGTTATATATTCGCTACAGATTATTGACACGTCATACAAATCCTTTTGAGTTTTGATTACCTTGCTTTCAACTTGTTTGCCCTCTCGATGACACGTCACTGTGACGTCACCAGACTTAGATTCAACACTGAAGGGAACGGAACAATGGCTCTTGTGGTACGACTGCTGCTTCTTCTCCTTTCGTATATCCTATTTCATAGGAAGAGACTTATACATTAATGAGAAATAAGTAATTTCCTTTCGGTGAAGAAAATGTTTTGAACCTCAACAGAAAACTAATAACTAGTTTATCACTCTTAGAATGAGGTGGTTCTAAATAGTTCTGGGCAGTGAGAAATTCCGGGGTTTTTTTAAGTCCATACTCCAAGAAACATTTGAAGGTTAAATAATTTTGTATTTGTAACAATCTCAGCGTTTGGGGAAAAAACTGTTAATACCTATTGACCATTTTCGGTATGTTAAGTGTTTGCTACAAAGTATTCCATTCACCAATTATGAATAATTGTATTTCAATAGTCAGAACGCGAATTGCATACATTACGTGTTGTTAGGAAGAGCAAGTCATAATGTGATTATTCTACATAGCAACAATTGATGTATGCAATCCGCATGTTTACTAGTTCAATACAGTTATTCGTATAATAATTTGTAACAAGGCACTTGACAAAGATGTGTATCTAGCAATAATTAATCAAATCGATCTGCATTCTGACTATTGAAATACAGTTATTCGTAAAATGATTTGCAACGAGGCACTTAACAGATATTTGTGTATTGAATTTGATTATATTACGGAAATGATCATTTGCGTGAACACAAAAGTGGTTGATATCACTTGTGCAAATAAATGCGGGCTAAATACGTCTGTGTCTTGATGCTATAGTTGGGCAAAAATATCAAATAAAAATTGAAATTGACAAGGAAAGTTGGTAGTGAATTCATTAAAGTCTTACATAAAGTCATACATTGGGAGTTATACAAAACGTATTTGACCCTCTGTAACCATAAACATGAATGAATTTCTACATGAAGGGCTGTGTGTAGATGTTAAAAGACACAGGCAATTGTATATTTCATTGGGGGCAAATGTTTAATACGGGATAAGATATGAGAGCATTGCAGTTTTAATTATATCATTAAAAACGAGCAAATATTAACTATAATTCCTTAACAGTTTTTTGAAGACTTTGATTCAACGCGTAACAATAAGATGGGTTTCGTCTAAAACAGAAATCATACTGCCTGAAGAAGCCAGTAGGAACTGGTCAAACGTTACGAAGTACTTCTTAGTAATACATTCCAACAATTGATTGCCAATAATCAGGTGCTGTTTACTGACCGTTTCCATCCCAGGAAGGTCCGCATGCATCTGCAGGTGAACTTTAAACTCTTGTCCTCTCTCTATCTTGTCTAGGATGTATGGAGTGCATATAAGTTGGTGTTGGATCACCTGTTGCTCGAGAGATATAAAAACCCACCACTCAGCACACTTTCCAATGTACAGCTCAAGATGTCTCTTGAAAACGTTGCAGTATGGTGGTTCCTTTGGTGAGCTGGATGATCTTTTTCTTGATGTTATTGTTACATCTGGTGTAAGTGGATAACAACAAAAAAAAGCGTTTGTTGTTGACAACGCAAAAGGTCGATTTGTCCGTTTAACAGTGAAACCTTAGATGTATACTGACATCAAAATAATATACATAGTGGGTGTTTTTGACAAGAATAATTTTTCGAATGATTTTGATTTTAAGCAGCCATATCAAACAGCACCAATTCCCCCGTCACCATTTCCCCTTTACTGAAAGTTTCCAAAGATACATTTTAGTTGAAAATTGTTACTCACAACGTTTTGGGACTGTGGTGAGGACGATACTTAGAGTTTCAACTATTAACTCCGAGATCACAATCAGAAGTTAAGATTCAAGAGTCAAGACTGATTGTCTTGAAGAACACACCCGATGGTGGGCTGTACTACTAGCGAAGTTGAAAAAGAATATATATTTTTCTTAATTTTCAATTGGTTTAACATGATGATGATGATGGCTCTTTCTATAGCGTCGGTGTCCGCCTCAGCTGGGCGCTCGTGATGCTTGCTCTGCAATGTCTTACAAATGCTAAAAATGGATCTCGTTGCATCAATTTGCATTTATCTCAGTATGACATATAGGTAATTGTCTTAATCTAACCCAATAGACTCACCTGTGCCTGGATACAATACACGGGAAACGATGTTTGGTTTCACTTGATCAGGGTTCATGACCAAGGCATAGTGTGGTATCCTGATCTTAACAGGTTGGTGGAAGATCATGTTTGGAGGATCACATCTGATCCCGTAGCAGATCACTGATTCATCATCTTGGATGTCAACACTGGGAGGGCCTTGTAAGAGGGTTAAAGTGATCTTGCACGGGTCACTCTGATGAACAGCCTCCGGAGGAATCAACATTGATACGCCATGGTCTTCTAGTTCAATTTCCTGACTGGTATTCCTTACGACTGTAACGGAGACGATGGCAGGTGTTGATGGTTCAGCTGTTATTTATTTTTAACAAAGGAAAATGACACAATAATAAGATCAGATATAATCGACAAAGTAACTGTAAATTCAGATCGGGATAGTCGTTGGAATGATATACCAATATATAAATATAGTTTTCATCTCATTTCTGTTCCAAAAAAGGATTCACTTTATTACAACTGACAAGTTGAGTTAATCACCCAAACACTGACGTTCCTTCCTGGTTTGTAATAGTTGAATAAATAGGGTATATGGTAAATCTTTAATATAATATTATCGATATTGCATCTTTATTTACATGTGCTTTTTTAAATTGGGGGCTCATCCAACGTTTTTGACGTGTATGTGGGTGATTGATGGAAACATGACTCTTAGTTTTTTCATATATGAATACGAAAGCAGTTTTTTAGGAGTACCTGAGTGAAGTTTGTGTGTGCGAATAAGTTTAAGACCCAGACAATGAATTATCAAATTCCTTCTTCTTTAGAATGACAAACTAAATAAATGGTCATCGCTAGACTTTAATTTGTGACGTTCTGGATAAGAGAAAAGTTGTTTGTGTTTGTAGGACGTTCTTACCTCGGTACGACTGGATCTCCTCCAAAGAAGGTAATCTGAAATTAATTAGTGCAAATGTAATAAGTCGATAAGTCATTGATATACAATTTGTGCTGTGAAAAGGTGTATTTGTTTCAACGTATGAAAAATTACTTACATTAAATGGTATCGTCATTAATCGAACAACTGTTTATTGTCCATCGAGGTCCATAATTTAAAGAAAGATACTCTTATCTTAGCATAATCTAGGAAAAGAAAAAAATACACATTTCTTGACCTTGCTATGCGTTAAAATACAATTCTCACAAAATCCATAATTAAAAAGAAACAAATTTGGTTTACAATAAATATATTTAAAAGTATCACCTCGACAAAATCATCTGCTTGACTACTTCGTCCTTGGCATATTGGATTGGTAGATTGCCTGTCTTGTCCCTCACATCTAACTTGGCTCCATTCTCCAGGAGATAAAACACCAAGGCCTTCCCGGGAGATTGTTCGCCCTTGTAATACTCATCAGAGATCTGAAACATAAACAAAGA
Source organism: Strongylocentrotus purpuratus (assembly GCF_000002235.5). NCBI lineage: Eukaryota > Metazoa > Echinodermata > Echinoidea > Camarodonta > Strongylocentrotidae > Strongylocentrotus > Strongylocentrotus purpuratus. Next base: position 5,773,865 of record NW_022145602.1, on the reverse strand, counting down.
TATACTTTTGTATTAGAACAGTTTCGTCCATCAATTCGCAGTAGTGGAAATCCCTATTTACGTTGTAAACTTCCCCCACACGCACGAACACGCGCCCAGACACCAACACACATATTTTCTTCTGTCAATCACGGGTATCATATTTTAGGATTCCCTGATGACCTAGAGGAGCAGTATATGTCGGTGACACCGCCGTAACGAATCCATGTTGACTCCAAACACACACCAATATTTGGCCGTATCGTAATTTGTTGTTCAGACTCTCGTCGGTCTCGTTTGTGTTCCTGGTATACAACTCACCTCTTTTAGTGTATCCGTGTCATGCATATTTCTGCCGCTCTTATAACAGAGTTTAATGGCTCTGTGGAGACACGTCTGGCCATCATTTGACTGGACATTGACATCGGCTCCCTCAAAAACTAACTTCTCAATGATGGACGTGTGACCGTGTTCTATGGCCAGATGGAGATCTGTTAAATCGTCCTGTTCGAGCTGGATATAAGAAAACGCGGCAGGGAAATTTGAATGTTTTTTTTAAATGCTAGTAAAGCCGAATTTCTGAAACAAAAGTACTCCCAGGTGATCAATTTAATCCAATGATTCTTATACGGTTTAAGCAACCATTGCAATTTGTCTATGAAGTCTATAAAGGAACAGCATTGAAGTCCAACTGGTGTAATAATTAGTGATGGTTATTATTGGTGTTAAGAAATCGAGCTGGTCAAGCCTGTAAAAAATGATGATAGGAAACCTTAGACTAATATTTACTTCATTGAATTTCAGTACTTGTTGTTCTACAGTCATGTATTAAATACATCAAGGTAGATACATTTAATATAAAGAGTGTTTTTAATATGTTTACCTTGCAATGTGAATGGCTGGTGAATAGATCGACGATGCTTTGGTACCCGTGGGATAAAGCAAATTGTAGAGGTGTGTGCCCATTAATGTCTCTTGTGTCAGCACGTGCTCCTACTGCCAGAAGGACTTTAACGACATCAAAATGACCATTCTTGGCAGCGCTGTGTAATGCAGTCCAACCGTCATTAGTACCCTTACCGACCTCAGCTCCTTGACTGATAAGATATTTGGTGACATCAATATGACCATTCTCAGAGGCACTGTGTAATGCAGTCCAGCCGTCATTATTTCCTTTTTTCCCGTCAGCTCCATGACTGATGAGATATTTGGTGACTTCAAGGTGACCATGATGGGCAGCAATGTGTAATGCAGTCCAATCATTATCATCTCCATGATTAACATCAGCTCCTTTTTTTATGAGATATTTGGTGACAGCAAGATGAACATTGTCAACAGCATTGAATAATGCAGTCCTACCGTCATATCTACTCTTATTCACCTCAGCCCCTTGGCTGATGAGATATTTGGTGACATTAAGATGTCCGTTCCGAGCAGCATTGTATAATGCAGCAACACCCACAGTATTTCCCTTATTCACCTCAGCTCCTTGACTGATGAGAAATTTGATGACACCAAGATGGCCATTCTGTGCAGCAATGTGTAGTGCAGTCCAACCGTTACTATCTCCCTTATTCACCTCGGCTCCTTGACTAATAAGATATTTGCTAACATCAATATGACCTAGGAAAGCAGCACTGTGTAATTCAGTCCATACACTTTCTCCTTTATTTACCTCAACACCTTGACTGATGAGGTATTTTGTGACATCAAGGTGACCCATAAAAGCAGCAAAGCATAATGCAGTCCTACCGTCATTATCTCCCTGATTCATCTCGGCTCCTTGACTGATGAGATATTTGGTGATATCAAGGAGACCCTTAAAAGCAGCACTGTGTAATGCAGTCCTACCTCTATTATCACCCTTATTTACCTCAGCTCCTTGACTGATGAGATGTTTTGTGACATCAAGATGACCATTGAGAGCAGCACTATATAATGCAGTCCAACCGTCATTATCACCCTTATTCACTTCGGCTCCTTGACTGATGAGATATTTGGTAACATCAGAATGGCCATCCCGGGCAGCAATGTGTAATGCAGACCCACCGTCATTATCAACCTGACTGACCTCAGCTCCTTGACTGATGAGATATTCTGTGACATCGAGATGACCATTCTGAGCAGAACCGTGTAATGCAGTCATACCGTCATTATTACCCTTACTGACCTCAGCTCCTTGACTGATGAGATGTTTTGTGACATCAAGATGACCATTGGAAGCAGCACTGTGTAATGCAGTCAAACCCGAATTATCACTTTTATTCACCTCAGCTCCTTGGCTGATGAGATATTCGGTGACATCGAGATGACCTTTGAAAGCACCAATGAAAAGTGCAGTCCTACCGTCAATATTACACTTACTGACCTCAGCTCCTTGACTGACGAGATGTTTTGTGACATCAAGATGACCATTGAAAGCAGCAAGGGGTAATGCAGTAAAACCTCTATTATCTCCCTTATTCACCTTAGCTCCTTGATTAATGAGATATTCGGTGACATCGAGATGACCCTCCTGAGCAGCACGTTGTAATGCAGTCTTACCATCATTATCTCCCGTATTCACCTCAGCTCCTTGACTGATGAGATATTCTGTGACATCGAGATGACCATTCTGAGCAGAACCGTGTAATGCAACCCTACCGTCATTATTACTCTTACTGACATCAGCTCCTTGACTGATGAGATGTTTTGTGACATCAAGATGACCGTAAGAAGCAGCAACAATTAATGCAGTCAAACCTGTATTATTCCCCTTATTCACCTCGGCTCCTTGACTGATGAGATATTCGGTGACATCAAGATGACCATTGGAAGCAGCACTGTGTAATGCAGTCAAACCCGAATTATCACTTTTATTCACCTCGGCTCCTTGGCTGATCAGATATTTGGTGACATCAAGATGGCCATTCTGGGCAGCAACGTGTAATGCAGTCCCACACGTTTTGTCACCCTTACTGACCTTAGCTCCTTGACTGACGAGATATTTGGTGACATCCAGATCGCCATTGAAAGCAGTAGAGTGTAATGCTGTCCCACCCCTATTATCACCTTTATTCACCTCGGCTCCTTGGCTGATGAGATATTTGGTGACATCAAGATGGCCATTCTGGGCAGCAACGTGTAATGCAGTCCCACACGTTTTGTCACCCTTACTGACCTTAGCTCCTTGACTGACGAGAAGTTTCGTGACATCAAGATGACCATTGAAAGCAGCTATGTGTAATGCAGTCCTTTTCCTATTATCACACTTATTCACCTCAGCTCCTTGGCTGATGAGATATTTGGTGATATCAAGATGGCCATTCTGGGCAGCAATGTGTAATGCAGTCCAACCGTCATTATTACCCTTACTGACCTCAGTTCCTTGACTGATGAGATGTTTTATGACATCAAGATGACCATTGAGAGCAGCGAGGTGCAATGCAGTCAAACCATCATTAACTCCCGTATTCACCGCAGCCCCTTGGCTGATGAGATATTTGGCGACATCAAGATGACCATTCTGGGCAGCAATGTGTAATGCAGTCCAACCGTCATTATTACCCTTACTGACCTCAGCTCCTTGACTGATGAGATGTTTTATGACATCAAGATGACCATTGAAAGCAGCGAGGTGCAATGCAGTCAAACCATCATTAACTCCCGTATTCACCGCAGCCCCTTGGCTGATGAGATATTTGGCGACATCAAGATGACCATTCTGGGCAGCATTGTGTAATGCAGTCCCACCCCTTTTGTCAACCTTTTTTAACCCAGCTCCTTGACTGATGAGATATTTGGTGACATCAAGATGACCATTGGAAGCAGCACTGTGTAATGCAGTCAAACCCGAATTATCACTTTTATTCACCTCAGCTCCTTGACTGATGAGATATTCGGTGACATCGAGATGACCGTTATAGGCAGCATTGTGTAATGCAGTCCCACCTATATTATCACCCTTATTCACCTCAGCTCCTTGACTGATGAGGTGTTTCGTGACATCAAGGTGGCCTTTATGGGCAGCAATATGTAATGCAGTCCAACCGACATTATTACCCTTACTGACCCCAGCTCCTTCAAGGATGAGATATTTGGTGACATCAAGATGACCTTTGACAGCAGCAAGGTGTAATGCAGTCCAAACGTCATTATCACCCTTATTCACCTCAGCTCCTTGGCTGATGAGATATTTGGTGATATCAAGATGACCATTGAAAGCAGCTCTGTGTAATGCAGTCCCACCTCTATTATCACCCTTATTCACCTCAGCTCCTTGACTGATGAGATATATTGTAACGTCAAGTTGACCATTGAAAGCCGCACTATGTAATGCAGTCCCATCCCTACTATCACCCTTATTCACCTCGGCTCCTTGGCTGATGAGATATTTGGTGATATCAAGGAGACCCTTAAAAGCAGCACTGTGTAATGCAGTCCTACCTCTATTATCACCCTTATTTACCTCAGCTCCTTGACTGATGAGATGTTTTGTGACATCAAGATGACCATTGAGAGCAGCACTATATAATGCAGTCCAACCGTCATTATCACCCTTATTCACCTCAGCTCCTTGACTGATGAGATATTCGATGACATCAAGATGGCCATTCTGGGCAGCAATGTGTAATGTAGTCCAACCATCATTATATTCCGTATTCACATCAGCCCCTTGACTGATGAGATGTTTTGTGACATCAAGATGACCATTGAAAGCAGCACTATGTAATGCAGTCCCACCCCTACTATCACCCTTATTCACCTCGGCTCCTTGACTGATGAGATATTTGGTGACATCAAGATGGCCATTCTGGGCAGCAATGTGTAATGCAGTCCAACCATCATTATATTCCGTATTCTCATCATCCCCTTGACTGATGAGATGCTTGGTTACATGTACATCAATATACATATTAGCTACATGATTGAGTACATCTATTGCTGCTTCTAGGCGTCCGAGTGATGCATCAAGATGTAAGGGCGTTTGTCCATCCGAAGACGCCTTGTCTCTAGCCACATGACTTTTTCGTCCATACTGCAGGACCGCCATATGTAAGGATGTGTATTCATCTTGGTCTGCCTGGTTTACGTTAGAAACCTGTTTTAGCAGTTTTTTAACGCTTTTGCGGCTTTGGCTCTTACCCCTCAATGATGCCTTATGAAGCTGTTGATTTATGCTCTCCATATTTCATTAAAAATCGCGTAATTGAAGCACTGGTTTTAGACTATTACGAGACATCCTAATCTAGCAGAGTTTCTTGTAATCGTCTACTTGTCTCATTACGCTTGACTTCGAAATGTTACAATTAAGATTCAAAAAAATTTCTAGCAAATAAACAAGTCACATTATGCATGCTACAAGCATGAGCATACAACACACAATTTGTTTTCTTTTCCGCAATGTGCAGTTGTTAGTTTTGCCGTTTTAAACAAGTTCCAAAGTCCTATGCAGTGAACTAAATCGTAGTTCAAATATTTGTCATTCATATTCCTCCGTTAAACTTCTATGTTGCCTCTTTTCTTTATCAAATTTTTGGCAGTCATCAACATTTAAGTCAATATAAAGCGAGTGCACTTTTGACCCCCCCCCCCCTTCCCATTCACTCTAAAATAAATTGCAAACTATTGCCTTAGCCAGCCTTTTCTAGTTTAATGGTCAAATCGGTTACGTTCATTTAGGAAAGACTTGTACTCACTGCTAAATTCTGTAATAAATAAGGAATTTTGCAAGGGATTTTAAATTTGGACCTGTTCAAAACAACACACGTCTTTTCCCAAAGCCCAATACCGATATATTCAGCTTCAGCTTTGTAGATTTGATTTTTTCCCGATCACATGATGTATATTGCATTTCAGTAAAAGATTATTGTTCTATATTATTATTGCAAGGGATTTTGAATTTTGAACCGGTCAGAATTACACATGTCTTTTCCTTTGCCAAATATCGATATATTTGAGCCTCAGCGTTGTAGACTGGATTATTTCCCGATTACATGATGTATGTTGCAACTCAGTAAGGGTTACTGCACCTTACGATCTATGATTTCATCATGAAAGGCAAATATGTACATTGTTTGGAAAGACTGCAAAACACCTTTCAAGTCTTTTGTAGATCAATAGAGTTTTTCGCATGATTGGATGTGGTTGCATGCACATTTTTGTGATAATAACCCATACAGTGCCATTAAAGCATTTTGTACACAGACCCTGCATGTGAATCCCGTAAATTAATATGCCTATTATTCTTAGAGTTAATTTTCTTTGGGATTCCCCTTTTGATAATCTGGCGCCTGATTTTGGCATCGCTTCGAATACTGAAATGGGTACCATTATGCATGTTTACACTCCATGAATGATAACCTCTCTGTTATTCTATTCAGTTTGTGACAAAATAAATTTCACGCAGTAAAAGAGACGTCACTAGCCAAACAAATTATTGAACTCTATCATTTCGAGAAAAAAAGTGTCGCTATAAGTGGATTAAAATGTAGAGAGGTTTGAATCACACGCGGAAGGGTTTTTAATTCTAAATGTTCAACCAAGAGCATAGATATCATTATAAATAAGGACAATTGAGCAATAAAAAGCAGCACTTGTAAAATGACTGGCTATGTACGGTAAAGATAACATTTCTGGCTCTTTATCCAACGTGAACCCGCTCAAAATCTGGGTAAATGGAACAGGTTAGAGCCTGTATAATTATAAATATACATTAACGTTTGACAGT